>NC_053155.1:217562734-218248984 GCF_016835505.1 Polypterus senegalus | reverse complement strand
ATTTAATGTATTCTAAATTTTTATGAACTCCAAGCAAAATCCATCCTGTACACACATAATGCAGTTTGCATCCACCAACCCTAACTGTAACCTTAAACTTGAACAAACTGAACAAGGCAAGTGCCAATAACAAACATTTTTACATTTGAAGCAGTTTTAATTTGTATATGCATATGATCACTAAAAATAGGATCACACTTTAAATAAAACAAATAAAATGCAGAATGTTTTCAAAGACTGGCTAAAAAACGTGTTCTGATGGTGTCTCGAGCTATTGTGTGTTTTGCAGTGTAAAGATCAATTTAAAATTTATTTTGCTTCTGGTTTAATTGATTAAAATGATGACATTTAACTGAGTGAAAATCTTTTGCTTCAGTCAAAAAGTCTTCTAGGTAGAACTGTATAATTTACAAAGTCTCAAGGCAGAATTTCAACTTTCTTGAAATCTCTTTGTGGTGCTGTAGCTGTCTTAATAGCTAAATTACAAGGGTTATACCATAAGTAATGACCAAAATAGAACTGCTAAAATATCTCCCCTGTTGTCTGCTACCTAAATGAAAAATGATGTCACTGCCTCAGTCAAATATTTATAGTCCAGTACTATAAAATGATTGACAAGAACATGTTCTTCCAACAAGTTGCAGTGGTTGAATTTTTGTAAAGCTGAAATTCCCACTGATGATATTCGCTCATTACTTCAATGTTCATAGGTAGTAGTCTGCATGAGTATTAGCAGCATCAGATAATGGGTAAAGTATTTTAAAGACAGGATTACAAACTTGGTCAGTCAACCCAACAGTGGTCAATGAGTGCAACCAGAAATAGATGAGCTAATCAGAGCGAATCACTACATGACAATCAGGACACTTTGTGGCTGCAAGAAATTCAATTACTGATTGTTCTCAAAACATAGAGTATCACCTCCCCTCCCAAAAACTGAGCTTCCTGAGATAGCACAGCCTGGATGTACTTAGGATGCTGGGAATTATGGCCAGCTGCCTATCTAGCTTGAGTGAAGCTTGATGAAGTTGGGGCTTTTATGGACTGGAAACTGGAAGAGGTGGAGTCAGTTGCCCTCTCTGGGTGGTTTCTTGGGGCTGCAGGGAGAAAAGAAGATGACAATGTTAGCGAGAGTGTCCTCTCTCATCACGGTTGCTTACTACATACCTCAACAGAGCCCTTAAGGAAGTCCTCTAACGTGACTGTGTGACAACTGATAATAAAAAGTACAATACTGAAAAACAAATAGAACAGAAGAGTGATGCACTTGTTTACCCTACGACCTGGCAGTTTCAAATTTGTGTATACAGTAATCCGTCCTCGATCGCGGGGGTTGCGTTCCACAACCCCCTGCGATAGGTGAAAATCTGAGAAGTAGAAACCATATGTTTGTATGGTTATTTTTATATATTTTAAGCCCTTAGAAATTCACACTGTTTACAGTTATACAGTAAACCCTTGTTTATCGCGGTTAATCCTCTTCAGACAGATAAATGAATTTCCACAAAGTAGGATTCTTTATTTATAAATCTAATATTTTCACAGTTAGAGCATTGAAATCCTGCTTACGACCTTCTAAATACATTTTTTAACATTATTAGAACCCTCTAGACATGAAATAATACCCTTTAGTCAAAACTTTAAACTGTGTTCCATGACAAGACAGAGATGACAGTTCTTTCTCACAATTAACAGAATGCAAACATATCTTCCTCTTCAAAGAAGTACGCGTAGCAGAGAATGTCAGAGAGAGAAAAGTAAACAATCAAAAATCAATAGGGCTGTTGGGCTTTTATGTATGCGAAGCACCGCGATAAAGCGGCCACAATGAAGGGATCAATGTGAAGGTAGTCTTTCAGCATTTTTTAGAGGTGCGTCCGTATCTTCTAAGCAAACACCCCCTCCGTCAGGAGCAGAGAATGTCAGAGAGAGTTTGAGAGACAGAGAAAATCAAACAATCAAAAATCAATACGGGCTGTTAGAGCTTTTAAGTGTGCGAAGCACCGTGCGGGAAGCATATCATATATCATTGAAGAGTTTTATTTAATACGTAATATGTGCTCTGATTGGGTAGCTTCTCAACCATCCGCCAATAGCGTCCCTTGTATGAAATCAACTGGGCAAACCAACTGAGGAAGCTTGTACCATAAATTAAAAGAACCTTTGTCCACAGAAATCCGCAAACCAGCGAAAAATCCATGATATATATTTAGATATGCTTACATTTAAAATCCGTGATGGAGTGAAGCCGCGAAAGTCGAAGCACGATATAGCAAGGGATCACTGTATTCTGCATATTCTTTCTACATTAGTTTCAGCCAGGCTCTTCTGGTTCCTTGGAAATTTCAAAGATGCATTTGCTCTACAGTGAATCAGTGTCCATTTAGGATTGTTTCCATCCTTTCACCCAGTATTAAGTCTCAAGCTCTCTGTGGCCTTGTGTTTGAATAAGTAGGCAAAGAAAATGGGTGACAGGGCTGACTTCCAGCAGTAAAAGTATACTGGCTTTTCATAAAAATAGTTTATCAATTTTTCTGAATGAGAACCTTTGGTAAATTTAATATTTGATCATAAGTATTGGTAAATTGGTATAAATCAATTAAAATGTGGATTATTTGCCTGACTGCACCTAGTGACCAAATTGTACTCTATTGTGTTTTTTCATGTGAGGCTTTATTTTACTGTATCTCTCTTATGCCTATCAAAACAAAAAAAATGAAAAACTAACAATAAATTTGTTTATAGGCAGTGATTATTGACAAACAATAATGGACAGGAAATCTCACAGTCTGTTGTGGTGTGAAATTTTCCATATAATTTGTATGTCTTTATTTGTAACTTAGAAAAAGCAATGTAATATTAGTGTTACATTATTGATAATAACAGCAACGGTTTGATGGTTAAGAACCTCTTCTTCCATTTTAGGACTGAGTCTTTCTAATTTTACAATAGGGTTAGGGAAGTGCCTAAAACAAGTTTGGCAAATGTTTCTCTGCAGAACCCTCTCAATCAACCCACATAGGAAAACCAGACTGCCGAGCTGGCAAGCTTCAGCTCAACACATGGTTTTTGGGGGCAGGTGAGAAGGTATTCTGTGCCCCACTGGTCTGAAGTATGGGTGTTTGGAATTGGATTGTATCAGAAGCCTTTAAGTACCATGACACCTTATTTATTGGCTGTAAGTTTTGGAGAGAGAATCTATAAATGTGCTTGCTTTACCCCTCTCTCTCTCTCATTCTCTTGCAAACATCTGATGAAAAAGCATTTCACCACAATGAAGAGCACAGCTCGGCAACCATATTAAGACAGGCATGCGGTCTGTTCTGAAGAAAGCTGACCAAAAATGATGACTTAACTAGAGACATTTTAAGTAACTAACAAGTCCGTGTGCCGCCTGAAACTACACATCAGCATTTATCAGGCTGTATGTTTGCCAATATTCAAATGTACTTTGCATATTGTTATTATTTACAGTATAAATATTATCAATAATACATTATTTAAAGTGTAATTTAACTCCTGCTTGTCTTTTACTACATCTAATTGCCTGAGGTTATAAATGTAGAAGAGAAGGTGGGGGAGGTTATATGGTACAATACCTTATAAACAGTGGTAAGTCTGTGATATTTGTGACAAAGGCTACATATTGATAATACAAAGGGGGAAAGTAGAGCAATATAATACTCTACCATAGACAAAACACAGTCTGTCTCAATGACACTCAAACATCAGTGCACGAGAAAGCAATAAAAACAGCATTTATGTGTGTGAAATATAAAATGATGAGATTCTTTCTTCAAGCCTGAAAACTCAAAAGGCATAGTTCATTTGATTGAAATTGTTTGTTATTTCATTGAATTCTAAATATTTAGGAACAGCAGTATGTGATTTTATTAGTCCATAGTCTATGATGGGATTTCACAAGACTGGTGAGGAAGAGTAGAACAGAGATGGTAGGAGAAAGTTGACCAAGCACACAGAAGTTGGAAAAGATGAAGAGGAGGGTGAAGAAGTCAGAATACGAAATGCGTCCAGTAGTGAGTCTCAGTTTTCTTTTATTAATTGCGGCTTTATGTGTGTTGTTGGCTCCAAGAACGTTGTGCCTACTGGCCTTTAATCACAATACTTACATTGGGAATCATTTGTCCAAAACACAGGGTTAAAATTCAAGGGTCTGCAAATACTCTCAATATAATTAATATATAATTCTGTTTAGCACAAGCGAATACGAGACTGAACTGCTGCCCTATAAAAGCATAATATATTCTACTAATAAAGTTTATATATGAATGCTTAATCTTACAGAGTATCTAGGCATACAAAATATGTAATATCAAGCTAATAATGGATTTAGTACATTCCAAACTCAAAATTAACATAATATACCATTTGTAATATATCATTATTTGTCATTCTTAAAAACATCTTCCAAGTATATAGATATACAGTTGATTCAATTATTTGGCTTCTGGCATTATGTTTCTCCATTAAGAAATGTCTGTTTTACTGTGAATTAGTTTGTGATTAACATAATCCATGTGATATTAATTAAATGCAAGAGAATGTAAAAATGATTGCAAGGTTATGGCTTCCTACACTTCATCAAAATTGTTATCAGTCATACCAACTTTCAAAGCCCTTATGTAACAGCATATATGACACTAATTATGCCCTGTTAATAAGACATGCCTCTGACCATGTTTTAATTGAAGTGTTGTTACTTTGAAAATCAAAGAGGAGCATGTTTCTGAGACAGGCATTTCATTTCATATTTAATATCCTTTGGGCGGATAATTCCACATTCAAGGGCTTTTTCCTTGGGAAACAGTGCAGTTTGAAATCGGCAATATGGCACACACTAGAAAAGAAGTTAACATTATGAGTGTCATAAAACAAAAGGTGCAAAATACTTTATAGTTTCCAAAGTGCTATCCTGTATTATGATTTAAGCAAGATTTTAGCTTGAGATATAGTCCCAGAAAACAGAATTAATATTAGTTATTCTAGGGTCTGTTTTTATGCATAATTAGAATTATTCTTTTATATTTACATTGTAAGTGATATACCTTGATTTAATGAAATACTGCAGTGTTTTTAGCCTATGTTTTAAATATTTTATGTGGTTTGTTTTTATGTTTACATTGTTTTACATACAGATGAAAAGTTATAATTTTATTAAGAATGCTTATAATAAATTCTGGTATTTGAGTGGAAGAAAAAAAAAGCATTTTTAATCAATGTATTCTTTGTATGTGCTTATATTTTGATTGGTGGTTTGGGTGACTTATTAATGATATTTCTACTTTTTAAATTACTTTGCAGTGTTCAGGTATATCAAATGTCTGTGCAATGATTCATACATCTATTTAATTTCTATAATTGCTCAGGTTATAGCAGTCCTAGAAAGTGCCATATTCCAGGAAGCATTAGACACTGGAGGATGGAATTCCAGTCCATTGAAGGGAATACGCAAGTTGACAGATCACTTCAGAGTCAGCAAGAAGTCTAGTACACATTTGAAAAATGGACAGTTAAGAGAAAACCTTGGAGGTAATGTCACCAGGAGATTGGTAAAGGTGGAAATTGAATTGTCCCAGCAATTGGAGAGCAGGCTAAGATAATCACTACATCAGTTTATTCAGGAATGGATCTACCAACTGGGCATTCTGGGTTCTAGAGGCCCATGATTACAAGGAGCCATTTCACCAATACCCAGCCCCACACACACACACACTTGAAGAAACAATTGAGTATCTGCAAGTCGAAACAACAAAGGAGAACCACCTTGAGGGCGTTGAAGCGAGTGAGTTTTGATCTGAAATCAAGTGGGAGTAATGCAGTGCTACGTTAAAGGACCCTGTGTCACCTGTTGCATTGTTAAATGTATGATCAATTCTCTTTTAAGGAGCTAAATCAATTAGAGGCCTTTGGGGGGCTTAATCTGGTCTTGAATTTAAGACTTTCTTTGTAGTGGTATTGAATTTGAAGGAGTATTCTAGTCTTGATTTGGCAGTGTAAAAATTACTTCAATCCTTGCGCCCTTTTGTATGCTTGCAGTGTGATTTTATTTCAAATTCAAAATAGAAGCTATAGAGACTGGAAAACTTCAGTTCATGGCACATGACAAATCTGCATAGGATCTTCACAACAGTAACATCCTTTTGATGTAGTCCTTACAAACCTGGTAATAAAACCTTCTTCTTGCAAGTATAATAAAAAAATGTTGAAACAATTTTATGCATTTGGTAAAGGTGTTATTTTATCATGAGACTAAGCTAAGAGGCACTGCAGCTCCATTCCAGTGGTTGCTTTATCAGAAGCATCAGCTAGTTTTATGGAATTATTTGACTTTCTAGTGAAGAGTTGTGTGTTGGACTGGTCATCCTCTTCAGTCTAACCAGGCTGTGTTGTACAGTATATACAGTATATACTGGTTTGTGCCCACCTGGCTGCCTATGGCAGCCCAAACCTCCCGATAGCTCACTTTGCTTGCTATCAGTCCACAGGTGTATTCTAACATGGTGAAAACACTGGCCCTGATAGTTATTTAAAGTTATAGCAAATGCTAAGACTAATGGAAAATGTCATCTATGCAAGATAAGTAGTAATCTTCTTGCAGAAGTATTGCCAGTATCTAACTTAATATGTGTAAGGAATATGATGTATCCTGTATGATCACTAGTCATGATTTTGCCGGCAATTAAATGTTTATGCATTTTTACAATTTTTTTAAGCGTGTGCCATTGCATAGGCTTTATTTGTCGACTGCTAACACACTACTGTTCTTAGTGGAGCAGATGTATATAAGGTTGAATTGGTTGTATTGACATAAGGGTATCATTGTTGTATTCTCCTAATGAAGACAAAACAAATTATGTATATAAGTATACTATTTGACATATGGTTTTGTTACATGAAAACACTGCATGATTTCTTTAATCTTTTTATATATAAAGAGGTGTTGTACCATGTTAGCCATTATGAATGTAGTGAAAAGTCAAGCAAAATGACACCTTTTATTGGCTAATTAAAAAGATTACAATATGCAAGATTTCGACTGACAGACAATCTGACTACAGATCCACATTGTATGAAAAAACTCATTAGAAACTTCAAAAGACTTTGTTAGACAGTTATCTTATCCAAAGATCTTGACCACACATTGTTCTCTTGTTAAATGAACCTTAGCCTGAAGGGCTACATTTAAGATTTCTCACTTAAAGATTTACACACAGGGAACTCCAGTTTCTGTATTACATCTTGACTGAAGAAGGGGCCTGAGTTGCCTCAAAAGCTTGCATATTACAATCTTTTTAGTTAGCCAATAAAAGGTGTCATTTTGCTTGACTTTTCACTATATACAAAGAGTATATACTGTGCAGAAATAAACGGCCGATAAACACATATTAAGGGTTGGGGGAATTCTTCATATAATGTAGGTGAATCCAAGCAATTGATTGAGACTGATACTATGGTTAAAGATGCAACATCCATAAATTTGACAACCAAACAATATTCAACAGGGATTTTATGTACTAGTGGCAGGAAGTAAAGTAGATGGGAATGGGGATGATTTGGAGAGTGAGCGATGGAGATGACGTCAAGAAAGGCATTAATACTCTGTTTTAAATCCCTGTATTTTGTTCTTTTGTGCTCTATTGTACGTGTGTGAAACGACTCCCCCCCACCTCAGGCAACATCTGTTGGGTCAGGTGACCCAAACTAGGAAGTCGAATACCTGAGAAAGGGCATCGACGTTAGCCTGGAGAATGCCTTGGTGATAAATGACTTTGAACCTATATGGCTGCAAGTTCACCACCTGGTGACCTGAAGATTCAACTGCTTATGAATAGGCATCCACTGACGAGCAGTATGGTCAGTAATCAGATTAATGCTCAGCCCAAGAGGTAGTACCACAGCTGGGTCCATGCCCATTTCATCACCGGCGCTTCCCATTTTACAGCTTCATATCTGGTCTCCTGGTCAAGCAGTTTCCGACTCAGGTGCATTACAGGGTGTTTTGTGTCATCAATGCTCTGGCTCAGTATGGCAGCAAGACCTGTGTCTGAAACATCGGTCTGGAGAATAAAAGGAGAAGAGAAATCAGGAGTTCTTAGTATAGGTGCCGAAGTAAAGCCTCTTTCAAGTCACTAAATGCAAGTTCCGTTTTCTTGTCACATATTACATTGAAAGGGGCCCTTTACTTTGTAAGATCGATCAAGGGTGCAGCACTTCTGAAAAAAGAGGTACAACTGGCAGTAGTAACTCTCTCATCTGAGAAAAAGCCTGTATTTTCCGCTTGGTTTGGAACTCTATGGTCTAATAGTACACTTGCCCACCAGATAGCCTAAGTATGTGGCCTCGTTCAACCCAAAGAAACACTTCTTTGGGTTAATACAAAGCCCAGCTCTAGCTAGGGTCAGCAAAATGGTGTAGACCTGCAGTACATGTTCTTCCCATGTGCCAAAATTAAGGACCACATCATCCAAGTAGGTGGCACTATAGGTATTGTGGGGCTTTAGCACTCTATCTACCAGATGTTGAAAGGTTGCTGGAGCCCTGTGCAATCCAAATGGGAGTACCTTGTATTGCCAGTGTCCAGTAGGGGTGCTAAATGCTGTTTTCACTTTTGCAGACTCCATTAAGGGAATTTGCCAGTATCCCTTCATCATGTCAAGAGTAGTCAAATACTGTGCATTCCTTAGCCTCTCAAGGAGTTCATCTTCTCAGGGCATTTTGTATGTATCAAATTTGGAGACTTGCTTGAGATGTCAGAAGTCATTACAGAACCTCCAAGTCCCATCCGGTTTGGGGACCTGGACGATAGGACTGGACCAAGGACTGTGGCTCTCTTCAATCACATCCAGATCCAGCATCCATCTGATCTCTAACTCTACTTCAGCACAACAACAACAACAACATTTATTTATATAGCACATTTTCATACAAACAGTAGCTCAAAGTGCTTTACATATTAAACGTTTTACCTGTGGGAGGCGATAGGGGTGTTCCCTGATGATTACCCTCGGGTCTGTCACAATATTATGCTAAATCAGTGCAGTTCAGCCAGGCAGCTCTCTATCCACCTCCGGGACTGACAGGATGGCTGATTCCAGCTCTCGTCTTTGTTGATGGGTCAAATTCGAGCTGAGATTAAGGGAGGAGTTTTGTGAAAAAAGGGAGCGGTGTTTACCAGAGAGGGGGTTGAGTTCCCTGTCCTTCCACAGTTTCAGCAGATTGACATGATAGACACGCTGTTTAACCAAATAGTCGATGAGTCCCTATCTCTCCTTAATCTCATAGGGGCCTTGCCAACGGGCCAAAAATTTTGAATTGGAAGTTGGCATGAGTACCATAACACGATCGCTGGGGAGAGACTCCCGCAGAGTGTTATTCTTATTGTAATTCCAAGTCTGCACTGATTGAGCCTTCTCCATGTGCTCCTTTAGTATAGGTCGAATTTTCCCAAATCTATTGTGTAATTATGCAATATATTCTAAAATATTAGTGGAGGGAAGTGCCTCTCCTTACCAGCCTTCCTTTAGTATGTCCAAAATACCCAGGGGTTGTTGCCCGTACAATGATTCAAAAGGGGAGAACCCTGTTGAGGCTTGTGACAATTCGAGGCAAGCAAAAAATACAAGTGGGAGTAACTAATCCCAGTTTCTTCTGTCCTCATTGACTACCTTGTGGAGCATATGTTTGAGAGTCTGATTGAATCTCTCCACTAGTCCATTCATTTGTGGGTGGTAGACAGATGTTTTGAGATGCTTAATACAGAGTTACTTGGCAACCAGCCTGAATGTGTCTGTCATAAAAAAGGAGTCCCTTGGTCCCTCTTTTGGGATTCCCACTCTCAAAAAGAGCTCTATAAGTTCCCGTGCTATATTCTTAGAATTAGCTGTGTGCAGGGGAATGGCTTCTGGGAATCAAGTAGCATAATCTACCATGACTAATATATATTTATGGTCTTTGCGAAGGGTTCTAAAGTAATAATGAGATTGATACCAATTCTCTCAAAGGGAATATCAATTAAGGGAAGAGGAATAAGAGGGGTATGGTCCCTACAGGGTATCTGACAAAGTTGACATTCCAGGCAGGAATAGCAAAATTGCCTGACCTCCTCAAAAAAATTGGAGCTCGATTCTCTCCAGTGTTTTTTCGGCGCACAAGTGGGCACCTAGTAGATGGGCATGAGCTAGTTTGCAAACCTCCTTCCGGAAGGTTCATGTCACAGATCAGTTTTAAAGTAAAAAGTAGGGTCCTTGTATTTTGTGTGGGTTGCCCATCAATTGAAACTATTGCATTTCTAGCAATTTTAGGGAACCATCGTTCCATTGCTCCCGTATGAAAGATGAGGACATAAATCAAAATTGAAAGTCTAGCGTATTCAAGGGATCATTGCTGACCTCAGGGGGCAAGGTTTCAACCCCAGCGACCTCCTCAGGAGTCACTTCTGGGTCAGCCGATGGAGTGGCGACCCCTTCATCCTGAGTGTGCACGTCATTTTGGGTTGCAGGGATACACAGCATGGTGGCAACCACAGGGGAAACTCTATCTATTACCAGGCTCAACTTGTTTTCAGGAGTGGTTATTTCCATAATCTTTTATTATCAGACCAGTCTCGTCCCAATATAACCAGATAAGGTGAGTCAGGCAATACTGCCACTAGTAACCTTTTTGGTATGCCCTCCCAGGTTATAAAACACTAAAACCTATAATATCTGGTCTCTCCATGTATACAAGTCACACTGGTTTTTGTCTTTAAGAACTGTTGTGGTAGGATAAAACGGCAAACAACAAGAGAAATGTTACTCCTGGAATCTAACATAGCCACTACCCTGTGTCCATTCACTGAAACCACTCCTGTGTGAGGGACTGATAGGGGATTAGACAAAGCACAATACCTCTGTCCCTGTACCCAGGTACAATCCATCGGCTCTGTAGATAAGGGGCATGCAGTGGTTATGTGTCCCAGCAACCCACGCCTGAAACAGTGGGGAAGACTGTGCACTTTTTCTTTTGGTTTGGAGGAGACAGGAGGGCCCAGGAGTAGCAACATATTCCTGTAGGGTTCTGCGAGCAGAACGTTCTGACCTCCCGACTTGGCGACCGCCTGGTGACACTCGATCACCTCGACAAGGGCGTCCATATTTCGACATGGTTGCCTATGAACCTGCTGGGTGAGATAGTCCAGCATGGCATTGACAAGGGTTTCATAGGCAAGTTGTTCTACCACCTGCCTTTCATTGCTTACATCTGGCCATAGCCAGTGGCCCAGTTTACCCCCGATCTCAAATGCCTGGGCTCTCACTGGCCTGTCTGGGTCAAACTTCCAATGCCAACATTCCCTCGCCTGCTGGCCTGAGGTGATGCTGTAGCCCTTGTAGATTTCACCTTGAAGGTGTCGTAATCAGCAGCCTCCTCCTTGGGGAGATCATAATAAGCCCTCTACGCGTCACCCTTCAGGTATAGGGCAAGTATGTGGGCCCAATCCATCTTCAGCCATTGATTACAGGTAGCAGTATGCTCAAAAATCAACAAATAAGATTCCAAATCATTCCCCTCCGATAGTGGCACTAACAGAGGAGGTGGGGGCTGTGCAACCTCCTGCTTTACCTCTTCCAGTGCAGTGAGTCAAACACAAGTTTGGTGCACAAATCTGAACTTGATTAAAATGGCTGAAATGTATGTTTTTAATTTGTCTGTGTTTTATTATTTTAATATGATTCATATAGTAATTTTATAATAAAAAAAAGTTGCACTGTACAGGACTACATGAAATGTAAATTGTGTTTGTTCAATGTTTATAGGTGTTGTGTTTGTCTGACCTTTTTCTTGTATATTTGATAAAAAAAAATATCTGAAGAAGAGTTTCTCGCTGCAAACCTCAAGAAAGTCACCAATTACAACACTCAACCTTTTTGGAGGCAGAGGATCTCCTTTTGTTAGATTTCATATATATTAAAAAAATATAGCGCATCTCAAAAGTAAGGGAGAAAAGGAATCATCAGAAAAAGACAGAGATTTATCATAGGAAACACTGCTGTCATTTCTCCGAAAGGAACAACAGATCATGGCTTTTTATCCAGTTTCACATGGCAGTGTGGTGCTTTGGATTTTACATTATCAACTACTCACAGCTGTTGGACTGTTATCTGGACTCATCAATTTGGTTGTTTTGGTTCATGTTTCAGAATAGCCTTGTTTGGACTGTATTTCTTCCATCATTTTATCATTTGGGACTCCTCCAGATTAACTGCAGCTAATGTGTTTTCACGTTGGACTTTGTATGTATGTGGATGTTTGTTCATTGCTTTGTAATTATTTATGTATCAGGGTTAAAATAAGGGAATTTGGGATCCGTTTAATGTTTTTCATTTCTATCACTGTAAACATTTACATCTGCATTGAAATTGGGGGAATTTGGGATATGTGTATAAGATTTCATCTTTTTCTAATGTATTCATTTTACATTTATGTGACGATGTGGGTTCGAGTCCATGCTCCCATCTGCTGTCTAGGAGCCCTTGAACCCAACACCTTCGACAGTTATAACCGAGATGAGCTAAGCAGTGAGGCAACAACAGAGCAAGGGGATGGTGAAAAAGTGTCAAGTGCTTTTATTAAAACAAAACAAGGCGTTCAAATTAAATCAAGTGCAGTGCCTTAAAAACAGTTTTCAATAAATAATCCCAAAATAAAAACGAGTGAAACACGTGGAGGTTAAAATATAGAAAAAAAATCTTTAAAAACGAGGTTATAAACAACGCTGGAAGCAGTACTTTAAAATATTTACAGAGCCCGGTGTGTTCGTCTATCTAGTGACTCCCCTGCTTCTCCCTATCCGGGCTTTGCAACAGGGGGAGCCACTCTACCTGCAGCTGATCTTCTTTCTCTCATTCGCACAGGTCTGGAGGCCTCTCAATCCCTGGCTTCGGTCGTGCACTCAACCCAGACCCGAGACTTAACTTCTCTCTCATGGCCGGGACTCTCATGCTGGAGATTATCCTCCCAAGTCTCTCAACTCCTGCTGTCTTCCACAGCAAGTCACTCCCCTCGCTAGACACTCCCACTCCTCTCAAAATGCTCAGCTTGAGCGACCACCATCAACTGCCCTAGGTGTTAGATAAACACCTCGCTAGGGCCCACAGTCCAGCTGTACTCGAGCCTGCTCTCCCTTGTTCGCTCTCCCACACTGTCTTTCTCTCTCTACTTCCTGCTTTCTCCTGCAACCTCCGTCTTTCTTTCTCTTTCTTTTTCATTTTTCCTTCCCAGCCGACTCACACTTCTATATATTGAGAGGGCATAGCAGCTGCAGCAAATTAGAAGCCCCAGGAACAATCACGGATGTAGGCAGTCTCTCACCCGTGCACTTAGGTGAGAAACACCCACATCCCAAATCGCCCTGAGGAACTGCTTCAGCAACACAACTATCATGCCCCCTCACTAAGCCGTGAGCGTGGTGATTATTTATTTAAAATCTGTTTTGAGTGAAGGACAGATAAGAAATTGAAGAGTAACTATGGTTTTGCATGTACGAATCCGGACTTCACTCCAGCACAGCAAGAGTCTGTGACTTGCTGCCATTCAAGCGTGAGTATGGTTGTTACAGCACAAAATAATCTTTTGCACAAACCACCTTACAGAAAAGAAAGGGAAATATGAGATGCTAGAGAGATGACAATCCTACTCGATGCTTAAGCAAGAGCTGCAATTAGGTGATGGAAAGCCACAAGGACTTCCGCAAATTATTAGGTTGAAGCAGAGGCTTCCAATTTGGAAAAGGTAGAACTTTGCTTTGTTATAAAGAATGTACAGCCGTAGAGATGGTATAGGTGACTAGACTGGACTTTAACAAAAGTAATGAGTGCAGTTATGTCTAAGGCTACTAAAGAGAGCTCCAAAAATGACTCCATTTCTAAGTTAAAAAGTGAAAACAGAGAATGCCTGTAGTGATCCTTAGGTGAGGTGTAATGGCCTCACTTCTTTCATACAAAATTGGGTCCATGCAAGCTAGGTGATTTGGCGAGGAGGAAGAAAAAAAGAAGAAAAAGAGACAAAGAAGAGAACAATCATATTATGGTGTATAATATGTATATCATATTCTAGTATATAGTATGTATATATTCACAAGCTATTGAATTCATATACCCATGAAATAATCCACTGATTTCTACTCAGTTCCTTCCCACAGAATCTCACTGTTGTTTCTGCCAAAAGTATTCTTGTAATAATCTCTAAGTAATATTGCGAAATAGTAGTTAGTGGTCCTGAGTTTGAATCTAAGACTTGATAGTACTTGGCAGGTAGTAAAGTCAGAAAGTGTGACAAGACCATGTCACAAACTTTCTGTGTTAGGCAATTAAAAAGCTGATTATAGATGTACTGTATGTGCTTGGTTTAAATAGTTTCTTCTAACTAGTTGTACCTAGTTGTTTGAAGCAGTGCAGGGTAGGACATATGTCAGAGGGGGACATTTTTTGTACACAGAGTCATTCCATTTATCTCTTAGGAAAAGAAACATGTCAATATTACATTTAAAACTCAGCAGATGAACAGGCAATAGGCACCCATTGTTGGCACTGGGGGTGAGAAGTTAAAAGGCTGTTTGCAGATTGTAGGTATTTGCTGTCTTGCAAAGGAGTCACTGCTTTGAAATCTGGTTGGAGTATACAAACAATTCCAAGTTGCAATAACAGACCTGCTCCTTCCTTGGAGGATGTGTGTATTTACCTGACTTGGAGATTACATGTCTGACGCTACTGATTTCTAATCAGCATATCTGTACTTATTCATGATTGGTAACAATACATTTTGTTAACTTGTCTTTTCATTAATTGTTAAATCCAGGAAAGTTAGATGTGCCATTGTTATCAGTTCTTGACAAATGGATTAATGGCAGGGACTGAAGGAAATTTAAGCTTCTGGGCAGGAAAAGGCAAGAGGGGCAGTCCACTGAAAACGCTGCCAAGACACTCGGACAGAGCTCAGGGGCTCGCAGGCTGACAAGGGTACATGACTGGCACGACGTGAGGGAGGAAGAGACAGCCCCACAAGGAGACGCCACTTGTGGGTCCAGCGAGAGAGGGAAGCCGCATGAAAGAACAAAGCTGGCAGACGAGAAACGAGGCGTGCCTAGATCACAGCAACACAAGGAGCCCAGAGTGGAACAAAAAAGAATGACAAAGAGACGCTGACAGGCATTCAACAATTTGACAAAACTTCTGTTGTAAAATGAGTGTCCGGTGAACAGAGTGTCTCCATGAACAGTTGAACGATTAAGTGTTGGGGTAACACAGTGCGCCAACTGGACTCTGCACCACTAAAGGTTGTATCCTCCAATTCTGTTTTGGACAGACTTTTAGAGTGTGGACTGTGTGTTTTCCTTTTAAAAAAAGGAAATTCGTTCTTGATATTTTTAGATTTTATGTTCATTTATCTTTTTCATGTACTTATTATTGTCTAGTGTAATAGAAGTTACTATTGCTTTTTCTGAAATCACCGTTTTGTCTTTCATTGTGTGTTTACTCACTGCCCAATTTAAAGAAACCTGTGTGCTATTATTGGTAAATTACTGGAGTTCCCAGTCTCTTAATAAAACTGGGTGGCATAGTCAGATATTTAAATGGTGTCTAAGTTAGATTACCTGTAAGTGTGACCAGACACCTTTCACACATGCATAAGAATTGCCAAGATGTATACACAAAGTTGTGCTCTGAGCACCAAGGGCGCATGTGAAAGTTTGGATGGCCATCAGGGTTCTTTCACATACCAGTGCAGTGGAAGCTGGCATGGCCAGGTTGCTGCAGGGAGAAAGAGAAAGTGAGTTACTATTAGAGAGGAACAGAGAATCTCTAAGAGAGCTGTCAGCCCAGAGAGTGTGCAGGAAAATGATACTTTTATGAGATTCAGGAAAGTGTCTAGACAGGAGGGCTGCAGTAGGGTGTAGTCGAATTGCTTAAATGAGAGCAGATGCCTGCTTCAAGTATGTAGCATTGCCACTGTAGTGGTGTTCACACTCGTTGGCAGGGATTGATGGGAAGTCAGCTTGGATTGGCGGCAGATATCTCATGGAAGTTAAAACGGTACAACAGGGTGTATCTTCCACTGTAGGTGTGTTGCTATCTGATGAGTAGTGTCTCTCTAAGAAGCCAAAGAGAGAAGGGTGCCACAGGGGTGCTGTGGGAATTCGTAAGCCTGTACATGTAAGCCTTCTGATTTACCTGACATGAGTAGGTTGTGCAGTGCTGGGATCAGAAGATTCCACCGATTTACCTGTGAAGGGGAGTTGACATATGGAATGGGCATAGTGAGCTGGAAAGCTGAAGCAGCCCTCCAATTAACCTAATAGAGAGAAAGTGGTGCTGTGTGCAGAGAGAGAGGAGACCTCCAATTTACACTAAGAGTGGAGGTGGAGAATTTGGAACAGATATAGTGGACTGGTGTGATGTACGCCAGTGGGTTTTTCTGTTTTGTTAAGTTTCATTTTGGGTGATCTCATTTTCTAGTAAAACTTTAGGAAGAAAGGGAAAAAAAGGATCTGCAGTTTTTCCCTGTCCTTTATTCTTTTAATGATTTTAAAAAAATCATTGAAATTAAACTCATTGATTTCATCAATGCTGGCATTGACAAGTGACTTTGTGATTTTTGCACTGTTTTTAATAGTTTTGTATGTTTTCTGTATCTGGCATCTGTGTTCTTCACTGGCACCCTGGTTTATCCTTGGTTTTCCTGAACTACAAGAGGCTCAAATGTCACTCGTGCTGCAGTCATGTGCCACAAAGCGTCACAGCAGGCCAGCTTATATAGTAAACAGGGGTTCAAGGTATTGTGAGGAAAGCTGAAAGTAACAGGTTTTGAATGAACTAATATTTACATTGATTTATCTTTGGGTCTGACCTTTATTTATCAATCTCTTATGCAGTTTAAGCTATAAATCCATTACTTATATCATGATTCTTGATGCAGAGGAATACCACAAGCGTGCGCTCTACTGATACATAATATGTACCCAATAAACTGTTGTTTTATGTATAGGTCTTTTTAATTTCGATTAACTTACACACTGAAAATGGATAAAGTGGATAGCTATCTTAGATTGTAAATTTGACTGTCAAGTGCTGTCATATATACAGTCCACATCAGAGACAATGGCTTTTTACACTGCCATGAACTGAACAACTTTAATTTTCTTCATGATGAAATATCAGAAGATGTCATATCAAAGACTAAATACTGTATACTACATGGGTCTATTTGTAAATTTAATTAAGAACAATCAAGTGTAAAGTGTGCAGTAAAATATTTTTCTTAAACAAAACAGAAAGGACTGTATTTTCACATAGCTTCTAAAATTAAAACCCTTGTAACTTACTGGGAGTGTGACTGTTCATGCTTCCATGCCAAAGAGTGAGCAAACAAACAAGCATGTCAAAATTTCTTTAAACAATTTATTGATAAAATGTGACCAACAGTGTTACTCACACATAGAATTAAAAGTGGTATTTTTTGTATACTATCTTGGAAAAAATATATATTTTAAATTTGCAATCATTTGTTGATTTTTAGCATGGACATTTTAAAACAGATTTTTTACAGTCTCCATCAACTGCTATGAAACTGTTTCAGGATGCTTTTTTCGCATGAGTTATTTTGGATCTTTATGTATTGCTAGAACTATTGCTGGAACAAATGTCATTTCAGAGTCTGCCCTTAACATGCCCATTTACAGCTGTTGAAGAAAATGAACATATCCTCTTGGGTTCCAAAGTCTTTTTCTGCTAGAAGTAAATTGTTACACCTTGAGTGCACTGGTTTATATTCTCTGTGTACAGTTTTTCTATAAGACTTTTTATTCAGTAAAACACTACTTTAGGCCAAATGATTGAATAAGAATTTTAAAAACATGAACATCACTTACCCAGATGCCACTACATCCACCTATTATTAAATTTAAAAGTAATATGCAAATGAAGCTGACAGAAATTGTTTTGGATGGTAACAGTCTATCGTTTCATCCATAACAGATCACAATTAATTTTAGCATCACAAAGCATTTTCATACATACACACACACACACACTCATTTATCCATCCATCCATTTGCTAACCCGCTGAATCCGAATACAGGGTCACGGGGGTCTGCTGGAGCCAATCCCAGTCAACACAGGGCACAAGGCAGGAACCAATCCTGGGCAGGGTGCCAACCCACCGCAGCACACACTCATTTACATGGGGCTAATCCATAATTACCAATTAAGCTAGCAAAGTTGTCTTTGGGATGTGAGACATATCTGAAGTACATGGGGAAAAAAGAAAAACACAAAGACAGAGATCCAGGTCCCATCTTTCAAAACATGACGTTTGAGCTGTGAGTCAGTAATGCCAACAATAGATAGATAGATAAATTGCCCCGGGGGGGGAAATTAGACTTTGTACAGAAGCTCATTAAATAAATAATAGATAGATAAATAAGTAAATAAATATAAACATGAATATACACACACAGTTTGGTATGAACACACCCCAAAATAAGTATAAATTAAGAAATTTAAAAAGAAAGAAAAGTTCTGGCATGGCAGTCACAGTCACAGTGAGACATTATGCAGACATATTGTTGTTGATATAAAGGAGCCCCAGTGGCATTTCTTGACACACATACTTTGTCACTCTAACTGCTTCACTTTGCCACCTTGGACAAACAATAACTATGACTGGAATAGTGGGGGATTTTTTATACACTTTGCATTTAACACACCTGTATTTTGTCTGCAACAAAAATAGGATTTTTTCACTAAAGCATCCCCTTGTCTTTCAATCAAATATGACACAGGAATTCACTGCACTCATAAAACTATCCATAGAATAAACCAGTCCTTTATAGAATGAGGGTGAATGGCTGCATTAATTGAATTAAATAAAACCCTAGGATTGTTTGAATGATGGGATACTAAATCGAAAAAGAAGTCATGTTTTGATTCCTTAACTTCAGCCTGGAAATTGAAAAGAGAAGTCCTGAAAATCTGTTTAGAGATAGTCAGTCCATCTTTTTTCCAGTGCTGTTCAGCAGTTCGACAGGCGTAGCGCAGTGATCACGTAGTTTCATTTAGCCAGGGAGCAGGTCTTACCTTATTACTGCGTTTCTTGGGCGGAGCAATTGCGTCTAAAACCGTTTTACAGGAGGAATTAAATTTTACGACAGAATCATCGATATCATTATTTTGGTCATGCATATAAAGACTACAGAAAATGGTTTTAAAATCAGATATAACGGAAGAATTTAAAAAGAGTGAGCAGCGTGGTGGACAGCTATTAGTCAGGAGATCAACAGTAATATGCAGATCCATCATTACAGAAAAGTGATCAATGAAAGAAACATCACATAAATCTATACTATTCATTGAAATATCACGAGTAAGAAAGAGATCAAGGATGTGACCTAGAGAGTGAGTTGGCATATTAATATGCTGTATAAGATCAAATGAGTCCAATAGTGATAGAAAGTCTTTGACCAAAGGTTTCGATTGACAACAACGTGAATGTTGAAATCACCAACAATAAATATTTTGTCATGGGTGAGGGTGATATCAGCTAGGAGATCAGAGAATTTATAAAGTTAAAACATAGACTAGAGAGACGAGCAGATAAACCTCAATAAACATGAAATTTAACATATATGCACACACATACAGCCCCACCCCGACTTCTCCCAGAATTTTACATCATTGAATATGCAAATCAATATAAATAGCCACTTCCGCTCAGTGCTTTGTTAAAAGACAATGGCAAAAGCACATGGAAAAAGAAGAATTTCAACGAATGAGAAGTGGTGGCAAGGAAAAACATACTATTTGTTGGTGTGAGCAGTGGTATAAGCAACAAAAGGAATTTACAAAGCAATACAGAGTGGCATAGACACTCAAAAGTTCAAGTTAAGAAAGTCGCACAGTGCCCAAAATAAAGAAAGTAGTTAGATATCAAAGTTGACGTGAAAAGATGAGTTGCAGCTCACACTCTATTCTGTTTCAGACAATATAACAAATGCTGACTCCTGTGCCGAAAACATGAGTCCATGCAGTGGTGGTGCTGCCTTGCCCATCACATGTTCGGGTGCTGGCTGCACACACACGTCTTCCTCAGAAACTGGTGGGTGACTATCTGGCTGTGTGCTAATGGATGTTGTTCTGGAGTCACATAAAGCAATAGTGGATGCTGTAAGAGATGAGGCCAATGAACTAAGGAATATAAGGGCTGTACCATCTTAAAAATGTTAGGAAATGAGGGCACTTTCTAAATAAACAGGATTCTGAGAAATTAATTCATGCATTTATCTCTAGTAGAATTGACTACTGCAATGCGGTGTTCACTGGCTGTTCAAACTGTTCTCTATACAGCCTCCAGTTAATCTAAAATGCAAGAATTATTACAAGAACAAGAAAATATGAACACATAACTCCAGTTCTTAAATCCTTACACTGGCTTCCGGTTAAGTTTAGAGCAGATTTCAAAATCCTCCTTTTAACATATAAAGCATTAAATGGCCAAGGTCCGACTTACTTGTCTGAACTTACCATGACTTACAAACCTGAGCGCACATGTAGATCTCAAGATGCCGGTCTGCTTATGATTCCAAGGATTAATAAAATAACAGTGGGAGTTCGAGCTTTTAGTTACAGGGCCCGTAAACTGTGGAATGGTCTTCCAGCTTCTATAAGAGATGCCCCTTCGGTCTCAGCCTTTAAATCCCGGCTGAAGACTCACTACTTCAGTTTAGCATATCCTGACTAGAGCTGCTGATTAACTGTACAGACTGCATCTCTGTTGTTAGTCATTAGCACTAAAACATAAGTAACATGACAGTTATAATTGAATACTAAACCCTCACCTATTCTGTTTCTGTTCTCAGTACTCAAATGTGGTAATTGGTGCCATGGCCCACCTGCCAAGTTGTTTGCCTGCCTATGGTAAAGTTATCCCTGATGGAGGATCGCAGGATTCATGGGAAAGAGGGGTCCTTTCATTGGATTGGCTGGCCCAGCACTGTTTCAGCCGTGGAATGGCCAAATGGGGAGGCAGCTTGATGGATGAGGTCTCCAGGACTCTAAAAATATCCAAATCTTATTATGTGATATAATCTACTGTTAAATTCTGCTCCGTACTTCTAAAATTTTTATTTTTATGCTGTATTGAGGATTTGTTCTGTTTTGTGTATTGTATTGTATTGACCCCTTATTTTGTCATCCACTGCATGCCCAACCTACCTGGAAAGGGGTCTCTCTTTGAACTGCCTTTCCCAAGGTTTCTTCCATTTTTCCCCACAAGGTTTTTTTGGTAGTTTTTCCTTGTCTTCTCAGAGACACAAGGCTGGGGGGCTGTCAAGAGGCAGGGCCTGTTAAAGCCCATTGCGGCACTTCCTGTGTGATTTTGGGCTATACAAAATTAAACTATATTGTATTGTATTGTACCATGTGATATTGACTATTAATTAAATGAACTGGTTAAAAATAAATGCTGCATCTGATTACCTGTTTTACATTCTGCTAATTACATTCAAATGAAGATTTAACACTGTCCAATTTGGCTGATCATTTGGTGGTTCGGTGACAGGTTCATCAAGCCATAATTGTGTGCTACATTATGCAGCACGCTACATGCTTGCACAATGTGACACACTTTCTGTGGATTATAGAGCAGCACATTAAGTGGAAATGCTTTCTATTTACATACGGAAATTTGGTCTCTGAAGGCGGCTTTATAGAGCGCCACAACAGATAGATTCTCTGCTCTTTACGTGGCGCTTTGAGGTGACTGGCTACCTTTAAAAGAACTGCTTGACTTTTGTTGCACTACTTTGATAAAGCACCTGCAGCTGTGCAGAGTTGCTATTTTTATAAACTCTCCTACTATAAATGATGTAATGCCAGCTCATTCTTTGGTGATTCATCCCTGGCTGATGTAACTTGTCCAGTGTTATTGCAATAACAATGTGCGTGCAACTGACTGCTCCGATTACCATTGGAAAACTGGCTGTTGCTACGAATTGTGCTTTGATGTTTCCCAGTTCAACCACACTGTAAGGAAATCTTATATATCTGGATGAGAAGCTGGTAATACCATCCTATACAGCTGGCATGGCATGACTCGCTGATGTTTGTGAATTACCTGATTGGTCAGCAAATTCACATTGAAAAGCTACTGTGGCTAAAAACCAGAGAGTGAACAAAACTTGCAAAGGAATAGGTAGAGCAAAATTCCTCAAAGTCTGCCTTTGTAATGTTGGCACCTGTTCAGCACACAATTTCAAGGCGATAGCTCTTGGAAATCGGAATCAACTTAGAAGCCAGTCATCATCATCTATAAATATGTGCTTTCTTCTTATCCTTCAGTTTGCAATGTCTTCTAACAATGCTAAAGCAACTATGGTAGTTGGAATAGTTTGGCCATTTCGTGCACAATTATATTGTTGCAAATTGATTATAATTAAATGAAATGAATGTATAAACGATATGCAATTAATTTCAGTGTATCATAAACTTGATAAATGCTGCATCATGAATGCAAATAGGAAACCAAAGGGAATCGACACAAAAGCAGCAGAAAAGCATGTATGCACAGTGTGAGGCTACTGTGAAAATGTGCGTGGCTTTATGCCAAGGTCAGTTTTTATACATCTCAAGTGAGCATGGAAAAAGGTGTACACAACATCGTTGTGCGTACGCACTGTTTATATATGAAGCCCCCAAACATTTTGTAAAAATTCATTATGACAAAGGTAAAAAATGGGTGAAAGCAGGAAAATCAGTTTTAACAGTATAGGTTGTCTTTAAGCTTAGTGTGAATGTTAAGTGACTTGGGAAATGATGCATTGGGAAGGCAGCACACAGCTCAATGACCATTTACTCAGTGTTGATTGCCAACCACAATTCCTTTATCAAAATGTGTTTAAACAGTGGATCTAATTTAGAGCACCTGGAGGAAACTCAAGCAGAAGATACAAGAAGATGCAGTCTCCAACATGAGCAATAACTCAAGAGCATTGACGTGGAAGTTGAGACTGCATTTTTATTAATTCTCTAAGAAAGCAACCTTATTTTAAATGGTTTCTGTACATTTTTTATAATGCATTATTTTAAATGGTTTCTGTACATTTTTTATAATGCAACAAGAACCAAAATTTCAAACATTTAGCACCTATCATATGTATTTTTTGTTAACTTTTGGCAGTTATAATTTCATTAATTATTTTAAAATTTTGTAATATATAGAGTGTATGTACACAGCAGTTCCTTGTCAAACTCTCAAAATGCAATCAATATTGCTTTTCACCTTCAAGTTCAGTGAAATTCTAGCTTTTTTAACATGATTTACACACTTTATTAATTTTATAGCTTACTTTTGCAGATTTCTTTATGTAAATGTTAAAAGAATTGTTCAATGGCACTCACACCTGCATTCCAAGATGCCAACTAGAAAACAATATTTTCCTTAAGAGGAGAGAATATCAGAAATTTTACAAATTTTTACAGATATTAGCAAACCAACTTGCAATTTAGTACAATGAAAGGGTTTTGAATTCATTTTAACAATCAACAAATAATGACAATGTAAACATTTTCTTACACTAAAATGAAAAGCTGAAATAGCTGGTAAAGTATTTTGAACATGATAATTACATTTAAATCCATATGTGTATCATGGATGGGTATTCTTGGAAAATTAAGTACTTACAAAGACAACAACATTTATTTATATAGCACATTTTCATTCAGATGGTGTAGCTCAAAGTGCTTTACAGGATGAAGAAAAAAAAAGCATATATGAAACAAAAAGAAGTTTAGCTAGTAACAAAGAATGAAGTAAGGTTAGATGGCCAGGAGGATAGAAAAAACAAGCAAAAAAAACTCTATTTGGGCTGGAGAAAAAAAATACTTAGAGGAGAGTAAGAATAATGATAATATAAAGAAATTTTACTTGAAACTGATGACAAATATAAACAAAGAACAAACAAGGGAGTAGAAAATACTAGAAAAGGTCAAAAGCCAAAAAGGACAGATTACACAAAGTGCATCCTTATGTTAAAACAGGTGAGGTATTAACCACGTTTCTTTTTGGACAATGTCCATTCCATGGGGTTTGATGCTTTGCCAGTCTCTCTCCTCTCTTCTATGAAGACTCAGATTCAATCCTTTCTTTTTTTTTTTTTGATGCCTATCTTTGAGCTGTCTCAATGCAAAGGCTGCATCAGTGTTTCTCTCCCTGTTATAAAACCAAACTGCTCCTCCCCATGGTGGTTTCTTCCCTAAGCCTTCGCTCTATAACCAAATTTTCTATATTCACATTTTTATTTTTGAATGTTAAAAGTTTACAGCTAATTTACAAACAAGTAGGCATTAGATTAACCACTGTTCCCAATTAGAATAGTAGTTGTCTCAGCCATTGAAACATTTTCACTAGAAATACTATCTTTATTGATGAGATGTGCTGTGTAAGTAAGATAAAGGGACAAATAGCCTAGGAATAAGAAGTTTACAAATATTTAAACTGGACAGTATGAGAAGCAACACTGAAAAATTTCAGGCATAGAGGAATATCGAATAATATGTCAAGAGATCAAAAATATATTTGAAAGGTTCAAAGAGAAACTAAAAAGAATTACTGTTGAATCTAAAACAAACTGCAAATGATTTTTCCACCCCTATTCCAGTAAAAAACAAAAAAGAGAACTTTAGAAGCCTTGGCGAGTATGAAAAAAAAAAACATTTAAAATGAGAAGCAAAGAGCAAATTAACTAAATAAATATTTTACCTGAGTATCTGTAAAAGAACAAATAAATGGGCTGCCTCAGGCAGAAGTAAAAACAAGCTCAGAGATTACAGATTTTAAAATAGAAGAATTAGATGTGCTTCAGGCCCTCGATGTACTGAAAAGTAATAGAATCCTCCAGGCCTGATGGAATTTTACCAGTTTTTCTGAAAGAAATGAACAACATTATTTATAAATCTTTATTAAGATTATTCT
This sequence comes from Polypterus senegalus, assembly GCF_016835505.1. Taxonomy (NCBI): domain Eukaryota; kingdom Metazoa; phylum Chordata; class Cladistia; order Polypteriformes; family Polypteridae; genus Polypterus; species Polypterus senegalus. Next base: position 218,223,964 of record NC_053155.1, on the reverse strand, counting down.
GACAATCATTTCAGAGGGGAGAACTACCTGATGACAGAAACATTGCTAATATTACTCCAATATGGAAGAATGAAAACACAATAAATCCCATTAATTAGAAATCAATAAGCCTTAGATCTATCCCATGGACAATCATCAAAAATAAATTAAAAAGAGTATTTGTATGTAAATTATATACTAACTAAGTAATTACATTGTGTTACACAATGACAATAAAGTGATTGAACCTGGACTAGCCAGTCTGAGTTTATAAAATAAAGATACTGCCAAACAAATCTATTAGACTTTTTCTGAAATGGCAGACAACATAGAACATACTTTGTTTGACTTTCAACTTTAAAAAAGGCCTTTAATATAGTTAACTGAAGAGTAATTTCAATGCTATATGCCAATGGTGGCAAAGATAGCTAATGATGGTGAGAAAGAGTACAGATAGGAAGAAAATGCTTGACAGAGTGTGACATCATCGGTGGAGACGCTCAAGGATCTGTGCTAGGGCATTCGTTTTCTAATTTAAATTAACAACACTGATTCTGAAATTGTAAAGTTGTGAAATTGAAATGACAGTGAAGAAAAGCTGATACAGAGGGGCTTAAACAATTAAAAAGGACCAAGACAATCTTTAAAACTGGTTAAGCATTTGGAAATTGCAAATTATGAAGGAAACTGCATAGTCCTACATATACAAAGCAAACGTTATAAAAGCAAGATGAGAAACTCTAATCTATATGGTGGTCAAAAGGCTGAAAAAGCAGCCTGCCCAACAACCAATAACAATGTTTGCAACTGGCAAGAGAATAGTACAAATACAAGGTGGGATTAGAGTCAACAAGGTTAGAACAATCCAGCAAACAAAACCAAAATATTGTTAAAAAATTTCAAAATAACCTCGAATCACAATGGATTGTTGAAGGTTTTTTTATAGTCAAAAACTTGGGTGCTGCATGCTACACAACACCTTCTTAAATAACGTGAACATGATGATGTCACATGCTATGGCAGCATCTGATCAAGTGACTAGAAATGAACGTCACTGCAAACAGCAATGTGGCAGTTCCTGATTAAAAATAACTGTAAATGGCAAAGAAAGTGAGAAAAAAACATAACAAAATGTGGCCTTGATTATTCCAAAAAAGTATTGTGGAAAAAAAAAACAACACTTGTTGAATAGAGTTTTTGCTTTCTTCTGTTGTTTACTGGCTACTTTTCAGTTCTTACTATTGAGATTTATTTATTTTAACTAATGAAATTGCTCTGGATGATTATGAGTCATCTCATCTCATCTCCTCTAAACTCATTTCAACTTTTTATTTACTTTTCCTAGAGATGGTTATGGTGGTAGCAGCCCCAGCAGGTCAACCCAGATTTCCATGTCCCTAGCCATAGATTCTAGCTCTTCCTGTGGAATACCCAGGTGTTTCCAAACCAGCCAAAAGATATAATCCTTCCAGTGTGTCCTTGGTCTGCTGCAAGGTCTTCACCCAGTTTGACGAGCCTGGAGCAACCCAAGGAACATACTTATGATATGCCCAAACTACCTTAACTCACTTTTCTCAAACCAGAACAGCAGCAGCTCTACTCTGAGTCTCTCTGAAATCACTCAATCTCTCACACTATCATGAAATGTCAGCTTAGCTGCGCTGTGAAGAACCTCATTTGTGCCATTTGTATTTGTAATCTTATTCTTTTGGTAAATGCCCACAGCTCATGACCATAGGTGAGGACAGGGATGTAGATCTACTGGTAAACTGAGAGATTTGTCTTTAGACTTTGCTTCCACTTCACCATTATGGAGTGGTGCAACACCTGCAGAACAACTGCTGTCATTCTAATCCGCTTGTCTGTTTTACTTCCCTTTTCTGCCACTTGTGATATGAGATACTGGAACTCCTCAAGGGCAGTTGTCTGACAATCCAACGGTACTTTACCTGCCTCCAATGCAACATTGAATAGACACATGAGCCACTGTAAAGAAATAAACACATAAATACAAAGATAAAGGGGTGGGTGAATTCCCGTATAATGTTGTTGGACTTGAGTAATCTTGAAAGACTGAAACTATTGTCAAAATTATTAAAAACAGACATTTGACAACGAGCAATTTCTTTGCGGGTCTTTCATGTAATGATGCCAGGAAATGATACATGGAAAGGAAATGGAAATGATCTGGTATGAAGTGACGTTGGTAGTGTGGGACAGAAATGACGTCTTCATTGGGAGCCAGAAGTAAAGTCATTAGCACATGGAGCGGGAAAAGACGTCTTTGGAAAAAGGAAAGAAAGGAAAAAGAAGTGAAGTCATCATGGGTAGCCGGAAGTGGTACTATTGCGTGGGACTGAGGTAAGATTGTTTTATTAGTATCTATCTATCTATCTATCTATCTATCTATCTATCTATCTATCTATCTATCTATCTATCTATCTATCTATCTATCTATCTATCTATCTATCTATCTATCTATCTATCTATCTATCTAGTCTTCTGTTGGTCTGTTGAGAGAGGAGAAAAGGCATTAGCACTTTTTTCCAATTCCCTATCTTTTGTTCTTTCATGCTCATTTGGACCCTTTGGCTGCCCTCTAAGTGCACATGTGTAACACCACACTATCCCAACAATTTCCAGTAGTTTTCTACATCTCCAGTCAGCTAGCACAGCAGCTTTACCACCACAGAGTCCTTGGGCTACCATTGTGACTTTGACAACAATAATGGGATCCTCCTCAGACATGTCTAATGCTGCCTTATGTTAGGAAGTCATGTCCACTGGGTTGAGGAGTTCCTCAAAGTGTTCCTTCCACTACTTGAGAAATTTCCCCAGAAATAGTTAGAAACTCTCTATCCCAGCTTAAAACAGTCTGGGGAAGGTCATGCCTTCCCCTTCTGAGGTATCAAGCAGTTTACCAAAGCAACCGCAAGGCCATTTCATAGTCCTTCTCAAAGGCCTCTCCAAACTTCTCAATTCTTCAAGAATTCCATTGTATATAATGAAACAAGAACCATAAACAATTTTGCAGCAGTTGTCTTAGCCTGTTGGTACCTTTGAACCAAGAAAGGAGATGCTGCAGAGAAAATTTCCCTGAAAACCATCTTCTTTAGCCTGACAGCTTCTCTCACCTCTGGTGTCCACCATCAAGTCCTAGGGTTACCACCATGAGTTGTCCCAACTGCATTAAAACCACAGGTTTTAGCAGCTGCTTCCACAAATGAAATCTTAACTTGAGTCCATTCAGACTCAATATTTCCAACCTCACTCTGCACATGGGAGAAGTTCTTTCAAAGGTAAAAGTTGAACCCATCAGAAATGGAAACCTCAGGTGCTCTCCTAGGCTTCCCTGGTCTGTCCAGCCTACGCCTCGTGTTTTTTTTTTAATCCATCACAGTACCAATTGGCAACCAGTTGACTACCTTTCCCCTCTCCTCACCCAAAACATAGCCTCAGACCAGATTACACAACTACAAAGTCTATTATCAACCTTCGACTCAAGGTGCTTACATAACAGGCTTGTGAGTATCCCTACATCTGCCCAAGGTCTTTCACACATAGGATCTCCAGAGTAGCAGTTAGACTACCCCCATCAAGAAGTTTGGTTCCTGGACCCATGTTATGTGTGTAGGTGATACCAACTATATCTAACTGGTGTAACGGCCGACCCCTTATTCCCAGCCGGCAGCTACACCTCCAAGACCTGTGGCCTGGATAATTTACTGAGAAGCCTTTCCTGTCAAGCCGTACTCCTACACAGATAAACTTTCCCCACAATCGACGGTTTGAAATGCAAAGACACAATAGGCAGAATGTAAAATTAAACAGGAATAAATGTATTAAATGAGACAAGACACGCCACAAGACAAATGCACACCCGAATATTCCTCCACCCCAACAATCCCAAAGCAAAACTGAAAATATATATACAAATCCCCTCCCTTGTCCACGTAACATATAACACACACCACACAAACGATGAATGACTAGCAAACAGAATGATTGTGAACTTGAGTCCGATACGTGAGTAAATGTCCTGAATACGGATACTGATTAGCGGCAATTGTAGTGTTTGTATTTCATGGCGTTTGGAACAACCTCACCGTGATTCCTCGGCGTGTGGCGAATGATGATTCGACCCCGGGGTCTTCAGCGGCAAGCAGGTTGAAAGGCAGTCCGGATGAATGAAAAACAAACTGGGTCCAAGCGCAATGAAATGAATCGGCAAGCAAGTTGTAGTCGTGAATGCGATATTGGTTCTCCTCTTTCTCTCCCTCTCGTGCTGGTTCTCTTCTCCTTAAATAGTCCGTGACGGCAGTAATTGATTGATTTGACACACAGGTGCTTTCCAGATTAGCGGTTGTGAACTCCTCCCATCATCCGTCCTCCTTTACGGGGACAACATTAACTGATACACATACACACAGTCAATGGGACAATGAAACGAGACACGCACAGAACTGACATTTAAACACTAACTATGTGGCACCGCTACACTGGTATTTTTCCTATTTCCCACACTGGTTCAGGCTCCTCCCTCACCAGAGAGGTAATGTTCAAAATTCCCAAAGCCAGTATTCTTCATCTTGAAGGTGGTGAGTACAAATGACGGCTCCACATCATTGTTTTGGGCTGAACCTGGCAAACAATTCTCACTGATGAATGTCATTTCCAGGCCTGGCTCCAGAAGTGGGTCCTCCTACCAGAAATCCAGGCTCAGAGCATCATTGAGGTTCAAAATCAAGATGACAGGGTGGGGATTTATTATATGATCACTGTAATGTGCAAATTTATATACCGCGAGTGGCAACCATTCCAGCAGCTCCGTGTATGACTTTATCTTTTTACTTTTTTCTCTATTATTCTCTATTTCACTTATCACCTCTACCCCTTTCTTTTATGTGGAATCAATACCTGGACACTTTTTTACTGTTTTTACTACTTGACATGGATTTTTACACACCGAGACTCGCCTCGCTGAGAAGAAATGCCCGTGCAGGTGTGGTTCCCTATTTACTTGACGAGGTAAGATGACGATATCAGGGCAGCCGAGTCGGCTCTAAGAAAAAAGCCAAGCTAGCCGCGCTGGTGAAAAATGTCAGAACCTACAGAGAATGCAGCTTGCTGTGTTTTAGTGAAAGTTGGCTAACAACAACCATCCCAGATGCTAATGTGGAACTACCCGGGTTTAGCACAGTTAGAACTGACAGAGACGCAAATACCAGCGGAGAAAAAAGGAGGGGGTGTCGCTCTCTATGTCAATACAAAGTGGTGCAACTCAGGACATGTAAATGTTAAAATCTCCACTTGCTGCAGGGACATCGAACTGTTGGCTGTAAGTTTGCGTCCCTATTATTTGCCAAGAGAGTTTGGACATGTGATTGTTGTTATTGTTTACATCCCCCCTCGAGCGAATGTGGAGATAGCGAGTGACATCATCCATTCCGCAGTTGCTAAGTTACAAACGCAGCACCCTGAGCGCTTGTGCTAATCTCTGGAGACTTTAACCAAGTGACGCTGGACAAAACATCACCTGCCTTCTCCCAGTATGTGGACTGTTAACACCCGAGGAAATAGGACTATTGACCTACTGTATGCAAACGTTAAAGATGCATACAGCGCCACCCCGCTGCCTGCGCTTGAGAAAGCAGATCATAACCTGGTTCTGCTTCAGCCTCACTACAAACCCAGAGTGAAGGCGCTACCTTCAACTACATGATCATTCAGGAAGTGGTCCCCCAAGGCAGAGCAGGCTCTGAGAGACTGCTTTGGAACCACTGACTGGGATATCCTGCAGGGGTCACATAGTGAGAATATTGAAGAGACAGTTGACTGATTACATCAACTTCTGTATGGACATTGTAGTTCCAGTAAGAACAGTACGTTGCTATGCTGACAACAAGCCATGGATTACAAGTGACATCAAGGGCCTTTTGAACCAGAAGAAAAGGGCTTTTAAAGGCGGTGATCAGCATGAGATCAAATGCGTGTAGAAGGAACTACGAGTCCAGCTCAAAGCGGCAAAGGAGCAGTACAGGAGAAAGCTGGAGCAGAAGTTGCAGAATAACAGCATGAAGGAAGTGTGGGATGGGATGAAGATCATCACTGGCTGCAGCTCAAGCGGGTGCCACCATCGAGAGAGCGTGGAGAGAGCAAACCAAATGAACAACTTCTTTAATAGGTTTGACCACCCTAACCCACTCTCAACTCAGAGTACTGCATTCTCCAACCATCCTTCTGCTGATACCAGCATAGCAGAGACATCCCACCCACAATTACAGCAGCGCAGGTGAGCAGAGAGCTGAGGAGACTTTGTGCCAGCAAAGCAGCGGGTCCAGATGGAGTATCGCCATGACTGCTGAAGGCCTGTGTGCTGGAACTGGGAGTCCTCTACAGCGCATCTTCAACCTGAGCCTGGAACAGGGGAGAGTCCCGAGGCTTTGGAAAACATCTTGTGTCACCCCAGTCCCAAAGGTTTCACATCCTAGTGAGCTGAATGACTACCAGCCTGTTGCTCTGATGTCACATGTGATGAAGACCATGGAGCAGCTGGTGCTTCACCACCTGAGGCCACAGGTCCTCCACGCCCTCAACCCTCTGCAGTTCACATACCAGGAGAAGGTGGGAGCGGACGATGCCATCATCTATATGCTACACCGATCCCTCTCCCACTTGCAGAGGCAGTGGTGCTGTAAGAATTATGTTTTTGGACTTCTCTAGTACCTTCAACACCATCCAACCTCTGCTCCTTTGGGACAAGCTGACAGAGATGGGAGTAGATTCACAACTGGTGGCATGGATCGTGGACTATCTTACAGACAGACCTCAGTATGTGCGTCTTGAGAACTGCCGGTCTGACATTGTGGTCAGCAATACAGGAGCACCGCAAGGGACTGTACTTTCTCGGTCCTGTTCAGCCTATATACATCAGACTTCAAATATGACTCGGAATCCTGTCACGTGCAAAAGTTCGCTGATGACACTGCTATTGTGGGCTGCATCAAGAGTGGGCAGGAGGAGTATAGGAAGCTAATCAAAGACTTTGTTAAATGGTGTGACTCAGACCACTTACACCTGAACACAAGCAAGACCAAGGAACTGGTAGTGGATTTTAGGAGGCCCAGGCCCCTCATAGACCCTGTGATCATCAGAGGAGAATGTGTGCAGAGGGTGCAGACCTATAAATACGTTGGACTGCAGCTGGATGATAAATCAGACTGGACTGCCAATACTAATGCTCTGTGTAAGAAAGGTCAGAGACGACTATACTTCCTTATAAGGTTGGCATCCTTCAACATCTGCAATAAGATGCTGCAGATGTTCTACCAGATGGTTGTGGCGAGTGCCCTCTTCTATGCGGTGGTGTGCTGGGGAGGCAGCATAAAGATGGACGCCTCACGCCTGGACAAACTTGTTAGGAAGGCAGGCTCTATTGTAGGAATGAAGCTGGACAGTTTAACATCTGTTGCAGGGTGATGGGCGCTAAGCAAGCTCCTGTCAGTCATGGAGAATCCACTGCATCCACTGAACAGTGTCATCTCCAGACAGAGGAGCACCTTCAGCGACAGACTGCTGTCACTGTCCTGCTCCACTGACAGACTGAGGAGATTGTTCCTCCCCCACAGTATGCGACTCTTCAATTTCACCCAGGTGGGTAAACGCTAACATTATTCAAAGTTATTGTCTGTTTTTACATGCATTTTTATTACTCTTTAATATAATATTGTTTTTTATATCAGTATACTGCTGCTGGATTATGTGAATTTCCCTTTGGGATTAATAAAGTATCTATCTATCTATCTATCTATCTATCTATCTATCTATCTATCTATCTATCTATCTATCTATCTATCTATCTCGTTAATGTTTTACTTTGTAGTATTACTTCATTATATTATACTTGTAAATATTCATAAGCACCCAGAACCTCTAGTCAGTGAAGAGTGCTATACAAAGATAATCTGACCTGAATTAAACTGAATATAGATTTTTTACAGTTAAAATGCTGGCAGGTTAAATGGCTTATTCAGTGTTGAGCAATGAGACTGTGCAACCCTGTGGTTTAAAATGTAATGAATTAAACAGTAGACTACCTGATTTAATGAAACCTTTATATGGTTGCGTACAGACTTCATGCCAGCAATGGTTTTGATTAATTAGATTAGCGTATGTTGCAGAAAATGTCTCTGATTTAACATTGACATGTTTTAAAATGGACACTATAACAGGTGGCCTGGCAGAATTGGCACTCCAGCCACCATAAAAAAAACTCACACTGGTTCCAATCCATCTGAACTACTGTGGTGCTGAGGTGTCATGGCTGCACTCGGGTCCTAACCTGGGGTCCTGAGTTGGTTTGTCATGTGGTGGGTGCAGTAATGTACTGTATCAGTGCGTGCTCCTAACCTCATCTATTAGATATTTCTTCAAACATGCTGGTTGACATAGAATGGGTCACTCAAGAAATGGGCCAACCATTATAAACAATTTAGGAAAATGACACTATGTATTTTTTAACTCCACTAAAAAAGAATATAGTAAATAATTCAAGAAAAGTCATGCAACATCTGTAATATTTTGTCACATAGCATTACTTCTGTCATGTTTAAATGACCTATTGATGCCATATTCAAATATTCTCAATACTTTAAAAAGACACTTTTTTGTCAACGATGTAGGTTTCAGTTAAGACTAAAAAAAATATTTTGAAGTAGCCTTTTTGTTCATATCTCAAAAAGCTTTGGGCTAGTTTCTAAAATGGAAGCAACTTATCACTAATTTATTTAGTCTTTTAGCAAATATGAATTCTGAAATGCAGTGAAACTATGAAACTACAGAAGGACGAGCTGACGTTATTAAGCACTATAAAAAATTACTGTAGGGTGCAATAAAATTGAAAGATGGCATGGCATAATATTAGACAGAGAAGTGGAAATTTCTGTATCTCAGAATTCATTGAAAACTGTTTATAGCTTAATAAGTATTAATAATTGTTTTACCTACTCTACAGATTTTTGATCCTTTTCTAAGTTAATAAATCACTAATCCAGCCTGGAAGATATTTCATTAGTTATTGAACATTTCCATATTTCAGATAAAGTGTGCACAATTATTTACTGCAGCCATATGTGTAAAAAACAACTTTTTTGGCATTTTTTCAGCTACATGGAAAACACTTTCAAATGCTCAATTATATTTCAAATACAAAAACATTTGTGCTGTTCACTTCTTAAAATTTACATTTGTTCAATACTTGTTAGAATTTTTTTCTTTTGTAAATGAAAACACAATTATAATTGTCTAATATATTTTTTAGTGGTAGAGAGTATGTTCATAATATGAAGAAGCTCACTTGAAGTAGTTCCACTACTCATATGAAATATAATTAATATATACTAACAGAATATTTGGAGGCTTCTGCAAAGTGTCCATTATTAGAACTTTAATAAAAATGTTAGATTTAAAGACTGATTTCCTAATTGAGTTTGTTTAAATGTTTGCATTATTACTGCTGTTATTTTTGTTATTATTTGACAAGAACTCTTCCTATCCTTATCATAGTCCATTCACAGAAACTATTACTGTTTTTTTTTTTTTTAATATGTTTTTATATTTGTGACATCAATAAGGCATAGGGGGTTTTCTTGACAAGTGCTGCCATTATCTTCATGTTAATTGATTGCAATGGTGTGGGCTCAAGGTGACTCAATGTCTGATGTCGCTGCTCTGTCATTATAAAAAATGGCAACTTTTATCGACCTCCATCTGAGCTTTGATCACCAAAGAAGAGACTCACAAGTTAAATAAGATTCATTTTTCTCACTACAAATGCTCTTAATTTCAAACAAGTTTAATAATTTCAGGTAGACTTCTTATTTGTGAAGTTTTATAGATAACTGTAACTTCACCGCTCCAGCCTTAACTTTAGAAAACACTGACTTTATGACCAGTGTCTGTTCACGTCATGCTTTATATAAAATATGATGCCTGGGCATGGGCTTCCATGACCCCTCAGAAGGCTAAATGAATTTTTTTTCCAGTATTGCTGTCTTTGTGTTAATGGTTTTGGAGTGGAATTACTGTGGCAAAGTTATTAATTATACTGTGTTTTCAAATGTTACTGCATTGCAGGCTTTTGCTACTTAACTGTACACTAATACTTCGCTATTTGTAATCACACTATCCATCCATCCATTATCCAACCCGCTATATCCTAACTACAGGGTCACGGGGGTCTGCTGGAGCCAACACAGGGCGTAAGGCAGGAAACAAACCCCGGGCAGGGCACCAGCTCACCGCAGGGCACGCGCACACACACACACACACGCACACACACGCACACACACACACACACACACACACACACACACACACAACCACACACCCGGAGTACCCGGAGGAAACCCATGCAGACACGGGGAGAAAATGCAAACCCCACACAGACAAACCCAGATCTACTTACTGCAAGGCAGCAGTGCTTCTCACTGCACCACCGTGCCACCCGTAATCACACTATCTAAATGTTATTCTGTTATATTTGCATCCAAAGTTCACTATCCAAATATTCTGAATCTGTAAGCAACAAACAAAATATGCACGTGTGTCAGCGAAAAGGTTTAAATTGTCTGCCTGTTCAGAAGAGATAAAGATCGCTGTATGGGCTGTCATGTCAGCATTTTGTGCTCTCACTATTTAGAAGTGTTGTGTTTTTCATTTTTTGCTACTATTTTTGCCCTATTATTAAAAGAAAAATGTTTACAAAGAAAGTGGACAGGAAGAGTGTAACTGCCCCTCCACCATCCCCACCTCTCACTATACAAACACAGTTCAATTTTTCTATCGGTAAATAGCCATCATTCTTTTAAAATTATATTTTGATCAGAATCAGAATCAGCTTTATTGGCCAAGTATATATACACATACAAGGAATTGGACTCCGGTTTTACCTTGCTCTCTGTGCATGTGTATGTGTGTATACATGGAGACCATTCCAGTACAATGGATGATAGTTATTGACTGGTTTATTGTACAAGTATTATCTCTGATCTATGAGATTAACTTGAGTATTCATGAAAGTGATAGCCTGTGGAAAGAAACTATTCACGTGTCTGGTAGTTTTGGCGTACAGTGCTCTGTAGCACCTACCAGAGGGAAGTAGTTGAAAAAGATTATGACCAGGGTGTGATGGATCTGCAATGATGTTTTCTGCCTGTTTCCTGACTCGAGATCTGTATAGGACCTGAATGGAGGGCAGATCAGCACCAATGATTTTTTCTGCAGTCCTGACTATCCGTTGTAGTCTGTTTCTGTCCTGTTTTGTGGCTGAAGCAAACCAGACCATGATGGACGAGCAGAGAACAGACTGGATTACTGCAGAGTAAAACTGGATGAGAAGAGCCTGAGGCAGGTTGAACTTCCTGAGTTGCCACAGGAAGTACAACCTCTGCTGGGCCTTTTTTACATTTGTGTCTATATTTGCTGCCCACTTCAGGTCCTGGGAGATTGTGGATCCCAGAAACCTAAAGTTTTCCACGACAGACACAGTACTGTTGAGTAGTATGAGAGGGGCCAACATTGGGGGGCTCCTCCTGAAGTCCACTATCATCTCCACAGTTTTAAGCTTGTTCAGCTCCAGGTTGTTTTGACCGCACCAGAGGGCCAGCTGTTCGACCTCTCTTCTGTACACAGACTTGTCACTTTACTTGATGAGGCCAATGACTGTCATATCATCTGCGAACTTCAGGAGTTTAATAGACGGGTCTCTTGAGGTGCAGTCATTTGTGTTGAGTGAGAAGAGCAGAAGGGAGAGGACACATCCCTGGGGGGCACCAGTGCTGACTGTTCATGTACTGGATATGATTTTTCCCAATCTCACTTGCTGCTTCCTATCTGTCAGGACGTTTGTGGTCCACTGGCAGATGGGGGCTGGTACAGTGAGCCAAGTGAGTTTGGTGTGAAGAACTTCTGGAATGATAGTATTGAATGCCGAACTGAAGTCCACAAACAGGATCCTAATATATGTCCCTGGAGAGTCGAGATGCTGCAAGATGTAGTGCAGTCCCATGATAAGCGTTATATTTATTCATTATGTGTTTTACATGTTTAATTATATTAAAGTACATGCCCATTCAAATGTAGAAGGAAGCATAATTGGTTTCCGAAAGTGAATAAAATTGTTGTATTTACTTCAACCACTCAGCCACTGAGCATATACACTATTGAGTCTATGAAGCAGTAAACTAGTAGGTCATTCAGATTTTAGATGCTTTATATTATGCAGTAATTCTTGGTGAACTGTAGTGCAAGTGTTTCAATTTGTGTACATATTTCATTAACCCAGTTGTTAACTGCATAATATACATGTAACAGTTTGCAAAGTGGAACAGCCATGAAAAATGTGAAAACTTGGCTGAGGACAAGCATGTTACTTGCACGTTTATTTGGGCATGCATGAAGTGTTCACCTAACTAATGTTGTTGAGAATAACATTGAATTGTTAAAGTTACCAATAGGCTTGGACAAAATAACTGCTTAGTACATCTGTTCAAGCAACAGTAATTTATCTGTCCCATAATCAAGGCTGGGTTAAGACTCCAACCTCACTATCACTACTGAAGACAACCCCACCAGACACACACACAAATACTCACAAATCATCACTTATACAAATAATGGAAATCGAGTACAGGTATTAAAGTAGAAAAACTTTGTATTTTTACAAATTAGTTTGTGGTTAGCAATAAATGTAACACTGATGAGTGCAACATCACATCTGCTGGAATTCAACTTTTGTTCTGAAATTGCAGCTAATAGATTTTAATTAAATTTTTAAAAAGCATATGCTGGTAAAAAGGTGATGAATTTAGATGTTTTGTGTTAAGTGTTTTGTGGCCAAAAAAGTAAATGACTAGAATGGGGCCTTTTATTTGGGTCTGGAATTGTTTGGTGCATCTTATCTCCTGCAGTTGCCTTGTTGTCTGAAACACTGTTGGTTGTTAACATCTATGTCGGCAACTGTATAGGACTGGATTGCACATATACAGTAGCTGCTACAAGAGGCAATACCAGTAGAATTTGCAGATATGAGGGGCTTAGCCAAAACTCCCTCTATTTTCACACGGGTCTTTCATGGATGACAAATGTTAAGAGTAGGAACAGAGAAGATTGAGGAGTAGAAGGGTTCAAGTCTGAACTCCAGTATTTGTGGCTTGTTCAAAGTACTTTTTCAAACCATTCTTTTCATTTTTATTTAAATATCTGGCATTTTGTCTGCACAACAGGGTCATTTGTTTCTTTCTTTTTTCTTTTTCTTTTCACTGCACCACTGGGTTCTTCTTTTGCACCTTAAAACATCAAATGTATCATCTCATAAAAGAGACCTATGAGACTCCTGCTCTGATCATGCCCCACTCATGTCAACTCAACTCAAAGATTTATGATTACAAGAATTAAAGTGGGGCAGGATAGCAGGTTCTTGTGGATGCCAATACTGTCGGTGAAATTATGGACTTTTCATGTTATTAGAAATTTTTTTCATGTGCATATGCTGAGGCTCCTTTCCAAGCAGGCCCCCATGGTGGACACCAAAGTCACCCTGGCAGTAGTTTGAGCCATTCTGTTTTCAACCTTACAATCTTGGACCGTGCCTCTTTATTGGAATATAATATCACCATATTCCTGTAGCTATCTAGTTTTTATTGTGGGTGACAAAAGTTTAGCAGTCAAAGCTGATTATATATATATATATATATATATATATATATATATATATATATATATATATATATATATATATATATATATATATATATATATATATATATATATATATATATATATATATATATATATATATACTGTATAGTGGCCACCACTGGGTTCTCCAGCTCCCCAAACACCTGATACAAAGGCTTGGACACAAGTATAAATGCACAAAGAAGATAGGCACAGTACAAAGCACAGTGCACAGCACTTAGCAATATAATCTGTCTTCTGTTCTCTCTGTGTCTCTCTTTCTCACTAACTCCTCTAAGCTACGTCCTCCTTCCTTGCGACTATGGCTCCCGGAGTTGAGGCATCTGGCTTCTTTTTTGAAATACCTGGGATTACTTCCTGAGTCCCGTAACCATGGTATGAAAGCGCTTCCAGATGAGGCAGAAGCCCCGTGAAGTGGGCTTCCAAGTTCCTACTACCCCCAAGAGACACTCATGGAACCCAACAAGGCTGCATTGGTAAATTCCAAGTCCTATGATGCCCTGTGGGAATCTGGGACACCGCTGCAACCCAGGGTAGCTGCCATCTAGTAATCCAGGGGACATTATGCCCTGTGCGCAATCTCTCCCCAGGTTCTTCCAATGCGGAGGCATTCTGGCTGGGTAAGTCACGCGTGACAGGGTGTGATTTTTTTGGGTACTTGGGAGGAGAATTTCAGTAATACATGGCAGCTTATCTCCTATTCCCTCGCAACCTCAGCCAAGTCAGTGATTTACCAAAAGACCAGTAATGTTACCAATACACCAAAATCTCCTCCTCCAATCTAGACCATAATGGTCTATTTCCCAAAAATATGAGAGAGAAGAAAAAGTTGCTTCACTTCACAGCAAGTACAGGAGACAAACGTGTTGATGTTTTTAAGCAAAAGCCAATTTCTTTGTCAGCAAAACCACTAACCATCACAAATGTATTTGTGTCTCATTTTGTTTCCTATTAATATTTATATACACACACCTACCAATATATACATACACTGAGTTATGAGTTTATAAGGTACACATATATACAGGAGAATACAGTAGTGGCGGTCTTCAGAACAGCAAGTTTTTCTGTCTAGGCATGAGTTCAACAAGATACTGGATACATTTTTCAGAAACAAATGCATTGTAAGGTTGCTGTTGACCTCTCTACCTGATTCCAAATAGGCTCAGTATGGTTGTGATCCAGGTACTGTACAGGCCAGTCAAGCAAAAAAAACACACCATCATGTTCACAGAACCAGTTGTTGACATGTGACAATTTTATACTGGCAGTGTGCATCTGAGTACGGATAAACTGTACCCGTGGAAGGATTAACTTGTTTAGCAATGATGTTCAGATATGCTTTGTCACTCAAATGTTTCTCAGTGAGTATAAGAGGGTCCCAAGGTGTACCAGGAAAACATTCTCCACACCATCTCACTGCCACCGCTTACCTTTACTGTTTTCACCAAAAGGGTGGCTCCATAGACTATATTGCTTGCAGCAATGTTTGATTTATCCATCATCATGATGCAAAAACAATTTGGACTCCTCTGATCAAGCACCTTTTTTCTTCTCCACAATGGTCTAGTTTTAATGCTTTTATGTCCACTGGAGATGTGCTGTCTTGTTTTTTGCTTGCAACATCAGAATCCTAACATATTCTTCAACTATTGTCGACTATTTGAAACAAAATCTGATAAGTGGTGTATTCTGAGATGACATTCTGAACACCAATGCTAAATGCAGAGAGTTGATCTGTTTGCCCATATGATCCTCACCGTTCTCCTTTGAACCCTGTTACTCACAAACTGTTTTTGGTCACAGGATCACTTATTACTGGTAGTTTAAGGGTTTTGTGGATTTTCTGGTAAACCTTTCGGATGGTTGTGCATTGCAACAGCCATGTGAGAGATGCTAGAACCAACATCCCTAGCGCCAACTATCAAGCCATGTTCAGAGTTACTAAAGTCACTCAGTCGAACACTAATAGATGGTAAAAATGGTGATCTGTCTGATTTATGCTACACATTACTATCACATGATTTTGACATGTTGCAATATAATGAAGGTGTGGTATGCACTTATTAAAATGTCAAGTCAATGTATATAAATATAATGTAAAATTCTCATAACCTTTAGAGTTTATATTGCATGTTTTTTTGCGACAATATATTTGTAATTACAGTATTTTAACACATGCTGCAAATGGTGCACTTAATAAGAAAAAAAATTGAACTGAATTAAAGGTACACACAAGTAATGCACAATAATAATATGTGCAACTAGAACTGCCTGAACAAAACCCATTTTATTATGAACACTATAATTAATTAAACAATGTAGGTTTACATCTGGCAACAAACTGAATTCTACTGTTGAAGTAATTTGCAGCTCCAAGGTGGATTATTAGCTTTGCAATTTATTGAGACTCAAAGAAAATTACACATAAAACAACTAAAATGTAATTTCATAGAAAGCAAAAATCAAGTTCTCCAAGTGCATTAAATCAGTATGTTGTTCTCAAGAACTTCAAAATATTTAATTTTAATCATTTTTATCCATTAGGACATAACCCTAGGGATCTTCATTTTTAAATGCGTAGTGGTTTTGAAGAGGCTGTCAATAACTCATTAAAGGAACAAGAGGAATATTTTTATATTGGCATAAGCCTATTGAGCCAAACAATGAAAATTAAAGATGACTGTGGTTTAAATTTGAAAACAGCAAAGTAATAATAATGTTTCTAATTAGTGTTTACTTTTTGTCTAATGCATGTGTTACAAGCCATTTTACATACAAACACTGTTGAAATTACAGCTTTGTATAACTTGCATGCATTAAATACAAAATAATTGAAAACACACTGAGAAAATTTCTAAGAGAAAACAAAACTATGTGTTATTTATTAAATATAGAGTAAATATGAGAATAGTAATCAAAATGGGAGGATATTGTAAGAGACGACTGGCAGCTCAACCCAGCCAGGACGCCCCTGAGGTCTGAGGTGAAAGGACGGAGGAAGGCAGCTTTTGTAGGAACTGCCTCACCCAAGATGCTAGATGGCAGCTCCCCTGGACTATACTCTAGCAGTACCTTGGAATCCCCCAGGGTATCCTGGGACTTGGAGTTCGGTATCTCAGCCCTGTTGGGTGCCATGGGGGCTGCCAGGGGGTACTGTGGAAGGACAAGGGGAATTGTGCTTCCCTTATAGGCCGGAAGTACTAGGAAGTCACGAGGATGGGAGCCCCAAATGTACTTCTGGGATGATTAAAGAACTTTAATTCTCTGTCTGACCCGGAAGTGCTGATATGTCACGTGGATGGAAGAGCAGAATGCACTTTCGGGTCAAGGACTATTTAAAGGACTGCTGAAGGCCGACCCAGCATGCAAGCTGGAGTTGGGAGGTCTAGGACAGAGCTTGCTGAGAGGTGTGGAGGAGAGAATTATTATTATTATTATTATTAAGAATTTTACTTATTTACTTGCCTGTTTACTGTGGCTGTGGTGCTTGGGGAGAACTATTGGAAAAGAGAATAATTAAAAATACTTCTTTGTGCTTTTAACCTGTGTTTTGTGTGTTTGTCTGTTGGGTTTAAAGGGGCAACAGCAATACCTAGTGTCAATATGTAAGAAAAAAGGAAATGATGGACTAATTTGAAGGAAGTTTATTTAACCTGGATATCTTCTTTTCTCATCAAATATCCTGTAAAATGGCAGAAACAAATAAAGGATTTCACAGAAGAAATCTGCATAAAACTACTAGAGAATGTGCAAATTCCACACAGGAAACAGCCCAGCTCTAAAAGTTCTAATAGGTGTCAATGTTGTCCACTACACCACCTTACAGTCTCATTGCAGTCAATATTGGGAAAATTGTGTACTCCATACATCCTACTATTTTCGATCAACTTTTTCAATTGAAAGGTCATGGAAACATTTCTGGAGCACTGAGTAGACAACGGAAAACAACCTTGGAAAGAATTGCAGTTCATCACACTTAAATATGTTAAGTTCGTAAGACACTAATTAACCAAAAAAGGGATAAAAGGCAAAATAATGACTCAAAGAAAACCCATAGGATAATGGGTAAAGCATGCAAAATACAAAACACTATGGAGCTCCTGTATATAAAGATTTATATCAGCTACACTAAACACTGGGCCACTGTACTTCATAAAGCTGATTTGATCCATGGATTTGACTGTAATATGTCTTTGTTTTAACATTATATTACTCTCTGTTCATAAATTATTCCTCAATTTTCACTGGAGAAATTACAGTGCATAATAAATACAGAAAACAGCACCAAAACAAAATATTGCTTCTACCTTCTGTGTGAGGCATTCTCTTTCTGTTTACCTCTATTCAAATCAATAACAGCATATAGAATAAGAAGATGGTTTAATAGTATAACTGTTCCACCACCACTACACAAAACTAATTTTTTATACAGGGTCCCTACAACCCAAAATGAAATCACCAAAATAAAACATGCAAATGCTTCCATGATAACAGAATACAAACACTATAGGGCAGACGTTAAAGCAAAAAAAAAAAATAGTGGATCTACTGCATTTCCACCTAATTGACTGTGAGATGGCTTCTCTAATTTCCTTTAATTTCCTACAGACAGTCTGTCATTTAATTCCAGTTCTACCCTAGTCCAAGTTTTGGCTGTTCTATCTCTCTGCCTCAACGACTTTTTGCCAACTCATTTTGAAACCGAAATAGTGGCTTGTTAAAGTCACCCTGGAATTACTGACAGATTGCTTCCAAGTCACTTCCTGCACCTATAATGTCCAGGAAACTACAGTACTCTCTCATGGGCATCTTAACACCTAATCTATATTTTGAGCCAGACACCACCTGCACTTGCAGCTTCTCACCCAGTCCACCATGGGATTTGACTATCCTTTCCTAATACACAGGGGGATATGCTTCTAACCAGTTAACGATGACCTCTCACATTGTGTTATTGCCAGAAAATTTATTTGAATGACTTAAGGCCTCTTGGAGACCAAAGTCTACAAACACCTTCCCACAAGTGACTAACAGGAAAGCTGCTGGCCTGTTTCTTTACTCTGACCTTCTTATAGAATCTATGGAGTACACTAAAAATACTGAGCTGGAGCAAAGAATACTTCTCATATAAGCCTGTGTAGCCCATGACTAATATTAAAGCAATAAACCCTGCTATAAACAAGTCCTTCCCATCCTTCATTTGATGAAGCAGATATCTTGAATCACATTGGCAGTAATCATGTAAACCTTCTTCTTCTTCACTAAGAAATCAGATGGGTATCTATAAAAGTGTTGTCACAAGTGTTACCTTCAGAAATTCTGCATGTCACTTGGAAATGATACTTAGATCGCAAAATTATCATACTTAAGCCAATATCATATTACTCTACTTCTAGTTGTGAGGTATGTCAGATTTGCTGATTGTCGTGACATATCTCAGCAACTGGAGCACGTTAATTTACATAACTGAACATCACTTGTGATTACATGCTGATCTTCCAGTTGGGCTTTCTGCTTTTCTGATGGCCAATAGCATGCTGCCTAATGGTACTGGTGCAGCATGAAGGATTTACAGCTGTGGCAAGTTCAGTAGCAAACTCTGACTTTTTTCATTTTTCCATTCTATCATGGTTCATAAAGCATGAGACACAGACAGACAAGCCCCTGTTCTGTTTCACAGGTCCAACGCCTCTGTGCTGCCTGATACAATACAATACAATACAATTTATTATTCTATAGCCCAAAATCACACAAGTGTCGCAACTGGCTTTAACAGGCCCTGCCTCTAATCAGCCCCCTAGTCTTGACTCTCTAAGAAGACAAGAAAAAACTCCCAAAAAAACCCTTGTAGGCAAAAAATGGAAGAAACTTTGGGAAAGGCAGTTCAGTCATGTCAGTTTTTGGGCATGCAGTGGGTGTCAAAAAGAACGGGGTCAATACAATACAATACACAGATCAGAACAAATCCTTAATACAGTATAAAAATAAAAATTGTACAAGTACGGACCAGAATTTAACAGTAGATGATATCACATAATATGATTTGGATTTGTTTAGAGTCCTGGAGACCTCAGCCATCAAGCTGCCTCCCCCATTTGGCCATTCCACAGCTGAAACATTGCTTGGCCAGGCAATCCAATGAAAGGACCCCTCTACTCCATGATTCCCGTGATCCTCCATCAGGGATGACTTCACCTTAGGCAGACAAAACAACTTGGCATGTGGGCCGTGGCACAGAGTGCCACATTTGAGTACCAAGAAGAGAAACAGAATAGGTGAGGGTTAGTAACAAATTATAACTATCATGTTACTTATGTTTTAGTGCTAATGACTGACAACAGAGATGCAGTCTGTACAGTTATTCAGCAGCTCTAGTCAGGATATGCTAAACTGATGTAGTGTGTCTTCAGCCGGGATTTAAAAGTTGAGACCGAAGGGGTATAGTAGCGGGCAGACCATTCCACAGTTTAGGGGCCCTGTAACTAAAAGCTTCACCTCCCACTGTTATTTTATTAATCCTTGGAATCAAAAGCAGACCGGCATCTTGATATCTTAATGTGTGCTCTGGTTTGTAAGTCATGATAAGTTCAGATAAGTAACCCAGACTTTGGCCATTTAATGCTTTATATGTTAAAAGGAGGAGCCACTGTAAGGATTTAAGAACTGGAGTTATATGTTCATACTTTCTTGTTCTTGTAATGATTCTTGCAGCAGCATTTTGGATTAACTGGAGGCTGTATAAAGAACAGTTTCAACATCCAGTGAACACCAAATTGCAGTAGTCAGTCCTACTAGAAATAAATGCATGAATTAATTTCTCATAATCCTGTTTATTTAGAAAGCGCCTTAATTTACCAACATTTTAAGATGGAAGAAACATGATTTGGACAACTTTCTAATATGCGCTTTAAATGACATGCTAGAGTCAAAGATAACTACGAGATTGCGGCTGATTCAGTGAAATTAATGGGGATTCCAACTGAGTTAAATGATGACAAAATATTGTTGTGATCAGCGTCATTCCCGCCAACAATAAACATCTCTGTTTTATCTGTGTTTAAAGACAAGTACAGTAATCCCTCCTCGATCGCAGGGGTTGTGTTCCAGAACCCCCCGCGATAGACGAAAATCCGCGAAGTAGAAATCATATGTTTGTGTAGTTATTTTTATATACTTTAAGCCCTTATAAACTCTCCCACACTGTTAACATTATTAGAGCCCTCTAGACATGAAATAACACCCTTTAGTCAAAAGTTTAAACTGTCCTCCATGACAAGACAGAGATGACAGTTCTTTCTCACAATTAAAAGAATGCAAATAGATCTTCTTCTCTTCAGGAGCAGAGAATTTCAGAGGGAGAGAGAGAGAGAGAGCTCGCAAAGAAAAGCAAACAATCAAAAAATCAATACTTGTGCTTTTAAGTTTGCCGCGGCATTTTTAGAGGAGCGTTAGTATCTTCTAAGCAAACAGCCTCTGTTCAAACAGCCCCTCTGCTCACATCTCCTCCGTCAGAGAACGTCAGAGAGAGAGAGCGAGATTAAAGCAACAATCAAAAAATCAATACGTGTGCTTTTAAATATGCCGAGCACCGCAATAAAGCGGCATTTTTTTAGAGGAGCGTCAGTACCTTTTAAGCAAACAGCCCCTCCGTCAGGCGCAGAGAATGTCAGAGAGGGTGAGAGAGAGGCAGAGACAAGCAAACAATCAAGCTCCGCGCGGGATGCATATCTTATAGCATTGAGGAGTTTAAGTTAATATGTAATACATGCTCTGATTGGGTAGCTTCTAAGCCATCCGCCAATAGCATCCCTTGTATGAAATCAACAGGGTAAACAAACTGAGGAAGCGTGTAGCATAAATTAAAAGACCCATTGTCTGCAGAAATCTGCGAACAAGCGAAAAATCCGTGATATATATTTAGATGTGCTTACATTTAAAATCCGCGATAGAGTGAAACCGCGAAAGTCAAAGCGCGATATAGCGAGGGATTACTGTAGTTCTCATCCATCCACTCCTTTAATTCACTAACACAACTAGACATTGGAGAAACGTCATTTGATCTAAATGAAAAGAATAACTGGGTATCATCTGCATATGAGTGAAAATTAACATTATGTTTCCTAATGATACTGTAGATCCTAGTGGAAGCACGTAAAGTGAAAACAGTAAAGGTCCCAGTACAGAGCCCTGCGGGACACCATATCTCACTTCTGTGTATAATGATGGAGTACTGTCAGCACATTTCTGTACATATTGGAAACCGAGCACAGTGCCTGTAAGGCCAATATCATTTTCTAGCCTGTGCTAAAAAGAAACCCTGCATTAGGTGATCAGTTTCACTGGAAAGTGCCTCTGACTGCCTCCGATTCCCTAAGATTACAGAAATAAAGGCTACAACTAAAAATGGCTGTAAAAGTCTCCTAATGTGACAAAGCCTTTAGTTAATATCTTTGAACATTTAAACAGCATTAATTCTAACATGCAAGGAAAAATCAAAGCTTTGAGGGGTAAGGTAAGCTTGTGGATCACCAGAGTGAAGATTGAAGTACGTCATTGTGGATATTTTACCACATAGTACTAAAACAGAGAATAAAGAGATCATGCCATTGATTTCTGAGGATCTCAAAGTACAATAAATAATATTTAGTTTTATTCTCCAAAGTTGCATACCTAAGAATTTGCTTATAATAATATGTGTTAAGGAATCCATCAAAATCAAGCTATCCAGTATTCTAAGCTATACAAGAATCTGTGGCTAAGACAAGTACTAACCACTTCACTGCTGCTCTTTTTTCAATATAATTCTGAAGTTTGTAGATTTCATGCATAGTGCATAGGCATACCCAGAGGCATTCTTTTATTTTTTTATGAAAAAACCCACTATTGTTCCATCTTTTTAGGATGTCAATAAAAAACATTTTCAAGAACATGACAGGTGAATTTCTTGTTTACCTTCTGGATAATGAAGACACTTCAGACTTACCTTGGATTTCAACTGTCTAGCAGAGGGTTAGAACGAAGAAGTCTTTGTTTTAAAATGTATATTCCTAGTGGACTTTTCATAAGTTTGATTTCTCAGACCTAACACTTTGTGTGATTTTTAATGCTCATTTTTTGCACCTGCTACTGAGTTTAACTCATGTTTATTTACTAAAATAAAAAATGGACCAACTTATACTGAATACAATGTGCTTAGAAGGCGAATGTGTGTCAGATCCCATAATATAAATGTCAAGAAGAGACATTACACCAGGCAATACACCAAAATCTTTATACTTTTTTAAAAGTACTGTTTCTTTTTTCTCCATTAAGGATTTAAACATTCTGTATATAATTCAGTGGGTTTATATCCTTAATCTATTCAAAAATGATAAATTCTTTTTAATATATTCTTCTCACCAACTGGATCAAAGCAGATTAGAAATATCTGAAAATTATACAGGTTGGGTGGTGGATTAACTAAAGCAGTGTAACTAATCCTTACCTACATGAATTTGTCTAGCTGATGGAAAGGATTATGGATATGATGAAAGCAATCTCTACATAGAATTTACTTTAAAACATTTATCTGAGATAGCAACATGTTCATATCATTGATTGGAGTGCACAAATCTTTCTGAAACTAAGGAATCCATTTACAAGTGCAGATTAATGAGTGTGTTATGTGTTGATTAGTGGTTAAAGGCATGAATGGTGTTGTTTATGTTTATAATTACTCTCATAGTTGGGACTTTTCAATTAAGAAGCAAATAAGTATCTGAAAATAATGGAATGCAATACAGTATGGGGAAACAGAAATCAGTAACAAGGTGACACATTTTAAATTCTGGCAATTGTAAGGCTGAAAACAGAAAGAAACAGCCTATTATTACCGAAATGTTGCTCTTTTTTGTTTTGCTGTATATACTGTAAAACAATACATTCATTTTATAAGCACAAAAAAAGCTAGTTAAATGGCAATCCATGTAGAAAAAAGCAAGCAAACTATTTAATCTTAGGGGGACAGAAAACTGTAACAAGCACATTATGCATAGGGATCTTCAAGTTTATTTCTGAATAACTTGAAATTTTCATAATATAACCCTGCAAGAATATATACTACTGGGTTTTTGTTTTTATTTTTAGGCTACCTCCCAGAAAAAACAGAAATGCAAATGAAAATTCACTTGTTTATTCTTACTGCAATGATGGCCAAGAGTGGAGTCGTAACTGAGAGATTGTTTGAAAGTAGATGTTTCTGGTTGGGAAGCACTGATGCCTCATAACTCGAAGGACATGTTCTCTTGATTTTTCTGTGTCTCAAGATGTGCATTTTAGACAGGTTCACATCAGTAGTAGATGAATGTGTGTGTGTTTTTATTGTGATAGACCTTTGTCTTTTGGGGTTTGCCTGTACCTTTTGCCTGACAGAGATAAATTTAGCAATGACTTTTGACAACACTACAGTGTTCTAAGTCATTTTAAAACATGAATAAATGGCATCCAGGCTGTAGTCTACCATTTTCTTATCCATATACTAAAAAGTACTCTTTAAAACAACTGGATGATAAATGCTTTATGTGTTACAGAAATGTAACATGAAAATATGCAGGCTGTACCAGTGATTAAAAAGTATTAAACTGTTTGTACTGCAAAATGGCAGCAGATATACATTAAACCTTAGAGGACCATGGTTTAAATGGCAACACATGGCAGTCACTGTCTGTGTAGAGTTTTCACATCCATTTGAAATTTCTTCATAGTCTTCCTTGGGCGTATTCAAACTTCTGAAATAGCTTGGAATTTGGGAATTCAATATTGGTAAGATTGGTTTTGTGAAATTGTATGTCTATACATGGACTGTCATCCTGCTGAAAACCTGTAATACATGCTTTTGATTCAACTGATTTTTTAATCAATATAATTTTATACTGTTAAAAAAATTCACCTCACATCACACAACCTTATAACTTTGACCAATTATGTAACCTTACGTTTTTGTTTTTGCTTCTCTTCAAAACTTACAAAGATGCTTATTGGTGCTACAAATTTGAGGCCCAGAGCAGATTCTTTCCTTATGTTTTCTTTTTTGCTTAATTGTATTTGATATGTGTGACTAAGAATTATAAATTATTAATTGCTTCTTTTTAAATTGGCCACTGTTTAGAAGATCCACAGAAGCCAGTTGAGTTGGACAGGTTATGCCATGAGGACTGGTGCTCACCACAGAATGTGTCTAAGGCTCAACATAATGAGAAGAAGACCAAATAGCAAATCAAGATGATAATGCTGGAGTGATTGTATCACTTGACTGAGTGTCTAAGAAGTCCACAGATTACCTAAAGAATCAAGATAGGGTAGGGTCTGTTTTATGGGGTGTTGCCAAGTTGAAGTTAAAATACATGGAATTTGAGAAAATATGTGACAAGTAAATCTTGAAACACCTGCACTCCCAGCTTTATTCAAAACAAATAAACCCTGTAATCTTTAAAAGTGGACTAATTAATATTATTATTAATTCATATTAATACTAATTAATTCATATTAATACTAATATTACTAATTCATATTAATATTGAAGGACATTAAATCTGTGTAAACCGGTTAACTTCCAATGCATAATTTATTTTACTTTTTATATCTAAAACAGGACTGCACAAGGTTACCTGTGATAAAATAAATATATTCTACTGATGGGATATTGATTTTTCTACCATTTACCTGTGCCAGTGCCAGAATGGTATACATGAAAAAATTGAAAGTCATTTAATAGTGAGTGAAATTAGTGAGTAAAGTCTATAGTCATCACTGAAAATTGATAACTTTTCCATATTTTAACTTATTTTTTTCCAATAACCTCAAATTTTTCATTTTAATATTCTGTGCAACTGTAATGTTTATAATCTATGATTGATTTGTTCTCTTCTTGAAAATGACATTTATAGTTGAAAAAAGTTCCATTAAGATAAGCCCGATTAGACAGGAAGGAAGAAGCTTTTCCTTGAAAAAAATACTCTGAAGTAAAATGCTGCACATTCGATATTGATAATAAATTGTTCTGACATTTGATCAGTTTAGTGGATTTTATAAAGTGGGAACTTTAGTCGATGACGATATGTTTGTGATGTGAACAATCCAGTGCAGAAAGCAACGTTTTATTTAGCAAAGGGGTGAGCAGCGTTGGTCTGGGAGGGCCGCAATGGCTGAAGGTTTTTTGTTCCAACTCAATAATTTAATCCAAAGTCAATTATTGCTAATGAAGCAGTTCCTACTTCAGTAATGTTTTCATGCTTTATTTTAGATGTCTTTCTTTTTAAAATTTACCACCCTTAATTTGCTTATTTTAGTCGTAAACAGCTTAATTTACTGCTTTTAATTGCTCCTTATTATCAATAGGACCTACAGTTCTCCTTCTATCTTTGCATCATGAAATATCTGGTTTAATAAAATATTTGTAAGAAAACTGAAACAAAAAAGTGAAGGAATGAGAATTACTCATTAATTTTAGACTTCAAATCATTTGGATGATATCCTTGGAAAGGAAAAAAATCTTCACTATTAGCAGGTGAGGGGACACTGGCGAATGAAAGTTGCTGCTGCTCCTCCCTGTTAACAACACTTGTCGCACAAAATTCGCCTTAATTCTACACTTCTCATGCTTGTTTTATTTCTTTTATTGTACATATAGTTTGTGGATACAGTCGACTTGAATTTCATGGATTTGGTTTAATATTTACAGATTTTATGGACTCTACTTTGACTGGGAACAGCTGAGTCTGTGGATCACGGGACGAGACCTACGAACATTTCCTTGTACCTGGCGATCTAGGACATCGGGATGATCTGTCTCCGTGATTATATTCGCTTTGCTGATCTATTCCCGATTCATTTTACAGTACTCTACGACTGGGAACTGATCTGATGTTCATACTAACCTGGCTTATGGCTCCGGGGCGATCACGCCAGAAATTACCAAGCGTTACTGTTTGTGGCTGTGCATTGGAACCTCCAGATCCTGCTACCTCCTCCTGCTATGCTTTCTGCTGCTTTGCTATCACCACATCTCATCTACGCTACCACTGCCGCTGCCCTACCAGTTGTACTGTGCTGCTTCTCCACTGCTTTTCAGATAAGTATTGCCCAGTATCATGCTAAAATACTCTCGTGACAAACTCCTTCTTATTAAACAGTTTGTCCAGAGCAAATGGTCTTACTGGAACATCCTAAAAGACGGCAGTATTTTGCAGCGCCCGAAATATATACATCGCGGGTCAGGTCGCCGCCACCACCGGGCTGTGAATGAAAAGACAACTGGCAGCATTTGCTCAGGCCTGGAAATAGAAGTATCAGTGTGCCAAATTTACATTGTGTGGAAATAAACCCTGATCACGGCTCTGTGCAAAAAGAAGCCTCATTAACTAATATTGCACTGTTTAACTCGAGATCTCTTAATGGCAAAGCATTGGTGCTGTCAGAACTCATCACTGACACCAAACTTGATATACTGTGTTTAACGGAGACTTGGCAAAAACCAAACGAATTGACGTCTCTCACGGAGGCGACTCCACCTGGTTTCACTTTCCATACAGAACCTCGCAGCTCTAGACAAGGAGGTGGGCTAGCAGTAATTATTAGAGCAGACTTAAACATCAAACAAATCCCAATTGACTGTCCACTTTCTTTTGAGTGCCTGGCTCTTAAACTAATAACGGAAACAGGTCCTGTCTCACTCATTGTTCTTTATCTTCCCCAAAATACAATGTATCCTACTTATCTGATCTGATTGAACTTTTAACCCACCTAAGCTCTTACTCTCAGAGAATTATCCTTCTTGGTGATTTCAACATCCATATTGACACTACTACATCTAAACTGAGAAATGAATTCCTATCCTTACTGGACTGTTTTGACTTGACACAACATGTTGATTTTCCCACCCACTCTGGTGGTCATATATTGGATCTGATCTGCACTTCTGAACTATCTGTTGCCAACATTTACAGCACTGATTTGGGACTTTCTGACCATAAAGCAGTATTTTTCACTTTCTCACTGCCTTTCCCTCCTCTTACCTGTAAACGACAAATTTCTTACAGAAACGTTACAAATATCTGTCCCTCTATCCTTTCTGAATCCATTTCTGATCTTTTACTGTCTGTACCTATTCCGTTAACACTAGATAGTCTTTTTGATCACAATAACTCAGCCTTTCATTCAGCATTAGATAAAACAGCTCCTTTAAAACATAAGGAGGTTTCCTTTAAATGTTCAGCTCCTTGATATAATTCAGAATTGTGATCTATGAAAGCAGCTGGCCGATGCCTTGAGAGAATGTCAAGTAAGACTGGCCTCACCGTGCACATCCAGTCTTTCTCTGACCACCAAAGAGCTTACAGAGAAGCACTAACTGCTGCTAAGAACACCCACTATGGAGGAATAATAGAAAGTGGCCACAATAACCCAATGGTTTTGTTTTCTGTAGTTAATAAATTACTGAAACCTGCACCTGGCCCAACTACCTCTTCTTCTTAAGTCTGTGAGGAATTCCTCCATTTTTTCCGTAACAAAGTTAAAGATCTAAATAATTCAACTAACATAAATACATCATCTGTTTATATCTCTCCCTGTTTTCCCACTCCATCCAGCTCATTCTTTAAGTTCTCACCAGTCACATCTGCTTTTGTTAATGACCTGCTTTGTAAGATGAGACCGACTACTTGTGTACTGGACCCCATCCCTGTTACAATATGTTATACATGGTCAGCAGGATGTGACAGACCATATATGGTTGAATTGTAATTTGAGTGTGTGACATCATCGAGATGCGCGAGTGAAATAAAGAAATAAGCACAAGAAAACCTGCGTTTCTGAGACTCCTTGTTTAGGAGGGATAATTGATTACCAGAGTGAACTAAGCTTAAAACATGGTGGCAGCGGTAAATTACCAATAAGAAAAGTGAAAGACTGAGGTAAATTGCTACGGAAAAAAAAAAAAGCGATTAAGAGAAACGCGTGAAGATCATGGAGGGTGCTTTCAGATTGAAGCCTCCAGCAAATTTTGACTGGAATGCAACGAACATACCAAAAGCTTGGAAAGCATGGGAAGAGGAGTTTTCCCTGTACATTGATTTATCGGTTACAGATGTGGATGACAAGACGAAGGTAAAAGTTTTCCAATATCTAATCGGAGAAACCGGGAGGGAACTGAGTAAGATGCTAGGCGCTGCCCGCCCGGCTGCTGGTGAACTGACATTGGAATGGCTGTTAACCGCATTCAGAAACCACTGCAATCCGGCACCGAACAAAACAGTAGAAAGGTACAAATTTTTCTCCAGAAATCATTGACAAATGATTGACAAGTATATTACTGATTTGAAAGTGCTGGCAGACACATGCAATTTTGGTTCGGCTAAAGATTCACTGATTAGAGACCGAATTGTGTGCGGCATACTAAACTCACAAGTGAGAGAACGTCTATTATGAGAAATGCGTAAGGATTTGTAGAGCATCAGAACTGTCAAAAGAGAATGTGATGACCATCGAGGGACAGAAAGTTGAAGAAGTGCACACAGTACAGAGACTCCAACAAGGTCAGGGTGCCAAACAAACACCAACATCTAAGTGTAAATTCTGTGGAAAACAGCATGAGTGGAAAAAACTGAGTTGCCCAACTTATGGAAAGCAATGCAGAAAATGTGGCAAACTGAACCATTTTGCTGCCACATGCAAAACAAAAGAGATTAAGAGAAAAGGAATACACAGTGTAGCAGAAATAGAAGAGGAACCGTTTCAGGAAATTATAAGCCTTAGTTCGCAAATGAGGGAGGACAAACAGGAAAAACAACTGTTTGCAACCATGTTGATAGGAGAAAGACTAGTAAAATTTCAACTAGATTGCGGAGCCAGTTGTAACATAATCCCCATTCAGCTGCTAAACCCTGACACAGTGATGGAAAAGACTAAACAGATTCTGGTCATGTATAATAAAGGCACCCTGAAACCAGTCGGAAAATGCAGAATAAAAATAAGAAACCCGAGAAACAGAAAACTGTACCGGCTGGAGTTTATTGTAGTGGAGGAAACCTCGTCAGTGCCCCTGCTGGGAAACAAGGCCGTGCAAGCAATGGATCTGGTAAGAATACAGCATGAAAATATTATGGCAATTGATGATATTGTTACCACAGAAAGACGCAGAGAAAAGGAACCATGGGACAAGAGCGACATGCACAGGGAGTATGCTGATGTATTTGAAGGGGATGGATGCTTGGAAGGAGAATATAACCTAGAGGTGGATCCTGCAGTGAAATCGGTGAGGCTTCCAAAGCGAAGAGTTCCTGTGGCACTAATGAAACATCTAAAAGATGAGCTGGGAAGTCTTGTAGGGAGAGGCATTATAGCTCAGGTGGAAAAGAGCACGGATTGGATTAGCAGCATGGTGGTGGTGAAGAAATCATCTGGAAAACTCAGAATTTGTATTGACCCAAGACCACTAAACAAAGCTCTGAGACGTCAACATTTTCCCTTGCCAACCATAGATGATATTCTCCCCAATCTGACCAAAGCGAGAGTTTTTACAGTGTGTGACGTGAAGGACGGGTTCTGGCACATAAGGCTTTCAGAAGAGTCAAGCTACCTCATTACCTTCGCAACGCCATGTGGCAGGTATAGATGGATTAGAATGCCCATGGGAATCAGCCCGGCTCCAGAAGTGTTCCAGCACAGGTTGACTCAGGCATTGGAGGGGCTTCCAGGAATTCGAATAATAGCAGATGACATCCTTGTCTGTGGGGAAGGCGACAATGATGAGGCAGCTGAGATAGACCATGACACAAAACTAAGACTACTTCTGGCCCGTTGTAGAGACAGAAAAATCAAACTAAACTTTAACAAACTCAAGCTAAGACAGAAAGAGGTGCCATACATTGGACACAGACTGACTTCCGAAGGACTAAAGATTGACCCAGAGAAGGTGAGAGCCATATTGGAGATGCCCAGGCCATCAGATGTGAATGGACTCCAGAGATTATTAGGTATGGTGAACTATTTGTCCAAATTTTGCGCACACTTATCAGACAGCTGTGACACATTGAGGCAACTGACACACAAAGACGTGATTTGGGAGTGGACTGATGTACAGGAGGACGTATTCAACAAATTGAAACAAATGATTGCCTCAGCACCTGTTTTGAAGTACTACAATCCAGAAGATGACCTGGTTCTTCAATGTGACTCCTCTGAGACAGGCCTGGGTGCAGCACTTTTGCAGGCAGGACAACCAGTCGCTTATAGCAGCAGAGCCCTTACAGCCACAGAAAAAGGATATGCACAAATTGAAAAAGAATGCCTGGCAATTCTTTTTGGAATGGAGAAATTTCACCAGTACACCTATGGCAGGAAAGTAGAAGTACATTCAGACCACAAACCCTTGGAAACCATCATAAGAAAGCCATTGCTTAATGCATCCAAGAGATTACAGAGAATGCTTTTGAGACTGCAACGATATGCCATTAATGTTGTCTATGTGCCAGGTCGACTGATGCACCTAGCAGATACTCTCAGCAGAGCGTACCTACCAGAGTGTGCTGCAGAAGGATCAGTAGAGACAGAAATAGAGACAATTAACATGTTGCAGTACCTTCCCATATCAGAGGGGATTCTACAAAAGATACAGAGAGAAACTGCTAAGAAAGAGACGTTTCAGATGTTGCAGCAAGTGATAGCTCAGGGATGGCCAGAGGAGAAAACTCAGCTGAAAGAAGAGGTAAGACAATTCTTTTCCATAAGAGAAGAGCTTAGTGAACAAGATGGAGTGATTTTTAGAGGAGAGAGAGCTCTAATACCAGCGAAGCTGAGAACAGAGATCATGGAGAGAATTCATGCGTCACATCTAGGCATGGAAAGCTGCTTACGAAGAGCAAGAGAATGTGTATACTGGCCTGGGATGAGTGCTGCTATTAGAGAATACATAGGGAAGTGTGCTGTTTGCAGAACTGTGGATGTGCGACAGCAGAAAGAGACAATGTGCGCACATGACATTCCGATAAGGCCATGGGCAAAAGTCGGGACAGATTTATTTTCATTCAACAACAGAGCATATCTCATCACATTTGACTATTTCTCCAACTTTTGGGAAACTGATTATCTCCCTGATACCAGCTCACGCACAGTGATACACAAGCTGAAGGCCCATTTTGCACGACACGGGATCCCAAATACAGTAATCTCTGATAACGGGCCACAATACAGCTCTCAGGAATTCAAACAGTTTTGCATAGCTTGGGAATTCAGGCATGTGACATCGAATCCTGCATATCCGCAAAGCAATGGCAAAGCCGAGTCTGCGGTTAAGACGGCCAAACAGCTCATGGGAAAAGCTAAGAGAGCGAAAGCGGATCCATACCTGGCTATACTAGAGCACAGGAACACTCCATCTCAGGGATTCAATGCCAGTCCTGCCCAAAGACTCATGAGCAGAATAACTAAGACATTACTGCCGACATGGGACAGCCTCCTGCAGCCAGGTGTTGTGAACACAGAGCATGCGGTAGAAGTCAACCAACGCAAACAAGCCTACTACTACGACAGAGGAGCGAAAGATCTTAGACCTCTGAAGGAGGGAGAACAAGTAAGAGTTCAGTTGGACACGAAGCGTAGAGCACACTGGACACCGGCAAATGTGGAAAGAATGACCAATAACCGATCATATAATGTCAAATTGGAAAATGGAACTGTTGTACGGAGAAATCGGAAGCATCTCAGGACTGTGCCGGGAGGACCACAGAGAGCAGACACACGGAACACAACTGTCAAGCAGGAGCAGACTAATCATCCAGATGACGGACATTCAAAGGCAGTACCAGAGTCATGCATAACACGCGCACACCATTCAGACACCAGCAACAGTGTTGTGATAACTCGAAGTGGCAGAATAGTTAAGAGACCAACACACTTGAGAGATTTTGTTTAAATATGTTTGACTGATCTTAAGACACTGAAGTATAATTTTGAGTATACACTGTTATGTTGTGGTGCACAAGTTGTAATGTTATGTTGTTTCTTGTATACAGTATATAAAAAAAAAAAAGGAAAGATGTTACAATATGTTATACATGGTCAGCAGGATGTGACAGACTATATATGGTTGAATTGTAATTTGAGTGTGTGACATCATCGAGATGCACGAGTGAAGTAAAGAAATAAGAACAAGAAAACCTGCGTTTCTGAGACTCCTTGTTTAGGAGGGATAATTGATTACCAGAGTGAACTAAGCTTAAAACAATCCCCACCACACTACTTAAATCCTGCCTTCATGCCATAATCCCAACTGTTACAACAATAATTAAATCATCCCTTGACACTGGCTCTGTGCCACTCACTTTTAAAATTGCTTCTGTAACCCCAATGTTAAAAAAGTCTGGTCTTGATGCTGACAATCTTAACAATTTCCGGCCTATTTCCCACTTACCTTTCCTGTCAAAAGCTCTTGAGTGTGTTGTAGCCTCCCAGCTCAATTACTTAACCACTAATAACTTGATGGAACCCTTTCAGTCTGGTTTCAGGGTGCAGCACAGCTGTGAAACTGCTCTGCTACGGGTAACCAATGATTTGCTTATGGCAGCAGACTCTGAACAAACCAGCATATTAATTCTGTTAGACCTCAGTGCAGCATTTAACACTGTCAGACATGACATTCTACTGTCCAGAATGGAATCTCTGGCACTGCCCTCCAGTGGTTCAAGTCCTATCTGACTGATAGGCAAGAGTTTGTTAGTCTTGGCAACAGCAGATCCAGCTCGGCGCCAGTCACACAAGGAGTTCCTCAGGGCTCTGTCCTCGGCCCTCTTCTCTTCTGTATTTATATGCTTCCCCTTGGCCATATTATTCGTAGCTATGGACTGGGCTATCATTTTATGCAGATGATACTCAACTCTACTTCAATGTTAAAAGTGGAACTTCATCAGAGCTTTCTCAGCTCACAACCTGCCTTAGTGAAATTAAAACCTGGATGGAGGAGAACTCTTTAAAATTAAACTGCTGCAAATTGGGACTAAAATGCAACTTAATAAAATGAGCTCCTTCCCAGTCAATCTTGGTGGTGATCTCATCAGACCTGCCTCTACTGCAAAGAATCTTGGTGTCATCTTGGTGTCATTTTTGATTCCTCCCTTTCTTACTCCACCCACATAAATCACATTAAGAAACTTTCTTACTTTCACCTCCAAAACATATCCCGTGTTCGCTCCTTCCTCTCCTTTTCTAATGCTGAGAAACTTGTCCATGCTTTTATCACATCCCGCATCGATTATTGTAACTCGCTGCTGGCAGGTGCCCTTCTAATCTTATATCACAGCTCCAGCTTATTCAAAACTTGGCTGCAAGAGTCCTTACTCGAACCAGCAGCAGCGAGCACATCACACCCATCCTGCTCCATCTTCACTGGCTCCCTATGTCTTACAGAATCAAATATAAAATTCTGCTAATAACCTACAAAGCTCTAAATAACCTTGTGCCAAACTACATCAGTGACCTTCTTCATTACTATGTGCCTGCCCGCCCACTAAGGTCCTCTGATTCTGGCAATCTTGTTGTGCCCCACACTAATCTACACTCCATGGGTGACAGGGCCTTCAGCTGTATAGCGCCCAGACTCTGGAATGACCTACCGAAATTAATCAGGTCAGCTGACTCCATGAATTCTTTTAAAAAACAACTTAAAACTCATCTGTTCAGGAAGGCTTTTAGCTCTACCTGACTTCATTCCCCTTCTCTCAGTTTACCTCTCTGTCAAGATGCTCATGTAACCTGTGTGTGTGTGCTAGACCATCAATTCTGTTGTCTGTTAGGCTTTCTCTGAATTTACTGCCTTAATCTTCTTTATTTATTTATTTGGTTTGTACAATGCTATATACTGTATACCCTGCCGTTCTTTCTTATATTCTGTAAGTGCCTTGAGCATGGGAAAGGCGCTATATAAATAAAATGTATTATTATTATAAGAATGACTTGACATGGCAGAAATAATGCACTAACAAGCCATTAAAAATGAAATAAGATCTGTTATTAGTAAGGTTTGGTTTCACAAACCTGTAGCCCAGTGTTTCCCAAACTCAGTTCTCGGGACCCCATGTGGCTGCAGGTTTTTGTTCCCACCAGCTTCTGTTTTTAATTGGACTCCTGGGCTAATTAAGTGATGTGTTATTTCCCAAGTTCTGTGTTTTGTGAAAAATCTAGAAATTATAAATTATAAATTAGTTTGGTAAAAATATATATATATATAAATGTACCAAGCAGTTATATGTATAATAATAAAGTATTTTTTTCTTTTTAACAATATTTTCATCTTGATTTTCATTCTACTATTCTAATTGTTTAATTAATCCATTATTTACTAATTAGTGGTTCTGATGCTAAAGTAGTTGCAGCCTTTGATTAGTCAGTGTTGTTTGCCAGCGTGTCAGGTCTGCATATTTTTAATTGTCATTAAAAAGATACAACAAAGGGGAAAAATTGCATAGAGAAAGGGCAAAATATAATGAAATCAACAAAAGAGAGTTAAGCATATAAATCTATAGCAAAAGCAGAAATATTTTTAGATGTTTTATAAATGTAAAACTCTTGCTGCTGTGCTTTTCTTAATGTAGAAAAAATGAAACGTAATACCAGCTAATTAAATGAGATCAGTGTTATCACTGATTAGGAATCTGGTTGGAACAAAACCTGCAGTCACAGTGTGATCCCAAGACCGAGTTTGGGAAACACTATTGCAGCCACTGTGGCCCTCCAGGCTCACCCCTGATTTAGCATACTTAACCATTTTCAGTAAATAACATATCTGCTAATTACTAATGATTGGTTCAACAAAATCATCCATGTATTTGGCGAGCCAAAGTATGATACTAACCTCAGAAAAGTTTCAGTTTCTTTCAAATTTCCACCAACAAATGTTACAGACAAATGCTTCCTCTTCTTTTTAAATTGGAACATTTTATGTAATTGATAATACTTGTAAAGAATGCACATTACTCAACATACTCATAGAAAGAAACATTTGCCTTAATTAGAGAAAAAAAAATCATAAAAAAGATCTATGGAGGTCTATGGAGCATTTCAAAAAATTTCTTTATCGTGTACACATCCTCTCCAATTTGCCATTCAAAAAGTTAAGTCAAGTTTATTGTCAAGTGTAAACAGTAGAATGAAATTAAGTAAATACAATTAAAATTGCATTAAGAGCAGCAGCAATTATCTTAGACAAACTTGCATGCAGTTTATGAAGTGGCTCATGTGGTGAGCTGTTCTGGGCCTGTTGGAAAACTTGACAAAGTTCCACTGGAGTCCTTGGCTGTCTTACTTGCTTGATATGCCAGACTGGCTTGATGATGTTGAGAGCAGGGACTGTTGCAGAATTCCCTGTTCCTCTTTTCACTGCAGATAGATAACCATTTTAATGTGTTTTTACGGTTATTGTTATGCTACAGAATGAAGTTAAGTTGGACCAGATGTTCCCCTGATGGTATTGAATGGTGCATACATATTTGCATGTTCTTCTGAGCAGTGAGGAGCCATCCATTTTGATCAAATAACCAACTCTGTTTGCAGAAATGTAGCCCTAAACCTGCAGGGATATTGATCATGTAGGATGGCCCCATTGTGCCTTATCATTATGCTCACTTTTGCCTCACCATTTTAGTATGGCTGTTCCATGCCTAGCTTTTTTCCCTCTACACTGTTTTATCATTTTGGTTTAACCTACACATTTTGTTGCTGATCATTAGCACTTGCTTCTTATATTTGGTTAATCAAGAACTGGGCCATATACCTACAAGATTCTTGCTTTTTTAACTGGAAAGAGGACTATTACAATGTTAGTTTCTTTTTTTAAGGGCATTCAGGTAATCTTATTGTACTGCTTCCCTTTTTCCAAAACAAACGTTTAGAACTTCAATATATATATATATATATATATATATATATATATATATATATATATATATATATATATATATATATATATATACTCAGCAAAAAAGAAACGTCCTCTGACTTTCAACTGTTTTACTTTCAGTAAACTTAATGTGTAAATATTTGTATGAACACTAAAAGAGTCAACACCATAAGACATAAACTAAAATGTTTCACAATGTGTCCCTGAATGAAGGGAGGCTCAAAATCAAAAGTACCAGTCAGTATCTGGTGTGGCCACCAGCTGCTTGAAGTACTGCAGTGCATCTCCTCCTCATGGACTGGACCAGATTTGTCAGTTCTTGCTGTGAGATGTTACCCCACTCTTCCACCAAGGCACCTGCAAGTTTCTGGACATTTCTGGGGGAATGGCCCTAGCCATCGAACCAAATCGATCCCGCTCCAGGGTACAGGCCTCGGTGTAACGCTCATTCCTTTGACGATAAACACGAATCCGTCCATCACCCCTGGTGAGACAAAACCGTGACTCATCAGTGAAGAGCACTTTTTGCCACTCCTGTCTGGTCCAGCGAAGGTGGGTTTGTGCCCATAGGCGGCGTTGTTGCTGGTGATGTCTGGTAAGGACCTGCCTTACAACAGGCCTACAAGCCCTCAGTCCAGCCTCTCTCAGCCTATTGCGGACAGTCTGAGCACTGATGGAGGGATTGTGTGTTCCTGGTGTGACTCGAGCAGTTGTTGAGGCCATCCTATACCTGTCACGCAGGTGTGATATTCGGATGTACCGATCCTGTGCAGGTGTTGTTACACGTGGTCTTCCACTGCGAGGATGATCAGCTGTCCTTCCTGTCTCCCTGTAGCGCTGTCTTAGGCGTCTCACAGTGTGGACATGGCAATTTATTGCCCTAGCCACATCAGCAGTCCTCATGCCTCCCTGCAGCATGCCTAATGCACGTTCACGCAGATGAGTAGGGACCCTGGGCATCTTTCTTGGGGTGTTTTTCACAGTCGGTAGACAAGTCTCTTTAGTGTCCTGCGTTTTTAGAACTGTGACCTTAAATGCCTACTTTCTGTAAGCTGTTAAGGTCTTAATTAACATGCATGTTAATTAATTGATTATGGTTAATTAAACATGCATGGAAAACATTGTTTAAACCCTTTACAATGAAGATCTGTAAAGTTATTTGGATTTTTAAAACATTATTGTTGAAATACACAGTCCTGAAAAAGGGACGTTTCTTTTTTTGCTGAGTATATATATACAGTATATATATACAGTGGTACCTCGGTATACGTCTGCTTTGGATTAAGTCAAACTTGGTATACGTCCTGTTTGGACACAAAAAATTTTGCTTGGTATACGACCTTTGTTTGGAATACGACTCGCGTGCTAACCTTGTTTACCTCTCTCGAGACAAAGCCACGACTGCCCACGAGTGTTAGTGTGCCAGTTGCTAGCATTCAGTGCTAAAACTCTCTGTGAACTTTCACGTGTGTGATATCCACAGCTCCTGTCAAAGTCCAGCTTTAAAATAAATAATCACCGCGCTCGCAGCTTGGTGAGGGGGCGTGGTGGTTATGTGGCTGAAGGTTGTCAGGGCGATTAGAGATGTGGGCGTTTCTCACCAAAGTGCACTTGTGAGGGACCGTCCGCATTCATGATTGTTCCTGGGGCTGCTTATCTTGATAAACAGAAGCGCAAGTCAGCTAGAAGGGGAATAAAAAGAAAAAAGACGGGAGGTTGAGTGAGTGAGAGAGAGAGGGCTGCTTATCTTGATAAACAGAAGCGCGAGTTGGCTTGAAGGGGAGTAAAAAGAAAGAACGGACGAGAGAGAGAGAGAGCGAGAGCGCGCATGGATGAAGTGGCTGAAGCAGGCAGTGCGAAGGTCAGCTGCAAGTAGGACGACTCCCCAGTTGGGAAGCAGGCACCGGGCTTCTTGTTTTTTTTTTTTAAAGAATGCTTCCTGCTTTTAACTTCGTTGTTTTTAAGAAGACTTTTTTCTATTGTTTTTATCCTCCACGTTTCACTTCTGATTTTATGGATTATTTATTGGAACTTTGGAGACTGCACTTTAATTTGAACACCTTGTTTTGTTAATTGTTTTTAAAAAAGCACTTTGCACTTTTTCACCATCCCCTTGCTTTGTTGTTACCGATGAGGTTAGCAGCGAGGCACATTACTGACGGTGTAGGATTCAAGGGCTCCCCGGCAGCAGGTGGGAGCATACAGCAAACCTGCACCATCACAACGTGATTTTGTGTTTTTTTCATGTAAATTTGAATTGATTGTTGAAATGTATGAAGGTGGCATGTGTATCTACGATTGTGAAAAACATGTTATTAAAAAAGTAAAGTGAGGTAAAATTTTCATTTATTTCATCTAATTGCTTTTGTATTTATGTATTTTAGTATTAAGCAGTGTTTAAATTATTTTATACAACCCCATCAATGTATAATATGTCAATAGCAATAGGATTTTTTTTTTCATGAGAACGGATTAATCATTTTTCCATTATTTCTTATGGGAAAAATTTGTTTGGTATACGTCCTGTTTGGTATAAGTCAAAGGGTCTGGAACGGATTAAGGACGTATACCGAGGTTCCAATGTATATATATATATATATATATATATATATATACAGTATATATATATATATATATGTTGTGAAGTATAGCGGCCCGGACACACACAGACGGACACCGTTTTAATCATCACCCACGTTTATTTACACAATGCTATACAAAAGTCAAGTGCACCGCCACCAAATCCCCAGCTCCCCAAAGTCCACAAACACAGTCCTCTTCACACAAATACTCAGGCCTCTCTTCGCCTCCTCTGCCTCGACCTTGTCCTCCTCCTCCTCACCCGACTTCAGCCTTGATTGCAGGGCGGCGGCTCCTTAAGTAGGTGGCTGATTGGTGACCACACCCAGCCACCTGCCACAATGTACAGTACACCCCCAAAATTCACGGGGGTTACGTTCCTGGAGCACCTGCGAATTGTGAAAAAACGCAAATGCTGGATGTGGTTAAAAAAATGGCTATTTACATAGTTTAAACCATAAATATGCCCCCAAAACACTTTAAGACTCAGCTTAATACATTACCTAAAAATAAAGAGTGTAAAGGTAAATCTGTATACTGTACTGCTATGTCTCCCGCAGTGCTAGAATGTAAAATACCGATGTTACCGCCATATGTACTGTAATTCATACAAGCGTGTTTTCATTGCCAGAAGCCTTAGATGGTGCAGCTCATTTCAGCGGCATCTTGGGGCTTTAACCATTGAACTTCCACATACTTGGGGGTTAATGCGTCCCTGGACACCAAATACTTTTTTGCTGCAACTTAAATAAATGTCACAATTAACAAAGAGAAAGTGAAATTTTAAAGTAAAAGCATTTTTTTTTCATGCAAAGAGCATCACAATTACTGCAACACTGATCATTTTACACACTGCTAATGAACTGCAAAAACTATTTTAAAAATTACTGGAACAATATGTACAAAGTGCAACTGACGCAATGGATGAAAATCACTGAGCCAACTGCATTTAAACTGGCTGCAAGCAAACACACTAAGGTAAAGCGCTAACGCTGGCAGGCTAGTATTAGTGCAGCTTAGGTCATAGAATTGCACATAAACACTTTATTCAAACACTTCAAACAAACATGTCTCTTTAAAAAGTAAAAGGTGCTCAGTTTCAAATTCTATTGGCTACTTTCACTATCCCAAGTTGCGGTTTTCTCTACAGCTGCTTCCTGTTCTCTCTACAGTTTAGTATTGCCACAAAAAAAGGCATAAAAATTGGGGAGGATATTTGCGGTTTCCGCTAACAATTATTAGTTAGGTTTAAGGAAAAATCTGCGAATGACTGAGGCTGTGAACTCTGAACTGCGACTTCGCGGGGGTCTACTGTATATATATATATATACAGTGGAACCTCTAGATACGATCACCTCTGTATACGAGAAATTCAAGATAAGAGGAAAGTATGAGCGAAAAATTCGGATCTAAATACGAGCATTGGCTCGTGTAACGGGCCACAAGCCAGGCTGTGGTTATGTGTGACACGTTTCTGAATTCGCCTCGACTCTGAGATTCACCCAAGCTGATGCTGCCAGCCCGTCAGCTCACTTAGTGTTCCTTGTTCTCCCGTAGTGTGCGGATCTACGCATTTGTGATTTCATTGTTTCGCTGTAGCAGTTCGCCGTATAAGTGTATCCAAAAATATTGCAGAAATGCAGATGGAGAATAGGAGACAATTGCCCTCAAGAGGAGTACTAGGGTGTTGTACCGTGGTAGCCATTATGAATGTAGAGAAAAGCCAAGCAAAATGACACCTTTTATTGGCTAACTAAAAAGATTACAATATGCAAGCTTTGATTACATCTTGCCTGAAGAAGGGGCCTGAGTTGCCTCGGAAGCAAATTGATTTTACAATTGTCTAATTGGACGCTTTTGTAGTTAAATGCAATATTATGAAGGTTCAACCAACAGGCTTGAACATTGCATCTCTGCTGTTCAAAAATCTCTC
Source organism: Polypterus senegalus (assembly GCF_016835505.1). Lineage (NCBI taxonomy): Eukaryota > Metazoa > Chordata > Cladistia > Polypteriformes > Polypteridae > Polypterus > Polypterus senegalus. The sequence continues at coordinate 218,182,787 of NC_053155.1, read as the reverse complement.
TTTCATATTTCTTCACCTAGAACTGTTTTACAGTCCATCCTCAAGCAATTTATTTTTCAATTAACACAGTTGTCATGGTAGTTTTAAAAACTGGAAAACATGTTTTTTCTGTTGTGATATTTTTTTTTTACTATATAAGACTGAGACTTTAATATTTTGAAAGCTTGGTTTTCAAACTTTATTTTCACCTGTGTATTTTTAAATTTTATTTCCTTACTTGAGAAAGATTTTAAATTATTTTCCAATTAATTTTTAAGTTTGTCACATAACAATTTTAGAATCTCTGTGGGTTTATAATGGGATGCTAAAAGACCTTGCCTGGTCGCCAAGAACCACCCCAAGTGGCACCATGATTTGTATTGCATATAACATCCAGTGCAGCACCACTAGTCCTTTGCCTGAGATTATGGTTTTGACCTGTGAGGTTTCGTGATTTAGGTTCTGGCATTCTGGTTCATAATTTTTCTTAGGAAGTGTGAGCTTGCCACTTTTTATTGTATACAATATTTTAAAATGAGAGAGCTTCTTCCATTCTGACTCAAGTGACTCCATTGGGTTGTATTAATTTAATAGAAAGAAAGCATATTATACCTGTAAAACAGACAATAAAATAGGCAATATTACATTTATAAAATGCTTTTTTGTTTTAATAAAAACCCTTTAAGTTTCATATGTTATATTTTTAAAGTTGTAAAAACTAGGTATGGTTATACTTTTTTGCAATTATGGATCTCTCTTTTGTACAGTATGATTCTTTTTGAATCTATTTAGATATAAGTTAAACATACATTTTGGTTTAATATGGATCTGTAACAGTGGACCATTTTGGACAACAGAACAGTTTTCAGGAGAATAACTTGTTGTATATAAAGTTGAAGGATTAAATATGATCCTATATATAAAACCATTTTGATTATAATTCCTGTTCATTAATTTTTTGGCCTTGTTCATATTTTACTTTGGCTGCAGTCAAAACATTGTGAAACATGGTTTCATATGTAAATAAACAGTGTTGTAGCAGGAATCCAGTGATATGGAGAAGAAAAACATAGAATGCCTTTTATAAACATGTTAACATATTATATATTTATGATGTTTGCAGGTTTCTTTTATTATGTTTTTCATTTTAACATACTGTATACTGTCATCATTCATTGTAAATAAGGATCAAGAAGAACTTTCATTATTCCTTGTAACACAGTGATTGTTTAGCTTATATATTTACAAAGCTCAGCAGCATAAATAGGTAGAATAATGTGTCTGAAGAAAAAGTTAGGATGACTCCTTTCAAAAACTGTTTGACCTTAACCCCATCCATCAGGCTTTGTTGTTTGACAGCAAGAAACAAAAAGTGCAGCCTGGTTTTAAGTGTTTTTTGATTTTTTTTTTTTTTGTATTCAGATTGAACAGGAAAATATATTTTCTCCAGCCAACAGTCATTACACCTTCCTGGCTTACAATTAAAAAAGAGAGCCACACATGCTAAATATTTCAGATGTATTTTTGAGATAAATTAATTAGAAGGCATAAAGTAAGTGGGGTAATTTAATACAACAAACAGATGGCAAGATTATGGCATTACATTATTTAATTTAGTGAAATACAATGGTTATATAGGCAATTACTGATGGCTCAAAACTTTAGAATTTGCCTGCATAGAGTATGTACATTCCTCTTTTGTCCGTGTCTGTGTGGATTACTTCAGTTGTTCCAGTTTCTTTTCACATTACAAAGATAATAATGCTAGGTTATTTTTAAACTCTAATATTGCCCTGTATGAATATGTGTGAACAGATAAGTTCTGTGATGAGACAGTATTGAATCCAGAGCTTCATCTTTTTGTTTGTCTTGCATCTAACTTAAAAGAATAATTATGCAGGGAAAAATGAATAGATGTCTGGATGTATTATTAATAGATTTTTAGAAAGCTTAAAAGCTGAATTAAAGAATACACTACTAAAAATTTCGAAAAAACTCTGTGTTTTGGGTGTTTGCTTTAAAAATGTGGTTTTCAGTGTTGCACTAAGGTTTTCATTATTTGTATTATTTCTAACTTGTATCCAATTTTGTATTTCTCTACTTACTCTAATGAACAATTTGTGTCTTTTGTTTCTTTGCTGACCAGTTTTAGTTTTTCTCTCTTTTCACAAATACTGTCCTCTTGCTTTCTCTTGCTAATTGCTTTGAAACTCACAGCAATGCTCAATCAGCTGCTCTATACATAAGGCTCTTATTAACAAAGACTTTCATTAGACGTTGTTTGCATGATACAGGGAATTTTTATATGTGACAGACAGTAAATGACAATGATAATTGACAGTGACGTTGAAATGATGAGTTGGAGGTGATAAGATAGGTTGGAAGTGGAAGTGAGATCATCTGGAGTGCGCCAGAAATAAGATCATCTAATGGAGTCATATCTCCTCCGGAAGAGGACTGTTTCTTGGATTAATTTTGAACGGAGTTCAAATCTTCTAATCATCTGTTTTCCTGAAGGATAAGAGAGAGAGACATTAGCGTTAAACGTCAAATACCCCAGGTTGTTGTATTCATGCTGCGTCAGGGCCATTGGCTACCCCCTATTCGCACATGTGTAAGATAAGCCAACCATCAGATCCTCTTTGTCACCCTGTCTGACCTTGGTATCTTTGAAAATGACCTTATTTGGACTGAGCCATACCTTTTGAGCAGATCCTATCATGTGTCCTGACATGGAGACTCGTGAAGGGTGCACCAGGCAAGCACTGGTGTGTCTCAAAGATCAATGCCAAGTCCACTCCTCTTCTCCCTATTTTCAGTCATAGCTATGCTGACAATAATACAGTTGCACATGTTGTTCCCTCTTGAGGACCACACAGTATCAGCTAGAAACTATGCATGTCTCACTGATATTGCCAACAGGAGAGAGGAACGTCATCTTCAGCTCAACCTGGCAAAGACGGACCCTCTTGTTCTCCCAACTCGCCCATTTATTTAGTACTCAGTCTCTCTTCAGCTTGGCTCACTATCTGTAACACCTTAGGTTACGTAATCTTGGGGTCGTGATTAAGGACCAGTTGTTCTTCAAGGACCATGCTGCTTCAGAATCTTGGTCTTTTAGATTTACACTGTAAATATCTGCAAGATCAGAGTCATATCCGTCAGAATATGTAACACTCCTGCCAGACTCTGGCCTTGTCATGTGTGAACTACTGCAGCTGTCTGCTGACAGGCACACCAGTATGTGTCACCAATCTGCTGTATATGATTTAAAATACAGCACCACATCTGGTGTTGAACCAGCTGAGGTGGGCACACACCACTCCACTCTTCAAATAATTACACTGAATTTCTGTAGCAGCATGCATTTGGCTCAAATGCTTGATGCTTGCCTACAGAGTAGCGACTAGGCCTGCACCTACAGTCAAAGTAAGAAGTATGTGAACCCTTTGGAATTATCTGGTTTACTGCATGAATTGGTCATAAAAAGTGATCTGATCTTCATCATCAAGTCACAGGTACTGATATACACAATGAGCATAAGCCAATGACACACAAAAAATTCTACTCTTTCATGTATTTATTTTACAAATGCATTCAACGTTCACAGTGGTAGTGGAAAAAGTACGTTAACCTTGGGGTTTAAACTGGTTGACCTCAACCAGGTGCCTCCTGTAACTGCAGATCAGACCTGCACATCATGTGGGGGAATTTTTGCCCATTCTTCCCTGCAGAACTGCCTTAACTCTTCCATATTCTTTGGTTGTTTTTTGTGTATGGCTCTCTCTCTTCAAGTCATTCCACAGCCTCTCAATAGGACTGAGATCTGGGCTCTCATTGGGACACTCCAAAAGGTGGAGTTTGTTCTTCTGAAGCCACTGTGCTTTGGATTTGCTGCAATGTTTGGGGTCATTGTCCTGTTGCATCACCCAGCTTCTTCTGAGATAAACTTGTGAATTCATTTTCCCCTCAATGATGGCAAGCTGTCCAGGCCCTGATGCAGCAAAGTAGGCCCAAATCATGATGTTCTCTCCACCATACTTTATTGTAGGGATGATGTTTTGATGTTGATATGCAATGCCCTTTTTACGCCAAATGAAGTTCTGCTTGTTCCTCCCAAATAGTTCAATTTTGATTTCATCACACCAGAAAACATTTTCCCAGTACCGTTGTGGAGTGTCCAAGTTCTCTTTCGCAAACTTTAGGCATTCAGCAATGGTCTTTTTTGATGGTAGTGGCTTCCTTCTTGGTGTCCTGCCATGGACTCCTTTCTTGTTCAATGTTTTGCGTATAGTTGACTCATGAACAGAGATGTTAGCCAGTTCTAATGACTTCTTCAAGTCCTTTGCTGTCACTCTAGGGTTCTTCTTTACCTCATTGCTGACTTTGCATTGTGCTCTTGGGGTCATCTTGGCAGGGCACCCACTTCTAGGCAGAATAGCCACAATACCAAATTGTCTCCATTTATAGACAACTTGCCTAACAGTAGACTGATGAATATCTAAAATCTTTGAGATGACTTTGTAACCCTTTCCAACCTTATGTAGATTAACAATTCTCGATCAAAGCTCTTCAGACAGCTCTTTTGTGTGAGGCATGATTCCCATATGGATATGCTTCTTGTCAAAAACTCAAACTCAAACTTTATAGTGTTTTTTGTCAATCAAAATAATTGTAGGCCACACCTCTGAACTAGTTTCATTAAATTGACTTCAGGTGTGCTAAATTCTGACTACAAGGAGCTTTTAAACAGTCATTAGCTTAGGGTTCACTTACTTTTTCCAACCTTCAGTTTTACAGTTTGAATGATTTATTCAATATGGTCAAAACTTCTGTAAATATCATAAATATAGATAATTCCTGGGGATTCACATACTTTTTACTTTAACTGTATATGTATGGTTACATTGCTGAGGTCCTATGCTCCTTTTCAATGTCACCTCGGTGAGGTTTTAAATCTCGGCTCCGACTCTTTTCATATATAGCCACTCGCTGGTGGAATGAGCTACCCACCTCCATCCAAACTGTTGACTCCCTCACTGTGTTTGGTGAATTTCAGACAAAGTGACATTAGCTGTTTAATATTCCAAATCTAGGAATTATAATTTGCATGTATTTTGTTTATGAGCCCTTCGCTTTTGGTGATTAATTTGTACCCTTGTCCTGTAACACTTGCTTCCCAAACAGTTCCCAGACTGATATTTACTCAGTTCTGTTGACCTCCTTCATAAATCATTTTGGATGAAAGTGTTTGCTAAGCAAATAAATGTGAATGCAAATGAGATGCTTTAAGCCATATTTCTTCAACTCTACATCTCAAAGGTTAGATTTGAGCAGTAAGGCATAACTCTTTGCATTGATTTTGTTTCTGTGGTTGAATAGTGATTCTAAATGGTCCTTTTATGAGTGAGTGTGTCCTGAAATGTTCTGGAGTTAATTACTGGACTGTTTCCTGCCATGAACAGACCACAGGTTTGTGAATTTTGGACATATGTTCAACGTGTAATGGTATAAACGTGTTAAAAAATGAAGTGTGATGGATGACATCCACTCACAGTCAGCCAAAGTCAAGCAAGTAACATAGTAAGGAAGTGTATTACTTACAACTGCTTTCTCACTGCTCTAGTGTTCTGCCTTCAAATCTTATCCCGGCAATGTCCGTGTGAAGATCACATGTCCTCCCCATGTGGGTTTTTTTGAGTCCTCAGGTTCCCTTTCATATCTCCATACTATACAGTGTAGGTGAACTGATAACTGATAAATTGGTTCTTCATTTATTTTTAAATTTCATGTATTCATTTACAGGGATATGGAATTCAAATACTACTCCATCAACAAACGAAGAGCAGGAAACCAGTCTACCACTTGACACACACCCACACATATTCATATAGCCAGTGGAAAAAAAAAAACATGCAAAACCTGTGCATAGACCTATTATCAATAGATTAAAATATGTATGATAACCACAGAGTGTATTTTATATTTTCAGAGCTATTGTTGAGAACTTCTGTATTGAGCCAGTCATTAGTGACATAGAAATGTTGCGGTCAGGACTTACAATATAAATTAGTGATATGAAAATCCTGTATTATGCTTTTTCCAAGGTAAATGTATTTAATAGGTACATTGTCATAGATCATTAAGATACAGGTTATGAACAAGGACAACATTAACTTTCTTTAAAACTGAAATTGACTTATGTATAAAAGTGTAATAATGTGGTGAACTCTGTGTTACCCTCTGGAATATTTTTGTGAGCTACACTCTCCCATATTTTCTGAATCTTTCTTGGTTGACGTTTTGTGTAACTTGTCACTTATATTTGGTTCAATTACTAGGCAAATTGCTTTTCACTCACGCCCAGAGTTAAGTAGCAGAATTTGTTTAATTAAAAAAGATAGTTTAAACGTTTGGTACCGCACCATGACTTCTGACTAAGGAAAAACAATCAGTTTTTATCTTTTGTGAAGTAAATCTATCTATAGTTGTGTCACAACATATTTATTCCACTTAGTAAATTCTTTATTTTTCATCCATCCATCATCCAACCCGCTATATCCGAACTACAGGGTCACGGGGATCTGCTGGAGCCAATTCCAGCCAACAAGGCAGGAAATAAACCCCAGGCAGGGCGCCAGCCCACCGCAGGGTGCACACACACACCCACACATGAAGCACAATTTAGAATTGCCAATGCACCTAACCTGCATCTCTTTGGACTGTGGGAGGAAACCCACACAGACACAGGGAAAACATGCAAGCTCCATGCAGGGAGCACCCGGGAAGCAAACCTGGGTCTCCTAACTGCGAGGCAGGAGTGCTACCAATGCACCACCGTGCCGCCCCTACTCTTTATTTTATTGCTCTTTATTTATTTGAGAAGTACTTTGTAAGAATGCTTGCTATAAAAAGCACCACAAATTTAAAAGAGACTGGCTATGAAACAGTGTGCTCTCAATTTTGTACTCATTTATGTATGGGTTTACTGTATATTCTTCATTCATTAACTCATTAATCTGCTACTGATAACATGTATGTTGTAAGATAAATCTGCTTATGTGTATCACAGAGTGTCTTCAAAATGTTATAGCATAGTGTCCGTTTCTTCATGTCCCTTTTTACCCACCTCTTTAATCTGCATTTTTCTTTTGTGTGAAAAATTCCTTTGAAATGCCACTACAATAGCTGCCGGGGCTATTTTACACTCTAAAAGGTTTCTTGGTTAAGTCCTTGAGGTTCCTCACCATACAGTGATGCTGCTGTTGTATGTGCCCTTAGTATTTTTTCCCTGTCATTTTACCCGTCTTTTATGTGAGTATAACTTTAATATCTGCTGGTGAGACATGTCTAGGCGATAAAATGAGATCTGCAAGTACAGCTGGATGTAAAGAAACCAATACCTATCAGTTTCAGACAGATTAAGTCAGAAATACAAAAAAATACACATTTGATTTCACTGCTAGAAAACTCATTCAAAGTTAGTATCATTGATCTTCACTGCTCAGCTATTAACCTTGCCATTACGAATATAATTCACATCACAGAGATATGTTTTAGCAATTTTGCAAACTGTGTTTATTTGAAATATTGAGAAAAAAAGATTCTTCAATATATTAACAATCAGTTTATATTTTGCTTTTATTTTGTCTAAATCTCTTCCTTATTATAATTGCCAAAATAGCACTGCACATGCGTTCTGAAAGAATGGCATCAACTTTTTTTGTTACATTTTCTTTAAAACCCTTTAAACAACATTTTATGTCATAATCATTTTAAAAACCAAAACTGTCATTCTATATTCTGTTAAAATCAGACTAACAAATTATGCCAATTAATCACAGTTAACTCAAGCAATTAACACTTTAATTCTTTTGGAGATTTATCTCGTCATGTGTTAATCACACTAATCTGCCCAGACATTTTAGCATGCTATACTGTAGCTAATTTATTCCATAGTCTAATTTTAGTAGTAAGATTTTGTTTGCTTCAGTTAATGAAAGAAACAACAGAGTCATACGTAAGACATAAAGCAACAACATTGTGATGGACGTTCTATAGCACAGAGTAGACATTCTGCAAATGTTAAATAAATATGTGCAGATTCAATCCACCAAACAAAACAATTTGGTGTAGGTTTATAGGATTTTTTGGTACAGAAGCAGGTAATTAAAAATGTGTTTATTGTATTTTTTACTGAGACATACTAAGACATACCCTATAATGCAAAAAGCTGTTAAGAAAAATAAAAGGATTTATATAGGTTAAACTGCTACCAAATGGCAGACTCCATGCTGATTGCCTAAAAATTTAATTCCTTATAATAAGACACATATACAGGATAAACAATTTAAGAGCATATAGATGTGGACTCTTTTATAATAGTTCAAAATATACAATGGGTTGAATTGTGGCTTTTAGAATGGTAACTAATATTAATCATATTTAGGTTATAGACTTTTTTTTTTAAAGAAAAGCAGTCTTCTTGTTAAAATCATTTCCTTGTCAAAAAAAAGTTGTGATTGTGTGTACACTTCAATGGGAACTCATCTCATAGGGACATGGGAAGGAGTTCAGACTTAACACAGAGAACCAACATCCTTTATTTCCACCAATAAAATAAAATATCTAAGTGACGCTTAAAACTAGCAATTGGTACAACAAACCATTAGCAATCTATGAAATATAACATCTAAGTGTAAATCATCAGAAGGAGAGGGGCATGACAAAATGCTACCAGTGTCATCAACGAAGCAGATCATGTCAGTTGAATCGGGCGTTTTTCTAATAAATAACAAAATAAAAAGAAATAAGTAGAGGAAGTATGTTTAATGAAAGAAATGATCATTGATTTGTCAGGATTCCGTTATTACAGGTCTGGGTTGGCTGTGTTTACATTTTTATAATTTCACTGAAGCTATGCTTATGATTAGTTATTATGATCCATTATGAATGTGTCCAGATTTGCTCTGTTTAATTTGTAGAATTATATTTGTCATTTTTGTTGTTTCAAATTGTTATTCCTTTCATGAACTTAGACGTGTTATTGTTAGCCTTTGTAAAACCATTAGAGCCTGAAGCCCAAATGCAGCATGACATGTACAACCTTCTACTTTGAAACCAAACAAAAGCTATGTTCACACTGCAGCTCAATTCTCATTTTTTCACTCACATGTGATGTGGATCTGATCTCTTTAGACAAGTGTGAATAGCAAAAAACAACATAGAATGAAAATTTTCAGAACTACTACCTTACTTTCATAATGACAGTTATGCATCCAAACCCTCCAGATGCTACGTGCTGAAACACTATGAAATGAGGAAGCAACCCGCATCTGTCTGACAAAATTCTTTTTTATCTATTTAGTGCATGTGGAACACATTCAAGACAGGTAATGTTAAAATTCATAAAGGGTAATGCTAAACTGGGGTTCTACTGAAACTGTTTAACTTTTTGGGATGGGGGACCTTCTCTGCTATTACTACTCCAGTGCACAGGTATTTAGAATTATATCAAAATTTATATTGACATGCCTCTTTCCATAAATTCAGCTGAAATGATTTGTAGATGTACAATGTGAATATTTAATTTACGGGCATTTTACATATTATTGTTAATTTAAACGTGGGTCATTGAAGCGACTCACTGGACATTACAAAGTGAGAAATGCACTAAGAGCTTAAATGGTCTTTTTATGGTTTTACATCCAAAACCAAACCACTGAGGAACACTGTCTTTTCCTTATTATTTCAGGGAAATTCTCTTAATACTGATTCTGGAGTGTGACTTTAAGATTAAAAGATATTCCTGAAGATCTAGACAAAATTACTATTGATGTTTACCTGTCTGATGAGATTTTTTTAAAGCTCTTGAGCTTTTCTAATAAACATCACAGAACATAGTCCTAAGAAATATGAGAACTAGAAGAAGATCTTCTCTATAGTCCTGCCAATAAGAGTAAAGTGTAAAATAATCAAAGTCACTATAATACCAAAAGCAATATCAAGGGGCTTTCTTGCTTTGACTAAAACGTGGCTTGTTTTCAAAAATGGTTGACACTTGTGAATATGTATGAGAACTGGTGTGAGCTCTCACTGCCTCCTGAGTGGTTGAATGGATCACTCAGGAGATTGTGATCCTTTTGCTGTTCACTGTTTGCTTTAAACATCAAAATATTCCTCAAATGAAACAGAAGTGAATGAAAGGCAAAAGAGTATTTAAAATACATTTACAAAGTAAGTAAAAGTAAAAAGTGTGCTGTGTGAGGGATGTGGGAGAATAAAGGAGACAGAAAATTAAAAAGACAGCATATATCGTCTATAAGGTGAATGTGCGGCAACAATGATAAACTGCTGAGAGGACTTTCTGCTCATGTTTGTTTACTGTACCTCTAACATGCTTCAAACAAAGTCAGTATTTCACAGTATTATATTGAATGGTCCTCTGTCAAAAAAGGTGTTGATGCACAATAAAGTAGTATTAAATAAACAGTGTAAATGTCTGGTCAACTCTAAAATAGTTACTTTAACACTATAAGTGTTGATTCAGCACTGGCAGTTTTTGTTCTGTATGAGATTACTGGGTTTTCAAATACTGTAATTAATCTGATTGATGACACATGTATTGGGATTAAAGCCTAACATTGATGAACCTTGATTCTATGTTTGTAGAAAAGCATTTCTTTCCCTGCAATTGAGTGATTGCTCCTGCCTAGAAACCTACCCCAGTGCTTGCAAGGAAAGACCTTGGCTTTTCTGGATAAGCAGGTTTAGAAAATGGATAGATGAACTCATTCAATGATTGTATTAATCAACTGAGTTCAGAATGTTGTTGGGATATGGCCAGGAGCTACCATGGTATATTCTAAAAATATGTGACAGGTGTCAGAGGGGGACATTTTTTGTACACTGGGTGCTTCCATTTCTCTCTTAGGCAAAGGAACATGTAAATAATACATTTAAAACACAGCAGATGAAGAGGCAATAGGGACTCATTGTTTGGACTGGGGTGAGAAGTTAAAAGGCAAATTTTCTGGGTAATCCTGTTACTGATTATTGTGATGGTTGTCTACAGGATATCTGTATTTGCTGTCTTGCAAAAGAATCACTGCTTTGAAGTTTTAACTGCTTAAACATACAAACAATACAACATTGTGATAAAGGAACTGCTCCTTCTTTGGAAAATTCTATATTTATCTGACTTGGAAATTAACATGTCTGAGAATATTGGTTTCTGAACAGCATATGTGTACTCATTGATAGTTGGTAACAATACATTTTGTTAACTTGTGTTTTCATTATTTGTTAAACTCAGGAAATTTAGATATTCTATTGTTTAAACCGATTGTCCAGGACTGACAATGGCAGGGACTGAAGGAGATTTAAACTTCTGGGAAGGAGAAGGCAGGTAGAGGCACGGTCAACTGAGAACTCTCCCAAGACACTCACACAGAGCACAGGGGCTTGCAGGCAGACAAGGGTACGGCAACACTTACCTCCAGGGATGAAGAGACAGCTCCACAAGAAGACGCTTGTGGGTCTGGCGGGAGAGGGAAACCGCATGAAAGGGCCGAGCAAATCTGGCGGACGAGAATTGAGGCGTGCCTAGGTCGCAGAAACACAAGGAGCCCAGAGTGGAAAAAAAGAATGACGAAGAGATGCTGACAGGGATTCCACGATTTTGACAAAACTTCTGTTGGGAAACGAGTGTCTGGTGAACAGACTGCATCTGTGGACAGTTGGACGATTAATTGTTGGGGTAACACAGTGCACAAACTGGACTCTGCACCACTAAAGGTTGTATCCTCCAATTCTTGTCTTTAATGGACTTTTAGAGTGTGGACTGTGTGCTTTCCTTTTTGAAAGGAATTTCGTTCCTGATATTGTTAGATTTTTTTTGTTTGTTTATCTTTTTAAATTACTTTATTGTGTTGTGTAATAGAAGTTACTGTTGCTTTTCCTGAAATTACTGTTGCGTCTTTCATTGTTTGTTTACTCACCGCCCAATTTAAAGAAACCTGTGTGGTATTATCGGTAAATTTCCCGGTCTTTTAATAAAACTGGTTGGCGTAGCTTGATATTTTAATTGGTTTCTAAATTAGATTACCAGTGAGTGTGACCAGACACCTGTCACATACCAGCTGATCATTCTGCTATAATGACTAATTTGTCATTTTTACCCACTACTGACATCTCACTGACGTCTGTCGAATCTGTTTACCATTTATTAATACAGTATCTCAGGGCTGTTCCACTTTTTTCGCTAGTACAGTCATGGCTGGTTCCTTGTACAGTTGCTTATGCGTCATTTCCTTTCCCCTGTACCATAATTTATTTATACACATGTAACAATGTGCTTGCAATGTCAACAATTTAATCACTGTAGTTTTTTTTTTTTGTTTTGGTGCCATTAAAATTTGCATTTAGAGGCAGAACTTAAATATTCTCATACATTTCATTCATATTTCATACACTGCAATTTACATAAATTAATATTTTGAATGCCCCCATTATTTTATTTTTTAATATAATTTTCATTGTTTCTCATTAGATTTCTGTTTAACTTTCATCAAACTGTAGACAACCAATCTTTTTAAAGGAAAGGTATCAACGTACTCAAGTAAATCAATGTTGTCCTGAACTTTTAAAGAAAGACTAGGTTGGTAGAGTTTGATTTAGAGCCAACACTTTACTGTGGTAATAAAAAAAAACTCTGAGCAACACCTCATTATAGTTAATGAGTGCTTGCTTTTTCCATTTCCTTATTATTTTTGAGCAGGGTTCAGTTTTAGTCATCACATTTATACAAACAGAATTTTGCAAAATTAAGATGATTGCTAAATTTAAAGGACCTTAAACAGCTAATTCATTCATTAACTTTAAGCAGGAATTACTACTGTAGTGATTTATTGTGATGCTTTCTAATGATTTGCTTGCATGTCTATGGTTAATTCAAAGCATAATACTAGAACTAAGAAGTACAAGAATGTAAAAGCTGGTGTCAAAGCACTATAGTTGTCATCTTTCTAAGTTTAAAGATGGCTTAAATTCTACTTTTGCATAAAAACCCTTAACACTAGAATTATCCCAGAGTCTACTAAAAAACTGAAAAATCCGTCCCAGCTTAAATCGCTTCTTAAATCTGTTCACACATCTCCGCCAGCCTCTTTTGTCTTCTGAACTCTGTTTAGTTGTTTTTATTACGTTGTAATTAGTTATTATTGTATTTTATTGATTGAGTTATTACTTTGTTTTGTTTAAATTTATTTAGTTTATGTACAGCACTTTGGTCAGCGGCTGTTGTATGTAAAGTGCTTTATAAATAAAGTTGACTTGAATTGACTTTAGCCTTCATACATTATATAGTTTATGCTTACATTTTTGTCATTTACTAGTAGAATATGAAAAACGTTTCTGTTTTAATAATGTGTTTACACAGATTACTGTAGGAATGGAACACACATGAAATGTATGTGTTCCAAATAACAATCTATTATTTCCACTCTAAAAATCCAATTCACTCCCAGATAATCAATCAAGGCATGAGCTTGGAAAAGTTCGTGCACGTTCTAAGTCGGTGGGGGGACGGAATAGCCGGCTGCATGAAGCTTGTCTTTATAGGCACATTTACAGGACAAAGGACACTGAGAGAGAGGTGAGAAGCGTTTTAAGGTGGGACGGATCTACGAGTTTTTTCGTAGCCTCTGGTAATTCTAGTGTTAAGGTGTCTAATACCCCGTACCACACAGAATGTTCCAGATCATATGGAGCCATGAAGCTCCCAAGCTTTGCAGTAGTGCACCTGCCAAAATTATATAAAACACTTCAGTCTATGCCTTTAATTTAAGGCTGAAGGCTTATAATTTTATCATAAAATAAATTTAATATAGCTGCTACTGTTGCAAATGGTTTTGTTTGACAAATAAGCTTAATTGGAGTGGATTAATGTGGTAATGAGGAATACACATAGACCTTGATGTAATAATCACTGTTTCTTCCCTCACAATATTAAGTGTAGATTGAGAATGACCTATATCAAGCAAATCTGGGACTACTAATAAAAAGAGAATTCTGACACTAAAAAAAAACCTTTGGTAATAAAATCAAAATAAAATACAAACACTACCTATGGTATATGCCTTTGTCTACAGTTACTTGTGCATATTGAGTGTTCTGGTTAATATTTTGGATCTATATTTTGTTAGTTGCATATGATGTTGTGTCCTTTGCTAACAATATACTGTGTTTATGGGTTTATAGGTTAGGCTTTGTGCATTTGAAGTAGATTCAAACTAAATTTAATCTAAATTTGGCAGACAGCAACAACAACAACATTTATTATTATATCACCTTTTCATACAAATGATGTAGCTCAAAGTTCTTTACAAGATGAAGAAAGAAAAAAGAAAAATATAAAAATAAGATTAGGCAATACTAAGTAACAAAAAATAAAGAAAGGTCAGTTGGCCAGTAGGACAGAAAAAGCAAAAAAAAAAAAAAAAAACTGAGTGCTGTAAAAAAAAAAAAAAATCTGCTGGGGTTCCAAGGCCACAAGACTACCCAGCCATCACTGAGCATTCTACCTAACATAAATGATCTAAATCAGGTTTTCAGGTGTCACATGGAAAATTAAATAATGATGGACATGTGGACATCTGGCCTTCAATCCATCAATGTAGGGATTGCATGGTGCTTTGATCAGGTGGTGGTACAGTAGAACAAAAAACATGCATTTTCACAAAACTTCTCTAATAGCATTTTTTGCAGCAAATACAGTATGTTGTGCTTGCTGGTGATCTTATTCGCTGAGTATTTTCCAGGAAATTCACTGTATGACTGGCTCAAAGAAACATCTTTTTCACAGTGCTCCATGATGCTTTGTGTGGCCAGCATCACATCACAGAGCTGTACTGTAAGGTCACTGCCCCATCTGCTTTACGCATGCATGACATGTTTGAAAAAATAAAAAACTTGCAGTATTTTAATTTGACGGGTATATTACCTGACCATCATGAGAATAATATGAGTACTACCACTGGATACATAACACTAATCCTTTTTCACTGGCTCAGGCAGCCCCTCATAGCTAATTTGCATGCTTGCATGAACAAAACAAAACCAGCCTTAAAGGAAATGTCAGCATGAGGGCCTAAGAAATAATAATAATAATAATAACAAAATATTTATTACTGATTTATTGATGGAAGAAAAACGTGCAAAGTATATGCACAGATTCATGGGAAATAAACAAAAAAGGCACAGAGTAGCAATTTCAAACAATGGAAGGAGCAAATCCGATGGTGCTGCTTTGTGGCACGGCCAGTGTATATCCCAAGACTAGAACTCGGTGAGCTCAATGATACATACATTTTTTTTTTACTTATTGCTAGTTTGTGGCCTTTGTTGTTTTATGTTTGTTGTTATTGTTCTGTCTACATTTGAGGCATGGTGGTGGAGTGGTAAGCACTGCTGCCTCACAGCACAGGTCACATTCATGGCTACAATAGTTGGCAGTCGAGCATTGTTGGCAGATGTTTCCCTAACTCTTTGGTATACTTACTCAAGGCAATTGTAACATAATAAACAACTCAAAACAAGTTCAGCTCCTCCATCTTAGCTGAGTTAAATGCATTTCATGGAGTTTGGAGAAGTTACAGATCATTTCCAACATTTCAACAAGCTTACGGCACATCACTACTCTCTAACTCTTAAGGCATTTAAGAGTGTTTGTTCTACTTGTGATTAAAAAATACAGTAGAAGATGATGTTAAGTTTTCTTAAATTTACAGCATCACATTTAGGTTTCAAGCTTCCATTAAAATGTTTTAATAATGCATTAAGATGTGTGGACGAAGGTTCAAACAAATGGCAGGCAGACACCAATTCTAATAAGCAGATAACCCAGCCACAGGGGATGCACAAACCAGTGTGCTTCTTCGTGCCAGTCCCAAGCCCGGATAAATGGGGATGGTTACGTCAGGAAGGGCATCTGGTGTAAAATTTTGCCAGATCAATATGCGGACAACAATACAAATTTCCATACCGGATTGGTCGAGCCCCGGGCTAACAATGACCGCCGCCAGTACTGTTAGCCAACAGGGTGCTGGTGGAAGTTGGGCTACTGTTGGCCGAAGAAGAAGAAGGAGAAGAAGGGAGGGGAGACGTGTCCGGAGGCAGGAGGAGAGGAGGAAAGTAAAGAGAGTAGAACTGAGGGTAGGAACTTTGAATGTTGGCAGTATGACTGGTAAAGGGAGAGAGTTGGCAGATATGATGGAAAGAAGGAAGGTTGATATATTGTGTGTGCAAGAGACTACATGGAAGGGGAGTAAGGCCAGGTGGATTGGAGGTGGATTCAAATTGTTCTACCATGGTGTGGATGGGAGGAGAAATGGGTTAGGAGTTATTCTGAAGAAACAGTATGTCAAGGGTGTTTTGGAGGTGAAAAGAGTGTCAGGCAGAGAAATGATTATGAAACTGGAAATTGGAGGTGTGATGATAAATGTTGTTAGTGCATATGCACCGCAAGTTGGGTGTGCAATGGGTGAGAAAGAAGATGTTTTGGAGTGAGTCGGATTTCAATGGGCATGTTGGTGAAGGGAACAGAGGAGACGAGGAGGTGATGGGTAAGTATGGTATCAATTAGAGGAATGAAAAAGGTCAGAAGACAGTGCATTTTGCCAAAAGGATGGACATGGCTGTGGTGAATATGCATTTTAAAAAGAGGGAGGAACATAGGGTTATGTACAAAAGTGGAGGAAGATGCACACAGGTAGATTACATCCTATGCAGAAGAGTTGATCTGAAGGAGATTGAAGACTGCAAAGTGGTGGCATGGCAAAGTGTAGTTAAGCAGCATAGGATGGTGGTATGTAGGATGATGTTGGAGATCAAGAAGAGGAAAAGAGTGAGGGCAGAGCTAAGGATCAAATGGTGGAAGTTGAAAAAGTAAGATTGCAGCTCAAGTTGGATGGTTGGGAGGCAAAGTCAGAGAGGCGAGATTGTGTTGGTTTGTACATGTGCAGAGGAGAGATGCTGAGTATATTGGGAGAATAATGCTAGACAGAGCTAAGATAGAGATGCCAGGGAAGAGGAAAAGAGGAAGGCCTAAGCGAAGGTTTATAGATGTGGTGAGAGAGGACATGCAGGTGATGGGTGTAACAGAGCAAGATGCAGAGGACAGAAAGATATGGAAGAAGATGATCTGCTGTGGTGACCCCTAATGGGAGCAGCCGAAAGAAGAAGAAGAAGAATAGAGAACAGATACCTTGACAAGTTTGAAAGTTCTAGACAGCAATATGAATGCATTAGTATCAGCAAGTAAAAACAAGGAATCGTCTGTACCTAAAGAAAGTATTTTAACTTTTGGGATATCACTTAATTCTTTGTTTAAATATATGTTTTGCTTTACTCAATGTGCACAGAATGTTTGACTAGCCATAGAATTGAAAAGTACCCCATCAGCACATGGCTATACTAACATTTAGGACAGGGGTCCCCAACTCCGCTCCTAGAGGGCCTCAGTGGCTCCAGGTTTTCATTCTAACCCTTTTCTTAATTAGTGACCTGTTTTTGCTGCTAATTAACTTCTTTTGAATTAATTTTAACTGACTTGTCTTTTAAGGTTTGTTCCCCTGAAGGTCATTTCTTTCCTTAAATGGCCTCCAAACAGAAATTAAATGTGAAGCGAGTGAGCCAACAGAAGACCAACTAAGTCAGGGCCTAACTAATTTCACCCAAATCAGTAGCTTAATTAGACCCTGATTGTTGTTGTTAATTAAACCCATTCTTTAATTCCATGGCTTGTTGCTGCTTACATTGTGTAATAGCAGACATTTGCAAAATAGTTGATTTTCTCTTTTTTAAGAGCAGTGTTAAAATGTGTTGAGGACCTTAGCAGATCAGCTTTCCTGAGACCTTTATTTTCAGATATTGTATGATCAACACAGTTTGCTGATCATGTTTTGGCTCATTTTGTATCTCATTATTTTTTGGCTGCTATTTAAGAGTCTGAGTCTTCAAGAGCAAGCCAATTAAAATTAGTTAATTAGGTGTAAAAACAGGTATCTAATTAAGAAAAGGGTCAGAATGAAAACCTGCAGCCACTGGGGCCCTCCAGGACCGGAGTTGGAGACCCTTGATTTAGGAATGTGAATAGGGTACCTAACATGGAGACTTCCTTGTCCAAAAGCCTTGGGAGAGGCACATTTTTAAAAATAACATTAATATGAGAAAAAGAAGAAGGAGAATTGTTTATTATCTCAGATGGATTGTTAGTGAGGGTACTTGACTATTTTTTAATTGTGAAAATTCAATGAAACCTTAGTGCTAGCAGGTTTGGATTAATTTCTTTGGTATAGCCTCACATTGATATTTAACAGTACAGTAGGACAAGATTAACATTTTTCAAAGAGCTGTTCACATGGGCATTTTTACATACTTCATCTCCAGCTTCTTCTGGTATCTGCATTGTGTTTTTGGACTGAGTTTCTTTGGTTGTTGCCAACGTGGGTTACTAAGGTGAAAGTAGTGTGTTACTTGTTTGGACTGTAAAAAGCTTTCTCAATACATATTTTGGACTGTTTCACTTCAGTGTGGAGTGTCTCTGGTCTTGTCTCTGTCTTTGTGTCTCATTTGTGCTACAGATTTAGGCAAGCCAGGAAAATCATTTCACAACCTTTTGTTCCTCCATTCCACGTTTCATATTTATTGAAGTCATGTCTGTTGAAAGTCTAGTACAGGCTGAAGAGCTTGAGCTCAGTGTGCCACTGAGCTGACTTGCACCCGATTCCTAGGATACACTATGGTAGGGTTAAATCTCCTCTTGAGTTCAATAAGGCCAATACCCTGCTGGATCTGCAGCTCAGATCCAAAACAGGTCAGTGCAGGACCAGTTGTACTAGACCTAGCACTTAAGCCTAGAACAACTACTGACACATGTTAATGACATTGCCACAATTTTTTCAATATGAGTGTGTTTCAGCCCACACTCTTCCACAAATGCATGTGTATCCAGTGAGATGGCTATGAGAATGCTAATCTGGAGGCTAAAATGGAGTAGGAGGAGAAAGTCCAGGGGCGGGTGCAGAAGAGATGGCATACCCTATCAAAACTGTTGAGGGAGATTAACTGGCTTTTTTAGATTATTTCTTCCATAGTGATTGCTAGATGCTGTTGGAAGAGAAGTTTTAAACCTTAATGCAAGCACCTTCACAGAGTCTCAGAGACATTGTTTTTGAATGCTGTGCTCTGGTGAATTGATACAAGTGACAAGGAAGTGTCTACTGCACTAAAAGAGGTGGTGATATTAGTCAATAAATTGGTAAAGCTGGGTTCCTCAGTGAAAAAGTACTGGGCCACCATTAGGGTAGTTGACCATATAGGACTGGGGCATCTCCATACTGTAGGTGCCATCTCCTAAATTGCAAAAGAAATCCTTAGAGAAAACTCACTCTGATGTCTCTATAGTGCAAGCAAGTCTACCCCACTTTGTTGTGATTGCTAAGGTACGAGGTGTCACTGGTGAGGTACTTACAGTATAGATACTTGCAGCACTTTTACCTTAATAAAAATATAGCTTGTGGGAACAGCTTACAGTGCCATATGAGTAACTTAATGAATAATAATACATAAATAAAATTATTTCTTGGTAACAGAAGGGCACATAGGGCAAAGGGTATGGCTCACTTGAAGTTCTGCATGCACAGGATGCACTGGAAAACTTAGGTGTCTGTCCCGAAGGACTACAACCTGTCAATGTCCTTGTCTCTAGGAATGGACTCATTTGTGTTGGTAGGGCTTCCCATCCACCTGTTGTTGGGGTACTAGTTTCCAGGAGGTATGGTCCAGTCTGGCAATGGCTTAACTTGCATTACTACTTTACAGAAGTGGTTAACGAGTCCAGACCAATAAAGAAGAGAATTATTAAATAGCTGGAGCTTGTCCAACGCTACTTAGGAAGTGGACCACTGTGCGTATGGACAAAACTGTGTTAAACAGTTGTGGTATGTCATCACCTCTGCAATATCATCCAACTCTCTGTTCGCCACTTAACATATAGAGTTCCACTTCTGACAAGGACATTAATAAGGCAGTGGGTTGAACAGATGCCTGCTAAGTGAAATATCAGACCTTGTACCTTGGCTTGGGCTAGCCCCATCATGCTCTTTCAAAAAGTCTGATGGGACTTTATTGGTTCTGTGTCACCATTCGTTCACAATATCCTAGAGTCACTGTATATGGCAGCATTGTTCAGTTCTCCTGATCTGAAATCCAGGTATTGGCAAGTGATGATGGGGAGTGACAGCATTAAGAAGACAGCCGTCATCAACTCAAAAGGGCTTTTCCAGTTCAGGGTGATGCCCTTTGGACTGAAAAATTCTGGGGCATTATTCCATTATTCCAGGTTAATAGAACAGATTCTCTGTGGACTCGAGATGTTTTATTTACATCAATGATATCTAATATGATTAACACATAAAAGAATGGCAAAAAGGTGTGAGTCCACCAAAACTAAGTCACTTTATAGGCTCAGTTCAACCTACACTGGGTTTTGACTTCAAAAGTTTGAAATATCTTTGAAAGTCCCACAATAACAATAAATATGTTTCACAAGAGGGAGAACCATAAAACTCCAACCTGCACAAACAAATCCCACAAAGAATCTTTCTAAATAAAGGATTTATTCTCAAGAAGGTAAAAAACAAATAAAATATACCAAAAGACTGAAAAAGGAGGCAAAAGGAGATGCCTACAATATAATCCAAAGCAAACGAGGCTAAATACGAAATCCACAAGAGCAATCCTAAGAAGCAGAGCAAAAAAAAAAACAGAGATCAAAACCCACACTAACAACATCCACTATTATGCATCTGAGTGAACCTCACTGAATTTCAATTCCCAGCTTGCCGTTATAGGGCTGGGGGCAGTACCTAATCTATAATGGACGGGAATCCACCTACAAAAATACAAGGAATCTCAGAGAGTATAATTATGTACATAGTAAAATAAATTAACAGAAAGTACATAATTAGAAAAAATAATCTAAATAAATAACAATAATTAAATAAACATAGGATCAAAAATGAACAGAAAAAAACAAAAAAACGTAATAATACATTTAAACATATGCTAGGGGAGGAATCATGGCTTACACTTAACATACTTCCGTCATAAAGAGTGACTTCCAGACACCCCATGAGGTGGCTCGGGCATCTGATCAGGACAGGGAAGTCTGGGCATCTCTGCTCAAGCTGCTGCCCCCGCGACCTGACCTCGGATAAGTGGAAGAGGATGGATGGATGAGTCAATGACCAGATTAACCATAATCAAACTGGAGACCTGTGGAAAGGCACCAATAAAAGAACAAGATGACGTGGGTTTGGCCTGGAAGATGAAGTGAGAAGACCAGCTTCCATTAGACATGATGAGAGGAGAAGACTTTGTACCAGTTAAAATGACACCTCCATTTTCAGTCACCAACCACATGACTGGAAGACCACCTTCTGACAGTAACAAACTAGGAGCAAGTGGACTGTTTCTAGACCGAGATGAAGTAATGACTAAAGTAATGATGGGGAATCAAAAGATAGAACAGCAATAGTAGGATTAGGAGGCTTCTTAACTTTTGGAAAATCAGGTGTTGGTGATTCAAAAGAGACTGTAGCATAGACTGGAGTTGGTGGATTAAAAGACTTGGCACAGAATAGTGGCATGGATGGCTCAGAAAATAGACAAATAGAAGCAGCAAAAATAAGAGTTTATGGTTTAACAGAGGAGAAAGTAGACACTACAATAGGTAGGTGGATGTAGCTGATAACATACCAGGGTATGTGAGTGGTCCAATAGTAAGAGCAACATGTACTAGTACTGTGTGACAAACAGCAAAAACTGGAGAATTATGTGCAATTAGGACTAGAGATTTGGGTACAAAGACTGCAGTGGCTGGCTTAGTTGTTCAGCTTTTTTTTACTGTCCAAGTGCATACTTGTCCATCAGATATTGGATATTTGCTTGGCATGCAGCTAAATAATCAGAGAGAGAAAAAGAGAGAGAGAGGGGGTGGGAGCATGTGCTGATACATCATATTGCTGTACCCACCACACAACGAACCACCTGTATTGGGACCTAGGCCAAAAAAAATATATTCTTTTATTCTGATCAGAAAGGATAAGGCTTCAAGCAATGTATCTTTAATATCTTGTTAAATATTAAACATCTTAATATGTACTTTTTGAGGTATGCAACCATTCAGGGCATAACAATACTCTTGTTAAAAATGTACCCACATCTCTCAGAGATTTCTATAAATAATGTAGCTCTGTTGGGACAGTGCTACTTTTCATAGTGTAGTTTTCATTTTTTCAATTGGCAGTTCATTCTGTTATGATTCACACACACAAGACTTTGTGTGGGAATCCACAGATTTAATCCAAGATTCACCGACACCACAAAACGAATGTTCCACATGCTGAAGAAGTGGTCCTCTACAAAGAAGTTGAAGATGTGCCAAGACTCCTTCAGTGCTTCAGAATATTGCCTACAGACTTGGCACAAACAAATTCAGCCTTAACATTTCATTTCCACAAAGAAGAGAGTGATCCCAGAATTGGTGCCAACCTCTCCCAAAATAATCAGGTAGTGTAAAGAGTCACAGCTTATGCTTCAAGATCGCTAAAATGGGCCGAGTACATCTGTTTCACCGCTTAGAAGGCGTACTTCTCTGCCATATGGGCTATTGAGAAGTGATGCAGTTTCCTTGAGGATCATGATGGCCAAGTACAGACAGTTTTATATGTATATTCAAATACATAAGCTTGCTAAATTCTCCATTATTGAGAAAACCTAGATCGGGTGCATCACCAAAGCTGCAGACATATTTTCTTCTAACCTAAATGGCTTTGCCCCACTATTATTATACAAGGACCAAAAAAGTACATCATGTTTATACCTTTGATTTAAAGCTTTGGTTGTGCTGTAAACAATGGTATGAGAGTGAAAAATGTAGCAGTGCTACCTGAAAAGAACTTCATGCTGCGGAATCACTGTGCTGTCTCACTCCTTTGGCCTGCTGCTCCTGTGGAATATGAAATAAAGTGAGTATGATGAGATTGCTTCCAATATTAGGTGGCTAATAGGTTTGTAAAATGTTATACCTATTTATTATGATTAATCTTAACTAAAAGTATTTAAAAATTAAAATACCATGAGTCATACTGAGAACATTACATTATGTGTGTGTACAAAAGGCAGTATTTCAAATCTTAAGATACATTCATGTTGAAAATGTGGAGGAATGTGAGATTAGGTTTGAATCCTAAATTGTGTACTGGATAGTGCTATAATAAGTTAGATTAAAATATTGTGCAAATGCGAGCTATTGAAGAAATGTAATGCATGTTAGTTTCCTAGAAATTAAACTGTAATAATTATCCTATCTACTTAGATGAAATAAAAAAATGATGGCTAAAGGTTAACATACAGTGTAATTTAATATATAAAGCTGCATGTACATTTGTGTGTGTTTGTCCAGTTTACAACTCCTCAACTCTGTTGAACCTACCTCCACCAAAATTTGCACAGATTCTCCATTTGCACTTATGTTTTTTTTGTTTTTTTTTTACAAAATGTAGTCAGTACATCCAACACCAGAATAGCCAGTTTACCTGTTTGTATTGGTCCAGTATACTAATTCACACAATTGAACCTACCTCTACTAATTTTTTTAGAGATTCTCCATTTGCAAAGGGGAATTCCATAGGCTATGTTTTGCTAGGTAGTCCTGCTAGCAAGTATGCAAAATTCAGCTAATTCCATATCACACAAGCAAGCCTAGGATGGATCTTGTGGATCTAGGGTGAACTAAAAATATGGTAAAGAATGCTGATATGACACTGCCACTACCACAATTTCTGCTTGCTTTAGGTTCGCAAAGAACTATCTGGAGGACTAATAGCAGCTCTGCCCCTTCTTCTTTCTCGGCTATATGAGCCACATAACAAAGGAATTCCTTGTCATTCAGGATCTCTCTAACAAAACTATCTATAGGCTGTGGACCACTAAGGTGGGCACCGCAAGCCCAACAGATTCAGGAGGCACAAGTGCAAGCACACGCTTTTATTTTTCTTTTCTCCCTTGTGGGAAACATCTTTATCGTTCCCCACAAGTATAACACTGTTCCCAGCACAAGCACAATACACAATTCTCTTCTTCCTCTTTTCCTTTTTCCTCCTTCACTCCTCCGGTCAAGGTCCTCCTGACTCTGGCTCTCCAAGTAGTGTCAACTGGCCCCTTTTATAGGGTACCCGGAAGTGCTCCCGGTGGTTGTTGTTCCACTTCTGGCAACACTTCCTGGTGTGATGGAAGAGCTGCACTCCAGGGCTAAGCAGTAGCTGCAGGACCCCCTGGCGGCACCCACTTATCCCAACAGGGCTGTATCCAACTCCAACTCTCATGGAGCCCTGAAGGAGTCCAAGGCTCTGCTACAACCCGGGGGGCTGCCACCGAGCAATCCTTGGGAGGTAATGCTCTGG
Source organism: Polypterus senegalus (assembly GCF_016835505.1). Lineage (NCBI taxonomy): Eukaryota > Metazoa > Chordata > Cladistia > Polypteriformes > Polypteridae > Polypterus > Polypterus senegalus. Next base: position 218,158,281 of record NC_053155.1, on the reverse strand, counting down.
ATATGTTCCCTCCCCTGGTCCTTCCAGCGTGAAGGTGTCCTGGCCAGGCAAGGGACACTGCTGAATGCCACAAGGCTAGGAAGCCAGTACTATGTCCATGTGCATTTATTCAACCAGAACATTAAGCAGGAGTCACACTGCCCCAATCTTTCTTTTAAATTTGTCCTCTTTATTCAGTCTGTTCAGCCTTTGCAGTTTTTTACTAGGCAGATATTGTGTAATATTACTCTACATTACCTGCTAGTACTGAATGAATAATACAGGGGATGTGGGCATTACAATACTTCAAACTTCAATAAATCAAAAAATCTGCTTTTTACACCACCTTTCACAGAGCAAACCATCATTAAATGTTTTACAGATTACACAAGAATGCAATTCAAAGCAGCAACATAACAAAGTAAAATTCATTGGAATTCAAAAAAGGTGATAAAACATTCTTAGAGTAAAATGAACTGATGATACATAACAAAGGACTGAAAATTGTACTTGTAAAATGATGTATATGTTTGACATGTCTATTTTCAGGTGTATCAGCAGGAAATATTTTACATGATTGAATTGACTATTTATTTGAGCTACTTCTACAGCACTGTATGAAACTTTTAACAGCGAGACACTATGTGAAAGTATACTGCAATGTCCTCTCGACAGTGCTTTAAACTCCACTATAAATGAACTTCTTTTTTTATGCATTGACTAGAATTTCTGCCTTCATTTTTCCCTCAGCAGCAGCCTGCATATTTGGGTGTGGAATACAAATGGTGCAGGCAAGAAACATTTCTAATGGTTATATATGGAAATATGCAATCTTAAAAATATAAATCAGTATTCTATAAAGAAGACACATATGTAAAATGACGTGACATTTTCTGAAGTCCTTTATATCCTTTATAGTACAGTACATAAAATTCATGAAAAGGATACACACAATGATGACTTTTATCCCAGCTGGTTTTCTAGCTATGACAACTAATTTAGTTTAACAAAGTATTTTATAAATATATATATATATATATATATATATATATTTTTCTGTAAAACTATTTTTAAAGTATAATGGCTTCTATTAATATGGTTATCAGTAAAGAAAGTTGTATCATCACGTTTCATACTAAAGTAAATAAAAAGAAATAAATTGCGGCCATGAAATTTTCCTATGACACAAAAATAATTTTAATTCAAATGCTGAAGAGGTTGACATTTCTTAATCAAGCAACAGGCACGTTATCCAACAAATTTAGAAATTACCTTCATTTTTTGAGATATTATTTAGCAAAAGACATGGCAAAGAACCATATTATGACCCTCACTATTTTTGTGAACAATAATATAAAATAAGAACAGATTTACATCTGTGAATAAAATCTATCCATTTAAAAATGATAATGATCCTGTTGAAGAATAGGACTGAATAGAAGTAGGACTGAAATGCTGGTGTTAGAAGCTTATGACTGAAGCTTACATACAAATTAAACTGTCATCTGGCCTAAAAGAAATAATGTGAATAGGCCTAAATGGATTACATGTGCAATTGGAGTGAAGAGACTGATTATTTCTTTTAGCCATATTATTTAGGCTCCTCTAACATGAATTTTGTTTTAAAAAGCATTTTGGAAATATCATACTCCAGGGGATTTTCATGATATTCTTGAAATGTGTTTTCTCCATTATATATACTGCAAATCTTTAAAAAATTAGGCATAAATACAATGTAGAAAGTTGCTTGTATTTCTATATCGAACATAAAAACAGCAGATTTTCTAGATATTTTACTACAATATTGATTAGGAAATGTGAATGAAGAGGGGAACTAAGATTGTGCCACTGTTGCAAAATGACTCTGAAGCATAATCATAATGATGCTTGCTGCATTGTACTGTAGAATAAAGAATAACAATGAAATCTTATGCATCTCTTCAACAATAGATGTTCCATGATTGTTGGATAGATTTTGCTGCAAACGTAAGCTTCTGAGCAGGCATTTCTGAGGTGGCATTTTTGAGGAGAGAATTATTGGGGTAACTTATTTGATGGAATTTAAATTCATCATTATATTATATCAATACCATGTTGAGAAGAAACAACTGGAGATTATTTTTAGTAGGATATACTAGAGTTTACAGCATGTGTCTAACTTTGAAAAGTGTAGTTGGCAAACCACTGTGCTCTGATTGTTGAATCATGAATAATTGTACTGTATTATATACCTAGAAACAATTAAGGTTGAGGGTTCAGCATCGTAAGAAGTCATATAAAGTAGGAGTAATCATTTTATGTATTTATTCAAAATGTTTTGTGACATTAGAGGCGTTGTGTAAAATATGCAAAGTGCCTACTAGATCAGTTGTGTGTAGATCTACATTTAATGGTGCTATTAATTAAGTATCTATCTATACTATGATTTAATAAGACAAGCTTGCTCACTCTGATCTGTATTTTTCTCATAAACATATTGGATTCCTTGAAGTACACAAATTAAGCCAGTCCAGACCTAGCCATGTATCCTTGAATACCTGGTGGGAAGCTAAGAATGAGTTCACCTCAGCCCACAATTAATACATTTTGGAGTTGTTAGTCCATATTCTGCCTCTTCATTCCAATGAAAACCCCATTAGCATTGTGCATTATTAAAATAAGCTTTGCTGAACAACGGTTATGTCAGGTTACACCTGGATAAAAGTCTATCTAATGACAATGGTTCTTTTTCCTACACCCATTTTGAGTCTCACCTTTTTCTGGATTCTTAAAAACTTGTCCATCATGTATTAATACGTCCATTAACATTTTATAACATAATCATTAATAAACAATGTATTAATTAACACTAGAATTACCAGAGCCTACGAAAAAACTCGTAATTCCGTCCCACCTTAAATTGCTTCTTAAATCCCTTCACACCTCTCCGCCAGCGTCCTTTGTCCTCTAAATGTGCTGATAAAGAGAAGCTAGGAGCAGCCGGCTATTCCATCCCCCCACCAATTTAGAACGTGCACGAACTTCTCTCAGCTCATGCCTTGATTGGGTATCTGGGAGTTAAGTGGAGTTTTAGAGTGGAAATAATAGATCGTTATTTGGAACACACGCATTTCATGTCTGTTCCGTTTCTACCGTAATCTGTGTCAACACATTGTTAAAACAGAAACGTTTTTTATATTCTAGTAGTAGATGACAAAATTTAGGCATAAACTATATAATGTATGAAGCCTGAAGTCCAAATAGCAAAGAAACATTTTCATAAAAGGTTCAAATATAACACAACAATTGCGCTTTTATTCAAAATATAACTGCAGAAACAAAAAGCCGCCTTAACATGCGACATGCGTTTCTTTTGTACTTCAGGACATGCAGAGGAGAGAATGGTAAAGAGCAGTAACTTCGGCGCTATATGCAATCATCAGACACTCCCCATCTGCCCGTTGTTTTGTTATACTTTTACACCAACTTATGTTCCTGTGTTTGAGCATGCTCAAACGGGCATGCTCAAAAAATACACGTGTAATGCCACGAAAAGTGCACGCAGACACTTCATTTCGCAAACAAAACAAGTGCACTTTTATTCAAGACTACCTTTATAACTGAAGAAAAAAGAAAGCAAGTTACAGTAGGCGATTGATACGACAGCTTGCATGGTGCAATGCTAAGAAGTGCTGATTTTCATTCCGTGCTATATAAAATCATCACATTCAAATGTTAACAGTTCCCACACACCCAAGGACCGTCCTTCTTACATTTACGACACGTGTACTTGTTGCAGTGTACACATCTCTCTGTGCTACGGTTCCTATTACACTGAATGAGCACCTGACACTGTACTTTCTTCCCTGGGGAAAGGTCCCGCATCAAAGAATTTCCAGTTCCTGCATAAATTCACACTCGATCTGACGCTGTTCGTTTTCAAATAATATTGCATTAGTGCGATGATATTTTCACATGTATTGTCTCTTTCTTTCAGGTGTGTAATAAAAACCACAGCATAGAGAGAAGTGTATACATTGCTTCTTACAGGAAAAGGCGATGGAAAAAGTGCACTTTTGTTATACTTTTACACCAACATATGTTCCTGTGTTTGAGCGACACGGGCAGATGGGGAGTGTCTGATTATTGCATATAGCGCCGAAGTTACTGGTCTTTACCATTCTTTCCTCTGCATGTCCTGGAGTACAAAAGAAACAGCATACAGCAACATGCGGGGACTGGCAGGAACACTCAATAAAACTGAATAAAAAGAAAAGCAAGTGACGGTGAGATACGAAGAAGGCAGCTTCGCCAGCGTTTGTGTGTCAGAACCCTTATGGTGCGTTAGTATGCATCGTGGTACACTGCAGAGCTATAGCGCGTCTTTATGTGAAAACAGCTGTGTCAGATGGGGTTGTATGGATTGATTCTGAACGCGACTGAGAGAATGAACAGTGAATTAAAAAAAAAAGCTAACCTTCACAAGGATCATAAATTGCACCATCTGTTACAGACTGAAATCAAATGTATGCTTTTACTCTAAAATAGTAAGACTAAGAGCAGTTTACTTCTCAAAACGGAGTAGTGCAGGATCGAACTCGGGACCTTTTGATTCCAAGGCGAGCACTGATTCTATTGCACCACGGAGGAAATTATAATAAACTGCTGTAAATGTCGCATGTTAAGGGGGCTTTTTGTTTCTGCAGTTATATTTTTGAATAAAAGCGCAATTGTTGTGTTATATTTGAACCTTTAATGAAAATGTTTCTTTGCTATTTGGACTTCAGGCTTCATACATTATATAGTGTCAGGGATGCCAGGGGCCATGACCCGGCCGGGACGCCAGGAGGGACCGGAAGAGGGTCAGAGCCCTGCCTGGATCACGTGGGGTTCGCCTTCCGGGTTGCTTTGGGGACCACGGGTCAACGGCATGGAAGCCTTTCCCTGTAGGAGCCCGTGGTCACCGCCAGGAGGCGCCCCAATGCCTTGGGGACTTGTTTCCCCAGCACTCCTGCCACACCAGGAAGTGCTGGGGGGAAGATTTATAACGCCGCCCGGAGAGCAGCCGGGAGGACAGCCGGCACTTCCGCCACGCTGGGGCGTGGCCAACGAAGGAATGCCGGGAACACCAGGTGCTCATCCGGGTCAGCTATAAAAGGGGCCGTCTCCCTTCATTCAGGGCTGGAGTCGGGTGGAAGGAGGACGAAGCAGTGGAGAGTGGAGGCGGGCCCGAAGAAAGGCATTGTGGCCAGGACTTTGAGGACTGTTTGGGGTATTGTGCACTGAACTGGGTCTTTGTGACCATTATTTGGGGGTCTTTGTGACCAATAATTTGTAAATAGTGTAAATAAACGTGTGGTGGTTGTGCAAAACAAGATGTCTGCCTGTCTGTGCCCGGGTGCCGTTGACAATAGTTTATGCCTACATTTTGTCAATATAAAAAACATTTCTGTTTTAAAAATGTGTTTACACAGATTACTGTAGAAACGGAACAGACATGAAATGCGTGTGTTCCAAATAACAATCTATTATTTCCACTCTAAAACTCCACTTCACTCCCAGATACTCAATCAAGGCATGAGCTGAGAGAAGTTCGTGCACGTTCTAAATTGGTGGGGGGATGGAATAGCCGGCTGCTCCTAGCTTCTCTTTATCAGCACATTTAGAAGACAAAGGACACTGGCGGAGAGGTGTGAAGGGATTTAAGAAGCAATTTAAGGTGGGACGGAATTACAAGTTTTTTCGTAGGCTCTGGTAATTCTAGTGTTAACTAGTAAGCATATAATGCATTTTACTTTTTCAGTTATGCCTATTAATCACTTTTTAATTTTAAACATTTGTTCTTTTCCACTGAATCCCAACTAAATCTGTGTCAGGAAAAGCACATGCAAAAACATGTCAATGTAATTAAAAGAGTTCAGCCAGTTGAGCAAAATGTCCTTGAAATATTGGGTCGTCATGCATATGTTAGAATGGGACTATTTCCAAGAACACAATAGATGTGATGCATCATTTCAGGTTACTTACTGTACATAGTTTATAAAACATTTTGTTATTTTTGTTGACACATTGCCTGTCTTGGAGTGAATGCATTTTCACATATGATAGACCTTTTTCCATATGTCTTATATTTATTATATTTCAGACAGGGTTCTTTCCTAGAGCCAAGTGTGTTCTTTTTTTATTTAATGCTAGCTGAAATACCCAGCGTGGCCTAGGAGGAAAATAAAATGTTTTTTGTTTTTGTTTAAGAAAAATATAATCATAAAAAAAACAACTTTAAAAATAAAAATAAATTAACAAACAATGAAGACTCACTAATGTGCTTGTCTTGCAGTCTTGTATGTATGTTATGGAACCAGCCAACTCTATTTAATTGAGTGTCAACTGGATGATAACATGCATACAAGACCGCAAGATCACCCCCCCCCATTTTACTCAGAAGGGGGTGGGTTAGGGTTAATTTCATCCTACAGTACTTTAAGTCAACCAGTGAGAAACATGTATACCTAGTTTCATGAAAATCGCTCGAGCCGTTCAGAAGTGATGCTGCAACATACATACATACGTACACACATACATTGACTTTTATATATATAGATTTAGATTTAATTTTTTTATTATATTTTTCATAGTATGTTATGGATTCTGTTTTGTTTTCTTTTTCTATATTGTGATTATGTAAAATTGTAATGTTAACTTACTTTGTCATTTTGAATTATTGATAATAGTTTCTCTTGTCATTTTCTCTGCCTTGTATATGTGAAACACAAGGAGATGGGGCCTTCTGATCATGCATCTGGTGTGCTGGGGTCCCTAAGGGGAAGCTGCACTGCAGCTTCAACATATTCTGAAGTTATACTTTTGATAATTGGATTTCCTGAATTTTTACGCCATGAAAGCGGTTGAAGGTACTGTTTCCTGGCTTGTGGATTTATTATATTTGTGTGATTTAGCTTTATTTCTGCTGCCTTGTCTTTTTATGTTCTTTTGAAATCCTGCAATAAAGGTCAGGTCTATTTCCTGTTATTTTTGGGGTCTACACCCATTTTGAGTTTCATGTTGTTGTTAACTTGGGTAGCTAAGCACAATAAGTCCCAAAATGACTGAAAAATGCCCGGGTGGAGGGGACATAGCAATGCTAGCAATGAAAGCTCAACTACAGGATCTTAATCAATGAAACATTTATTTTCACCAAAATTGCTGTTCTTAACGTAAAGTACAATAGGGCATAAAGTCATAGCAGTAGCCGCAAGAAATAAGCAATCCCATAGCAAAAATTGTACCAATACACAAATTCAAATGAAGAGTTGAGAGAACAGAGCAAATAGTCAAAATTCAGAACAATAAATCACAAGCAAAGCAATAGATACTAGAATTTACCAACACTATAAGTGCATTCAATGAACTGCAAGGGACTGTAGGTTTTCCTCAGCCTTTAAAAGGGCTGACAGCGGTGCCTTGACAGTGATGGGGAAACATGTTACATAGAAAATGATACATAGACATACATAAATAATGCCCAAAACTAATTAGAATAATACAAATAATTAACACTGATAGTACTATTAACAAAAACAAAGAAATAAAAAATGACAAAAAGGAATTGGAACAGCAGTCGAGGGAAGAACTCTGTATGAAATATAACATAAAATGTGACAGGAATCACAACAATCTTCACATTAAATTGTCAAGGTTTGCTTATAGAATCCCCCAACCCCCCTTAATTAATTGTAAAAACACTGACTCAATTGCATTCTGTAATCAAGTTTTTGGTTGAAAAAAAATCACTGCTGATTTACTGCATTCACATGTTATGGAAATTTTCTGAATTATTTGTGAAGTTTCACCTTTCAACTTTTCTGCATGTGTGAATTTGCAGTGAGCAATCTGCTGCTCAATCTATATTATATGCAATTAAAGATCAACAACCAAACCATCTAGTGGGTACTGTTTTTCATTTAGTCTGCTATAATAATTCACATGTGTACAATATCCCATTCCATTTTCTGAATTTAACATGTGTCAGGAAAACGACTTTACATCATTTCTCAATTTTAAAAGATAAAGATCCCAGTAGGCCATTTTGGCTCATTTGCTGTGATTTAGGCAGCCTTTTTTTAGATCATTAGATAAGATGTAAAACCTCTATAGGCACTGTGTTGTTTCAGTACTTATTAGTAGATGTTTCACTAACTTTTTAGAACAGATTAATAATTAAATCAAATGTCTGTAGTCTATACATTTGTGTCTTGTTAATGCCCACACAAGATTCCTATAACAGACTGGATTTTACATTGTCCAGGACTAGGTGCTGAAAGATGTTTGGCACAAAATTTCATAAATATACAGTAGATATTTACTTATTATACAAGTATAGTTATTCTGACACATTATTGTGTACTTCTGTTAATTTCATTGGCTTTCCATGAACTTGACACACCAGCTTCCTAACCATTAGCATCATCAGCATTTTAACACAGAATGCAAAATGTTATTATAAGACAAAGCATTTTGGAATTTATATTTAAAATGAATAATGTTTTGATAGTATATAAATTATATATATATATATATATATATATATATATATATATATATATATATATATATGTATATATATATATATATGTATATATATATATATGTATGTATGTTACGGCCAAAACCTGAAGGTCAGCCAGTTCCCATATTGCCTGTCCATTTCACATTTTGGCTGTGAGGTGTGGCCAAAGTCCGAATTGCTAGAAATGACCAGCGTATATGCTGCTTTGGCCGGCCATTTTGCGAAGTGGCGAGGACTCCCTGGCCAAAATCTGATGTGCTGATGTAAGACTATCCACTCAAGGCGCGAAGATGCCTAAAAACTTTCAGATGCAGATTCAGAAGTGAGTTTTCCATTCTGCACGAGAAACTACTCAAGGCAGGTCATGTTCGGAAAGTGGATGCCACTTTAGATGGCCTTCCCCTCACCCAAACACTAACCTTAAGGTCAATAAAATAGGTCCCTGATGTTAAGTCACTATTTTAGGGCTAAAATGGTAACAGAAATGTGAAACCTACTTATATACCTAATGTTAATTATTGTGAAACAACCAAGCGGTGTCCACTTTCTGAACAAGAGCTGCCAAGGCTACACTCAATGCAATTGCACTACTAAGTATGCAACAAATTGCTGCTCATGCCTTTTTTCTTCAGACTTTGGGCGATCGCCCCATACTATTTCACAAACTGGCTGGCCAAATCCCGAAATAGAGGAAAAGATCGGACATTGGCCGGTCAATTTACAGCGACAATGGCCATTTCCCGATTTGGCAGGCCACTTCCCGCTTTGGCTGATTTCGGGTTTTGGCCGTAACATATATATAGATATACAGTAGATAGATAGAAAGATAGATAGATTATTAATATACATTGTAGAAAGGAATGGCAAGCCATAGCAATAAAGATATATAAAAATAGAAGTAAAATTTGTAGAAAATATAACATACATAGCATTACTTTCCAGTTTTCAACTTGGTATTGCAGTGGCTTGCATGGCTGTGTTGCAACTGGTTTGGCCACATTTTGAGAGGTGTTTGCATGCTCTCCCTGTTTCTGGCATGTCAAAGACTTAATTAGCAACTCTTAATTAGTGGGGGGGGGGTGTAATTGTGCCCACACTGCATGATTATCTGCATGAGTATGCTCTGAACTGGAATAACAAGCAAGAGTTAATTATAGTTTACTAGCTGTTACTGCCATGACAGGCTTCAGCTTCATGAAACCCTGTATTGAAATGAAGGGATATGTGTTTGGTGTTAGCTAAGCCAGTGGACTTTAAATCATATGTTTAAAGTACCTTTCGTTTACTGGATGACCTTCAGAAAGTCTCTTAACTCAACCATGCTTAAGTTATAAAAAAAAAGGTTCAGTTAAAGTTATTGATTATCTTGATTATTTGGTTTTCTTGGATACAGATGATAGATAGATCCACAATAATAACAGATATACAGTACTGTACAATAATAATTAACTATGTAATGAGATGGATTGTTAATTCCAATTTATTCGTTTTTTTGCTAATCTATTTTTTGAGGGTCTGATTATCACACACATCAACAAGAACTGAATTAACAGAAACACGGGAATAAAACAAGCCTTGTGTTTTAAGGTTGTGTTCTGCCCATGTGTACACCACCCATACACTTCTAACAGAACAGATGAAGAGAGTTAGCGTTAGACTGTGGACATTGAGATAACATTAAAAAAGCAACACACTAAGATTTTACAGTCTGATAACCTGTGCAAAACTAGGAACAGGATCCTGCAATAAGACACAGTGAGAAATATGGCAAGCAGAATATGGCAACAACTAATGATGAAAGAAAAATAGCACGTATTTATTGCCATTGCCTGAAATCCTTTGAACTAAAAAATAAGTATCAGGCCGGGTCTTCAGTTAATTGCATAATAAGAGGAGTTAAAGTATACCATATGTAGAAAACCAAACATATACATACAAAAAACAAGAAATATATAGATCATTGAAATATTTCTGAAAACAGAAAGAGAAACATTGCATTATTTGTTATAGCTCATTCTGATAAAAAAAAATTATAGATGGAGAAAAGAGGCATTGCTATAGTTTGTCCTAAAATATAAGTATTTTTTATTGATTTTATTATAATCATTCCATACAGATAGATCAATTTAGGATTGAAAACAAAACAACCCAACCCCCACCCCTGAAAAAGAGAACATGGCCATCAGCGTAAAACTTAAAGCTGGTCAAAATACATAAATTGATAAGTTTAATAGGCAGATAAAAAAAGAAGAAATGCGAAGAGAATTATTTCCTCAGTGCTGAGAGTTAGGATTCTTCCAGTTTAGTAAAATAAGTTTGCGTGCCAATAGTGTAGTAAAGGCAATCACAGTTTGTTTGTCCTTCTCCGCTTTAAGCCCATCTGAAAGAACACCAAACACAGCTGTTAACGGGTTAGGAGGGATTGTGACACCAAGGCTGTCTGAAAGTCACTTAAAAAATTTTGTCCAGAATGATGTTAATTTGGTGCAGGCCCAAAACATGTAACCCTGTGAGATTGGGACTTGATTGCAGCATTCACAGGTTGGATCATGCCCTGGAAACATTTTGGACAGTTTTAAGCAAGACAGATGTGCTCGATATACTGTATAATTTTAAGTTGACTAATTGTATGTTTTGTGAATATGGCGCTTGAGTGAATTCTCTAAATTGCTACATTCCACTCCTTTTCTGATACAGTATGTTGAGTGATAGATCTTTTTCCCATTGTCCTCTTGGATCTTTGAAAGGGAGGCACTGTAAAATAATTTTATATATTTCAGAAATGCTGTCTGAGTCCTCCAAACTGAGCAATATTTTTTCCAGCATGGAGTAAGGTGCGAGATGAGGAAATTAGGGTAGGTTCTGTTTGACAAAGTTTCTAATCTGAAGATAGTGAAAGAAATGTGTTGCTGGAAAGTTAAATTTGGAATGTAATTGTTCATAGGATGCAAAGATGTTGTCTATATAAAGATCTCTAAGCAATTTAATCCCAAATGTTTTCCAGATATTAAAAACTGCATATGTTTGTGAGGGTTGAAAAAGGTGTTTCTCATGCAGAGGTGCCACAGATAAAAGATTCTCTATCTTAAAATTCTTTCTACATTGGTTCCATATTCTGAGTGAGTGAAGCACAATTGGGTTATTAGTATATTGGTGATAACTTGCATTTATTGGGGCACAAAGCAGGGAATATAAAGAAGTACTGCAGGATTTTATTTCTATTGTTGACCAAGCCTGTGTATGTTCATCTATTTGTGTCCAGGTTTTTATAGCTTGTATGTTTGCTGCCCAGTAATAAAACTGAAAGTTGGGTAGAGCCATGCCACCTTCTGCCTTAGGTCTTTGTAGGGTTGCTCTTTGGATACGTGGATGTTTTGAGTTCCAAATAAATGAGGTTATGGTTGAATCTAATTACTTAAAAATTATTTATTAATGTATATTGGAATGTTTTGAAATAAAAAGAGAAGCTTAAGAAGGATATATAACTTAACAACATTAATTCTTCCAGTTAGAGTGAGATGAAGGGTTGACCATCTATGCAAATCTTGCTTAATTTTTTCCATACAGATGGCGACATTTTGTTGATAAAGAGCTTTATATTTACTTGTGATATTTACCCCTAGATATTTAAACTTATCTGCGATGATAAAAAGGGAAGGTGTCCAATCTAATATTGTGTGCTTAAGAATTCACTGGGAATAACACACTTTTATTCAAATTAATTCTGAGACCAGAGATCTTTTGAATTTCTCTAAGTGCTGTTAAGACTGCAGGCACAGTATTTTGTGGGTCTGATATATACAGTACCATATCATCTGCATATAGAGAAACTTTCTGTTCAAGTCCTTCTGTAATTCTCCCATTTATCTGATAAGCATTTCAACAGTGAACTGCCATTGTTTCAATGGCGACTGCAAAAAGCAGTGGTGACAAGGGGCATCACGTTCTAGTTTAAAGTATTCTGAACAAATGTTGTTAATATAAACTGAGGCTTCTGGATTGGTATATGGTAGTTTGATCCATGCACAAATATTTGGGCCAAAGCCAAATTTTTCTAATGTAGTAAAAAGGTACTTCCATTCAATCATATCAAATGCTTTTTCTGCATCCAACGATAATAATATCTCTGGGGTGTATGACTTTGCTGGTGAATATAATACATTAAACAGGCATTGGAGATTAGAAGCTGTCAGCCTTTAATAAATCCAGTTTGATCTTGTGATAATACCGAAGGCAGTACTTTCTCCATCTAGCAAAGACATTGGATAGTATCTTAACATCATTATTCGGAAGTGAAATTGGTCTGTATGATGCACATTGTAATAAGTCCTTATTTTGTTTAGGAAAGACAGTGATTAATGCTTGGCGAAAAGTTTAAGGTAGAATTTGATTGTCTCTAGCTTCTGTAAATGTTGCTAATAAGAGGGGAGCTAGCTGAGTGGAGAATTTCTTATAAAATTGTAGAAGGTAGCCATCAGGGCCTGCTGCTTTTCCATTTTGAAGTGACTTGAGAGCATCAAGTAATTCTGACAGCGCCAAAGATTTATCCAGTTCCTCTGCACTAAAAGTATCTATTTGTGGTATCTGTAATGTATCTAGAAATACATTAGATTGTATGTTGTCTTTAAACTCAGTAGAATATAAGGATTTATAGTAGTCTCTAAATGTGTGCATTGTATTTTTATGGTCAATGATTTCCTCTCTGTTCGTGTTGGTGATTGCTGGGATTGCATTGCGAACTTCTTGCTTGTGGATTTGTTGAGGTAAGAGCTTATTAGCTTTCTCTTCGTGTTCATAATAATAATGTCTTGATTTAAAAATGAGTTGTTCAGTTTCTTTAGGTGTTAAGACGTTGAGTTCTGAATGCAGTGCCTTCCTTTTCCTATGAAGAGCCTCACTTGGACACCTGGGACCTCATGCATAATGCATTGCGGAGAATTCGCACTATAACATGATGTAAGCATAAAAGCCGAAATGTGCTTACACACAAAAAATTCCAGATGCAGGAATCTGTGCATTTGTCAACTTACACGTTCTTCTGCTACATAAATCCTGGTCAGCGTGAAAAGTAATGCTCGTGCACACGGGTGCTGTCCTGCCCCAACTCCTCCTAGAATTACTCATCTTTGAATATGCAAATCAATATAAATAGCCATTAAGATCAGCTTTCTGTGAAAAGACAAAGGGAAAAACATGGGGGAAAATATAAGAATTTCAGCGAATACCAAGTGGAGGCAAGGAAAAACGTACTATTTGTTGGTGTAAACAGTGGTATAAACAACAAAAGGAAGTTGATCAAGTGACATAGCGTGTCGGAGAAACTCAAAAGCTCAAGTTCACAGTCGCACAGTGCCCAAAATAAAAAAGAAGTTGTCACATATCAAAGTCGCCATGAAAAGGCGAGTGGTAGCCCACTGGTTGAGTGTCATATGAAAGCTTATTAGGGTACAGAGAAAAAAGAATAGGCACACGGTGGGAAAAAAGCACGAAATGTCAACTTTAATCTCGAAATTTCCACTTTAATCACGTAGTTTATTTTGTCATTAAAGTAGAACATCATAAGCTTCATCTTAAAATTGTTTGATTTATTAGTTTCTCAAATCCTATCGTAACTAAAGTAGCAAGTTAAATGCTTTGTTTTGTATTTGATCTTCTATGTGCTCTATGTGTGTGAATCACAACCTGCTTCTTAAACCGGCTTTCTTTTCCTCTGACAGGACACAGAATCCATTACATTCGTGATATTACAGCTCTCTGAATAATTAAAATACTGAGATGTATACGTGATATCATTTTAATGATGATAGGAGTCAAATCATGTTATTAAACATGGGAACACAGTGGCGCAGTGATTGTTCATGTCTCAGACGCTTGCTGCGCCATGCGCGACCTTCGATGAAATGCTTTAGTATAGAAGTACTGTCTTTTTCAAACATACTAACCTCCAATTCCTGTCCTTACTTTTCTTTCTCCAAATACCCGATCGCCACACAATCAGCTCTGTAATAGATGTTAAGCCATCTGTAAACTTTGAACGCAGATTCTTTAAAACTTTTATGGAACATTGAAATATCTTCATAGTATGTGTTTAATTATTCTATCCATCTATCCTTCCAATATCACGCTAGTCCCAGCAGGATTATAGGAATAATCCGTTAACGGAGCGCAAGCTAATAGCTAGCGCTGTGGCACCGTGTCCTGGCATGCTTAATTATTAACAATATAGGTTATTTTAATGAAGTTAAAGTTTTATTTGTATAATATAATAAACCTATTTTGCTGCATTTCATCTTAAAAATGATATTGTCATCATATGTAAATGCATGCTTTATGAAGTGCCTCAGGTTGTGCAATATTATAACTGTATCGCAAGTTTACAGTGAGGTAATTCTACTTATAAGTACAGTTAGTTCTACAAGGAGCACTTGATTAGTTGTTGGGATGAAACTCTTTCTGAACCGCGAGGTCCGTACAGGCTTTAAAATGTTTGTCGTGTGAAAGCAGTTCAATAGACAGCATGGCTAAGGCAGCATGTGCTTGATGCTGTATACTGATAATTCTCTTTCTCAGCTTCTGTAGATCTTTGATTCCCCACTCAGATACAGTGATATAAATAGTCTGAGTGGTGCAGTGAGAGTAATATGGAAAAAAGATGATCCTATGTGGCAACCCCTAACGGGAGCAGCTGAAAGAAGAAAAAGGTGCAGTGAGAGTAACAACGCTAAAGCAGCTATTGTATTTAGAATAGTTTGACCATTCCGTGGACCATTATATTGTTACTGGTTAATTACTAACAGATGCATTAAACTAGTAAACAATATGCAGTTAATTTCAGTGTATTTATAAAGGGATGTTGATCTAAAAAAGAAAGGATAACTACACAGGAACAGTAGCACTGCTTTGACGCTGGGTGCCGCCAGTCTGCAAAACCGAGTGCAGAACTTGCGTGCGACAAGGTATGAGGTACCGTGGAAATGTGCGTGGCTTTACGGCAAGTTTTAGTTTTATACATCGTGATTTGAACGTGGAAACGTTCTTACACAACATTTCTCTGCATACGCATCGTTTATACATGAGGCCCCAGGCATGCTCTTCATCTATTCTAATAATTTCGCTGGTTAGCTCTGATACCTTATTGGTTTCTAATTTATTTCTGTGGGAAAGATATGAAATAATCTGTCCTTTTAAGAAGGCCTTTAGAGTTTCTCAGAGTATTCCTTCAGAGACTCTGAGGATGTATTTGTCTTTATGAAGAAACTGATTTGTTTGGGTATAAATTCTGTACAGTTCTCGTCTGCTAATAGAAGTGGGCTAAGACACCATCTGCGAGATGAGTGTGTGGGGCCTAATGATTTTAGCTCCAAGATCAAAGGGGAATTGTCGGAAATAACAATAGCGTCGTACTTACAAGATTTAATCATAGGCAAGAAATTATTATCTATAAAGAAATGATCAGTTCTTGAGTAGCAATGATGCACTGGTGAGTAGAAGGAATATGTTCTTGAGTTTGGGTTTAGAAATCTCCAGGGGTCTGATAAGTTGTGGTCAGTTAAAAATTGTGTAATTGTCTTTGCAGTGTTAGATGTCATCCCCCCTGTAAAAGAAGACCTATCTAAGAGTGGATTTAAAACACAATTAAAGTCCCCAGCCATTATAATTTTATGAGTGTTCACATTGGGAATGGATGTAAATACAGTTTGCATGAATTCCCTATCATCAACACTGGGTGCATAAACATTTATCAAAATTACTTTACAGTTATATAAGTTGCCCATGACAATCACATATCTCCCTTCATGATGAGATACTACATCTGATGCTACAAATGAGACTGTTCTATGTATAAGAATTCCCACACCTCTAATAATCTAAAAGCTGGAATGGAACATTTGGCCAGTCCAGTCTTTTTGCAGCCGGAACTGATCCTTGCTTAGTAAGTGGGTCTCCTGTAAAAATACTATCTTAGTGTTTAAACATGTTAGGTGAGAGAATACTTTCTTTCTCTTTAATTCATGATTCAGGCCTTTAACATTCCAGCTCACAAAGTTAACTGTCCCATCATGGAGACATTGATTCTGAATTTTTGATGTCATTTTGTAGTCTTAACTGGAAGTGAGACAGCTTTAACCTTAATTTCTAATTTTCCCATGAGATATTGCTGTGCAGCTTATTGTTACATTGGTAGTTTTCATTATAAGGATTAAAATAATAGATTAGATATAGGTTGCTCTCTTTCTTTCTCCCCCCTTATCCCCCCACCCACCCATTTTGCCTCCCCACGTGAGGCTGGACCCCACTTCACAAAGTCCCGCTCCTCTGAGATACCTAGAGACAGAGCACGTCCAAAACAAAACAAGCCCCCCAGCCGGGGCCAGCTCTACGCTGGGGCAAGAGGGGGCAATGCCGCTTAAACAAACATCCTGCCCCCTTAAATCAAACTTTTAGAAGTTCAGAAAGATAATAATAGATTACCCACAAACTGAATATGGACAAGATTTATTATAGTAGCAGAAAAATCCACTGAAAAAGGCACAAATGAGATGATAGGTTTCAACTCTTGTTCGCTCTTTCTCTCCATACTCTGTTTGTGTGCAGGCTCACACAGCACTTGGCAGAGATCCCCACTCACCCTCCTGCAAATGACCCGGTGTCAGGTTTCTCAGTAGGCAGGGCAGAGCAAAATGAGCTGCGCAACAGCGGGAGGCTTTGAGGAAGCAGCAAATCTCTGTCATCAGAATCGTAGCGACTCATGAGATAATTAAAAACTAAAAACTATTTTTAAAAACTAATAAATAGCTCCCCTCCTATTAGCAACATTTACAGAAGCTAGAGATAACCAATCTCTTCCACAAACCTTTCGCCAAGCACTAATCACTGTTTTTCCAAAACAAAATAAGGACTTATTACAATGTGCATCATACAGACCAATTTCACTTCTGAATAACGACGTTAAAATACTCTCTAAAATCATAGCCAGAAGGATGGAGAAAGTGCTCCCCTCGGTAATATCACAAGACCAAACTGGATTTATTAGGGGCCGGCACTTATCTTCAAATCTTTGACGCCTGTTTAACGTAATATACTCACCAACTAAATCAAACACCCCAGAAATATTATTATCATTGGATGCAGAAAAAGCATTCGACATGATTGAATGGAAATACCTTTTTACTACATTGGAGAAGTTTGGGTTTGGCCCAAACATTTGTGCATGGATTAAATTACTGTATACTAACCCAGAAGCTTCAGTTTGCATCAATAACATTTGCTCAGACTACTTTAAACTAGAACGTGGCACTAGACAAGGATGCCCTTGTCACCGCTGCTGTTTGCGATTGCCATTGAACCACTGGCAATACATTGTCGAAATACTGATCAGATAAAGGGGATTAGCAGAGAAGGACTGGAACAGAAAATCTCATTATATGCAGATGACATGGTACTGTATATATCA
The DNA here is from genome assembly GCF_016835505.1 of Polypterus senegalus. NCBI lineage: Eukaryota > Metazoa > Chordata > Cladistia > Polypteriformes > Polypteridae > Polypterus > Polypterus senegalus. Next base: position 218,140,303 of record NC_053155.1, on the reverse strand, counting down.
GACCCAGAAAATTCTGTGCCTGCAGTCTTAGCAGCACTCACAGAATTTCAAAAGATCTCTGGTCTCAGAATTAATCTGAATAAAAGTGTACTCTTTCCAGTGAATTCTCAAGCATATAATATTAGATTAGACACCCTACCTTTTATCATTGCAGAACAGTTTAAATACCTCGGGTAAACATCACAAGTAAACATAAAGCTCTTTATCAACAAAATTTTGTCGTCTGCATGGAAAAAATTAAACAAGACTTGCATAGATGGTCAACCCTTCATCTCACACTAGCTGGAAGAATTAACACTGTTAAGATGAATATTCTTCCTAAACTCCTTTTTTTATTTCAAAACATCCCAATATACATTAATAAATCATTCTTTAAGCAATTAGATTCAACAATAACCTCATTTATTTGGAATTCAAAACATCCACGCATCAAAAGAGCGACCCTACAAAGACAAAAGGCAGAAGGTGGCATGGCTCTACCTAACTTCCAGTTTTATTACTGGGCAGCAAATATACAGGCGATAAGAACCTGGACACAAATAGAAGAACATACACAGGCTTGGACCACAATAGAAGTAAAATCCTGCAGTACTTCTTTGTATTCCTGCTCTGTGCTCCAATAAACACACGCTATCGGCAATATACAAATAACCCAATTGTGCTCCACTCACTTAGAATCTGGAACCAATGTAGAAAGCATTTTAAGACGGAGAAGCTTCTATCTGTGGCACCTCTGCAAGAGAACCACCTCTTTCAACCTTCACAAACATATGCAGTTTTAATATCTGGAAAAATTTGGAATTAACTTGCTTAGAGATCTTTATATAGACAACGTCTTTGCATCCTATGAACAATTACATTCCAAATTTAACATTCCAGCTACACATTTCTTTCACTATCTTCAAATCAGGAACTTTGTTAAACAGAACCTTCCAGATTTTCCTCATCTTGCACCCTCATCCATGCTGGAAAAATATTGCTCAATCTCAAGGACTTAGACTCCATCTCTACAATATATAAAATCATTTTACAATCCCTCCCTTTCAAAGATCCAAGAGGACACTGGGAAAAAGATCTCTCAATTAATATATCAGAAAAGGAGTGGAAAGTAGCAATGCAGAGAATTCACTCGAGCTCCATATGCAAAGCATACAATTATACAACTAAAATTATATATCGAGCACATCTGTCTCGACTAAAACTCTCCAAAATGTATCCAGGGCATGATCCAACCTGTGAACACTGCAAACTAGTTCCAGTCTCACTGGGTCACATGTTCTGGGCCTGCACCAAATTAACATTATTCTGGACAAAAATTTTTAATTACCTTCAGATAGCCTTGGACTCACAATCCCTCCTAACCCATTAACAGCTGTGTTTAGGGTTCTTCCAGAGGGGCTTAAAGTGGAGAAAGACAAACTAATTGTGATTGCATTCACTACACTTTGGCACGCAGACTTATTCTGATAAACTGGAAGAACCCAAACTCTCCTCTTTAAGTCAGTGGGAAACTGATGTGTTATATTATTTGAAATTGGAAAAATCAAATACTCAGTTAGAGGATCCGTACAGACTTTTTCAAAACATGGCAGGATCTAATCAGTAATATTTTAAAATAAGTTCATGAAGCATAGAGAATATATTAATTTAGGTATGTTTAAAAGCTGTAAATTTTATGCGTTTGGCTTGCTCTCTCTCTCAAGGGTGGGGATCGATCTGTTCTTAACTCTATTTTTCTTTTTGTAAAAACTTGATTGCTTTGTATGGAGTGAAATAAAATTAATACAAAAAGTAAAGAAAACTAAAAAAAAAAAAAAAAAAAAACAAAAAAATACATCTATATGTGTACAGTCAATGGGGAACTAGTCCATTGTTCTTCTCACAGTTTCAATCTGGTAGAGAAGTGTTTCTTATTCGATCCTACAAGCACCACTGTGAGCCTGTCTGCTGCATAGAGCTGACTAGAGGACCAGTGTCTGTCAGACCCCGACACAAAGCCCCGCCCCAGCTTTCAACTCTGCACTCAACAATTTTCTCGTTTCATATACTGATGTAATCACAGCGATTTTAGTAAAGCTTATTCACTTTCCACCCCAGCTTCCAGCAGCTCACAAAGGGAAAGTTAATGCTGTGAGATGCATCCTTTTTTCCAAACTTTTAAAAAGTGTGGTGCTGCTCCTGCCTGTACCAATAGCAATGGCAATCATGCTGCTGCTGGCACATCAGAGACAGCAGCTAGCATCTCTACTCCTGTGGCATCAACAGGCACTGCTTCTCCTGTACCTCTGCCAACAATTTCTGCCCAAAAGCAACCCGCTCAGCTACCCAGTGACTTAAATGGCAATACACCATCCCAGCCAATGCTGGATAGTTACCCCAAACGTGTATTTGGTGGTACAACATTAAGATCATTCTATCCTGCCTGGTACCGCACACGACCATAGCTGGAGTACTCTGTTGTGCGGTACGCATGCTTCTGTTTCCCCTGTCGGAAATATGGCAGCACTGTTAATGAGAGGGATGTAGTTTCTACCCTAACTGGTTTCAACAACTGGAAAGCAGCACTTGATCGAGACAAGGGGCTAAAGAGGCATGTGTCCAGCCACAACCATGTGCATGCTTCAACCATCTGGACTGAGCATAAAAGCAGAGATGCCACGGGTGGACTGTGGATTCAATGTTGGTTGGTAAAACACAACTTGAAAAAAACCATTACTATGTCAAGAGTATTGGTAGTGCTATAAGGTTTCTCTCTGTAAATGAGTTGGGGCTCCGTGGGACTGCTTCAGGTATTTTTCTAAAACTGATGGAATATACCTTAGAGAGGGATGAGAAGCTAGCAAGCATTGCTAAGGGTATCCCAAAAAATGCAAAATGCACATCTAAGGATTTCCAAAATTAAATTATCCTAACACTGGCTGACATGGTGCTTGGAGAGGTCTGGAAATAATATGAAAGTACTGATTCTGCAGGGTTTTGCCTCAAAAGTGATGGGACCAGGGATAGGTGCAATGTGCAAAATTTGTCTGTGATAATACGGTTTGTCAGAAATTCCATATGGGCCAGAGGAGCATCTTATCGGGTTGCTTGACTTGCAACAACTTGATGCAGAGTACATCACCTCTGAGATACTGTTACACCTTTCTGATGCTGGCTACAGTGCTGACAGTATACTTAGCCAGTGTTATTTTGGGGCTTCTGTGATGAGCGGGGTTAGATGTGGTGTACAAGCTTTGCTCCAAAAGAGGCTTGACAGATATGTCCCATACATCCACTGCTACAACCACCAACTGCACTTAGTGGTTGTGCATGCCATGCAGAGTGAGCTGTGTGCAAAAAGATTTTTAGTCTAATCTAATCTAGTTCACTCTACAACTTTTTACACCACCACTATGTGCTCAATAAACATGATGCATCTAAAAAAGCTGCTTGAGATCAGATGGACAAGCCACTATGAGGTGACAAGGTACACTGTGGACAATCAAGAACAAATCCTTAGTATCCTATCTAAGATGACAAAGGATGATGATGCTGCAGTTGACCTGTGCACCGAGGCATCAAGTATGCTATGCCAAATTAAGAGGCATCACTTCTTTGAGATTGGAAAGTTCCTAATGCGGGTGCTTGGTGTCTTGAAACCAGCAAATGCTATTCTACAGTCTCAGTCAGTTGATCTGTGCAGTGCTTCTGAGGTTGTCTTCTGACTGTTGGGGAGTGTCATCTCCTGCTGAGGATGAGTCACATCCAACAAAGAGAAGGAGAACAATGAGCAAAAACCTGGGTCAAAGTGTTGTGCTCTCAACTTTGGGCCATACAGACTCTGGTGACCCTACCATTTCCCCCATCAGTCTCTGAAAAGATCCCTGCTCAACATCCTTGACAGGGCCATTTCAGAAATGGAAACTAGATTTTCACACAAGAATATTGACCTGATGAGAGCCATATCTATATCTTGCACCAGGTCTAGCACATTTCTAGATCCCACCCTGTTGCACCCTCTGGCTGTGATGACTGGCACTGTAGCAGATGTTGTAAGTCTGAAAAATGAAGTTCTTATGGCAAAGCAGATGCTCCTGAAAAAATGTTCAAAGGAAACAAACCTGTCCACTTTGTGTAAACTCCTGCAGGAGTACAAGGAAGCCTTTTTTTTGAGTTGCATAAATTGTATGTAACAGCCCTGGTAATTGGTGTGTCTTCAGCATCGTGTGAGAGTTCCTTCTCCACTTTGTCATGGTTCCTAACCCCCTATTGTTGCAACATGTAACATAAAAGAAAGAGGAATATGGTGATCTTGGCCCATGAGAAGTCCATAACAAATAACTTGGGTTTTTTTGCAAAGAGAAACAGAAGACTGTTGTTGTAGAGTGGATTGAGGAGAAAGGAGAGTGGAGCTGTTCAATTGCAAACAGAGAGTTCAGTTGCTTGCAAAACAAACAAACTTAAAACAAGACAAAAAGACAAAAAAAGAAGAAAAAAGTGAAAATGTTCTGATCTACAGTAAATCTGTTGTGTTCCACAAATTAGTTTGAGAATGTAGGAAAAGACATGGTGAATTGTTTTTGTTTTTTTAATTACTATGCCAGCCCTTTTTAGTTTTGTAAATATTTGCTATATTGAGAGGTCTTATTTTATTCTTACTTTATTTTGCAAATTTATTTGAGAATTAGGCCATCCGATTAAGATAAATTTTATGTTGTTGGTTGTAAAGATCTGAATGGATATTTTATTTTATTCTTTTTATCAGTTTTATTTTTCAAGACTTGGTGAATTTTTTTTTTTTTTAACTTGGTGTGATAATGCGGGTTCGAGTCCATGCCCCCATCTGCTGTTCAGGAGCCCTTAAACCCATCACAGTCGATAGTTATAACCGAGATGAGCTAAGCAGTGAGGCAACAACATAGCAAGGGGATGGTGAAAAAGTGCAAAGTGCTTTTATTAAAACAATAATCAAACAGTGTTCAAATAAATAAAGTGCAGTGTCTTAAAAAACAGTCTTCAATAAATAAATAATCCATGAAAATCAAGTGAAACACGTGGAGGTTAAAAAAAGCAATAGAAAAACAGTCATTAAAAATGAGGTTAAAAACAATGCTGGAAGCAGTTCTTTAAAATCTAATTCAGAGCCCGGTGCTTTTACCCTAGTGTCTCTCCTGCTTCTCCCGTTTGGGCCCTGCAGCAGGCGAGGCGCTATCTCTGCAGCTGACCTTCACTCCTCTCGACCGGTCTGGAGGCCTCCCGATCCTGGCTTCGGTCACGCACTCATCCCAGGCCCGAGACTTGGTATCCTTGATTACCAGGACGCTCACATCTAGGACTTCACACCAAGCCTCCCGAACCCCGCTGCCTTCCCGACCTTACACGGCCAGTTGTCCTACTTCACTGGCCACTCCCGCTACATGATCACTCAGCAGGAATGACCACTACTACTGCTCCTGGTTGTCGGCCCAACAACCAGGCTTCCCGTACAGCAGCAATGCACGCCTGCACTCGCTTGCTCACACCAGCTCTCTCGCCACACTGCTTCCTGCTTCGTGCTCTCCAGCAACCTATGTCTTTCTTTCTCTCTTTCCTTTCTTTTTCTTTTTCTCCACCTCCTAGCCGACGTGTGCTTCTATATATCGAGAGGCATGGCAGCTGCAGCAATTAGCAGCCCCAGGAACAATCACGGATGTGGGCAGTCTCTCACCTGTGCACTTAGGTGAAAAACGCCCACACCGCAGATCGCCCTGAGAACTGCTTCAGCCACACAACCACCACGCCCCCTCGCTAAGCCGCAAATGCAGTGATTATTTATTTTACAAACTGGCCTGAGAGCTGTGGACCCGCTATACCACACTTGGCCTACCCTTTTTAGTTTTGTTAATATTGGCAATAGTGAGAAGTGTTATTGTTGGGTTTGAATATATTTGATATAAGCCATCCAATTAAGGTAAATGTCATGTTTTTAATTGTTATAATCTGATGAGGAATATTTTATTTTATTTTTTGTTGTTTTATTTTTCAGTTTTCCTCCTGAGGGATTGCCACCTTATCGTGGTCAGGGGGTTTGTGTGCCTCAGTGACCCTAAGAGCTACCCTAAGAGCAGAAGCTTAGACTTCAAGTTGGACAGATCTTAGGGTAGAGGCCTGACAAAGTGCAATCCAATTACATGACAAAAACAGTTATCCAGAGCACCACCACCCCACCCCTTTCCCGCCTCCATCGTCAATATGTGCCCCCTTCACATTTCTGTCTGCCCCCTCATATATGCCTGTCTAGAACCGGTGCAGCCCCCAACAGCAGCATTTGGGGATTAAAAAGTAGAGATTTCTATTGCCGATAAAGTGTCTGAGAAGTGCCATTACATCAAGTTTAAATTGTAATCTCTCGAAGTGGACAATTAAAGACCTAGGTCTAAAGGTATTTGATCCACGTATACGATAAGCTGCCGCTATCTCGGTATCTGTTTTAAAGTCCTCTCCAATTATTTTTGAGAATAGTTCAGCTACGAATTTCACTTGGTTTGGACTTTCATGATTCTCAGGTAGACCTTTGATTCTAATATTATTCATTTTTTTTGCATTCGGAATCTGCAGCTGTAGCTTTTCCATTGGCTTTAGATGCCAAATGTTCCGCTGTTACAATTCAAGCTGTGAATCTCTGCTTAACGTCATCCAGCTGATTGGCAAGTTCTCTCAGTTTAGACGCATTTTCCTGAATGTGTTCTTCAGTTTTTCTCAGCATATCTTTAAACGCTGCATCAAAACGATTATATATACATTTTTCCAAGTCTTTATATTCCTGCCGCATCTCTTGCAGCTCCAGCCACAGCTTCTCGGTTGTCTTGAGCAAGCCATTTATTTCTTTCTTCATATTTTTCTGAATGACTTTCTTGAGCTAACTCGTGGCCGTGGCCAATGTTGCGATCATTTCCTTCAGTTTGGACAAATCATTTCGGCTTTCGTGCTCTGCGGGTGAAGTGGCATACCCCGCTACAGCCGATGCTTCTGGTTCGCAAGGATTAGATGAATGCGCGGACTGCAAGTCCATCTCTAGTTTCAAGTGACCTTCTGGAATCGGCAAGCTATCGTGACCTGCATCACTTGCACTTTCGCTCCCATTTTCGTTCTCGACTGGAGATGTTGCAGTGGAGTGGGTTCCTAGGAAGTCTGTGCTTTTGCCTGCCTGTTCCAGGTCAGTCTGAAAGGCCGTACCTTATACTGGTGCCTGGTGCCTGTCTAGACTTGGGTGTAGCTTTAAGTTTCTTTTCCATTTCTTTCTGACCGCCTTTCTTGTTACTCATATTTATATACTGTATTAGAAACTCCTCAGGTTGGGTAAATACAGGATACCTCGGGATAATAAGAAATAAAAGAAAAAATGAGCTGCTGCTAACGGAGCTCCGCTACATACGTCCATCTCCCGTAACAGACGAGACCAAATTTAAGTTTATATTACAACAGATTAACAAGCACACTCTCAGATAAACATAGTTGTCAAGTGGACATTTAGTAATGCAGGCAGGATGGTAATGAGACATAGCAAATAATTAATTGAACTCTAAACCAAAAGGCTGTTGATTCATTTCCCACTTTAGACCATTGTCTGACTCCAACTGTAAAACTTATATGCAAACAGCTGTACAGTATATATGAGCTTGTAAAGCACTATGGACGAATGCTAAGGAGATGATGCTGGTAAACGTGTGCTTTTTTAAATAAGCCTCTGATTAAAAAGATACAGATTTAATGTAAATCCTCACTAAAGATGTACTGTAATATAAGATGAAAAGATTAATCAGAATAATTTAGTAGTTGGCTTTACAGCTCGGTTCAAATCAAGAGAAATGCAACCTGATATGTAAATGTTTTTAGACTTTAATATATAGTCAAGCAAGGAACATAGCAATTAACTGAAAATGATTAAAGTATCTTAAAAGGTTTAAAGTATCGATTTTGTCTTACGTTTTTCCACCCTGATTTATTTATTACAATACAACATCTAATGCAAAAATTTACTGAAGCATATTAGGGGTCCATGGTGGTGCAGGATGTTAGTATAAAAACAGTACACCTAAGGCTCCATGGTTGTGAGTGATTAGTTAATGTGATTAGTTCACTTGCACTTGGCAAGGCACTTGCACCTACAAAGTATAAACAGCTTGGACGAAGACTGGGCAGGAAAAGAAAGGAAGTAAGGTGACAAAGCCGTCAGGGAAAATCCCAACAAGGAGCAGAAGGAGACATGCTTCAGAATGGGCAGGAATGCCCCTGGTGAACAACAGAGAGCAGGAGAGATCAAATACTACTAGGGATACTGCAGACAATGATGGAGGCATACAGAAGACAGTGTAGGGATCAGCACGTACCTGCGGACGCTTATGGAAGGTGGCCAGGATGGGGAGTCGGTTGTGGTTTCAACAGGATTTCCACCTCTCTGAGAATACTTCAAAGATGAGTGAGTGAGGCAAAACGATAGTGTGAAAGAGAGAGAGAAAGAGAGTTTACAATTGAGGTAACTACAACCAGTTTAAACTACAACCTTCAAACTAATTATTTAACTTATTATTTAAAAAATAATATTATTAGTAGTATGTTTTAAGGATGTTTCCAATTTACTTAAGGCTGTTGCCATTTTAATGATGTGCATACATGCAAATGATTCACCAATCAATATTTTTTCATCTGAAAGCTTTTTTAACAGTTCTGTAGAAATACAAAAACATATTACTGTTTATTGGGTGCTGCACTTTTCACATGTAATCTTACATTTCCTACACCATTCAGAATTTACTCCACTAACAAAAAGTACATATTCCATCTTTGTTAACAGTTAATAAAAGCAAAATTAAGAACAAACTTTCACAGATGTGGATTTTAAATTATATAGCATAATATGCAATAATATAGCATAACACTCTCAAAGATACGTAAGCCCAATTAAGGGTCACAAGAGGCAGGAGCCAGTTCCATTACCCCAAGGAGCAAAATGGGAAACAACAATGGTGGGGCACCTGCCCACTGCACAGTTCACTCAAGCACACATCCACACTCATACTAGGGTCAGTGTAGAGTTGAAAATTAATCTGACATTTGACGAAGACCAGAATACCCAGAAGAAAAGGAAGATAAATATAGGGAGAATGTACAGAATTCATAGGGACAAAGATCTAGAGCAGGATTTAAACCCTGCAGTCTTAAGTCCCTGAGGTAGCAACACTAACTATCATGCCAATATGCTCACCTCTCTTTTTTCATTCATTTTGCAAATTTGTTTAATCCATGCTGGGCCCTAGAAAACAGACAACACAGGATAAGGCACCAATAATTTGTGATCCATAGCTGCTGTCAATCAACCTAACAGTTTTGGAGAAAAACAGATGTTCCAGCAAAACAACTTCAGAAACAGAAAGAACATGAAAATTTCACACAGAAAATGCTGTGAAGCCATCATACTAAGCTCTCTTCTAGCATGCCATTCTTCATTGGTATCAGTATTTTAATGTTATCTTTAATTATTTCTGCTGATTTGCATTACAAGTGTGTCTACTATGTAAGGCACCATATTAGGGGTGCTGTGCTGCATATACTGTCTAAAACAAAGACTATCAATATTAGCTTGCTTTAAGTAATTATACGACTTCATATTTTACTGAATTTTCATCTTGCACTCCAAAGTAACTACATGACTATGAAACAGTTAATAGTTCAGCTTTTCTACCAGATTTCCAAGGGTAATCAGTTCCCATAGCTATGATATACTAGTGAACATCTGAATCATAATCTAAATCATTCTTGAAGGTCCCCAATCTTGAAGGCTTTTCCCACAAATTATATATATAAAAAGAGGAAATGATAAAATGTTACCAAAAAATAATCTGACACCTTTACTCTCACCTTTGTGCTTAAAGCAATAAGGTAAGTCTTCTTCAAATCTTATCTTCCAATTCTTCAAACATTTTCTATTCACTTCTTAAATATCGAAGATAAGCATTTAAAGGTGAAAGAAAAGTGAAACTATTCTCATTTCCTTGATTATGTTTTTTTTAAGCTGCATGACACATATTTTAGAAGCTTATTATCTGTAGTAATTTCTATTTGTAGTTAATGTCAGTTGACCTAGGATCTGTTCACATGCACCTATTGTAAATGTTTATCTTTGCCATGTTATATCACTTGAGTTTTCTAGTGATTTTCATTTGTAGTGTTAATATACATAATCTTAGTAAGTCAGAGGCATTCGTGGCATGCTCCTGTGATTGCCAGTTGTAAAGTTTGACATGATCAGTCTGCTACTCATATCGGCAGTCAAGCAGGTTTGATTTTCTTTTAGGTTGTAGTCATGGGATTGTAGGCATGTGAGAACTGACAACCAATTAGTGCTCACTTGGAAGTATAATACTTATAATAAAACTATAAGAAATAAGGAATGTGGGTGTTTTGGACATTACAAGACAGAAGCTGTCTAATATTGCATGTTAAATGTACGTAGCAGAATGGAAAAAAAGGCCAGAGATTGGGACTGAAGTTGGCATAACTGTAAAACCTTTGGACAGGAACTGACTCCATCAGGCAGCATGTTATTGGCTCTCAGAGAAAACGGAGAAACTGTGCTGGAAATATGTTATGCAGTTGTCTAATTTGACATCTCTGATGTTTTCTGGTTATGTAGTATTACATGCGCAGGTGATGAGATCAGTGACGGCAGTCTGACTAGAATTTGTGAAATGTGACAATGGGTTTAATGGTATCAGACCAGGTTAGGCGATTCCTTAATTCCTTGAGTTTTTACTTAAAATCTGATCTGAAATAAAGGCTCCAAAATTTTATGTAAAAAGATATGCATATATATACAGTACTGTATAGTGGACCACCGGGGCACATATAGCTCCCCAAACCCAGACACAGAGGCACAAAATTTGCCACACACATTTATTTTTGCGATGAAACACTTTTTCTTTGCTCCACGCAGCACCACACAATACAACAAAGCACTACAAACAGCCCTTTCTTTTCCTTCTTTTTCTTTTCTCTGCCTCTACTCCTCTCCCAACAAACTTTGTCTTTCTCCTCCTAACTTTGGCTCTCTGTGTGCAGTGAGCCAGCTCCTTTTATTCAGCACCTTGGAGTGCTCCAGGTGGTTCATCAGGGTTACCTGGAATCATAATGGTTAATAATAATGGTTGTGGAAGTCCAGTATAGGGCTCTGCTGCTTTCCCTGGTGTCCCCCATGGAATCCAACAGGGCTGCACCAAACTCCAGCTCCCAGCATTCCATGCAGGAATCCTTGGTGCCACAACCGCCCAGGAGGACTCCCCTCTAGTGTCCCTGGGGAGGTATTGCCTCAGTGATCCTCTTTCTCTCAGTCCTTACATTCCATTGGCATCCCGGCCATGGCCACTTGTCACAATATATATACTACATTGTATACTATATACATTATATAGACTACATTGAGAAATGACATCAGTTTTGTTAAGGTTTGTTCCATTTTCTAATAAATACAATTTTCTGACTTTAGCTTAACTCCCCCTCGTATAGATAGATAGATAGATAGATAGATAGATAGATAGATAGATAGATAGATAGACATCCTAATTATCCTAGGAATTCAGTTATCAGCTCTTTTTACACTGAAAAATTTAAGCACATGCTAACAGGTTGGTCATTGCAAATGCTATTTTACATTATTCACTATTACACATTATGTGGATCTCTTGTTTTAAAGTGATGTAAAATACAGCAATTACACTTCTGTATTATTGTAGTTTGCCTATGCCTTTAACCAGAGACTATTCTATTTATTAACTAACTTATATTGGAAATAATATTGAACTAAATAAATTAGTTTGTTCACACATTTCATTTATATGCAAAACTAATGTCAAAAATGGTCTTACAAATATCATAAGAAGAAAATTGATGTAACAATATTAAAAGGAAAAAAACTAAGAATGCCATAATGAAACTACATCATTTCCACAAATCCAGCAATGATATTGATGAGCTATTGAAACATATTAATTACATTTTAAATTTAATCTGCATTTTTAATATTGATTTAACATTGACTGTTATTATAATGACATGATCGTTTCATATAATGTGTTTTCATCTTCTTGCTTTGCTTGAGTGCTTGACTTCCTGCTTACCTATCACAGGCTGATGTCCATCTGCTCAGGAATTTATGTAAAAAAGTGCACAATGCTGAAAACTATTTAGCTTTATTTAAACCTCTAATATGCTCTATTCCACTAAATCTTTAAAATGCTTTGTTCTGTGGAACACGTGCATTTTCTATAAACAATGCTATGAAACAAGAGGCACTTTCTGGTGACTCTTGAATTGCAGTGACATTTTCAAGCAATTTTCCCAACTTGCTTAAACCAGGGAGGTTTTGATTTCCGTCTTTGAACTCACACATTATGGAAATTGCTTGAAAATGTCATCGACAACTAGTTCCTTGAAAACTCCTCTTGTATTTCATTGCCTTAGGGCAGAGAAGTCATGTGCAAGAAGTTACTAATTATGATGGTGTAAAAATATTTTGTACAGGGTTTAAGGCCATAAATTCTTAATCTTTCACAATGCCTTTAATAGAAATGCTATAAAGATAAACTCTCGTGCTTCTTAAGTCTTGTAAATATTACCATTACGTCTATGAAATAATGTCATCCAGATCCTGGAAATCAAATTTCACACAAAGTCAAAGGCGGCTTTACTTTGAATTTATATTTTAATATACACACCAGAATTATGAAAACAATACACATATTTTATGCATATTTACTGGCAGTGTGGAAAAATGCCAATACAGTAAATTAATGCTAATCAGCTAATTACAAATAAATATTAAGTACAAGAAGAAAAAAAACAAACAAACATAAAAAGCCTGAAACCCAACCCAATACTTCAGGAATGTCAAAAGTGAATGATAGACAGCAAAGCAGGCAGTAAACAGCAGGCCTTTACACAGACAGTAAAATTCAGGCACCAGTACATAAATAAAGGTAATATTTTCCTAAATATCAGGTTAAGTGATTAACAAAGGACACTAAAACTAAAATAATAATTCTTTAATCATAAAAGGCTTAAATGTTAATACTTCCTCTCAGATAAGAAAAACAAGAACTTTTATTTTCTCTTGACAAATAATACTTTCCTAATAAATTGATGAGATTAGTATAATATCAAGTCATAACTGACTGTGCTGGCAGAAAACTATCTTTATATGGTTAAGGTTTTAATTATAAATACTATTATTAGCTTGGCAAGAGATTTGTTAAGATATTTCATATCAGACAAAAAGAAGGTCCCAACCACTCTCTCTAGGTCAAAGAGATGCACTCCTTTGAACAACCACACTCACATTTTTCTGTTTGAGAAATCTGAGTCTCTGTCTTTCTCCTGGGAGAAAATCATATAACTAAAGAAGCCAGAATGACCCCTCAACTTTTCTGTTTTCTACTTCTAAAAGTTTTTTTAGTATATAAATGACAAAGTTATCTGCTGCCACTGCTCCATTAAAAAGAAAAATCTTCATCGTTTTCTGATCAGTTCGCCACCTGCAGCTTTGACATGACTCTTGCTATAAATGACTTCACAAACACTTTAAAATGAGCATCAGTATTCAGACAACAGCCTACACCACTATGCCAGACACCTTCACTTTCCTTCTTCATTCCTAGACTGTTCTCTGAAGTTTGCACATCTCTTGCCATCCAACTACTTGTTGCCTAGGTTCTATTTCTAAAGTTTTCAGAGAAGCTAACAATTTAAATGGGGCTAATAGGTTGCTGGATTACTGTATATACCACACTATATGAACTTTACACAACCCCTCTTGTATAATGCATTTATACATGTCATGTACATTTGTGTCGTCTTTATGAAAAATATATCAGTACAAAAAATATCTGTACAAAATTATCTAGAAAAGACTGCTGCCTACGAGCATTGAGGAAAGATTGAAAAAATTACATGTGTTCATTTTATCATCAGGGCATTAAGGAATGATTTGTTCGTAAAATCTTTAAAATTATTATGGAAAAAGTAGTGTAATTTACAGCTGTTTTATATATTTACTGTGAATATATGGCATATATGATTTCCCTTTATTTGTTTTCCATTCATTTTGGGGCTTAAATATATTTAAGGATAGAATCTTAATGAATCTAAAGTTGAGAATGTACTTTAGGGTGAAGGTTCATCGATTGGAAAAGAAAATGATGGTACTGAGAAAAAAAGATAGAAAAGAGAAACAGCACTGGAAAAGGGAGTTATTTTGCTTTTAAAATGAGAAATTGGCAAGCAGATAAACATTCGCACAACTGATTAAGCCAACTGTAAGGTTCTGGAAAGCTGTACCCAGTGCTAGCAATATTGGGCACAAGGCAGAAATGAAATCCACTTTCAGTAAAATAGCACATTCATGTCTACCTTCTCACCTAACACACTACCTTCACTCAAGCAAAGTTAATTTAGATTTTGTATCCATCTCACATGTTTTTGGATGTTGGTAAAACACCAAAGTAAGCAAAGAAAAACCCAGTGCAGACTGTCACCTAAGGCTGGGAGGTAGCAGCACTAACTGCTCTATCAGAATACCACACAGGTAGGCAGACTCAAAAGGATTGCAAGGATCTTGTCTGTATTCTCTTTCTTTAGTACTTTGTGTTCTCCCATCTACCCCTCAATTCTATTAGTTTTATTATTGCCAAATAAATATTATAATTTGTAAAAAATAAACAAGCACACGCCTTTCTTGTTTTACTACTTGGATGTTAATTCAAATTTTTAGTTAGCAATCCTAAAACAGAAAAAAAAAATATGTAGATTGTTGAAAGCAATATGTCTAGCTGCAAAATAGGTAAAGACATCTTCTAAAATGCACACTGTCATGCATGCACACTTTAATTCTCATGTTCTCTTGCCAGGAGAAGTGATGATCTGAGTGCACACTGCATCTTCAAATTCATGTACTTATAAAATATTGAACTGTCAAATTATTATTCAGTGTTAAATGAAGATTTTTATTTATGAAGGTTTTTAAATGAAAATGTTCAATTACCCTCACTATATAATTCACATTATATCTTAATACTTTACAAAGGTTCCTCCTTGGTATATTCTATTCTGATTCATGAATAATTCATTGTGATATTTTCAGCTTTAAAGATATTGATTTTAAAAATAATTACATTCAGTATTTCTTGGAAGAATTCTTTTGTTAAAAAAGAATTGTATCTTGACTACCTAATGGATATTACTTTCCTTTTTACAAAAAATGTCCAACCACAGGCAGATATTTTTCACAAATTAAAGGAGAATGCATTTGACACTATTCTGTTCCCAGAAGTGTATTAAATGTTTACCTTAATGCCAAAGAAAGCTTTGCAGAATGAAAGTATTGTTTTGAAAGACTGATGAATAAGACCACTTGGGAAGATCTTGTACATTAAGAGAATTAATAGAATAAACAAACATAGCTGAATATTCTAGAAATTAAATCTAATGTGATTAAAAACACTTCTAATTGACTTTTAGGTATCTAAATAAATTATATGTAGAACCTTCATTTTGCTAGTAGAGAATACCTTAATAGACTAATAAAAAGCTGAAGTACATTTATAGGTGTTCAGCAGTTATTATAGATGAAAAATATATTAAGTACAATAATAGCCACACATCCATCAATTTTCTGTTTTAGTTTTCCTGATCAGGTTTCACACAGGCTTCACTCCTACCCCACAAACTTAGCAAAATGTATACCATGGCCACAGCAAATAACTACATTGGCCCACAGTGCTGTAAGCACTGGGAAACAAATGCAGAAACCTGTTAGGTAAACCAAAAAGAAAAAAAGAAAACCTGGAAGTAAACAATAGAGATATGTATATAGAAAATAGAAAAAAAAAATAGTTTGAACATCTGCTCAACCTACCTCAGACCTTAGAAACTTTACTTTTAACTGTATTAGACAGACTATGTTTTTAGAACAGTGATTTTTAAATTGTGACCTAGGTCATGCATGAGGGTGCTGCAATTGTGCTTGTGAGATTGATGTTCTTATAAAACATAATTTCCAACTGCAAAGATTGTCTTTTAATTTCCACATATACTGTACTTTTAAAATAGACACACAGGTGACTCCAAATGTTCTGCAATTGCTGCCTAAAAGTATTTCTATATCAATATTACTATTGACTATACCAGAAATACTCAACCTGCATGAGATGCAAGCAAACATTAGGTTATATATGAGGGAGAATAAAAAAAAAAGGAAATCCTAAATGGACCATTGGTTGCATAGTGAATGAAGCGAAGTCTCCATGCTCAGCTGTGTTTCAATTCTATTGCTCCATCTCACGGTGCTCCTGCTGTTGTCATTTTCTTGCCATTATCACTGGAATTTAGAACTTTCTAGGGTGTGGTAACAGAGTCTGTTCCAACTCTGCTTTAAGAAAGAGGGTTTTAGGTAATCAACAGAAGTTGGGATACCGTGCAAACTGTTAACTTCAACTTGCAAGGCTTACTTTACTTTAATTGCTACAGAACATCTGTAGGTTGTAACCTATTAGTTGTTCCCTGAAGAAGGTCCATGTGTAATATTCTGAAAATTCCTGTTTTTGCTAACAACAACAACAACATTTATTTATATAGCACATTTTCATACAAATAATGCAGCTCAAAGTGCTTTACATGATGAAGAAAGAGAAAAAAGACAAAATAAATAAGAATTAAAATAAGGGAACACTAATTAACATAGAATAGAAGTAAGGTCCGATGGCCAGGGAGGACAGAAAAAACAAAAAAACTCCAGACGGCTGGAGAAAAAAAAAAAATCTACAGTGGTTCCAGGCCACAAGACCGCCCAGCCTCCTCTAGGCATTCTTCCTAACATAAATGATCAGTCCTCAATGTATTCAGGGTTCTCATGGAAGAACTTGATGATGATGGTGGTCATGTGGACTTCTGACCTTTAATCCATCAATGTAGCGACATCACAGTGCTTTGATCAGGTTGTGGTGGCACAGGTCACCACCTCAGAAAACCAGAAAAAGAACAGAAGAGAAAGTAGGGGTTAGTACGGAATTTGAATATAAATACCATGAATAATAATGATAATT
Organism: Polypterus senegalus; assembly: GCF_016835505.1. Classification (NCBI taxonomy): domain Eukaryota; kingdom Metazoa; phylum Chordata; class Cladistia; order Polypteriformes; family Polypteridae; genus Polypterus; species Polypterus senegalus. The sequence goes on along the minus strand of NC_053155.1, from coordinate 218,123,195 downwards.
AATTGAATATACAGAGCATCAGGATTAAACTAAGATGAAGTTATGGGAAAGCCATGTTAAAGTAATGTGTTTTCAGCAGTGTTTTAAAGTGCTCCACTGTATTAGACTGGTGAATTCATATTGGCAGGCTATTCCAAATTTTAGGTGCATAACAGCAGAAAGCCGCCTCACCACTTCTTTTAAGTTTAGCTCTTGGAATTCTAAGCAGACACTCATTTGAAGATCTAAGGTTACGATTTGGAGTGTAAGGTGTAAATCATTCCGAAATATAAGATGGAGCAAGATTATTTAAGGCTTTGTAAACTATAAAAAGGATTTTAAAGTCAATTCTAAATGACACTGGTAACCAATGCAGTGACATCAAAACTGGAGTAATGTGCTCAGATTTTCTTTTCCTAGTGAAGATTCTAGCAGCTGCATTCTCCACTAGTTGCGATCGATTTATGTCTTTTTTTGTCTAACCTGAACTTTAAGTTTAAACCTCTGGCAGTTTACTGCTTAACTTTCACCATTTTAGGTCATTCATTGCATTTCAGCTCAATAAATTTGAAGAAAAGCTAGAAAAACTGAGGTGTGCTAAAACTTTTGTGTATGTGTATGTGGGAATAGTTTGCTGTAGTTAGGCATTGACTTTGATTTTTTTTTTTATTTCCATTTGCTTTAATTGAAAATGTATAACTTTTCATAGATAATACAACTTAGTCCTGGAATCAGCCTGTTCTCTGGACTTTCTCTAGCGCTGCTATGTCTCTTTTGTATTATGGAAACCAAACCTGTACACAGTACTTCACGTAAGTGTATTGTATTGTGTATTCAGATCTAATATTTCTGCTCTCTACGTGTAATACCTTACATTTATTTTCATTGAATTAGTGTCATAAAGGACATTCTTTTTTTTTATTTCTTCACTGTAGGAAACTAATTTCCAGAAAATGCACAAAGGTAGAATTATAATGTACTAATACTAATAATTTATTAGGCAGTATTTACAATAAGATTTCCTTGCACTACTGTGGTTACTAGAACAGCAGCATATGCAAAACTGTGACAAAATACATAATGCAAGGATCACTTATTTTTAGTCTTTTCACTGATAAATTCAAAAGTCTTCAAAGAACTCTTCTTTCTGAAATCTAGGTAAATGTTTCTAAAGCATAAATAAATACTATAGTATCTCACCATCAATTACTTTCTTAACTTCTGAAAATTAAAAATAAGTTTACAGTTTAAATTTAAGTGTGTTTATTTGATTATTCAATAATTCTTCCAACATTTTAAAAATGCCCAGTGTACTCTGCAATGTTTACAAAAAGTGCATGTAGTTTATTTATTAATTTGAGTAAAGACAATCTGGGACAGAATCAACATAGAAAATGTAAAGATTTTGCTATTTTTTTATTGCCACAAGCAACATGTTCCCTATTTCTTTAAGTTAACTGTTGAAAACAATTGTTCTGGTTAGACTGTCAGAAATCTAAGTGTAAAACATTAACTGGGCTTTTTGGTGTGCTTTGAATAAAATGTTAACCATCTATTTAATTCTGAACCCACCTAACCCAATTAATTGTTGCAGGGATTCTGAGCCTGTATGATTTTCTTTAATTTCTTTATTGAAGAAAATTTTGGGCTTATCTCTAACTTGAGGGAACCCATTAAAATATCACAAAAAAGCAGTTTTCTTGTTAGGTAAATTAGTAAACTAAATTTATTTGAATGAGTGGTTCCAGTGTTCAGCAATAGCCCTGTCCAGGAATGGCAGCATCAGGACGCTATGTAGTTTCACCCTGGAGCATTACCCAATATCCAAGAGCAGGTAAAAAACTAAAGAGGAAAGATTTAACAAAAACTGTGTTTTTTCAGTTCATATTATGAGGAGCAGCAAATAACTTGTTTAACCCTAGTTATCAGTCTAGATAAACCTTTAATAAACTGTTACTAGAAGAAAGCTTTTCATTATGATTTAACAAATTCTAAGGGTCTACACTGCAAACCTCTTTACGAGGTTGTCACCAGTTTAATTCTAACTTGTGGTCTATGTTTCCAAAGTGAAAATTTAAATGCTTAATAACTGTGAATGAATACATACTGTAATGCTCTTTTGATAAAGAGAAAAATTTGTGAACTAATCACACCTTTTTTATAAACAATAACTTCTTATTAAATACAGTAATATGGTATCATTTGCCATGAAAAACTGACCAAAGCCAATACATTTATGAATGAAAATTACTTAACCACAATCTTCAAAGATCTTTTCTTTTCTAGGCAGTTTCAACTATAATACACCTTTGTCTGTCAATACTCAAAGTTTATATTTTCAAAAAAAATTTCTCCCACTTTCTTTTTTACATTTTTTTACATTTCATTATCAATTATTGGGTAAGCTCTACACCAGGACAACTTGTACAAAAACATTTTTTTAGTAGAGAGCATTTAACATGTGTTCTTTTATTTCTTAAGGCTTTTACCCTGTTTGGTTCTATTCATTCATTCATTCATTCACTTATGTATTTATTTATTTATATATTCCCTTTATTATAGTCTTTGGCTTTTGTCGTAAATGCCTGCGTTCTTTTGCTTTAGGCTACATTTCCTGCATGTGACAGTATGGCACAGAATATATTATAGGGCATACATATTATTACCAGATTAATAGAAAGTAAGCCTAAGTGCCAAGCAAATTGTGATTTATTATTCTGTAAAATGAGATTGGGTGAATAAGCTGCAAGTCAAATTACAAAAGAGTGAAAAAAATAAAACAAAAATACGTGAAACCACTCTGAGTCCAAGTACATAAGCTCTTTCTCTAACTGTCATTGGGGTGGCTATTCTTTTGCCCATACTTCTATACTGTGGCAACCTAATTCCTCTGTTTCAAGACTTCTCCTCTCTGTTGATGGCTGTGACCACCTTTTGGTTACTGGTGCACCTGTTTGACAAATATGGATACAGGGCATACCACCTCCTCGTATGGCTCGTCTGAGTTGGAAGGAAAATGTGCCTCATTCTTGAAAGTATGTTCTTGTTCTTCATTATCAAAAGTTTTTTCAGCCCTGCCCATGCTTTTCTAAATGCATACCCAGTGTTTACTATGCCATCTATTATGATATTCAGTACCATATTCAACATAGTATTAATAAGGCAGAGGGTTTGCGGTATGATGTGACTAAAATTAGAATAGGTAGGCCAGCTCTACCTACCTCTAGTAGCAATTTTATATTAAAATAAAGATTTAACATATTATTATAAATTACCTAAAATCCAAATGTCAAAACAATGGTTACAAATATCTTACATTTTTCATTTGAAATTATTTTCTTAAGTCCAATTCACACGTTATTCTGTTTTTATTATGATTCATGAGCAGATGAACAGCACAGGAGCCAGTGTAAAATGCACTTCTGTTCTTGTTCATTGCTGTCCAAAAGGTGTATGCTGCTAAAATATATTATTTATATCTCTTTTTCTTTGTCTAAAACTTAAAATGGATTAATGAAATGAGAAAAAATATCACGAGTGTGGTTCTTTTCAATCAGTTTATTGGTTATGGCAACCTTCTGTTTTTCCCCCTTAAGCTAAATATCTTTTTTGATTTACACATATTAAAAATGGGTATACTGATTCTATGGAGGCTGAAGATAGCATATCTTCTTTTTATCATTTATAACAATTTTAAGTAGCAAACAACCATCATTATAATGTTGCAAAATATTCATTCATGTCAGTTCACTAATTTAAGGCCTTCATTTCTCCACTGTGGATCTCTAGATTCATAATATTTTACATTTCAAGAATTTACCATTTACAGTTGCTGTAATACAGAAGTCAATATAATACTCAAAAGGCATTATAAGATATCACTGGACTGAGATTGGCTTCTAATTACAGACTTTTTATTCTCTCTCTTTTCAGCACACTAATCTCACTACTGTGTTTATGCTCCTATATCTACAGAAAACATTATAGCATTTTCTTAACATTTTACAACAAATATTGACCAAGGATTTTGTAGAAGATTTGAAAATATAGGTATATATTAGTTAGGGAACACTGGTCAGCTTTGCAGCATTTGAGTTTATAAAATGAGATACAGTGTTTTGTTCTTGGGCTGTTAGGTTGCATTTTCATGTTGTTACTGGGAGTTTTTCTTGTTTTTCTTTTTAAATATTTTGAGATTCAGGCTGTATTTTGGGCTGGTGGTTAATGCCATTGTCTCACACCTTCAAAGTCCTAGCTTTAAATATCAACTTGAACACTCTGTCTGTATGTCGTTTCCACAACTATTCCAGTTTTCCTCCCACATCCCAAAAACATGCACGTGAAACAAATACCATTGGTCCACAAAGATCCATGATGGACTGGCACCTTATAAAAGGCTGGTTCCCCCTTTCCAATTAATTATGTCAGAATAGTACTCCCACCCCCTTGGCTAACACCCCTCAGACCTCAACTGGTGAAGTAGATTATAATATGAATGGAAAGACAGAAACATCCTATTACATTTCTGTTGAACAGGAAAACGCTTTTTTAAACGTTATCTCAGAATTTTGGAACTGTTTGTGGGAGTGTGAGATACTTTAAGTAAAATTCCCGAGTAGCAATTTCTTTCAGGTTTTCAATGTTTGGTGATGTGCTTAACACCATCTTTGATGCCATTCTGATTCTGAAACTGCTTATACTTTTATCATTAAAATTTCACATTTGTTGTCTTTATTAGGTGTGAACGATGTTTCAGTCATTTTTTACAACCTAATGGTGTTAATGTTTTGTGCAGATTTTTCCATCAAAGCAAAATAAAAAATGTATTATATTGGTCATATGTATAGATAACAACAACAAAAACTAACAAAGTTTTGATTCATTGAACATGCTCATCTAGGAAATCTGCACCCTTAACCTGATTTTGCATCATGGGTACTTTAACCTTTTCAGCTGACACATTTCAGATAGATGGCCTGTGATTAGAGCGGTTGGTGGTGCTGTGCATTTTAAATAAATAATTGGAAGTCCCAAGGCCTGCAAGCTCCAGACTGGTGTAGATACACATGGAAATGTGCACATGGCACAACGAAGTTGTTTAGTTCCTGCTTCATTCACACCTTGGAGCAGGTAATTGTAGCAACTGAGCTGAGGTGTAGTTTAAAAGGGAACCTGCATGACAAAATCTGGGAAAGACAAAAAAAAAAAAAGAACGGGAGGTTAACAGAAAGGAAAGAGGAAGGCAGCAGAATCTTGATGGTGCATGTGCTGTATGGGAGTAGGCAGAGATTTGGGAACTTGAGCCAGAGAAGAGAAGAGTGGGGCAGTGGGATTGCTCCTACTCCTCAGAGTGAACTCACACCGAAGGTCAAGGGATGGTGGATGGCAGAAAGTAGCATAGCTTCGTATGGTGCCCCACACAGGCTGACGTGTGGGCAGGAACCTATACAGGATTTGAAGGTTGACTGCGCCTGTTGGGAGGACATCACCTCTTGCTGCAGGGTCCCATCTGGGTTAAGCAGGTGAAGATTTTAGAAAGAAGCACCATTTAGTTTTACAGGAATGATTCTGTCTTGGAGTTTAACTTCATTTTAAAGGACTATTTATTTTTTCTTGGATTTATGTATTACTAGGGGTCTTCTCCCCCTGCTCACTTTGCTTGCTAATCTCCGGGCCGGCACTACGCACCAGCCAGTCGCATATGTGAATTTCATTTTCACCAAACAACAAATCTTTTAATTCTCGTGGATATGCTTCTTCACTGGGAAGAAACACTACTTTTCCCTGATGGCAACATAAATTAGACGATCTACAAGTCTCCAACTTAAAGTTTAAATCTGAACAATATATTTGATGTCTTTTTCGCTGTTCTTTTATTTCACAGAGTAATAATTTCTGTTTGTTTGCACTAATGCGATATTTACTATCTTTTATTGGAGTCTTTAAGTACTTTCATTATCTCTAACCTGCTCTGCATGTGTATCACACCGTTTTTGAACTTCTTTATGACGTTTTACTTTGTCATTTACTCTTTGTCTTTTATTTCTAGCCCTGGGCGTAGTTAACTATCTTTGCACAAAGTTTCGTCTCGCAGGACTTGAAAGTATCTGTCTGAAAAAGTCATGTCTCGTCTCAGGCTAAAAAGTCTCGTCTTGTCCCAGGATTTGTTTATATAATAGAGAGATTTAGTTATTTATTGAAGCACAATACTTTTAACAGCATTAATTGGTTTTAAATCAAGCACAAAACACTAGCATATTTCCTTGCTGACTATGTGTGTCTTTTTATTAGACTTTTTTCAAAAAGTTCCCTCAGCCGTAGTTTTTGGTTTTGTTGGAGATATGTCACAGAAATGGAGCTTTCAATTGCCTTCCTGACACATCTGAAAAAACCTTAGCTCAGTTGCAAACATGGACAATTGGAAAGGAGCTCACTCTCTTGCAATAAATTTTTCTTTTCATTTTTTTGATTAAAGATATATAACCTTGCGCATCTGGGAAATGTCATGTAGGACTGAATGTAGACTACATAGACTCACCCAGATTGTAACTCTTTGAAGTACTATTAGTTATTATTGAAGTAAATGTCATTTTTAAGTAAAAGTTTAAACTCAATGTCTCTGTCTGATTATTGTGATTAGCAGGCCAAGTGCTACCATTGAGCAATTCTTGTCTGTCGGTGGGTGGTAATGGGTGCAAAAAATGCTCTTATGAGGCCCTCTATTGGTGATAAAACTTTGTTGAAGCAACGGAGTGATAATAAATGATAGTTCTAGTCAACAAGGAACTTGCTAATAGAGGTTCGCGGGATTGAATATGCGGGGTACAAAACAGACAGGTAAGAGGTTACAGATAACAGTTACATAGCTGGTTTTATCATTTCTTTCTGTCCCTTATTAAAAAAGAAGATAAGAGGTTCGCTGGTACCTTTCATGTTAGATGCATGCCACAGGTGATCTGATAATACAATTAAATATCATTATGTCACATATAATTTTTTAGAAGCAAACTTTTAAACAGTATCCAATTGCTACTTTACTGAACGTCTGTGTAGCTTTAGGTTATTTTCTTCCATAATTTAAAAGGTGTCTTACATTATAAAATTATGAACTATTCTACAAAATTTATCTGTAATTTGTTTACTGTTTGAAAGTTAAAAAAGAAAAAAAATCTACTTTACCCGGAGCTGAACACTTTTGTAAGGTGTGAATTCCTATAAGAGTTACGTTTGTGATTTAGAGCTGGTTAATGTAATCCTTTATTCTCAAATGTAAGAATATTAGTGCTAGATTTATCAGTTTATGTGTGAAATATTAATTTAGGCAATATGCATTTTTTTAATAAAGTGTTAATTAATGATTTTGTAAAACTGCAGTATATGCATATATTTTATATATCTTTCAAATATTTGAGTGAAGAGCAAGTAATTGCTAAATATAACAGAGAGCGCTTCAGATTAAGTCCAATTGAAACTTAGTGACTAGTATGTGAACCGTTATAAATTAATTAAATAATCTGAAGTGACCTGACCTTGAAGACAGTGTAATTTCAGCAGAGCTAGTATACTGACAAGAAAGACTTCTAAGGTCACTTCTGAGGCACAAAACTCATAATCATTCTTTTAGGAAATACTGACACTTATTTTATTTCTATTTCAGCACTTTTGACTGGAATGAGTATGGTGCACGTGGCGCAAACACACCAACTTAACTGTTTTACAGTTTATTTTAAGAAATTAAAATTGGGATTTGCAAACTTCCTTATTGTATTAGGGATACAACAGATTGGTTAACCATAACTGTATATGATTTCTCTTTTGAAAAAAAAAAATGCTGGGCTATGAAATATGTGTAGTATATTCATTTGGCAAAGTTTCTGCAGGTAATCTTATATGGTCTCATGAAGTGGTTTGCATTTCCTAGGAAATGTTGAAATAATTTTTCACACATAAGCAAAGAAACTAGACATATCAGCAAATAATTATTGAATTATTAGGAAACAATAATTGTGCACTGTAGCAACAAATGTAATAAAGTAGCTGAACATAAACCTGTTTGTTGTAATAATTTCTGACCTAGACAGTTCCTGCTAACTGAATGGAAACTAAGGGGCAGAACATTTTAACATACTGCTATGATATAATAAATTACTTGAATAAATTATCATTTATCATATAACAGAAAGCTAGGAAAATTATTACCTCTTTGGCTTTCAAGTTGTCAAGTTTGTAAGTTTCAAATGTGTTTTAGTGTATATTTATTTCAACTAATAAACAAGTTTTGTTTTTGTTTTCCTCTACCTCCAGTGTAGATTTAACAATCACATTTCTGAAGATGGCTAGTCACAATATTAAAACAATCTCCATCTTCAAACTTCACATTTAACTGTTGAACTTAAATATACTTAAATTCACTTTTCTTTTTACTTTATTGCCATGTAAAATTAACTATGTGAAAATAATAATAACCTGTCAAGAACTGTTATGGATGGGGTATCAGCATTCACATATCCTGGAAAGAAGGTCTAGTGGATAAATAATAGAAGGTTTCCCAGCAGTAACTATTCATGGGAAAATATTATAATGGAAAGACAATGGAGAAATCCTGTAAATAACACATAACAAATAATAGCCCCCCATGCTATAAATTACATTGGTCTGGCCACTGCAAGTGGCCCTAATCTGTATGACATGAACAGAGGTTCAATACTGCAGAGAAACTTGAGGCCGTTGGAAGAGTCCAGGTGTTCTGCAGGGCAAATATGACCATAGTAATGGTTCAGGTCTAGGCAGTGGAAGTAGTGTCAGAATCATAAAGGCTTTTTCTTGTCATGATTTCATGGAGACTGCAGCCTGGAGCAGAGTGAAGTGGTTCAAAATAGTAAATAAAAGGTGGTAGGAAAGAGTACAGTTGTGATTCTTGATGTGGGCAAGTGGGACAGTGGTTTGATTTGGAAGTGTTTGAAGGTGCAGAAACTATTTTTTTTTATTTCTTAATGTTATTTTTGTTATTAAGTTGTGGTTATTTTTAAAATATTTTTGGCTACATTTCATACCATTAATTTGAACTTTGGTTTTGCTTGTGGACTCCATTATTGTGTGCCTTTTCTGTCGGTGTTATTCATTCATTTATTGCCAGGTGCATTACTGCAGGGTAAACCGAAAGTTGTGAAGTGTGACTTCATCATGCCACCACTATGTAATCTATAGCATACAAGCTTCTGGATTCAAGAAATGGTTCTTTTGTTTAGATAGCAATATTATTTTTAGGAAGCCAAAATTTTGCATGAATTTGATATTTAGGCACTGTTTGTTTCTGGTTTGGCTATGATTTTCTCTCTTTTAATAGTTTTTGTGTAGAGTAGGACCTCAGTTCACGACCATAATTCGTTCCAAAACTCTGGTCGTAAACCGATTTGATCGTGAACCGAAGCAACTTCCCCCATAGGATTGTATGTAAATGCAATTAATCCGTTCCAGACCATACAAACTGTATGTAAATATTTATATTTTTTAAGTTTTTAAGCACAAATATAGTTAATTAAACCATAGAATGCACAGCGTAATAGTAAACTAAATGTAAAAACATTGAATAACACTGAGAAAACCTTGAACAATAGAGAAAACTAACACTGCAATAGTTTGCGTTATAGCGCTACCTACCGCCAGCTAAAAGCACTTTTTAAATGAGTTTTAAGCACAGGGAAAAAAATTAACATTTGAAAAAATCCGTAAATTAATAAACCCTCAAGAAAAATAACATTGCAACAATGCATGCTACGAACAGATCGCTGGAAACAGAAGTCAAAACAAACTCAAGCCCAGTGCATTCTTTAACTGCCTTTCTACCCTAATGTGTCAAGCTCTGTCTCGCACTGCCTGTGTGTCTGCATCTCGGGCTGCCTCTGTGTGTGTGTGTGTGTGTGTGTGTGTGTGTGTGTATGTTGCAATCTCTCAGGCTGCTCTCTCTCGCGCTGCCTGTGTGTGTGCGCATGTGTATGTGTGTGTGTGTGTGTGTCTCGCTCTCTCGCTCTCTCTCTTGCTCTCTCTCTCTCTTGCTCGCTGCACAGGAAATGCACAGGGAGAGACTGAACATGTACAAACCGAAAGGGAAACTGGCTTGTTCGTTTACCAAGTGTGTGGTCGTGAACCGAGGAAAAAGTTTGGCCAACTTTTTGGTCGTAAACTGAGTTGTACGTGTACCGAGATGTTCGTGAACCGAGGTTCCACTGTATATATTTTTTAACATTAATGGCAAAATTAACAGGCTCCTCATGGGCTAGTCACATTTCCAAGATTTCTAGCTTTGGGTCTTGATGCTAAAAAACTATTTTGTAGACCTTGACCAGTGATTTGACTTGTTTTGTTATGATAAACATTCTTGTTTGATTTCTCTTGCATTACTGACTTAGATTTTGCAGACTCCTATTCTTAACACATCTTTTCCTGGTCTTTTACTTTACTTTTACTTTTAGACACTCATTGAACACTTACAACTGTCCGTAGGGAATCTCACAAGGTCGTCCCTCAGTGTAGACGCATATGTTATTAATGAATTTACATCTTTTGCATTTTGCAAGATAGAGATGGTCCTGCCCATATTTAGCTTGCCACTCTTGATAAAAGACGATGGTTGCTGTTTTTTTTTTTTTTGTGCCAGTCATCCCAAAAAGTGAAAGCTTATTGCTTATTTTTCAACTGGTCAAGGCAGAATGATGTGACTATGCTTATCCAGCAGTCCAACCTAGAAGGCAGTGGCCAAAGTAAAACCAGGTATTCCAGCAAGAAAAATCGAAAAGGTTTAGGTTTACTTTTACTTGCACTGGCTCAGGTTATATGAATATTAGTGTCTCAAAGATTAATAGTCCTAGTACAGAAATGGCAGTAACAAGTTTGTAAATGAGATTCTGATATCCTCTGAAGAAGAAAATAATGTTATCGGGTTTAAGTACAGCATTTGACTCCATTGACAATGCTATTTTACTACATATACTGGAAAATAATGTTGGGCTCACAGACACTACTCCTGGTTTAGTTCTTATTTGTCAAATCAATTTCATCAAGTACAGAAATGTACTGACAATACTCCATCATTATACACAGAAGTGAGATATGGTGCCCTGCAGGGTTCAGTACTGGGACCTTAACTGTTTTCAGCTAGGAACTATCATTAGAAAACATAATGTTAATTTTTACTTGTATACCGATGACACACAGTTATACCTTTCTTTTAGACCAAAGGATATTTCTCCATTATGACCATAATTAGATGTGTTACTGAGTTAACGAATGGATAGATGAGAACTACTTGTCTTCAAACTCAGATACAACAGATGTTAATTGTTTGAGGAAATGATGCTGATCACAACAATATTTTGTCATTATTTAACTTGGTTGGAATCACCATTAGTTGTACTGAATCTGCCCACAATCTAGACGTTATCTTTGACAATTGGGTGTCGCTGACTAAATAAACCAAAATATTTTTTTTCCTCCTTACAAATTAAGGCATTTTCTAAATATGGAGGGTACTGAAAAATTAATTTAGGCATTTATTTCTAGTAGGATTGACTACTGCAATGTAGTGTTCACTGGCTTTTCCAATAGTTCTTTGTAAAGCTTTCAGTTAATTCAAAATGCTGTTATTATTATAAGAACAAGAAAATACGAACACATAACTCCAGTTCTTAAATCCTTACACTGGCTCCCAGCTAAGTTTAGGGCAGATTTCAGAATCCTCTTTTTAACACATAAAGCATTAAAGGGCCAAGGTCCAGCTTGCTTATCTGAACTTACCATTACTTACAAACAAGATGACACATTAAGATCTCAAGATGTCAGTCTGCTTATGATTCCAGAGATCACTAAAATAACAGTGGGATGTCAAGCTTTTAGTTACAGGACCGACAAAGTTGTGGAATGGTCTGCCTGCTAATATAAGAGGTAGCCCTTCAGTCTCTGCTTTTAAATCCAGGCTGAAGTCTCAGTACTTCTGTTTATAATTCCCTGAGTAGAGCTGCTAATTTTCTGTGCATAAGGAATCTCTGTTGTTATTCATTAGTACTAAAAGGTAAGTAACATTTTTATAAACTGTTACTAATGCTCCCCTATTTTACTTTTCAGTAACTTCATGTGGCACTTGGTGCCACTGCTGTAGTGCCAAGTTGTTGGCCTGCCATGGAAAAGTCATCTGATAAAGGAGCACTGGAATCATGGGGTAGAAGGATCCTTTCATCAGCTTGACGGGCTCAGCACTGACCCAACTGTAGAATTGGCAATAGGGGATGTGACTTGTCTCCAAAATACTTACTGTGTCTGGCTTGTCTGATTCCTTTTCTACAATCTGGCAGTGGTTCTACAATTAACTGATTAACATATATTGTTGCGTTTCAGTTATGTTAATTACTTTCTACTTTATTTTAATGTATTTGAACAAATCTATACCTTATATGTATAAGGTTCTGTATTTTGTGAGTGGTATAGTGGATTTTGCCTTGAGAATGTTTGAGGCGCTCTGCGCCTAAACTTGGTGAAGAGTGCTATGCTTAAAACAAAGCAGTTTATATTATTGAATTATATTTCTGAGGTGGAAATGATAGATTGGCCATCTAGCTCCATGAAGATCATTGCATGTGTTCTGTTTTATGAACTGTATTTACCCAGTTGTTTGACACTTATTGCATGCCCAACTTACTTGGAAGGAGGTTGCTCTCTCTCTCTGTCTCTCTCTCTGAATTGTGTTTCTCAAGATTTCTTCTATTTTTTTCTATATAAGGTTTTTTTTTGTGAGTTTGTTGTTGTTGTCTTAGAGAGTCAGTGCTGGGGAGCTGTCAAAAACAGGGGGCCTGTTAAAGCCCATTGAGGCATTCCTTGTGTGATTTTTGTACTATACAAGAAATAAATTGCTGTTGTTATTAAGTGGTTTAGAAGTACTCTATGAGAAGTGCAATGAATGAAACTCTAAATTAAAAACTGTGTAAGCTAGACATGAGCACTGTCCTTCAATTCTAAAATTAAAATTTGCATCCTTATGTGTTTAAGAAGGTAACCCCAAGCCTAGCCTTCATCATTGTAGACTATATTGCCCCACTACAAAAGCATACGTGGCAACATGGCAAGATTGGGACTTTTTTTCTCTTTTTTCTTTTTTTCTTAGTTCTTTGAAAGTTTATTTTGTGTTATATTGTTTTCTTTGAAACACTATGATGTTTCTACTCTTCAGGAAAGTAGCAAACTCATGTGAACGAAATGTGAAGTAAATTTGCCATACTGCTTACTTTGCAGGTTGTTGGTAGGGCTTTTGAACAACACATTCAGCCCTCATTGTTTCTCCCAATTTTACAGCTGAAGTTTCTGTTACTTACCATTACATTTTAGTGCACAATACACCTACTATTTGTGATAAAAGAGGGGATTGTACTGTATAATGTCAAACTCAGGCCTTGTGTTCATTCAATCAGAGTCCATTGGTCTCAGAGGACATATAGATAGGTTCCAAATGAGGGTTTTAACTCCAGTCTGAACCTAAGATCACCCAGTCATCATATTTAAATACTTACTATATATATATATATATATATATATCTATAGTAATAAAAGGCAAAGCCCTCACTCACTCACTCACTCACTCACTCACTCACTCACTCACTCACTCATCACTAATTCTCCAACTTCCCGTGTAGGTAGAAGGCTGAAATTTGGCAGGCTCATTCCTTACAGCTTACTTACAAAAGTTGGGCAGGTTTCATTTCGAAATTCTACGCCTAATGGTCATAACTGGAAGGTATTTTTCTCCATTAACTGTAATGGAGTTGAGCTGGAAGGGCGGAGTTTCGTGTGACATCATCACGCCTCCCACGTAATCACGTGAACTGATTGTCAACGCAGTGCGTAGAAAACCAGGAAGACCTGCAAAAAGCGCTTAAGAAAACATGCATTATATAATTGAGAACGCAGCGAAAAACAATAAGAAGCGAGCGAGTGACATATACTACCATATTCATGAGTGTTGCTGCCTCGGAAAGAAAGCAAGGTGTAAACCTAAACTTTAAACTAAGTTCATAGACAGGCTACCGCTGGCGTTTCACATGCCCACAGGTAATGCGGGATACAAGTTTAATGAGAGGACGAGGATATAAACGAGTTTTGATCACTTTATAACTAAGTTAAAATTGTAGGTGAAGGGGTGTGCTTATGCAAATTCCGAGACTGTGTTTGGGGGGGATTGACAGTTAAGGCGGGTGGGGGAGTCACGTCATCATCTCCCTCCCATTCATCTAATTTCGGTCTGAGCTGAGCTCCGCGGCTAATGCCGTCTTTCGAAGCAACTTTGTCAGACTGCCACCAAATACTCACAGAAAAATCCACAAGTTAATACACACGCTGTCTCTATAGAGTTTCTCCACACTGAATCCTCCAGGCACTACTTACAAAAGGTCACATTGACAATCGTGTTACGTTATTTTTAAAATCTGTCCTTTTCTTAGCACAAGCACAGCTGAGAAGCTTCGATGCATGTGCTCCATAACGCGTTAAAAAATAATGCATTTAATCACACTTTGCATTACAAGCAAAGGGAGCTTTTGTCAATGCATGATTTCCTGGTACACGATTACATTGATCAGCGCATCCCGATTCATTTTATCCTCGCACCACCTTAGTTTGAGAAGAAGTCTGAAAAATATGAGGTTAACACAGAAAAACATCACCAATTCAAGCTTTATGAATAATCGATTCGCCATCAATAATTGTTTTGGTAAAGCCATCCTCCTTCCATTTTATAATTTTTCCGCCAATAGCCATGATTAAATGAACGGTAAATAAAGTAAGAGCAAAGCGAGGGTGACTTATTTAGGCAGGCATATATATGACAGCAACACTCATGACAATGTCAATCATGTTACGTTATTATTAAAATGTTTCCTTTTCTTTTCATTACTTCTTTAACACACTACTTCTCCGCTGCGAGACGCGGGATTTTGCTATATATATAATATATGAATGACCTCCAAAGAGCGCTGAGACTTTTGATATCATGAACGTGTCTGCAAAACTGTGGTCTCCTGCCCAGCAAAAGTCGAGCAGCCAGCGCGTGCGCATAGCTGTGCCGGCCTTTGAGACGCTGACTGCGCTTCTGCCTTAAGTCAAAGTGAGCACTTTTAATTTTTTCATCCTCCCCCTGCGCTATAGCCCAGACAAGTGCAAACACTGGACCCCTTTTCTACACCACGGCAAAATAATATTAAGGCGATTCACACTTTCTTTTGCACGTTACGATTATGAGGTCCTCACCTCGGATTATGAAAACACGCACACGAGTGGAGGACTGACAGTGCCATCACAGCCGATTAATGGCGGGACGTCTCACCAGTCTACACAAGGCGATCATAACGTCAGCGAACACATCTCTATACTATATAAAAGAAAAGGCAACTTTCCTTTCTTTACACCTTTTTCCTTTTATCCCAAACCAAAGCCTTTCTCTTAACACTGCAGAGGACACAAAACTAATTTTCTTTAAATGCCGGTAAGGCACATTACCACAGGCACAAATTTGAGCGTTCACATAGAAAATGTAATTTCTATACCACAGCCGTCGTGTAGCGCCTTTCAAAAGGGATCACTACCGAGAGATGATCCATATACATTTTAGCTGCTGTTAGTTACTTACCTGTTGTGTTACACAGTCTTTAAAATGTAGTTTACCTGAAACCACTCCAGTAGTGCTCAATGTACCTGTACTTCTTAAAACGTTAATGTTTTACTGTTTAATAACTTATAGACTATATTTTATTATTTTTCCCTTGCACTCAGTGACCAAAGCTATACACCTAGATAGGTATGTATATATATATATATATATATATATATATATATGTATATGTAGATATGTATATAGATATGTAGATATGAAGATATGTATGTGTATATATATGTATGTATGTGTGTGTGTGTGTGTTTGTGTGTGTGTGTGTGTATATATATATGACAGCAGCAATCCAAGCTGTGAGAAAACACTAAAAAGGAGGCATGTCAGACGTTGTGGTACATTTTCTGATGCAGCTAGACGAAAAAAACTTTGTGACGCTGCCGCCAAATACACAAAACAATTACTTTGACAATCATGTTACATTATTTTTAAAATGTTTCCTTTTCTTTTCATAACTTCTTTAACACATGACATACAAGCAAGCTGGTATTTTGCTATATATATATATAAATATCACAGCGACACTCATAACAGTGACAAAACAATTACATTGACAATCATGTCACGTTATTTTCAAAATGTTTCCTTTTCTTTCTCTTTCCTTCTTTAACACACTACTTCTCCGCTGCCAAGCTGGTATATATATATATATATATATATATATATATATATATATATATATATATATATATATATATATATATATATATATATATAGATAGATAGATAGATAGATAGATAGATAGATAGAGATATATATATAGATATATATGAAAACAACATATATATATATATATAGATAGATAGATATGAGAACAACACTCATATCAATGACAAAACAATTACATTAACAATCAAGTTACGTTGTTTTCAAATTTTTCCTTTTCTTTATCGTACCTTCTTTAACACACTACTTCTCTGCTAAGCTGGTATTCTGCTAGTATATATATATATATATATATATATATATATATAATATTTAGGGCTTTAAATTTAATCCGTAAAATTTTTGTAAAGCCATCACCCATGCAATGAATTGCTTCAGTTTCTATTACATACATTTTGAGCATTGTGTTCCTCAATAGAGACTTTATTTACAACAAGGATTCAGTAATGTGTCACCTGTCTTAAACTGATGAGTAATTTATTTAATACTTTGGCCGATGTTCTGATTGGAGCTCAAGTCAATCTTACCTCCCTCATTAATTGTTGATTAAAGTCCAATGCAGATTAAGGTTTAATTGACTCAGCTTAATTAGTACAAAAACTACAATATCATTTTTTAACAAATGTGGTGAGATATTTTTATGCAAAAGGAACTGTTGTACAGCACTCCTTATGTCAGTAGAGTATTACATAAAAAAGTATGTTGTTTTTGGTAGTCGATTCCACATTTATCCCCCAGTTAATGAGGTTTTGATAGTTGAAACAAAACAATTTTTGAATTAACTGAAACAATAGGGAATTGGTCAGAGAACTGCCTACATATGTTTAGGCTAGTTGCTTGTAATAGTTGCTTAATTGAAGAAGTGTCTCCAGAATATTTGGAAGTTTTATTAATATTTAATACCAGAAAGGCATTAGTTTTACTCCTCCACGTACAATAAGTTACAAATTTTTAAAGATATGAACATTCATGTCCAATAAATTAAAAATTATTTAAATAAATGAAAAATTTAAAATGATACCGCAGATTCAAAATTCAACGTAGCGGGTAAGTTAGTTTGCATGTCTGCTGCTAGGTGGAATGCAAAACTTATGCTATTATTGCTTATAATTTCAGTCAAGTGCATGCATTCTCTACAACTGGCTGTGCTTTTGGCTGTATCTCTGTTTATGCTGAGTCAACACTCTTTATAACAGGATATCTAGAATTAATCATAAAACCAGCGATGATGCACTACTAAGAAGTGGAAGGCGATAATGATGGAAACAAAAATGAAAATAATTAAGAGGTTAGAGCGAGGCGAAAAGATGATCAGCGTTGCTTGTTGATATAAAATGAGCCGTTCAACCATCAGCACAATTCTAAAGAACAAGGACAAGATCATGGACTATATTTTTGCTACGTATGCCTACTCACTAGCCATAAGAGTGTCTACTTAGATCAGCTGACTGAAAACATGTACAAAAATAATGTTTGTTGTTAAAATGTATTCAAAATCAATACAAAAATACTGTGCGTAAATAATATGTTGTTCACAGACTTGTACAAGAGAGAAGAATGTGAGTTATCCAAACTGGAGCCGTCAATCTTTCAGTTGCTACCTTCTCAGATTAGCAGTAGATAGACTTAATGACAAGTGAGAAAACAGCAATGTGAACACACTGCCAAGTCAGCAGCTGGTTTTAAATGTTCACCGCATCAACCATCGGGCAACAGGAACCTTACACAGCAAGACTCTGAACTTGCAACTGTGGCAGTGGTGAACAAGCAATCCCTGCTTGCGTTAACAGAGTTTTTTGCGCACAGCGCAGTAGGGGGGTTGTTGTGTCTCAAAAAGTAAAAATGTTAACTTTTAAATCTATTTGTACTGTACTTACAGTATAAATAACTTGTTTTCAATAAGAGTTGAGGAGAGAGGGGTATTCTAGGTGTTTACATAGGCTCATTCATTAGCAGTTTGCGAGTCTCTTGTACTAAGTTCAGTTGATGTAAAACAAATACACTAGAAATCTGCAGCAAAAAATACAAAATGCTAACTTTTCAATAGTTATACATGTACATGTTTTTTATAGGACTGTAGAGTTTGGGGTTGCATTGTGTTTTTTGGGTGCCTAGGCTAACTTTGCTGGACTTATGAACAAAATGGACTTGCAAACACACTCTCTGATCAGAACTCATTCGAATGTAGGGGATTTACTGTAGCATATTGTATGATTGCCCAACTGATATATTACCAGGTCTGACCATTTTTATTTCTTATCTGATCCCGAGATCAAGTCATTGATGATAATATAATGGACAACATAACAAATAATTTTGTTCAGCCATTTAGAAGTTATGTTGAGGTCTTTTTTATATATGAGAGGATAGCAAATGTATGTCCTGTATTGGATTCTTAAGCAAAATATCAAAAAAAAAAACTTAAACCTTTTGAAAAGCTAACAGTTGTCAAACACATGCAAGTAGGAGGCAGCTAAAGAGTTATTGTAATAAAACATCCGACCAGAGTGCGACAGAGTTTCCCTAACGACCTTTCCCAGGAAATCCTGCAAGGTTCCAGCGCCTTAGAAGACATCACTTCCGGTGTTGACCCGTTTGCTGACGTCACTTCCGGACCAGAAGACATCATTTCCAATTACGGCCCTTTTGATGACGTCGCTTCCTTAACGGGCATTTCAATCCTCAATCTTTGCCTGTAATGATCAGTTCTGTTTTGCACTCTGTTCTATGCACATCATGCCTCAAAAACCTCAACTTTTGCAGCCGGGAAAACAATATACGGGTGGCTGCCCCAAATCTTTATGATGTCTGTGTTGCTTTAGTATCACACAGTGTATATGTGAAGTTATATATATATGAGTTGCTTAAGACCTCAGTATTTTTTGTTTGATAATCAATTTATAATGAGAGAAAAACTATGGATTCATCAAAGTTGTAGGCAACAACTGAGTGTCCATTTCCCCCATTCAGTTAATATTACCACTAATCTAGTGAGGGGTTCAGTACGATTGTGCATCCTTTAACAGCAGTTGCCAAGAAATCAAATAAATCTCTCTTTTCTTTTAAGGTCTATCAAGCCTTGATACTCTATTTTCCTTATTGTTCATCATCTTCATTCAGCACTGCGTACAGAAGTCTAACTAGACCCCATTTTAGAGTAGGTTAGATAAAATAAACGTTTCTAATCACAAGGGATGCATATAGCAGTAGAAATATAAAAAACACAGACCCACTTGATAAATAAATAAATATTTTGTGAACACGGCCCCAAGGTGACATGGCCGTTCCTCTGAAACCCCCGCTTAAACAGTGACACAATGGGAAACAAACACAGCTTTTCATCTCCTCTTTGTGGGATCATTTGCTCACCTGCTGTTGGCTGCCATGCTGTGTGATCTGCATCTTCTGCAGAGCTTCAAACATTTAGAAGACCGCACTGTGGCTGTCCTAGTGTCTCACTGTCTTGTCTCTGGTCTGGTCGGTGCTTCCAAGCCACTGTACCCCTTTGAGGAGGAAGATTTTGTGTTCTTTTGAATGAGAGGTGGAGCTGTGGCGACTGGTTTGACAGTGTGCCTGGATCGCTCCTGAAAGAGACTTGTGTTTGTTCCACCTGTATACGAAGTTTCTGTCTCTTAAAAAGCCTGAATGAACCTGTGCAACTTTGTGACCCAAGTGTGACAATTTGTGCACCCAGAACACCCAGATGGTAAATCAGCCCTGTTGCTGAAATACGTTTTTAATACATTTTACTGCATAATAAATTTTAATTTGGGGTTGATCCAGCAATTCTGAGTCCAAGTCACTTTGCTTACTGTATCTATAGTTATTAACGATTTGAGGTAGTGCTTGCTGGTCAGACTAGTGATGCAATCCCAGAACATATTCCTAGGGGTTTGTTTTTTGTTTCTTTCACTGATCATGCTGACGTGCTCGGTTGGGGTCATGATTATTATTTGCTGTCTATGACAAAGTTCACATTGTCTCCTATTCTTTTGCATGGCAAATGAAGCTGAAATCTGTGATTCATGTTTAACCCTGACCTACTCCTCAGTTTCAGAATGGGTAAAATATGTCTACAAATAAAAACAGAAAATGTTATTTGTAATGGCAAAGGGTAAGTGTGAAGTGTTTTGAGCTTATGGTTCTAAGGTTAATATTGTCTATAGTGTGATAGAAAGAATTAGAAATTGGATGCATTCGCATATGTTAGTTCTGAAGTTTGTGTAAGGAATGTTGAAAGCATAAGTTATTCTTTCTCCAAACCAATTAGCCAAAGTTAGCTTGTGAAATTGAAATCTCCTCTACTTGCTGTTTGTCTAACTGCATACATACTCTCACAGACACATGCATTTAGAGGAAGAATGCTAGCACTAAGGCACTTAAAAAAATGAAGTCAAAAGTTGTACCCACCTTACTTACTAAAATAGAAAGACATTCAGTCAGCCTACTGTATATTTTATGTTTTGTTTTGTTGGTTCTTTTTTGTGCTTTATATTTTCACATGTATTGATTTGTTATTATTCTTAGAATAAGATTATTTTGTTTTTTGAAGCGAGTTTTGGGTTATCCTTGCAAAAAACAGACTTAACCTGCCAGCCCCCAACACAACATGAAAACTTGGTCAAAAGTGTTAAGTAGTATTTCTAGTGAATGATGGAAGATTTGCAAACATATATTTATCTTTGAATATTTTTTCACTCAATCATAGGAATAGATGCATGACCACAAATTAATCTATTCACCTGAGGTCAATGCAAGTGCTTGAGTGAATGTCTGATATCATTAGCATTTTTCATGTTGAAGGTAGATATTTAAAGGGCATGTGGAAGTGCAATTCACTGTTCTCATCCCTGCTCACCTGAAGTGCATCCTACAATTATTTTCTGAAATCTTTAAAAGGGTTATACTCCCCTATATCCACATCCCTTAAAGATATGGTCAAATGTGTTGGTACATGTCCATGAAAAAAGAAGAACTCTCATTTGTTTCTGAAATAACTTGAAACTGACAAAGGTAACTGGCACTTATTATTGTTTAATCTGTATTTAGCAAAATCAGACTTTGTTTTAGATCTTGGATTCCAAATAATATTTCATATAATAACACAAATGAAAAATTAACCTAATATTGTTGTATAACCTGTAGAGACAATTGCTGCAAACAAGCGATTCTTATGGACCTCAATGAGACCAGTCAGCAGGTAGTCTTGCCCACTCTCCTTCAGCAAACAGCTTCGGCTGTGTCAAGTTTGAAGGGAGCCTTCTCCAGACAGCATATCAAAATGTCTTGATAGTCTTGAATTCATTGTTCCCTGCACAGTCTCAAGGCATCAAGTGCCAGAATCAGCAAGGCAGCCCCAAAACATAACTGAGCTTCCCCCTTGTTTCACAGAAGGTATGGTGTTCTTTTCCTTGAAAGCTTCATTTTTTTGTCTGTGGACATACAGGTGATGTTACTTGCCAAAATGCTCCAGTTGCATCTCATCTGTCCAAAAGACATTCTCACAGAAGCATTGTTGCAAGTCAATAAGTATTTTAGTCTAGCTTATTTATGTTTTGTTTTCAACATTGGAGTCCTTGGTCTTCTTTCACTGAGCACACTGTCACTCAGAAAGTGATGGATCATGTGGTCTAACACAGATGGACCTTGACCATGGAGTTCAGTTTACATTTCTTTGGAAGTTGTCCTTGTCCTTTTATTTACCATTCTCACTATCATTCTGCCCATTCTGGGATCGATTTTCCTCTTGTAGCCATGTCCAGGGAGGTTGGCTAAATTCCTATGGACCTTAAACATTCTAAAAATATTTGCAACTGTTGTCATAGGAATATCAAGCAGCTTGAAGATGATCTTATTGCATTTACTTCTGACATGCTTGTCTATAATTTTATTTCTAATCTCTGCCAATAACTCTCTTCTTTGTTTTCTCTGGTCCATGGGACACACGATGATACCAAACAGCAGAGTGACTACTTTTCTCAGTTTAAATATGCTGAGTGACTACACAATTGGAGAAATATGTGATACTAATTATAGAAAAGAACTAGTTTGAAAAATTAGTCCAATCTAATTATTTACGATCATTTCCAAGGGTACCAACAAATGTGCCCTGGCCATTTTAGAATATCTTTGCAGAATAAGCTATACGCTAAAGACAATTATAATGCCCATTGCTAGCATTTTTGCCTGTATAGGCTGATCAGGTTGCATACAACGTTTTTTTGAGCTTTAAAATAATTAACAGCAATTATAAAGTTAAAAGCTCTCTCTTGGGACACCAAATATGAATACTTATTTTCTGTCAATGGTCATAATGGATTGGCGATACTTCTAAGTTTGGCTCTTGTGTTGTGAATGATGTTTGTGACATACTCTACAGCTCTCTGTGGCTTTATAATGGAAAATGGAAATTCAGAATATTAATAGGTATAAATATCCATATAGTCCATTTTATTCATCATCTTTAACTCTTTTTCCATTCATGGCCAAGAGCATAGTTAAACCTGGGCTACATAACATTTGCTGCTTCAGTAACCTCTTTTGTACTTGTTAGGAATTTTGTAGTCTGACAAAGAGTCATTATCAAAGTCATTAACAAATGTATTGCCTTGTGAAATATTCCAGAGATGAAGCTGAAGTGTGCCTTTTGTACTCTGTTTAATTTCCATCCCATGTTTTCCTTTGTCTTTGTTAAGATAAACTGTTCTTCACTTCATCATTCCTTTTACTTTGCCTTTCATTTCCTAAATTCCTCAACTGTGAATGCTCCCTCACCCTTTGAACTCGTTGTCTATAGTAGTTAACTCTGAACAGATTTGAAGGACAGCTTTAAAAATGCAATTTCCCTTGAGTCGCTAAAACAAAGTGGAATATGTTCATCAACATACTTATCTACTGTATTTTTTTATCAGTAAAATGTCTCAAACATATTTCAGCTCCACAGTATGTGTAAAATGCTAAAGCAAATTTCTTAATTTCTGTTGACTACTTCATTAATAAAAAAGCAAATATTGTATTATTTCTTAAAATATATCTATTTACTAATATTTCTTGAGGTACAAACATTGTATAACACAAGTTTGTCACCGTACCAAAATAAAGGGAAGCTCAGGATCTCCATTTTTCTAACTTCTTTTCAAAGAATATTTGCAAACCATTTCTCTATTATTCAAAAGCTTTCCTTACCTTTCTGTGAAACATATTAATTTGACTTTTCATGCTACACAAATCACAATATTTTGTTCTATGTACATATTTCAAACCATTTCTATCTTCTCTTCATCAGCCATTTTTCTTAATAGCATCGGGCTACACTCTACTCTCTAAATCATTGGCTTTTAAAGTGTGTCCTGCAAACCACCTGTGGTCTTCAATTTTATATAAAGTGGTCTACTATCTGATGTAGCAGAGCTCATGTGGAGTGATCCTGCTTCAGAAATGATACACACTTTATCAAAAAGCAGTATTTGTCACTTCAGCTGACAGACTTCCCCTTTTGGTCG
This sequence comes from Polypterus senegalus, assembly GCF_016835505.1. Classification (NCBI taxonomy): domain Eukaryota; kingdom Metazoa; phylum Chordata; class Cladistia; order Polypteriformes; family Polypteridae; genus Polypterus; species Polypterus senegalus. The sequence goes on along the minus strand of NC_053155.1, from coordinate 218,099,341 downwards.
ACTGGCGAAGATATTGCTTTTCATTCTGTGAGTGAAGGACAGACCCAGATTCATATTCAAGATTCTCAGTGAAGCAACTTGCAGCAGGAGTGTGGCCCATGTGAATACAACCCAGTTACGATGACAAACAGTCTATCTGGTACAAGTGAAATTTAAACTACTCAGATGTGTTAATCTGTTGTGTATTTGCATAAAATGAAATTAACCATGGCCACTGATTGCTCACATTAGAAGCATTTTATCAGCAGACTACCATATTTATGTACAGTGTTCCTTTATTTATGTATTGAAATTAGCCCCTAAATAGACAACAGTGATATCAAATGAAATTGACAGGAGAACTATTTTTTATTGTTTTAATAAAATGAGCCTGCTTTCAAAGTTCAGTACTTCAATATATTGTACAGTAAATTTTTTATTTGTTAAAGCAGCATGGAGTGCTTCATTCCTGAAAACTAAAGCAAGTCTATCTGAAAAAGATCTTTTCAGAAGGGCACTGTGACGGCTGGCACCTGAACCCTACCAGATTAAATTTAATCAGTATGCCTGCTGCTGATTTATCTAAGTAATCAATGTAGACCTCAATGATTGCCGTGCAGTGTGTTGGTCCACTTGCCGTGTCTCTGTTACATACCATTGAGTACAGGATTCGTTAAAGCATTACTGATATTTGTGATGTCGCAGCTGTTAGATAGAAGACACAAAAAGTCCTTGTGCAGTTTTAAATAATCATAACTACAGTTCTATACATGCTAAAATGAATCTGTTAAAAGGGTAAGTGAAATAACGTATTACATTTTTACACAGTTATTGTTAATTTTCAACATGTATGCAAACCATGACATGATTCTGAAGTTTTACAGATACATTTTGCATTTGATGTTCATTGATACCCTGAATCACATTAGTTATACTAGTTCACAAATAATCTAAAGGACATGGTTTAGTTGTGTGGTACATCTTTCTTGTAAAGGGATCTAAATCTTCTTTGGACCACGATGACCAATTTTAACTCGGCTATCCCCAGGATGCAGTGTGTTTTCTCTTCTGATGAAGTCAGGTCAGTCGTGATTCTGAAAACAGTGTAATAAAAAAATAATAAATTAATTAAAAATGAATAAATGATTACAAATTTATTTTTAAACTAGAAATACTCTTTACAATATTGTTTACAGATTGATTTGGTCATGCACACACCTGAAGTTATGATAATTTAAAACTGTGCAAAGACTTTATAATGACCCTCTATTTTGCATCTGCTGCTGCAGTTATGTGAAAGAAAGCGTTTATTTACAGGCTTCAGTTCCAGTCTTAACCCATGTTTAATGCCAGTGCTAAGTCAGTACGCTCATTATCTGTGGCTTGTATTTTTATTTATTACACATGTATGTTACTTCTGTAAGTACAGTTTTGATTAATTCAGTTGCAATATCTGCTAGACAATATTTAGTCCTCCCTGCGTGGAGTTTGCATGTTCTCCCCGTGACAGCGTGGGTTTCCTTTGGGTACTCTGGTTTGCTCCCACAGTCCAAAGACATGCAGGTTAGGTGCATTGATGATCATAAATTGCCCTAGTGTGTGCTTGGTGTGTGTGTGTGTGTGCTCTGTGGTGGGCTGGTGCCCTGCCAGGGATCTGTTCCTGCCTTGTGCCCTCTGCTGGCTGGGATTGGCTCCAGCAGATCCCCGTGACCCTGTGTTAGGATATAGCAGGTTGGATAATGACTGGCTAACTGACTAACTGATGTCAACTGGAATACTTTACCTGGCTACTATATTTAGCATTATGTATGGATAAAACTTTCTGTGCTTGGCAGAGATGCTACAATCTTTAATGTTTAAGTCAAAATAAAGAATATGTCTCTAAAATTGGAGTTAGATCATCTTGATCACAAAATTATTTGGCTCATTTATAGTAATTTTCTTTTTATTTTATGCAAGAAGTACTTGGGTGTTTGGACTGTGTTAGCCATTATGAATGTAGTGAGAAGTCAAGTTTATTGGCTAACTAAAAAGATTACAATATGCAAGCTTTTGAGGCAACTCAGACCCCTTCTTCAGAAATTAATTTATCCATAGAACACCTTTTGTGTTTGAGTGAGCAGTTTAGGGTTTTTAGTGAAAAATTTGCTATACATTGGATATCAACATTTTAGGGAACACTTTAGGTACTACAAAAATGCATTTGTTAAACATATACTGCTACTACCTTAACAAGATTTTCTCAACTGCTAATATACATTTCCTCAAATGATGAATACATTTCTCAAAGCTATGAACACAAATCCTAAACTAAAGGCCAACATGAACAAACCTCAGACTTGGCATGGTAAAGGTAAATAATTGAGTCAAAACCCTTTAATTTACCATCTAAATTACACTGCCCTATGATGGCACACACAAGCCATGAAATACAAAACTGAATGGTAGTGCACACTGGTACTCAACTCAAAACACAACTGTAATAAACTGCCATAAAGAGCCTTATGTCTTTGTTTCAGCGCTACAAAAATGACATATAAGTGTGCAGGTACAGTAAATGAGGAAAAAAATACAGTTTTGAAAATTATTCCCCAACTGTAGTGTTTTACGTACAACCGGCTTATTTGAAAAAAAAAATAAATGCAGTGAAAACTTTGGCACAAAATTGCACATAATTAACTTATGCCATTTTACTGGACTGTTGCACTCGTCTTTGGGCCAGATCAGGCCACATGATTTCATCAACATCACGTACAATGTTATCTTTGGTCAGGCAGCACAGGAAGTAACTCCTAGTGTGCATAACCCACTCCTGGGTAGAATTCACTGTGATATTCCCACAGTTTTCCATACACATAGCGGCCTTGGTCATAAGTCTGTTTTTGTTTTGCAATGTCAAATTCAAATTTGGTTGGGCTCTTTCACCAGCCTCTCTCGTAAAACTGCAAAGAACAAGAACATTGTCCACTAATGTTAACCATATCATAGTTAATACTAATGTCATTCATCTCCCTTAGGCTCTTCATTTATGTCATTCTCTTTCTAGATTGGCATCCATTATTCCAAAACACACTACCAGACCTGTGGCCCTATTTATTCATCGTAGGATTGTGAATTAAATGTGTAGTATTTGTTTCTTAGTGTTCACATCTGGAGATTTTGATATTCGTTGAGTTCAGGTTTGGATAATATGAGTTAATCATATAGTTATACTGCTTTCTAAATGGGAACATTGTGTTACTTGTCCTTTAAGGGTGATTTAAGTATAGCAAGTGTAGGCTTCAGGTTTTTGCTTTAACCAAAAATTTAATTAGAGCTCTTTTATTAACCACTAAAGCTATAAGTTCTTTAGGCTGAGTTTTAGCTAACTTGTTTGTTATGATTCAGCACCATTAATTACTTATTTTTATTTTTAAACAGCTACATTTAGGCTTTAATTGTTGCCTGCTATTGTAAACAGCCATCAGGTAATAATGAGGTGCAGATGACAAAGGGACCACCACCTCTCTAGCTGATGTGCTTCCATTTAAACCTGTATATATGCATCATGAAGTACAGTATCTGTGTCAATAAAACATGTTGAAATAAATGAGAGAGAAGTGGCGGACCAAGAGGTACAAATCTGTTCCGGACCATGAAACATATGGATAATGTTCTCATAAAATGAAAAATCTACAATGTGATAAAGATTTGTCTTGGAGGAATGAAAGCACTAACAAACCATCTGATTAAATGCCAAGTTTCATTATCTTCTAGGCCTGGCTTCTAATTATGAAACTGGTTGGAATGAAAACCTGCATTTTGAGCACTCCTGGTATGTAGGAATTTGTACAAACAACAAATCTTTAGAATATGTCAAAACTAGAGACTTGTGTTTAGAGTTTTTGGAAAGGCATGTTTTTTGGCACCTAAAGAAATGGCTTGAGTTATATGGATAATAGAATCAGTCTTGGTGTCTAAATGATTCAGAAAAACTGTGAGAACTTGTGATACGTAGGAAAAGTGAATATGAAGGATTCTCAGGTCTTATACTGATGTATGCAATTTGAAGAAAAGTATGTCTTACTTAAGGCACATCTGACCATTGCAGTGTGAAGTTATTTTAGTAGGCCATATTGTAGAGAGGAATAACTAATTTACTGATATTTTCTCGACTTTCTCTTTGCATTAACCTTCAGTTTCATCTACATTCATTCATTATTGCAACCATTGCTTACAGTCCACAAACATGATTTGAAGATCTGTAAAGTTTTTATTTTTCAGCACCTCATCTGCTGCTCCCACTACTTTCAGCTCAGGCTTTCCTATTTTCAGACATTTTCTGAGCCCCACTGTAACTACAGCCTTAATGCCAAAATAAGTTTGGGCAATATGGAAAATGCTAATAAAACAAAAATGAGTGATTTGTAAATTCGTTTTACCCTGTACTATGTAAAAACACTAGAACAACACATTACTTGAATTTTTACCTGTGAATTAGTTTTTTTGTTTTTTTTTTTGAAAATGTACACTCATGTCAAATGATGACTGCAACGGACTCGAAAAAAGTTGTAACAGTTAGATGTTCATCAGTGTGCAATATTAACATTTTAATAACACTTATTTGGCCTCTGAGGACAAAGGTTGATTAAGTTTGGCTGCAGGAGTTTTCTCCTTTCAGCCATTATGCATGTCTTCCACTGCACAGTTGTATGGGGCCTTCTTTGTCATATTTTGTGTTTCATAATGCACATTCGCAATCAGACAAATCAGAACTGCAGGCGAGCCAGTCTAGTATGCACACTCTCATCTTACACTGTAATGCACCTGTAATTCGAACAGAATGTAGTTTGTCATTTTCCTGCTGGAGAATAGGAACATCACTGGAAAAGGTGGTGTCTGAATGGTAGCATACTGTATATTGCTCCAAAATGTCTATACGTCTTTCTGCATTAATGATGCCTTCACAGTTGTGCAAGCTATCCTTGCCATTGGCACTGACACCACCCTGAAGTACCATGGCAGACGCCGGCTTTTGGATCTGATGCTGATAACAGCTTCGATGTTCTTTTTTCTCTTTGGGAACACAATGGCTGTTTTTACCAAAAACTATTTGAAAAGTTGACTCATCAGACCATACAATGCAATTCCTCTGTGCTACTTTCCATCTCTGATGAAACTAAGCCCAGAGAAGTTGACAGCACTTTTGGACAATGTTGATGCATGGCCCTAACTTGCATCTGTGGATGCAATAGCAAATGGTGTTGACTGACAAAGGTTTTAAGTATTCCCAAGCCCATGTCATGATATCCTTTACAAATGCATAATGGTTTTTAATACAGTGATATCTCAGGAATCAGAGATCATGTGGATTCAGAAGAATGTTTCTGCCTTGACCTTTATGCATCAAGATTTGATTGCAGTCTTTGAATCTTTTAACTATATTGTGCACTATATTTTTATTATATTGTGAGCAGGGTGAAACACACAAAATCCTGCTAATTTGGCTTTGGGGAACATTGTTCTTAAAGTGCCAGATGTTTTGCTGTTGCATCTGTTGGCAAGTTGGTGAGCCTCAACCCATTCTTGGTTTTGAAGGACTAGGTATTGTTTGAAGGCTTTTTATATATTATTACTGTATATGATTGCATCACCTGTTTCATATCTACTTGTTATTTCAACATGTCACATCATTATTAGTCCTTAACTATCCCTGTCCCAACTTTTTTGGAATGTGTTGCAGGCATCAATTTCAGAATAAATATATATCTTCAAAAAGCAATGCAGTTGATTAGGTAAAACATGAAATGCCTTGTCTTTAAACTGTTTTTGATTGGATACAAGTCAAAGTAAATTTACAGATCATTCTTTTTTGTTTATAATAACATTTTCTCTACTGTTCCAACTTTATTGGATTTTTTCAATAATCCATCTAACAGAACCCATACAATACAATACAATTTATATTTTTTGTATAGCCCAAAATCACACAAGAAGTGCTGCAATGGGCTTTAACAGGCCCTGGCTCTTGTCAACCCCCCAGCCTTGACTCTCTAAGAAGACAATGAAAAACTCTAAAAAAAAAAACCCTTGTAGAGAAAAAATGGAAGTAACCTTTGTAAAGGTAATTCAAAGAGAGACCCCTTTTCAGGTAGGTTGGGCGTGCAGTGGGTGTCAAAAAGAAGAGGGTCAATACAATACAATACACAAAACAGAACAAATCCTCAATACAGTAAAGTACAGAGCAGAATTTAACAGTAGATGATATCACATAATATGATTTGGATTTGTTTAGAGTCCTGGAGACCTCAGCCATCAAGCTGCCTCCCCCATTTGATAATTCCACAGCTGAAATCCACAGCCAGCCAATCCGATGAAAGGGCCCCTCTACCCCACGATTCCTGCGATCCTCCATCAGGGATGACTTTACCTTAGGCAGGCAAAACAACTTGGCAGGTGGGCCGAGGCACCAAGTGCCACATTTGAGTACTGAGAAGAGAAACAGAATATGTGAGGGTTAGTAACAAATTATAACTGCCATGTTACTTATGTTTTAGTGCTAATGACTAACAACAGAGATGCAGTCTGTACAGTTAATCAGAAGCTCTAGTCAGGATATGCTAAACTGAAGTAGTGAGTCTTCAGCCGGGATTTAAAAGTTGAGACCTAAGGGGCATCTCTTATAGTAGCAGACAGACCATTTCAAAGTTTGGGGGCCCTGTAACTAAAAGCTCAACCTCCCACTGTTATTTTTTTAATCCTTGGAATCATAAGCAGACCGGCATCTTGACATCTTAATGTGCGCTCTGGTTTGTAAGTCATGATAAGCTCAGACAAGTAAGCCAGACCTTGGCCATTTAATGCTTTATATGTTAAAAGGAGGATTTTGAAATTTGCCCTAAACTTAACCAGGAGCCAGTGTGAGGATTTATTAACTGGAGTTATGTGTTCGTATTTTCTTGTTCTTGTAATAATTCTTGCAGCAGCATTTTGGATTAACTGGAGGCTGTATAAAGAACAGTTTGAACATCCAGTGAACACCACATTGCAGTAGTCAATCCTACTAGAAATAAATGAATTAATTAATTTCTCAGAATCCTGTTTATTTAGAAAGCGCCTTACTTTCCCAACATTTTTAAGGTGAAACATGATTTGGACAACTTTGTAATATGCGCTTTAAATGCATGCTAGAGTCAAAGATAACTCCTAGATTGCGGGCTGATTCAGTAAAATTAATGGTGATTCCAACTGAGCTTAATGATGACAAAATATTGTTGTGATCAACTTCATTCCCTCCAACAATTTACATCTCTGTTTTCTGCTGTCAGTGATAAATATGTGAGGGGTCCAGGAGTCACTATTGACTGAATCACTGGGTCTTTTACAACTTCAAAATGTGATTCAAGAATAAAACATAATAAAAAAATCATTCAAATTAAGTGTTATTCAAAAATCCAAGAAAAAAACTGAATAAAAAAATAATTAAAATTAATTTTTATCTAAAATGGCTGCCTGATTGCTAGGAGTCATCCTTTGGCTAACCAGTAGAACATTTGTGTGGCACAAAGGATAGTGAAAGGTGCTTGGTGGAATAAACCTTCAATTATTAGTGGAGCTAGGGATTTTCAACCTTTTTCATGTTATGACCCACATAAACTAATTACTAAAATTCTGTGGCACACCAAAAAGTATATTATTATTTGCTGATCTGACAAAAATATGTATAATTTTGATTGATTTACAAAAAAATAATTGTAATTACCTACCTTTTTTGCTCCAAAGTGGCTTATGGGTCCTGCCTGTGTGCTTTTGGCAAAGCACTTTGAGTAGTGAGAAAAGTACTATACGAATATTATAATATGTGTGCATGCGTGATCAATTTCAGCCATGATGTAGTGGGGGATAAATAGGGATACTAGATGTGCTCAACAATAAGATGTGTTCATTGGCATAATTACACAGCATATAGAGTGTATACGACATAAACATAATGTGTATATTATTGAAGTAAATGTTCATATAATTTGATTATACAAATTATTTTTAATATGCAAATTTTTAACAAACTGAGACATCTAAAATGGTTATAAGGGCATGAAATTATACATTTACTGCTTTATATTACACATATTAAATTACACAAGTTTCTGTTGGGAGAAATGTTTTGGACTGATTTAGCTTTTGAAGAATTAAAGACTTTTTCTTTTTTTTGTTGTCTTTAATTATTTTTCTGCAGAGCTACTGAAGGTGCAGAATGTGTGTAAATATTTGCAAGTAGCTGTTTGCATTTACTTATTTTTGTTGTGTCATTACTGAACTGACTACATACCAACGTACATGACACTTATTTTTTTTATTATTGTTTTTACACTTTATTGTAATAAAGGACAGTTTTGTTTCTACCTCATCAAGTATTTATGTATGCAATTAATTTACTACTGGTTTTCGTCTAATTTCTGAACTACTAGATGCCCACGGATCAAAGTCATGCTAGGGTTCAAGAAACACAGGACATTACAGCTTTGACATCAATAAGGTTGGAAACATTTGGGTGAAAAGCAGGAGGGTGTGTTAATGGTGTGCTCTTGTTGTCCTCTCTTAAGTGGTCCTAGATGCTACATCAGACTGGTGGGTTGTGTGGCTGAGTGTCATGACAGTCCATGTAGAGTTCATGTAAGGCATTTTCCTAAGGGGCAAACTTAAAGCAAACATGAAACCAGACAGCAGAGAACAATGAAATTCCTTTAATTTTACAGAACTGGATGCATTGTGTGATACAGAACAAAATGGCAATGGAACACATGGTTTCAGAGAGCCAACATGCTGCTGTGCTGTCTAGAGTGGTTATGTTCTATGTTTATCTGAAAACAAACATCTGAAATGGAAACTTATAGTTATTTTTAGAGTAAAACCTCAGTATGAGAATAATTTCCAATATCATTATTATTTATGTTATAATTTATATTGTTTCATTTTTTCATAGGACATTCTAAACTTTTGATTGGTACTATATATTAAGTTAAACTCTCCCATATTTCAACTTTCAATTGAAATTTAAGCAGTTTCAGTCCAGTGAATTACCAGGAATGGTATAAAGGTAAGAAGCAAATTGTCAGAATTAAAAAAAACAGTTTATGTTACCCAAAAACTGAACAATAACATAATTTTCAGTTACATAAAATTACATTTTTCAGGGAACAAGAAATTAATTAACATCTTAAAGCTTTTCCTCAGTTAAATGCTAATGTGTGTTGTATGATGAGCCATAATATAATATTAAAAATTGTATAAGAATAATGTGAAAAACATATAGAAAACAGGTTTGTATAGTTATTATTGTGACATGTACAGGGTTCATGTGTCATGATTACTGAGCATAACTACCTCAAAACTTCTGGCTTTGTTACTTAAAAATCTCAGGTGCAATTGATTAACACATTTTGGTAAGGTATATCATTTCAGTTTTAATTTCAGTCAAATAATAGTCAATGATAAATAAATAACCACTTTCTCTACCTGGTCTTCCAAACACATCTGCATAAACAACCCTCGATAACAGACAGCAGCCCCTTTAAACACTCATCCATGAATAAAAGTAATGTTTCAGTTTAGTTAGGTGTAAGTTACAAAAATTGTGCTCCTAAACAGCAAAAGAACCCCAAGCATCCCATTACTGAATGTCACCGTTTTGATGAAAAACACCACCATCATTAAGTGAGAGTGGTGCACTATGAATTTTGCACAATTTGTTAGTGAGATATCCATAGGTTGAGGCATCTATGTGATCTTTGGAAGCAAAAGTAAAAAATAAACAACCCTTAAATGCAGAGATAGCAAAGCTAAAAACGTTGACCTGCTTTGACAGTATCTTATATTATCAGAAAAAAGTCTGTAGAATGAAAATGTATGTCATATTAGATTTAGAAAAATTCAAGCAATAGTTTTAAACCAACCTTGAAAGAAAGTCAGAAAATTAAAATAAACAATTTTATAAATATATATGTACAATATGGCTATATGAAAGTGCTTTAAATTATGGAGATTGATTTTTATCTTCTATTTTTATTTTAGTGTAGGCCTTTTATAAACTAAAGTAATATTTTTCATAACAGCAGTAATTTGTGAAATATATTGTTCAATTTTCATGCTGTGATTTAGCTAAAATGTAATCTTACAAAAGTATTACAGCATAAAAATGCACTTGGCGAAAAAGAGAAAAAAATTGATTTGCTGTTTCAATCTTAAGTTCTGTATTTCCTAAATTACTTAAACAAATGGTTCTTTTCAGTGTTTTCATAAACATTTAGTGGTAATTGTTCCCACCAGAGAATTCATGAATAAGTGTTTGAAAAGAGTATGTTCACTTTTAAAAGTTCTATTTAAAAATGGTTAATGTCTTTTATAGGACTGTCTAAAAACTCTAAAGACACATGTTCTCCCTGCTGTGCAAATGTCAGACTCATAAACTCCAAACTGATGGGCCATACAAGCAATAAACCAATTAAACAACATATTAAAAGGCAGAGGGCCCACATCAGTCTTCTCAGCTGTCTGTTTTCACTCTATGTATGTCTACTCTCTCCATACTATATGGATTAGTGCTTGACACACTTGAAGTCAAAGTGAAAACCGGCATATAATTACATAAATGAAGCTGTGGCATTCTTATGGAAGAAGGTCTGTTAAATTACACAGTCAACAGAAACTGAATGTCTTCTGCGACCAAAAACAAATGATAAAATATAACAAGGCATACAGGCAGGCAAACAGAGCAATGTTTGACCTTTAGGGAGGTCAGCAGACTTAAAGAATCTGCCAAAAGGGGATGTGTCCTCTATTTGTGAAACTGAACTTTTGAGGATGTAAGAAGGGGGAGAGACTGACAAAGGTCAAATAAGTCTATTATTTCTTCCTTGAAAATCATTAGCTGCAGGTCATCTGGGCCCTCCACATATAAAATCTACTTGTTTGACTTTTTTTTTTTTAATTCGTGCTGTTTTATCTACTGGCTTGTTCATTCAGATATGAAGTACTATTCATGAGCTGACCAGCTATCAGACTGTTGATGGCCTTGTTTCAAAATAGGAGTAATAGATTAATGTTGTGTTCATGTTTTAACAAAAAAGAAAAAAAAAAACATGAAGGCAACCTTTGTGCACTTTCCACATTCTCCGTTAGTTAACATGAAAATTGCATGTTTATACTGTACTTTCGTGTAAAAGTTATCTTTTAATCTGAAATATCAAACCTTACGTATTTGATGCAGATCACTCAAGTGCTTGGAAAGCAGTCTTCAGTATCTCAGCAACATCATCGTGTACAAAGGTAAAAACTTTAACCAACATCTAACAGTTGTCAAAGAATACACAAACTCCACAAAAAGGTTTGGGGTATAATGTCAGTTGGCTCAAAAAGAAAGGCTCTGAAATATTGTGGACAGTGAGTTCAAGACAGAACTGATCTATATGAAACAAAATGGTGGTTTTATGGTCAGGCAGAGGAAGTGAGGTTAGCCGAGTTGGAACCGGAAATGAGGTCATCGGGGCAAAGATCAAAAGTGGTATCATCAGGGGAGTGGTCGGAAGTGATGTCATCAGGCTCAGAAATGAGAGTGATGTCATTGGGGCCGAGGGGCCCGAAAGTGATGTCATCAGTCCCTGAACCAGAAGTCATTGGGGCCAGGTGGAATTTCCCATAACTGGTGAGCAGAGGAAAGAGAGAAAGGGTAAGTGCACTCCACCACCTCCTGGTCTGGCGTGGAGTTACCCTCATTTGAGCCCTTTAGCTGCCTCCCATGCACATGTGTGTGACAGTTTTTGAGAATATTACAGACACCAGCACACTCAACATTGGAAGCATGTTTCTTTGAACAGAGAGAACAGCCTAGATTGTTTCATGGGAATAAACAGATCTTTGTACCAAAAAGGAAATGAAGATTTTATAGAAGCTTCAGAAAAACCTAAAAGTTATAACAAGAAAACTGCCCCCTAAATACATGGAAGAACTTCTAGCTTGGATAGTGACAAGAACTGTTTCTGTCTAATAACAAGCTTGTTAATGGGAGTGAGATGGATCACATTCAGTCCAAATCTACCCAATTGTGTCACAGTTTTACATTTAAGGGCATTTAACATTTGAATAAAGCAAATTCAGTTTGTTGTGTCCATGAGTGGAACATGAGATTTATTTATGATAGTACCACTATTGAACCACTATTCCAGGATCCAAATAATTCATCATTATAGTGTTAGTAACAGAGTGAAACATTTCTGTTGTTAAGTTACTGTTTGCAGAGAGAACAGTGTAGCCATTAAGTGATCAAACATTCCTCTTTATATGGAGTCTGGCCAGTTCTGAAGCCTTTCCACCATACTTTTATCATAATTCTGGTTCTTTCAAGGGTGGGGATCGATCTGTTCTTAACTCTATTTTTCTTTTTGTAAAAACTTGATTGCTTTGTATGGAGTGTAATAAAATGAATAAAAATATATTAAAAAAAAATAATAATAATAATTCTGGTTGTTTTCTATCCTCTGACGAGCTGCTGTTTTTGTATGGTGAAACAGAACTCCTGAAAGGCTGGTGATTACAGAGCTATCAGATGACTATTGGAATGCTTAATATACCCTAATTTACATTGCTCAACGTCTCAAATTTTCAGATTTTGCAGAACATTAAATAGAATTCATATCCTCTTCATTGTTCCTGTGACTTCTTCGAAGTTCACAAAGCTCTTGCTAGCAATGACAGCAGTGCATTATTGGTCTGTATGCATTCAGAAAAGTGCAATGCTGCTACTCCAAACAATGCTAACACAGTCAAGTAAAAAAAAACAAACAAACAGGATGATTCTTCATCAATCCCTAGCCTGCCATCAAAGAGAGTTTGTGGAATGTGTAAAAGGGATGCTATATAGCGCCCGACCCTGCACAGAATCAGATTGAGGTACGTGTAAAACACAAGAAGACTTTTATTTTTCTTCAGCTGGAGGCCACGTCTTCCCTGTGAACCCCTCAGACACAACACAGTCCCAAAGTACTTAAAACCAACAACACAACACCATCCAATCCTTCCTCTGGCACCACCAGTCCTCCTTGGCAACCTTGTCCTCTTCTTCACGATTCTGGCTCCTGAGTGGTGGATGTTGGCCCTTTTTATAGCCCACCCAGAAGTGCTCCAGGTGCTTTATTACCTATTGCTAATTGCACTTCTGGGCGGGGCTGCAGAGGTGTCCAGGTTGGCTCCAGGATCTATGCAGCACCCCCTGGTGGCCACCCCAGATACCCACAGGGTTGTGGAGAACTCCATCTCCCATGGAACCCTGCGGCAAACTGAGGCACCATCGTCAACTAGGGAGACTGCCACCAAGCGTCTCGAGGGAGGTACTGAGGAGCCCATGGCAGTTCCCCCGGAACATATGGAGCAGGGGTGTCCCAGCTGCCCGTCACAAATGTAAGCAGCATGTAGCACTGTGTAGTGCTTAAAGTGATGACTCAATGGATGTAACTTCCTATACTTAAAATGCCTGCTTACTTGATCGTGCGACTGTGGCAGGCTCGTTTTGTTTTTCAGGCTCCCTTGCGATTGTTACTGAAGCTGATCAGTTCCATAGTGCAATGCTAGCTTGTACTGTTGCCTGTCACCATCTAAGCATTGCTGTTATTCTTTTTTCTGCCTTCCCCAGCTGATGTAAGAGCCAGAGCCATTGCAAAACATTGTACTGGCCATAAGGGATATGAAGCTCATCTAAAATAACTGAAAAAACAGCTTTAATTCAAACAATAAGAAAGCAAAAACCCCAGTTTGAATTTTACAACAGAAGAGACTGGCAAATTATTAATATGTTTTTAAACAAAGTGCCCAACTGAAGGTTAAATGTCAGACATGTGTCTCATGACATAAAAGAAAGAGAAAAATAGCTCATAGGTGTTTGTCCTAAGGGTGCTCCAAAAGCCATAAGGAGAGTCATAAGAGTCCAGACATCTTCCTGCATATCGTGCCCTTCCTCAAAAACCATCAACCACCAGCAATAATCACTGATTACCCTATTGTCCTATCCCTCACACTTGAGACAGGCACAACATATCCTGAACAGACAACCTAAATATTCTGATGTGAATGCAGCCTTCATCATGGAAGTACTTAAGTGACTTAAGTCACAAAGCAGAATTATGAAGCGTAGATGAATCATGAGTGTGTACTGTTGACGTCTGGGAAACTCAGATGGATCATCCTACAAACAAGGATACCCAATCTGTAAAAGAAAGCTTTGGGTAACCTCATAATGAAAAAGGAGCCCAAAAATAAATGGATGGACAGATATCTTTATTTTCTTTTTAGTTTTCCTATATTTTATATATATAAAAATATGTAAAATTATTTATTTTATAATATTTATTTATGCATTTATTTTTATAAGATTATTTAATTTTAAACCATATTTGTGCTGGTTTGACTTGCCAGGTTCAATTAAAAAGAAACATTTGTAATGGTTATACTATAGAAATATGCATTCTTAAAAATATAAATCTGTATCCTATAAAGAAGGCACATATGTAAAATGACGTGACATTTTGTGAAGTCCTTTATATCCTTTATCCATCCATTATCCAACCCGCTATATCCTAACTACAGGGTCACGGGGGTCTGCTGGAGCCAATCCCAGCCAACGCAGGGTGCAAGGCAGGAAACAAACCCCGGGCAGGGCGTCAGCCCACCGCAGGATGCGCGCACACACACACACACCAAGCACACACTAGGGACAATTTAGGATCGCCAGTGCACCTAACCTGCATGTCTTTGGACTGTGGGAGGAAACCCACACAGACACAGGGAGAACATGCAAACTCCACGCAAGGAGGACCCGCGAAGCGAACCCGGGTCTCCTAACTGCGAGGCAGCAGCACTACCCACTGCACCACTGTGTCACCCATAACACATTTCTCTCCATTAAAATGTAATATTAATAAGGATGTTAGATATTTCACCATCCATTCTTAATCCTTTGATAGTGTTACAGTAGTTGCCATTCTGCTTGTATTTTTCAGTTGAAATGATATCACCAGCAATCCTAATAGAAAGCTGAATATCATGACCCATGACAATGTGTTTTGTAGCTTTTAGAGTCCTGTGTTGTTTAGTAATCAAATTCTGTTTTACATATGCTTCACAAGAACTCATTTGCTTTGAATGCAAAAGCAGAACAAAACAAATAATATAAAATTGTTTTGAAGTCTGCTTACTGGGCAATGTTTCACTTCAAGTAGCTTATTTTTCACATCCAAATGGAAAAGTCTTTACGCTTGATTGATAAATAAATATTTTGTTCTTTTGAGAGTAGATTTATGTTACGTGAGAATACAGCATACATACAGTACAATCTCTGTGATTTGAGATTGGGATGTTGAGGATTTAGCATTAAGTTCACCACAGTTGATGGTTTTATTATGCTTTGTTCAACTGATGCTACATTTGCTGTACTTTGTAAAACAAATATTTTATATTTTGGTGAAAAAGTAAGGAAGTTGTTAGCACTAATTCCTACAGTTAAAGAAATTAGGATTTGATTAGTGGCTTAGACACTGTTTATGTCAAGTATGTACATTCTCCTTAAGTCTGCAAGGGATTTTTTCCTATACTTCAGTTTCCTTTCACATCCTAATTAGTTCTGTGATCTTACAGTATGTAAGTATGTTGATTGCACTCTTTACTTGAATTAAGGGCAGTTTTTAAAGCACAGTGTACCCAAAAGTTCTTATTTTGCTCAAGAAAGATAATTATATCAGTTATCTATCGGTAATGATGATAATAACATATGAAAATGTGATGATATGATCGGGAGAGGAAGCTGCTATAAAATGTCAAAGATAGCAGGAGAGATGTGGAGGCCGGCTAAATGATCAATTAGTCATTACTTGACTAATCATAATATAACATATTGAGTGTTATTAGTGATGAGCGAAACAATTTGTGTGAAATTGAATTTGCAGCCAAGCAAAAAATAAAACAAAAATGAAACAAATTGCATTTTGCTTCCAGCAAAAAAAGAAAGATGCTTCCATCCTATCTGGAATAATTTTCATGTATTAAGTCCACATACTGTACATCTTCCTGTCATTCAGTAATTAAATAACAATCTCTAGCAAAAAAAATGCACGGAAGTGTGAATATAATCAGCTAAAATAAGGTGGTTGTTGGTGTATTATCATGGGATCTGTGGGTCTTAACAAGTCCTTTACTAGATTGGTCTACTCTCATACCTTAAGAATAACACATATACTGATACACATAGGGATCCTATAGACAGACTCAGGCAAAAGCCTAATTGTCAGTCACCTTGCAATATTCAACTTAGAACCCCCTCACATTTACATACAGATATCCTAATTTAAACAATAGGTAATGCCTACATGCATCACACAATATTCTATAGAAGTGTCTACTTAACAACTTACTAATACTGGCACTGACAAATATACAGGTGTCATCAAGACACATTTAAAAGTGCAACTCACACAGTTGTCTTAATTTTCAATTTATTATTTCAATCACTGTAGATACAAGAACACAGTATTGAAAATGTAAAATAAAATGGTATGTGTCGGTTTCCTTTTACTGACGTCGCCTTCACCGTCTGCTATATTTATGAATGAATTTTACGTGGGACTTCAGGACATGTGGTATTTCACACATTTAATTGTGTGGCTGTCCATATGATGGATATCTTTGCTTAAAGTTTTTGTTCCTTTTACATATCTACGCCTGTTACTGGTACAACTCAGGAAAAGGAGATGCATTGATGTTAATTGCTCCTGTAAGTTTAGTTCATCTTGTTTGTCTGAGCAAAATATAACAAAAAAATAAGCATCCATTATTTAAAAAAATTACACATCAGGCATACCAGGATGTCTGGGTAATGCAGAGGATTTGGCAGCAGCATACACATTTTCTACGTAATGGGTTAGCCTATGGCAAAAATACAGTAATGTGCACAATGGTGTATTTTAGATTGTCTTCATGTAGAAAATAGGAAGCATATCACATGCAAATGTACAAATTACATGCTCTGCATAGGTGCAGAAAACAACACAGGTAACAAGAAAGTGTGAATGAGCCCTTAAGTAGCAGTATTGATTGTTTTCCACCCCCAAAAAAACATCAAAGAACTGTTCATGAGTTTAGAAATTGTGAAATCACCTATGAAACAATTTTTGATGTGAGTTTCAAAAAACTATATGTGAATCAAAACTTGACCATTTTACTTATCATTGGGTATTATATTTAGCTTTGCCTTCTGCAGAAGTGAGGCTTTTTAATGACAAGAGCCATTGATGTTTTTTGGACCTTTTCATCTTTGCATAGCAAGAGACACTAAATACTACTTAAATATGCAGAGATGAAATATAATGTCTTCATATCTGTACTGTTGGTACAATAATTTACTTAGTAGAGATAAGCAGAGTTTCTGAAAAACTTGTAAAACTTGTAGTTATACATGCGTCATGCTATATACCATTTAACACTAGAATCCCTGAGGCCTATGAAAAAACCGGGCCACCTTAAATTCCTTCGCACCTCACCTCATCAGCGTCTTTTATTTTGTAAATGTGTCGATCAGCACAAGCAGCAAGCATTCTGCTATCCCATCCCCTCACCGCCGCAGCTCAACTTGGGCAAAAAGTTCTCCCAGCTCAAGGCTCTTTATTTGTGTGTGAGGTGCCTGGAGTTATATAGGGTAAATAAAATATATTGTTATTTGGAATACATGCATTTCATGTGTGTTCTGTGTCCACAACGATCTGTGTAAATGTAGAATGAAATGAAATGCGAGGCAAGAATTGCTGAACACATACTTAAAGCAGAAACTTTTTCCATGTTATACTAATAATGATGTGAAGTGTATAATGTATGAAGACTTTAGTTCAGGGCGGCACACTGGCGTAGTGGTAGTGCTGCTGCCTCATAGTAAGGAGACCTGGGTTCGCTTCCCGGGTCCTCCCTGCATGGAGTTTGCATGTTCTCCCTGTGTCTGCGTGGGTTTCCCCCGGGTGCTCCGGTTTCCTCCCACAGTCCTAAGACATGCAAGTTAGGTGCATTGGTGATCCTAAATTGTTCCTGTGGTGTGCTGGAGCCCGGGGATTTCTTCCTGCGTTGGCTGGAATTGGATCCAGTGGACCCCTGTGACCCTGTAGTTAGGATATAGCAGGATGGATGGACTTTAGTCCAAATATCAAATAAACACATGCACTTTTATTCAAGAATATAACCAAAGAAAAAAAATCTTTCAATTTACATATTAATAACAATGTGCTAAAAACCCAAGCTCAAATGTCAATCAACAGAAAACTGATATGTGTTCTTGGATGGTGCAGAGGTAAGAACTGCTGCCTTATAACCAAATGGTTCTGAGTTTGAGTCCGGGCACTCTGCATAGTGAGTTTCTATGATTATTACTATAATATAATAAAAATACATTTGATTTGAGTCTGGAGTAAATTTGGCTACTTGTAAAAGTTAGTCCTTTTTTTTATTAATCAGTTTTATTCTGTCAGTGACGTTCATGTGGTACAACAACGTGCCTCTCCCTCTCTTAGTTGATGGCATTTACCTCCATTCTTTTCACAAGAGCAGCGATCACCACAGTTGGTGCTGTGGCTGATGCCTGCTCAGAACTATTTTTTGTATCGGCAATCACCAATATGATGTCCTGTGACCACTATCAGACTATCATGCACCATTTGCTCTTTGACACCTGTGCAGAATGTGTGAAAAATGACAGGTTTGCTGCAATTTTAGACATCTGGCAATGTTTTGTTGAGAGCTGTGCTTTGAGTATAACCTATGGCAAAAAATTGCCAAGTCTGTGGTCATAAAACTTATGGAACTGTTTCTGGACAAAGCCAAAACCGTAACAACAGGTGGCTTCTTCACAGCGCTTTCACTGTTGCACTGCAACACAGATCTGCTTGGTACCATAAAGTAAAATAAGAAACAATTTCAAAATGTTTTTTTGCCAGCAATAATTTGATTTATTTTAGAAGTATCTGATATTTGGGGCGGCACGGTGGCGCAGTGGTAGCGCTGCTGCCTTGCAGTTAGGAGACCCGGGTTCTCCCTGCGTGGAGTTTGCATGTTCTCCCCGTGTCTGCGTGGGTTTCCTCTGGGCGCTCCGGTTTCCTCCCACAATCCAAAGACATGCAGGTTAGGTGGTTTGGCGATTCTAAATCGGCCCTGGTGTGTGCCCTGCGGTGGGTTGGCACCCTTCCCAGGATTGGTTCCTGCCTTGTGCCCTGTGTTGGCTGGGATTGGCTCCAGCAGACCCCCGTGACCCTGTATCTGGATTCAGCGGGTTAGAAAATGGATGGATGGATGTTTGCTCATAACGGTAACTGCATTCAGTTCACTAAGTTTAACAAACTTTAGCAAAATTGAAAAATCACGTTTCTTAAATTTCGTTGATGTAACAGGCTCATCACTTGTAGAGGAATAATTAAAGATAACTTAATTTCTTTTGTTCACAGTTAAGTTAATAGGTGCCTATATAGTGTGATAATAGGCCCTTTCGGATACAATAGTTCCACTTAGGAAAAATGCACACTAGACAGCAGCCTACTGCAGCTGTATGGAGTTGGAAATGCCATAAATAATGTCACTGTTACACTTGGAGAAAAAGGTCTCTTAGTGGTTTGAAAGGCATCCTTTCATTATTATCTGTGTTTCTCAAAACAAAAAGAATTATACTGGTAATATTTAATGTTTTTACTATTAAAATATATTGGTTGGAGTATCCTGTTTTTGCACTGCCTCTATGTCAAAAGTGTATGCCTTACAGATTTGAAAGTCGCATATAGTTCTCTGCTCAAATATAACATGCTAATGCCAGTAATGACATTGCATGTTGTTTTGCATTTAAAATTCTAATTCATGACTTATTATTGCATTAATATAAGATGCGTATGTAAGACAGATTAGCTTTACTGAAGTTAATTTTGAAAATTATCTGCCTTAAATTGATTTTCCTTTGAGCGTGCTTTGTTGTCTAAAGGCTCTCTTGTGCTGTCTTTATACAGTTTGTATGTTTTCATCTAATTTTATCCTCTGCACCTGGCTGTAATGGCATCAACTGCTTTTATTCTTATTTTCCTTTACCCCAATTTTTTTTTTTGTTGTTATTCTGACAGTTTCCTGGTTTATCCTCCAACAATTCACAGTCTGCTTCATAAAGTCAAGTTAATTTTATACCAGTGTTAATTACACCTCATCACATGTGCAGGTGACTCTGCAGTCACACAGGAACACATCACCATGATGTAAATAAGCCTTATCTTCACTACCTTTCAATGAAATGGCTTCTCACTGTCTTATTGTCTCTCACTTTCCTTTATCAGTGCTAGTTTCTGTCAGATGCATATAAATTACAAAACACGATATATAATCTCACTGCTGAACATAATTTTCAGGCCCTTTGGCACATGTTCTTTCCTGAGTATTTCATTATGTATTCTGAAAGAGGAATATCCATCCTATTATAGCAAGCTCTTACTTTTTCAAATTAAAATAAATCTAGGAAATATAAAAGACCATGTTTCTTGCCTGGTAATGTCCCAGATCTGTTGATCACCTCCAGAGGCTATGTGCAAATTCAAATGCAACTTTGCAGAGCACTGCAGAGGGTGGCGAAGTTGACGTAGAGTATTATTGGCACAGAGCTGCCTTCTGTTCAGGATATGTGTAACGCCTGCTGTACACATTTAGAAGTGCAGAAATTATTAAATACCTCAGCTCAACAGTCATTTTTTTCCACTCCCCTGTCCTGGTAAACAGTACAAGAATATTAGCACTTGCACTAATAGACTCACGGGTTACAAGTTTACTCACAGCTGATCTGAGTGACAAATATGTGTTTCTGTGCTTTATATGTATTGTATATATTTCATTCTTTTTTGTCTGTATCTGTTACTGTATTAGGGCCATTTGCCTAAGGATGTTTTATTTCTTAAAAAAGATATTATAGTGGCAGATGCTCAGCAAAGGTTTTAAAAGAAACATTTTACAGGTGCTTGTGGCAAACTATTCAGCTTCTTACAATGGAATGCAGAGTTCAAGCTCATTCAGTTTCCCTTAGAAACTCTCCCACACTGTTTATAAATATTCTCCGCACAGTTATAAAGTAAACCCTCGTTTATCATGGTAAATCCGCTCCAGACAGATAAATGAATTTCCACAAAGTAGGATTCTTTATTATATAAATCTAATATCTTCGCAGTTAGAGCATTGAAAACCTGTTTACAACCTTCTAAATACATTATTTAACATTATTAGAGCCCTCTAGACATGAGATAACACCCTTTAGTCAAAAGTTGAAACTGTGCTCCATGACAAGACAGAGATGACAGTTCTTTCCTCACAATTAAAAGAATGCAAACATATCTTCCTCTTCAAAGGAGTGCGCGTAGCTGAGAATGTCAGAGAGAGAGAGTAAAGTAAACAATCAAAAATCAATAGGGCTGTTGCACCTTTAAGTATGCAAGCACCACGATAAAGCGACTGCAATGAAGGGATCAATGTGAAGGTAGCCTTTCAGCATTTTTTAGAGGAGCGTCCATA
Organism: Polypterus senegalus; assembly: GCF_016835505.1. Taxonomy (NCBI): domain Eukaryota; kingdom Metazoa; phylum Chordata; class Cladistia; order Polypteriformes; family Polypteridae; genus Polypterus; species Polypterus senegalus. Next base: position 218,077,777 of record NC_053155.1, on the reverse strand, counting down.
TCTTCTAAGCAAACAGCCACTGTACAAACAGCCCCTCTGCTCACACCCCCTCCATCAGGAGCAGAGAATGTTAGAGAGAATGAGAGAGACAGAGAAAAGCAAACAATGAAAAATCAATACGGGCTGTCAGAGCTTTTAAGTGTGCGAAGCACCGCTTGGGAAGCATATCGTATATCATTGAGGAGTTTTATTTAATACGTAATACGTGCTCTGATTGGGTAGCTTCTCAGCCATCCGCCAATAGCGTCCCTTGTATGAAATCAACTGGGCAAACAAACTGAGGAAGCATGTACCATAAATTGAAAGACCCATTGTCCCCAGAAATCCGCGAACCAGCGAAAAATCCATGATATATACAGTGGTGTGAAAAACTATTTGCCCCCTTCCTGATTTCTTATTCTTTTGCATGTTTGTCACACAAAATGCTTCTGATCATCAAACACATTTAACCATTAGTCAAATATAACACAAGTAAACACAAAATGCAGTTTTTAAATGATGGTTTTTATTATTTAGGGAGAAAAAAAAATCCAAACCTACATGGCCCAGTGTGAAAAAGTAATTGCCCCCTAAACCTAATAACTGGTTGGGCCACCCTTAGCAGCAATAACTGCAATCAAGCGTTTGCGATAAGTTGCAATGAGTCTTTTACAGCGCTCTGGAGGAATTTTGGCCCACTCATCTTTGCAGAATTGTTGTAATTCAGCTTTATTTGAGGGTTTTCTACCATGAACCGCCTTTTTAAGGTCATGCCATAGCATCTCATTTGGATTCAGTTCAGGACTTTGACTAGGCCACTCCAAAGTCTTCATTTTGTTTTTCTTCAGCCATTCAGAGATGGATTTGCTGGTGTGTTTTGGGTCATTGTCCTGTTGCAGCACCCAAGATCGCTTCAGCTTGAGTTGACGAACAGATGGCCGGACATTCTCCTTCAGGATTTTTTGGTAAACAGTAGAATTCATGGTTCCATCTATCACAGCAAGCCTTCCAGGTCCTGAAGCAGCAAAATAACCCCAGACCATCACACTACCACCACCATATTTTACTGTTGGTATGATGTTCTTTTCTGAAATGCTGTGTTCCTTTTACGCCAGATGTAACGGGACATTTGCCTTCCAAAAAGTTCAACTTTTGTCTCATCAGTCCACAAGGTATTTTCCCCAAAGTCTTGGCAATCATTGAGATGTTTCTTAGCAAAATTGAGACCAGCCCTAATGTTCTTTTTGCTTAACAGTGGTTTGCATCTTGGAAATTTGCCATGCAGGCCGTTTTTGCCCAGTCTCTTTCTTATAGTGGAGTCGTGAACACTGACCTTAATTGAGGCAAGTGAGGCCTGCAGTTCTTTAGACGTTTTCCTGGGGTCTTTTGTGACCTCTCAGATGAGTCGTCTCTGTGCTCTTGGGGTAATTTTGGTCGGCCGGCCACTCCTGGGAAGGTTCACCACTGTTCCATGTTTTTGCCATTTGTGGATAATGGCTCTCACTGTGGTTCGCTGGAGTCCCAAAGCTTTAGAAATGGCTTTATAACCTTTACCAGACTGATAGATCTCAATTACTTCTGTTCTCATTTGTTCCTGAATTTCTTTGGATCTTGGCATGATGTCTAGCTTTTGAGGTGCTTTTGGTCGACTTCTCTGTGTCAGGCAGCTCCTATTTAAGTGATTTCTTGATTGAAACAGGTGTGGCAGTAATCTGGCCTGGGGGTGGCTACGGAAATTGAACTCAGGTGTGATACACCACAGTTAGGTTATTTTTAACAAGGGGCAATTACTTTTTCACACAGGGCCATGTAGGTTTGGATTTTTTTTTTCCCTAAATAATAAAAACCATCATTTAAAAACTGCATTTTGTGTTTACTTGTGTTATATTTGACTAATGGTTAAATGTGTTTGATGATCAGAAACATTTTGTGTGACAAACATGCAAAAGAATAAGAAATCAGGAAGGCGGCAAATAGTTTTTCACACCACTGTATTTATTATTTAAAATACGTGATGGAGTGAAGCCGCGAAAGTCGAAGCGCAATATAGCGAGGGATCATTGTATTGTAAATAAGGAGGTGCTTATGTTGGTATAATGTTCTCCATTTCCTATTAAATACATATCACATATTAAAAGACAAAAAAATGTGTTTCTTTCACCAACACTGTGCAAAAGGGCAGAGAAATACAAATGCAGAAAGAGAAAATCAGAGAAAAAGAAAGAAACACAAGGATAATGAAATCTGCCTTTTGCTAATGGCTCAGTAGAAGTGGCGGAAATATGTTTTAACCCTAATTCTAGGGGATGAAATTTTAAATGTAATTTTGTACCTGTTTGAAAATATAATTGGGCTTGTGGTTATGAGAAAATGACTAAAAAACATGTTCTTTCCTCCCTAAAATGAAAGACTCTCACTTAGATGAAATAATATTTGATTCTGTGGCAGACGTGTTTGCTCGCTCCACTCCATGACGTTTTTTGTTTTTTGTTTTAACTCCACAACAGCGCTTGGCAAACTCCATGATGTCATCAGTGCCTTAGAGACGGCTCATCCCGATGCTGTCTTTATTGCAGCTGGTGACTTTAATTAGTGCAATTTATGGACTGAACTTCCTAAATACCACCAGTGAGAAGAACACACTGGATCTTTTTTACAGCAACATATACGGTGCATACAGGGCTACACCCCATCCCCACTTCAAAGAATCAGACCATGTCACTCTCTTCCTGTACCCAGCCTACACATAAAGGCTGAAACAAACAAACCCTATCATTAAGCAAGTTAAACTTTGGACCCCAGAGACTGAGATCACCGTGCAGAACTGTTTTGCTCAGACAGACTGGGATGTGTTTAGGGTTGCAGCCACTCTAGAGGACTCTTCTATCAGCATACAGGACTATGCTGAGTATTTGACTGGGTATATTAGCACCTGTATTGACAACATCGTGCCCACAATACCACTCAGGATGTTACCCAACCAGAAGCCTTGGATAAACAATCAGATACGCCACATGCTGTGTGCCCACTTTCTTGCATTTACATCAGGCACTGAGATCGAGTACAAAGCTGCAAAGTACGGACTAAGAAAACCCACCACAGCAGCCAAGAGGCATTACAGAGAGAAGCTGGTGGGCTTCTATTCTACTGCTGACTCTGAAAGTATGTGGCAGGGCCTACAGTACATCACAAACTACAGAACCTCCACCAGCACAATCAGCTCCACAGACAGTCTGCCGGATGATCTCAACACTTTCTACACCCGCTTTGAGACATCCAGCAACAGCACAAAGTGGAGACACACACACACCTGGACCAGCCAACCCCCCTCCCCTCCCCCAACGGTCTCTTCAGGTCAGGTACACAAAGCACTAAGGAAGATCAACCCCTGTAAGGCAGCTGGACCAGAAAACATCCCTGGGCGGGCTCTCAGAGCATGTGCCAACGAGCTGGCTGATGTTCTCTGCTCCATCTCCATCCTTTCCCTCACTCAGAGCAACGTTCCTTCCTGCTACAATCATCGTCCCCCTTGCTAAAAAAGCCCACCCACCTGAATGACTACAGGCCGGTAGCACTCACTCCAATCATCATGAAGTGTTTTGAGAGAGTGGCGCTGGCCCACATTCAGATCAGCATTCCGGACACTCTGGACCCCCTGCAGTATGCCTACCGGCCCAACAGGTCCACCTCAGATGCTGTCGCAGCCACACTACATTATTCCCTTTCCCATCTGGAAAACAAAGACTCCTACATCAGGATGTTCTTTGTTGACTACAGCTCCGCCTTAAACATGGTTATCCCCCATAAACTCACCCATAAACCTTCTGCACTTGGCCTGCATCCCACCCTCTGTGACTGGCTCCTAGACTTTCTGACTGGCAGGCCCCAGTCTGTCAGGATTGGTAATAGGATTTCAGCCATCATTATCACAAACACAGGCACCCCACCGGAATGTGTCCTCAGCCCCATCTTTTACACCCTGTTCACCCATGACTGTTTCGCCTCCCACAAAGACAACATCATCCTACATCGCAGTGATAGGACGCATCACTGGTGGGGATGAGGCGGCCTACAGGAGGGGGGTGGACAGTCTGGCGTCATGGTGTGAGGACAACAACCTCACCCTCAGCACAGACAAGACAAAGGAGATGATAGTGGACATGAGGAAGGAGAGGAGACTTCACCGGCCACAGTCCACTGAAGTGGAGAGAGTGAGCAGCATTAAATACCTAGGCGTCTACATCAGTGAGGATCTCACTTGGACACTACACACTACATAGCTGGTCAAGTGGGCTCAACAGTGGCTGTACTTTCTGAGGAGGCTGAGGAAGTCTGGTATGTCAACTAAGATCCTCGGCAACTTTTACAGCTGCATTGTTGAAAGCATCTTGACCAGCTGCAGCACCGTGTGGTACGGCAACACTACTGCTATGGACCACAAACGCCTGCAAAGAGTGGTAAAGACTACTGAGAAGATCACAGGACCCCTCTGTCCTCTCTGCAGAGCATCTACAACTGCAGAGTCCGCAGGAGAGCTGCCTCGATCCTCAAGGACCCCACCCACCCCCAACACGAACTGTTTACACTTCTACCCTCAGGCAGGAGGTATAGAAGTAAGAAATGTAGGCTGTCCAGGCTAAAGAACTCTTCCTTTCCCAAGGCCATTAGACTCCTAAATCACTAATTGAGTTTATAACCATGGTTCACCTCATTCTATCTGCCTCACACAACTGTATTTGACTTGTCCACCACACACCTACCTGCACATTACACTTTATACTTGTATTCTGTTTTTATATATTATGCTGCCTCTGGTACTTATTATCGATCTGCTACTTATTATTTATGTTTATCTTTATACATTGGTTTTTAAAGTCACTGTTATTTTTTCACAATCATGGTATATATTAGTTTTCTACATGATGTTGTAGTATAAAATGAACCAATTTTGTGAATTAAAAAAAATACCTAGTCTGTTCTCACATTTTAAAATGGATTGCGGGAAGCACTGGTCCAAAAGTAAAAAAAAAGGTCGTAAAGCTTCTGAATATGTCCACTTTGAAGAGAAAAAGATTTTGATTTAAGAAAACTTTTGTGTATATCTCAGAAGAAGAACAGGATAGTTTTCTGCCAGAGCTGAAGAAATGCTGGTTGGCCGGCTGTACAAAGAAAAACAAGTTTGTGCACGACTGGAAAAAAAAAAATAATGCTAGGACCACCAGAAGCACAAAGTTGGGAATGATTCCATCTCCCTTACGATAGTTGGCAGTGTTCCACTTATGGCTGCCCACTCAGGACACCCGCAGGGGTGCTTGGGATTTGGAGTCCGGAAGTGTAACCCTATCGCGCTCCCTGGATGCCAATAGAAGGTGCTGTTGGGAGAGGAACTCCGTACTTTCTATGTGACCTGGAGATGCATTCAGGAAGGCAGAGGGTGACACTTGATAGCATTCACAGGTGCGGCTCAGTCTGAGTTGGGATGAGTCAGAGTTGGGAGGTAGCGGGCAACACTCAACTAGAGGCGGAAGGAGACAAGGAGATTTATTGTTTGTATGGTTTTTGGGCTGTGTTTCACTATTTGTGTGCATGTTGGATTAAAAAAATCCATTACATGAACCCATAACTGTGATTGGGTCTGGTGTGTGGGTCTCAGTGGTGCTCCCAACTGGTTACACTTCCCATCATTGTTTCTTAGACAAGCTCCAGACAACAAATGTGAACTGGAAATAAATTTATCACAGATGCTTGGTTCTATTTTTCTGATGTAAGGATACATTTCTTGTTAGCTTATCTGCTCAAAGCAGCTATTGTGAGTGAAGTTTTACATGTTTGACCTGTGTGCCATCAATCAGCACTTGTCCTATGCCTCACTTTGGCTTTAGCCTTCACACTTTAATCTCTTTGTCTCACCAATTCTGTTTCATTAATGGTTACATACTGGTATGGTTTGCATCAAATGATGCTCTGCACAAAAATGTTCCTGATGTCTAATAAAGCAGCAAAGCTATGACATTATCTGATCTGAGTATGCAGCTCACATCAAGCTACTGTAATGGCAAATGAATCAAAACATGCACTAGTGCTGGCAGCACATTCATATTTAAATCAAATTCTTTTCTTATGCCATATATGCTCAAATTATTTTTTTATTTGCAATACAGGCACACATACAGACACAGTGCTTTAATAGCAGATATGCACTAAAATCTTATAAATATTTTTTCCCTAAACAGCACCTCATATACAGTCAAAGTCCAAGTTCTTCCAGCCACAGTGCAATCTTAGTTTCCTGACAGTATTAAGCTAAGATACCAGAGAATTTATTGCATTTTCATACATTGTGTGAGTGCCCCCTTGTAGCATTATTCTTTGCTGCTATAGCTTGCCCAGTCTCTTCTATGTTATCTTCTCAGTCTCATTCTTTTCTCAAAGAAAGTTGCACAACTAGAAGAGGTTATGGATTCACATGGGTATGATGTGAAAGAAGCTGTGCATAACTGGCTTTTTAGGCAAAACCAAAAAAAATTATCTAAGAGTTTTCAGAATTTTGTTGTCCACTGGTTGAAGTCTGCTGAGAAGCAGGTTAACAACACTGAAAGTAATGAATGTGAAATGTAGCATTATGTAACATTCTCAAACCCACTTAATTCAATTTAGGGTTGCAGTAGGCCAGAGTATTTCTCTGCAGCGCTGGAAACAAGGCAGGAAATAGCTCTGGACAGGATGCCACCCCATCACAGGGCCTACTAAAGCATGTTCCCACACTCACACTTACACTGGGGAAAATTTAGGATCACCAAATGACATGCCTCTAACAGAAATAAAACATTTGTGAAAAATAAAGAACAGAAAATAATTTATTATTCCCCATCTAACCTTAGATCCTCAAATGAGTGTCTGCTTAGAATTCCAAGAGCAAAACTTAAAAGAAGTGGTGAGGCGGCCTTCTGCTGTTATGCACCTAAAATCTGGAATGGCCTGCCAACAGGCTGATACGGTGGAGCACTTCTATTACTATCACTTCTAACTATTCATGGTGGCTTTAAAATCTGTACTGACCCCTACTCTGTCTTCTGTTTCTTTTCCCGGTTTTCTGTGGGCTGATCTGCGCCATCACCACCTAATCAAAGCACCATGATGTTCCTACATTGATGGATTAAAAGCCAGAAGTCTATTTGACCATCAGCCTCAAACCCTTTCAAAAGAACCCTAAATACAAAGAGGACTGTTTCATTTATGTTAGTTAGAATGCCCTGAGGAGACTGGGTAGTCCCGTGGCCTGGAACCCCTGCAGATTTTATTTTTTCTCTCCAGCCGTCTGGAGTTTTTTTTTGTTTTTTCTGTCCTCCCTGGCCATCGGACCTTACTCTCATTTTATGTTAATTAGTGTTGTCTTATTCTAATTCTTACTTTGTCTTTTATTTCTCTTTTCTTCATCATGTAAAGCACTTGGAGCTACATTATTTGTATGAAAATGTGCTATATAAATAAATGTTGTTGTCGTTGTATCTATATCATAGTAACATAATAGTAATTATTGTTACTTGTATCCTTTGTGATTCTGAGCTAAATTACATGAGTTCAAAAAAGGATTGATGATTTGTTGTATTTAAAAGTAACAACCCAAAGCAAATTTGAAAATTAATTGAGCAACTGGAAAGCAAGGTGATACTGAATCTAAAGGAGATATTTTGATGATGAATAAAAGTATTATTTACTGTATGCTGTCACACATGCGTGTCTAAGGATCACCTCCGAGGCTCATCAGAGGTAAGTTGAACACCCTCAGGATGAGAGGGGGCACTGTTGCTGAGTCATCTCCCATTCCTTTCACATCAGCAAAAAGATGTCCTGTGAGGGCCATTGACTCCACCCCTTCTGGTCAGAGCACTATAAAGCCTGGGCTCCTTGGAAGAGGATGTCTATTGTTGGATGGAGCTGACTGATGAATGAAGATCCCTCCAGAAAGAAAAGCCAGCTGAAGAACAGCTATACTTTACCTACTCAGGCTACTTTGTTTTTATTTGCACCGTATAGATAAGCTTTTACAATTGCACACTGTTTCTCCTTTCAATCCTGTGGAATTAAATGGGATGACCCAGCTGGCATCCCAATTATTCTAAACTGTATCATTACCCCACTTGATGACAATGTAAATATCAAACCATTAGCAGTTCCTTTGAACCTGCGATGAAACCTCTTCCTAATTATACCCTTTGTTTTTCACATCTTGTATTTGAAATGGCAGACAAAAATATCAGCATAGATGTGTTGGTTTATGAGAATGTAGGATTATGTTTAGCTTTAGAAAGTGTTAAGTGAACACTGGTATCTGCACATCATTATAGGATTGTTTTAAAAAGAATAGGAATGACTGAAATTGAGGAGAGTAGAAAGAATATAGTTATCAGAACAGCAAGAGTAATTCATGAAAATGCTTGTTAGAAGAACATGATTAAAGGAAAATTAACTTATGATTGTCTGGAATACAAATCTCAAGGCTCCAGGTCTTATACCTGGCTCAGTCTTGATACATTTATACACAATATATAAGGGACATCATCTCTCCTTTGAACAAGGTTCGAATGCTAAAGTACACAAGAAGGAATTGCCATTAAATTTCATGTTCAGTTGAGTGTAATCAGCTCAAGGGAAAAGTTTCTATCTCTCTCTTTATTCGTGAGGCTTCTGAAGTTCATAAATTTCTGTCCAGAAATTCTCTGACTGTTTTAAAAATGCCATTATAATTTATGTACAGGATGGCACTCATTTTGTTGTTTTATATTATTGTGTTCACTTTGTATCTCACTTTTCCAGGTCAACTTGTTATTCTGTTCTTATTTATACACTATAGTCCCATTTTTTTTTTTATAAGACCTGTATGGAAAGGAGTAATCACTAAAAAGTATGCTATCTAAAAAAAAAAAACAGACTGAAGAAATTTATATGAATCATCCTGTGTGTGATGCTTTCAAGTACTGTTTATAAAGGATAGTTGAAAAAGTTTAGAAAACATTTAAATTAAGAAATAAATTAGAACCAATAAAACTGCATATCTCTTTCAATGTATAGATATTTACCATGAATTCAGAAAACATTCAAAACCCTTCACTTCATTCACATTTTGCTATGTTGCAATCTTATGCTGAAGTTGTTTACATTCATTTTTTCTTCATCAAGCAACTCTTTTTTCAACAGCCATGCCATGACACCAATGTACATTATTAATTTAGGGATGTTTACCTTTATTTTATTTAACATGGAGGATGGCAAATATTTCACATGTTCTTCTAAATTACATAAAGAAGTTTTATGATTACAGATCAGGGGCCTCATGTTTAAATTGTGCGTATGAACAAAAATGGTGTGTAAGCTTGTTTCCATGCTTAAAAGCATAATTCTGGGAGGGGCGGCAGGCACTTGCAGGAGCGTTACATTTCACTGGGATTTATGTAACGGAAGTGTGTGGAAGTTGGCTTACACACGTTTTTTTGTCCGTACGCCATGTTTTAGTGTGAATTCTATGCAGTGTGTTATGCACCAAGTGTCTAATTAAATTAGAGTTTTAAATAACAGTGGGGGCTAACTAAAACTGAATAAATTTGTTTTGAAAGAAATCCTGCAGCCATTGTGAACAATAAAGGCAAAAAAGTATGATCTTGACATGCAAGAGAAGACCATAAATTCCATCAAACTGATTGAATGTTAGCTAATACCTAAGATGTCAAAATATCCGAGTTTTAACTACAGGACTTTGTGTCCTGGCTTTCCATCTTAAAAGCACATTCTTTTGATTTGCATTGGTGTCCTCAAACATGTGATTCTCTGTTTAGTAAAAAAATCCAGTTTGATTAAATATATTTATGCTTTGGAGAATTTCTGAAGACCTTAATTAGGAGCACAAGCAGCTTATCCAAGGCTAAACATTTTTTAATTTTATGCCTTGGGTATTAGTGCAGGAAAAAACCACTTAGCATATATTTGAACTTTTAAGGCATTATATATAGAATAGATAACAATTAAAGTAAGCTTAAACTACAAGCAGAGAGAACAGTAAAAGATGGATGACTTGGGCTTCTGATAAGGCAGATAAATAATAATGAGATTTAATATATTAAGACCATTTGCCTAAACTCTACTGTACAAATATGAATTTAAATTTTGTCCTTATCATTACATAATACATTTGCTTTCTGAATGACATTTATCCACTACAGAACTGTGGAGACTATTGCAGTCTCAATGAGCACAAGGCAGATGCAAGTTCATTACAAGGTGCATTCAATGAAAAATTGACTTCAAATTGATTATTCTTAATCTTTTTTTTTTAATTTTGGGACCAATACTAGACTTTACAGCTCTAGGTACTTTGGTGCTCTTTATAACTAGTTCATTGTTCTAAAAGATAAGTTGGAATGACTGATAACTCTAGGTGTTTCATGACACAAACAGTGTTTTTCAATTTATTTGATAGTAAACTGTTGGTACTTGAAGTTTTCACAGGGTAGTTGAAGTATACTGTAATATTCTGTTTCACAGAGGTTTCATTATAATTTAAAAACATAAATCAAACCCCTAATTTTCTTAAATTTTAATTTGATGACAGCCCTTTTCTCTAATATTGTAATTTGGTCAAAATTGACTTCAGGCATTTCAATTTTTATTTTTATTGAAACTAAAATACGAATATTTGTAAATGTATTTGGACTGAGCTTCAGTAACCAAGGCTTTTGATGAAAAGGTGGTCACTTTGCAAAATTGACTGTCTGTTAGAAACGAAACTCATAAGGGGTTTTAGTTTGGCTTCACAGCACAGGGACTGAATCTGTCAGTCTTTAATGACTTATTGATGCGCTCTGATACTGTCTTCTTGAGCATTTTAATCTTGTCTGACACGACTGCAGCTGTTGTACTGCCGATCATTTTTGTTACTTTGCACTTGATTGTTTGGAAAGCTAGGAAGGCAGAAATTAAAGAGGTGAAAAACAAGGCATATTTGTGTATGTTTAATTCTACCAGTCCATTCATATTTCATTTTTCATTCACTAATATCACAATAAAATACCTATAAATACAAAATGCTTGATTCTACTAAACTTTCAGTATTATTGTTCATGCACCTCATTAATCTGTCTAAGTAAGACAATGCATTTATTGGATTGTTATTTCTGTTTAAGTTGTACATTTCACATATTATAAGTAATGCTTTGATAGTAGTATTACTTTTCAGCCTCTGTGCGGCTGTGCCATTTTTTTTAATTTGGGATACATTATCAAGATATAATCAGAAAAAGATGGGACAGTATGGAAAATGCAAATAAAAAAATGGCAGTGATTCTTAGATTTACTTTTATTTCATTGCAGACAGTATGAACCCAAGATATTTAATGTTTTGTCTGGTCGACTTCATTTCTTTAGAACATTAGAACACACTAGACGTGAACAGGCAATTCAGCCCTTTTGTTACAGTAATATACATCCAATTCTGTAATTTCAGGCCTGCAGCACTTCCAAAAAAGTTGGGATGGAGGCAAATTAGTTCTAGTAACAAGGTAAGCAGTATCTACGAAAGGCTGAGTGTTTGAGAAGATGGGCAGAGGATCTCCAGTTTGTCAACAAATGTATGAGAAAATTATTGTAATTTTTAAAAACAATGTTCTCCAAAGAAAGTTTGAAGAGGATTGGTATATTTGTCCCTCTGCATTGTATAATATTATTAAACAATTCAAGGAATCTGGAGGAATTTCAGTTGTGTAAAGAATGTGGGCACCAGATTAAGCTGAACACCAGTGATCTCCAATCCCTCAGATTGCACGGCATCAAGAACCATCACTCATCAATAGATGATAATAACCACATGGGTGAAGGAATTACTTTGGCAAACCTTTCTCAAGCAGTACAATATGGATTTACATTCACAAATGCCACTTAAAATTTTGCTATGCAAAAAACATGCCTTATGTAAACCATGTCCAGTAGTGACATCAACTTCTATGGGCTCAGAGGCATCTGGGGTGTACCATCACACAGTGGGAATATATCGTATTTACTCGAGTAACACACACCCTTGTGTAAGATGCACACCGTAATTTTTACAAAGAAAATCGCGAAAATCGTTTTGCCCCGTGTACGATGCACATTGTGAATGTCCAGGAAGTGTTTAGAGATAGAGATAGTGCAAGTGTGCGAGCAAGAGAGAGAGAGAGAGAGCGCAAGCAAGCAGGAGAGAGAGAGAGCGTGAGTGCACAAGCGAGGGAGAAAGAGCGCCAGTGTGCGAGCAAGAGAGAGAGAGCACCAGTGCGTGAGCAAGCGAGCAAGAGAGAGAGAGCGCGAGCAAGGAGGTGAGAGAGAGAGAGCGCGAGAGAGAGCGCGAGCAAGGAGGTGAGAGAGAGAGAGCGCGAGAGAGAGCGCGAGTGCGCGAGTGAGAGAGAGAGAACGTGAGTGCACGAGAGAGAGCATGAGTGTGTGAGCAAGTGAGCAAGAGAGAGCGTGAGTGCGCGAGCGAGAGAGCGAGTGAGCCCAAGCGGAAGAAGTAAACATTACAGAATTACATTTCCTCATGTATGACGCGCACCTAATTTTCTAATGCTAATTTTTGGGAAATAAATGTGGGCGTGGTACATGTGTAAATATGGTATAGGTGGTCAGATGAATCAGTATTCCAGATCCTTTTTGGAAGAAATTGACGCCATGTGCTGTGGACCAAGACAAAAAAGATCATCCAGTCTATTATAGGCAACAAGGTAATGTATACTTCTGCGATGGCAGCATTAATGCAGAAAAGTACACTGAGATTTTAGACCAACATATGCTGCCTTCAAGACAACTTCTTTTCCAGGAATGTTCATGTATTTTTCAACAACGCAATGCAAAACCGCATTCTACACACATTACAAAGGCATGGTGCTGAAGAAGAGGGAACAGGTACTGGACTGGCCTGCCTGCAGACATGAGCTGTCCCCAACAGCAAATGTGTGGAGAATTGTGAAAAGAAAAATGCAACAATGATGAACCCATACTGTTGCACACCTTAAAACTTGTTTGTAGGAAGAATGGGAAAAAATAATACCTTAAACACTTCATAGCTTGGTATCCTCAGTACCAAAACATCTTTTAAGTGTTCTGAGAAGGAACGGTGATGTTACATAGTGGTGAATGGTTTACACTCCCAACTTTTTTTGGAATGTGTTGCAGGCCTGAAATGCACATGGGTGCATGGGTGTACATTAGCAAATGAAATGAAGTTAACCACAAAACATGAAATCTCTTGGGTTCATACTGTCTGCAATGAAATAAAAGTCAAAATAAATTTAAAAATCACTGCTTTTTGTATTTATTTGCATTTTCTACACTATCACAAATGTTTATAATTTGTAGTTGCATATACATTGTGAGTTTAAGCACGTGGGTAGGTATGTGTATATAAGAAAGATCTAAGTCACAGGGATCATTTTCTCGGATATGGGTACCAGTGAAGTGGAGTGGCTACAGCACTACTGTATACACTTGAGAACTCAAGACGGGTTTATCTAATTTATAATGCCCCTAATTGTGCTGTGGAAGTGTTTTGCTTTGGGTATAAACTTCATCCAGGATGTAGTCAAGGTTTAGAGCATTTTCACACCAAATTTACCAACCACTCAGACTCAACCAATTAGCTTCTGTCTGTACTTCTCAGTCCTGGTAAATAAATGGTGAGTCCTATGTACATTAAGTATTCTAGTTGAATCCACCTCCATGTTTAATGAATCCGAAAAACTGGCCTTTCTTAATGTACATCACACTATTTATACACTCACATGACTCATAGCGGTTCAATTTACTGCATAATTACTGATTAACCTAATATAACAGTACATATCTTTAGGATATTGGTGGCAACTCAAATATCTGAAGAAAAAAAAAAGGAACATAGAGGAAAAAGTGAAACATGCATGCAGACAGTGACAGTGTTTTTCTTCTAGCTACTTAGGTTTTGTTCCCATATCTAGAGATCTACAGTTCAAAAGATTTCCACCCTTTTTTATTTTAGTTGGAAATGGTAAAGGCCGGAGGAGTACTAATTGAGCATTGAAAAGTTGGTACGACACTGGGAAAATTGCATCACAAACAAAGGTGACTATGTAGAAAAGTGATGTTGTTTGTTTTTGAAATTCTTAATAAATTCTTAATAAATAGAGTGCAGAAAACTTTCTAAATGTCCCTAGTGCTAGTGGAATGATCCTATATGATTTTGTGCCTAAATAGGTTCTACAAGGACTTGTGTTCTGTCCAGAGCTGCTGCTGCTAATAATAATAATAATAATAGATAGATAGATAGATAGATAGATAGATAGATAGATAGATAGATAGATAGATAGATAGATAGATAGATAGATAGATAGTGTCAGGGATGCCAGGGGCCATGACCCGGCCGGGACGCCAGGAGGGACCGGAAGAGGGTCAGAGCCCTGCCTGGACCACGTGGGGTTTGCCTTCCGGGTTGCTTTGGGGCCACGGGTCAAGGGCATGGAAGCCCTTCCCTGTAGGAGCCCGTGGTCACCGCCAGGAGGCGCCCAATGCCTTGGGACTTGTTTCCCCAGCACTCCTGCCACACCAGGAAGTGCTGGGGGGAAGATTTATGACGGCGCCCGGAGAGCAGCCGGGAGGACAGCCGGCACTTCCGCCACGCTGGGGCGTGGCCAACGAAGGTATGCCGGGAACACCAGGTGCTCATCCGGGTCAGCTATAAAAGGGGCCGCCTCCCTTCATTCAGGGCTGGAGTCGGGTGGAAGGAGGACGAAGCAGTGGAGAGTGGAGGCGGCCGAAGAAAGGCATTGTGGCCAGGACTTTGGGTGATTTGGGGTTTGTGCACTGAACTGGGTCTTTGTGACCATTATTTGGGGGTCTTTGTGACCATAATTATTGTAAATAGTCTCTGTAATAAACGTGTGGTGGTTTTACAACAACATGTCCGCCTGTCTGTGCCCGGGTGCCGTTCACAATAGATAGATAGATAGATAGATACTTTATTAATCCCAAGGGAAAATTCACATAATCCAACAGCAGCATACTAATACAAAAAACAATATTAAATTAAAGAGTAATAAAAATGTAGGTAAAAACAAACAATAGCTTTGAATAATGTTAACGTTTACCCCCCTGGGTTGAATTGAAGAGTCGCAGGAACATTCTCCTCAGTCTGTCAGTGGAGCAGGACAGTGACAGCAGTCTGTCGCTGAAGCTGTTTCTCTGCCTGGAAATGACACTGTTCAGTGGATGCAGTGGATTCTCCATGATTGACAGGAGCCTGCTCAGCACCCGTCGCTCTGCCATGGATGTTAAACAGTCCAGTTTCATTCCTACAATAGAGCCTGCCTTCCTCACAAGTTTGTCCAGGTGTGAGGCGTCCTTCTTCTTTATGCTGCCTCCCCAGCACACCACCGTGTAGAAGAGGGCACTCGCCACAACCGTCTAGCAGAACATCTGCAGCATCTTTTTGCAGATGTTGAAGGACGCCAACCTTCTAAGAAAGTATAGTCGGCTCTGACCATTTTTACACAGAGCATCAGTATTGGCAGTCCAGTCCAATTTATCATCCAGCTGCACTCCCAGGTATTTATAGGTCTGTACCCTTTGCACACAGTCTCCTCTGATGATGACGGGGTATATGAGGGACCTGGACCTCCTAAAATTTACCACCAGTTCCTTGGTCTTGCTGGTGTTCAGGTGTAAGTGGTTTGAGTCGCACCATTTAACAATGTCCTTGATTAGCTTCCTATACTCCTCCTCCTGTCCACTCCTGATGCAGCCCACAATAGCACTGTCGTCAGCAAACTTTTGGCTGTGGCAGGACTCCGAGTTTTATTGGAAGTCTGATGTATATAGGCTGAACAGGACCGGAGAAAGTACAGTCCTCTGCGGCGCTCCTGTGTTGCTGACCACAATGTCAGACCTGCAGTTCCTGAGACCCACATACTGAGGTCTGTCTGTAAGATAGTCTACAATCTATGCCACCAGGTATGAATCTACTCCCATCTCTGTCAGCTTGCCCCTAAGGAACAGAGGTTGGATGGTGTTGAAGGTGCTAGAGAAGTCCAAAAACATAATTCTTACAGCACCACTGCCTCTGTTCAAGTGGGAGAAGGATCGATGTAGCATGTTGATGATGGCATCTTCCGCTCCCACCTTCTCCTGGTATGCAAACTGCAGAGGGCTGAGGGCGCGGCGGACCTGTGGCCTCAGGTGGTGAAGCGGCAGCTGCTCCATGGTCTTCATCACATGTGACGTCAGAGCGACAGGCCGGAAGTCATTCAGCTCACTAGGACATGATACCTTTAGGACTGGGGTGATACAAGATGTTTTCCAAAGTCTCAGGACTCTCCCCTGTTCTAGGCTCAGGTTGTAGATGCACTGTAGAGGACTCCCCAGTTCCAGCACACAGGCCTTCAGCAGTCATGGCGATACTCCATCTGGACCCACTGCTTTGCTATAATAATAGTGCATGCCATGGCTCAATATTTGCCCGCAGTACCCCCACAACTATGAACTTAGGTAGGTTTGATAATGTTATGTTATTCATACTTCAAAACAATGCATTCAGATTTTCTATTCAATAGTCTGTGACAAGAGCTTGAAATGTGCCAACAAAACCATGCCAGACTAAAAATATATCCATCTGTATCCATGCATTTTCAAACCAACCTTTATCCAATTTATACAGCACCTTTCTCAACAGCTTTAAGTGCAAGGCAGGAACTATCCCTGCACAGGAAGTTGATTACAGAGTTTAAAATGTATACTTTTCATTAATCTGAAATTATATTGTTAGATTTATACATATGTATTGTTTAAAAAATATAAAATCATTTGATTTAAAATATACCCCACATGAACTGCACAATTCTTTTATAGTGTTACTTAATCATTTCATTTACATGTATTTAACATACTGTTTATTAATGTGGTGAATATTTTATCCAAAAAAAAAATATCTTTAATCTGTGTACTTTTAAAGATTTTAAGAGGTAAAAACATTACCTATGTGTTCAGATTCTGTTTGGAATTCTTTTAACACTATTAAAATTGGAATTTAAATTTCTAAATGCAAATCAAAAACGCAACCGATTTTAGTTTTCAAGACACCTTCTGTGTCATAATACTCCGTGATACTGAATGATAAAGGTGCAAAAGAAGACATTTAAAGATTCACTCAGCACAGCCTTCCCAGAATGTGCCTTTCATAGGTTATTTGAACTCAGTCTCCCTTTTACAATATATATACTCTAATTAAGCTTCTTTCTACAGCTCCCTTCTTCAAATTACCATCAATGTCATTCTCATTTGAGCTCTTTTCATCATTGTAAAAAGAACAATGAGACCAGATTAACTTCAGTAACACTTGTAAAGGGTGAGAGACTTTTAAAGTTAATAGTGTGTAGACTTGTTCTTAACACAATTATAATCAGGCATATGAACACTCACCTGATTTAACAGTTAGATGGAATTTTAACAAGAGTCCTGATGAAAGTTTCACTTCCTTGAGAGAATCACAGCAAAAGCAAACATTCCAATTTCTTTCATCACAGCTAAATTGGTCCAAATATTCAAACATCAGATGATAATCATTTTAGCAATCACATTAAATCAAAATTTAGAATTAATTTCAAAACTTTGTGTTGCTAGTTTTTTTTTTCTTATTCAACATTTCAATATTTAAAAAGCTATTATTCTAATATAACATAATGAGTCCCCTCTAGGGCGGCACGGTGGCGCAGTGGTAGCGCTGCTGCCTCGCAGTTAGGAGACCCGGGTTCGCTTCCCCTCCTCCCTGCGTGGAGTTTGCATGTTCTCCCCGTGTCTGTGTGGGTTTCCTCTGGGCACTCCGGTTTCATCCCACAGTCCAAAGACATGCTGGTTAGGTGGATTGGCGATTCTAAATTGGCCTTGGTGTTTGTGTGTGTCCTGCGGTGGGTTGGCACCGTGCCCAGGATTGGTTCCTGTGTTGGCTGGGATTGGCTCCAGCAGACCCCCGTGACCCTGTATTCAGATTCAGCGGGTTGGAAGATGGATGGAGTCCCCTCTATTTGATTACTACAGTTAAATAATTTTTAATTTTACATTGTATTTAAAATATATAAATATTATAACATATAGTAGAAACATATTCAACCCACAATTCTGGACTTAGTTATACTCTGTACCAGTGATATTTCAGTTCTGATATTAATTGTAGTTTTAGCTTTTATTTTATTTTATAAAACTTTTACTTTTATTTTGTTCTAGTTTTCAGTGGAGTCAAAAATGTTTATTTTTATTTAGTTCTGTGTTTAAAATTTTTGTTTTTATGTTATTTAGTTCTGGCTTTTTTACATAATATTACTACAATTTTGTTTTTTTTTTCTGTCGCAAGACCACAAATACTGGCTTCCACATATTTCAATGTTTCAGTCAAAAAAATACACTCGCAGTTCATAATGCCATTAAACACAGCTTGACTATCAATTATCAAACAGATTAAGTGGCCTAATGAGTGTAGTCAGCAAGATCAAATATTTCAACCCAAGAAACCAGTCTGTGCAAGCACATTGTTGTTAAGCTTTAAACAAGCATGCATTTCAAGAGATCTGTTTATTTTGCAACAACATCCATTGCACAGATAGCCACACAGTGAAAATATTCACTTGACGAACGCCTGTGATGTGCGCACAGACAAGGTCCTCGGCCACTGGCGCCAGCAGACTGTATGTTGACAATTTCTGCTTTCAGTACTGAAGCAGTGACGTGTGGTGAGGTTCATGGCTGGTGAGGCACTGACTCCTTCAAAGTCAGAGTTACAAATACATGAACACAAAAGAGCAGCTTATTCACTATTCAGTTGGCAGCATGCATATAGACAACTGTTTATGTTTCATATCTCATCAGTATTCTTTACACACAGATAGGTAAGGTACTTATTTGGCTAAGAAAGAACGTTACATTTATAGCTGCAAGAGAGAGAGCGGAGAGAGTGCATTTGCTCTTCACCCTTCATGTGTTCTAAATTTGCTTTTGCAATTCAACAATTCATACTCATTCAATACAAATGAAAGCAGAGTGGTGTACAAAAAAAAATGGATTTTAATTTTGACGATGTTTGACCTTAGTTGAAATATTTAGTTGTTTTTAAAAGATTTTAATATTGATGCTTTAATCAATTTTAATACATTCTGTTCAACAAAAGGATAACAAGAAAAACAAAAGAATATTTTATTTAAGGTCAAAATTTTGTTTTTTGAATATTAGATTTTTTTTTGTAGTCTGATCCAATTTTTTAAAAATTTGAAACTGTGGTCTTACCTTTAATCATAAATTAAATCAATGTGCCTATCCTTCTCCATGAAAATCTCTGTCACATTCATGTAAAAGTCCTCCTTATTTTCCTTTAGTCTTAAAAGTCTTTCATTTTGGCAGTCAGTCAGAACAAAAAACAAAAATAAGCGGACCCCTGCAGTGCACTTGACTTTCTGATATCGCTAACTTATTGGTGCCCAGAGCCTCTGCGTAGAATTGCAGCAACATGCACATGTTGGGCTCACATGCGCCCCCTTCAGTGCGGCTTGGTACTGCCTCACCTTGTGCCTTTTCACTGCGGTTTTATGTCCAATCAGCAAGACTAGATATGTCACACAGGTTCAGCTTGTCGTGTTGCTGCCGCACCTCGCATTTCTCCCCTATATTTGATCAGGAAATGCACAAATTCAGTGATTTTGACTATGAAAATGATCAAAATTATTGGAATCATAAAGAAAACAAATTTATAGCACAGAGCAGTGGAATAATGTATTTTATGTTATCATTATTAGTTTTTTCACTTTTCATGATGACAGGTGAGACCGCACGTCACTGTATGAATTGCAGTCATGGTGCCAGAGAAGTGCTGGACTTCTACTAAGTTCTGATCCAGTTGGTCCTACACTGAAACTCCGAGACTCTTTTGTTCTTCTCACACACTACATTGGTTTTTATTATCATCTGTGCTGTAATTAAAGTATTTCCACACGTTACTTTCTCACTTTCTACCTACAAACATCTGTGCAAAACTCACCATCATCAACCACAAGTTCTTACTACTTCAACCTGATGAGCCAAATGTGCTCAACAAACAAACAACTATCCTTTACGGAAGTTGTGCCATGTGACCATAATAAGCCCAAGTAAACCAGATCATTGCAACGTAACTGAACGCTCAGGGTGACCATCAAACAATCCCTCTGCACGACTGAACTGGATTGAACGAAAATGCTGTTTTTTTCGTTTATACTCAATTTTTGTTCTCGTTTTAGTTTGTTCACATATCACTAATTTTTATTTAGCTTTAATTACTCTGTTTGCCTTAATTTCAGCTCTTGTTTTTGTAAAACGAATAACAATATTTTTAGTTCTAGTTCATCGCTATCACTGCCCTGTGCACCATCAATTCCAAACTGAATACTTCTTTTCAGCTCTGCATTTTCTTCTTTGAGAAAATTAGTTTTCTTTAATATTTTATTATATTTGGATGGAGTTTATTTTGATAATGCAGTAAAATGTATAATTTGCAAATATATAAGGATACTATCCATCCATCCATTATCCAACCCACTATATCCTAACTGTAGGCTCATGGGGGTCCGCTGGAGCTAATCCCAGCCAACACAGGGCGCAAGGCAGGAAACAAACCCTGTTCAGGGCACCAGCCCACTGCAGTAATTATAACAACGATTTACATTTTTTGTATTTTTGTACACAATTAATGTAGTTGGTATGCTTTCCTTTTTGATGCCTATTTCTCCACATTCAGCAGAATGTGTGATGTTAGTTATAGCCAAATTTTTTTTTTACATGAAGTCAATGGCTGTATCTAGTTGGGTTTTTTTGTGTGTTGACCGAAGAAAATTACCTCTCAAAATGCAATGCTGTTTTCACAATGTTATTTGATAACTCTAGATATTCTATTTTCAACCAAAAACCTAATAGGGGATTTAGCTCTTATTTGTTTTTCAAAATCCCATTTTTTATGATCTCTGTTAACTTATCTTACTCATTTGATGGGGTTCAGCACAGAGGTACAGCAAACAAATGGTTTCTGAACCCAGGTTCAGCGCTATCTGTTTTATGACAATTTGTGTTACACTGGTTGCCTGCAGCTCTCATACTCCCACTTGTTCACAGGACATCAATAGTTCTAAACCGAGATGACACATAACAAACACCAAAAGTAGGTGTATTAATGGTGCTTTTATTTAAGAAAGTGTTTCAAACAAAAGTATTTTCTTATTTCAATTTATTCTTTTAATAAATAAATTAATAAATAATCCATAACAGCAGTGCTCAGTGGAGGTTAAAAGCACATAAATAATTAAATAATCCAATAGTAAAACAAAGTTAAAATCACTGTCAGGGTTTAATTCATTAAAACCAGTTTGAACTTCTGTACTTCTCCTCTACTAACCCCCTCAATAAGAGATGTCCACTGGCAAATGCGTTGAACCCTCAAAATCTGTTTTCGTGTCCCCGTCACCATCCTTCAGAGGGAAACCCTGTGAGTCCTGCTCCTTTCTCCTGCTGTCTGTCAGCTTTCAGTGGCAGCTCACTTGGAGCAGTTGGTATGGAATTTTAATCAAATATTTTTAATCAGTACATGGTCATTTTTACAATTCAGTATAAGCATACACTTAAATGAAGTTGTAACCATGGATTATTAAAAGCATAAGGAAAAGGACTGAAGGTAGTTATAGGGCTAACTAAACACAGCTTAAAACTTGGGAACATGAGGCATTTGTCTCATCTAGAGGAGTCACCAAGGTAGTCATTAAGGTTAAAATGAAGTAGATGTGCAATGAACATTCCCTTAAAATGCAAGAACAAAGAACCGAGAAAGCCCAAATGCTCCTACTGTGAAGCGGTGATAAGACCAATGGGAAAAACCATAGGACACCCCTGTTAACGAAGCGATGTTTACAATAATGGAAGAATCAACATGTATACAAAGTTACTGGTGGCTGTAGTCAATTGGCTAAGATGGTAGAATTCTGTGTATTAAGAGTCAGATGACATGATGTATTAGGTAAGGTAATGGTAATAGAAAAGTAAAAAAGGGAATGAATTGTATTAATGCTTGTTCACTCCATGGATTGAGACATTTATGCATATCTATGTGCAAATCTAGAATTGTTCTACATTTTCATTTGGTCTCCAAGAATGATTTATTTGAATACAGAGGAAATATTTTTTTCACAACATTGGTTGGGCTATGTGTCCAAGGATTAAGAGCAACTTTGCCATGTAAGCACCGTCCACTTGCTCCTCTTTGGTCCACTTCCTGACCACTTGCCTCCACACCACTGTACCAGCTCTGCCACAATCCCGCTTCTCCGTCTTCTTTCTAGTGACTTAACCTTACACTTTTCATTCATTTTCTCTCTTGTCTAAACTGCATAGGTGAAAAAAAGTTTCAACCCAATCCTGTGCTTGCTTTGTACTCTGTTTTACTGTCAAATATAAAATGAATAAATGAATAAGTAAAGCCATCAGTGCATTCTGGTTTGGTCTGAGTATGAACACAAACATTAGTAGATAGAAACAGAAGGTTATGGTTTAACATTATGCAAATTAATATCAATATGAGAAGGAAATAAATGCATTTAGGACTATATAATAACACAAGAAGTAAGGTCACCCCTTACAAGCCCTTTATGATTATTACATTCACATAATTTGAAACAACTGTGTGAGAACATCCTTAACACTGTGCTTAACAGATTACACCAGGCCTAGCTTCACTGGACACACAAAATGGGGAAAAGTGACAGGGTTAGCTGCGGATTTGTAACAGTACCTTCTCTGCTTGTCCCAGCTGCAATCTGGTGTTTGTTTTTGGTAGGAGTACTCCACCCCCCCCATGCCTGAGCCAAGATTCACTTTGTTTTAGCAGTCCCGTTGGGCACTTGGGGTTGAAGCACCATTCTTGACGCTGCCAGGTTTGGCATTCCAGAGTCAGCCCACATCGAGCTAGAGTCTCCTTTTTTAGTTTCCTGTAAATGTGGGTGTGTTCCCCCAAAACCAGATAGGTGGCATTTTAAGTAACTTTATGGCAAAAAAAGAAACATTGGTATAAGAAAAAAGATAATCTTTTAAAGTGTGCTGGCTGCTCTTTTGTTATGCTCAGGCTACGTTTCCTGTTGATGAACACAGAGGGAATCATATGGTCATGCAAAGCATTGAGAACGAAAATGAAAATGCTTGTTCTGCACATAGCATGCTTTTTGACATCTAAAAGTCAAGTCACATACTCCTAAACTAACAGGACTGTCAATCAGCCTAGTGCACCGGGTTATTTGTTGTTATTTAAGGTATCAATGTTTTGTCATGTTCCATTAGCAACTGGATATAACCAATCATATTAAAGATTTTCTGATTATGTAATGAATTCCTTGGATTGTGATCTAACCCAATGAAGTGTATATATAGAGCCCAACAGGTGCCCCTCCTTTGTAACATTTGCTATTAAGGTGCTTGCACTCCTGTAAGGGTTACCTCTTGCAAAACTTATATAATGAAGAAGAATGATTGATGCTGTCTTCTGCCTGTGTTAATTGCCTATAAGAGGGTGCCGGTAAATTTCTTCCACAAAGGTTTGTGTGGCAAGTAGGCAACCTTGTTTAATGAACATTAAAGAAAATGCAAAAAAGCACAAAACTAATGAGGCTTTACAGCGTACAGTATGATACTTCAGCGGGAGTGCAGTCTCCATAGATGTCCTGTTCCAGAATGAACACCTCCATCCAGGAACTGCCTGTTTTTATGGTGTCCAGGTTAGAGGGGGTGGAGTATTTTGTTGGTATTATGGGTGGAGCTAGGTGCTAACCTGGGACATCCTCCCATAATTTTGGTGTAGAGAGAAGAAATATTTTAAGAGACTGGAAGGTGGTTTCCAGGCATGCATGCTTGACACAAGTTAACTAGTTGGTATTCAAGAATAGCTTATGTGTAATTATATTTGAATAGCTTCTCTTCTTCTCATGGTTTTTTTCAGTCTGCTGCATTTTTAAAAATGGCTAAATGAAAGGATGGGTTGTGATTTATTTATAGATTTTATGATATTTTATTATGTATCATTCTCTATCCATAAAAGATGAAAAATGTAATGCTGTAATATATACTTACGTTACATTCAACAAAAGTGTCAGGCTTTATATAGTACATTTCCATAATATATTTGTTTACATTTATTTTAACAAAAAAACTGGAAGATGGCTTGGTCAGGTTCATAGGAATCAGAACAGGGTCATCAATCTAGTGACCTTTAAAGTTTGGTGCATTAACTTGGCAGCTATATAAAAATATAAAATATTCAAAGTTGGTATAGTGCCAGTTTAATAAATATATTCTTACTAGGCGTTATGTTGTTTAATCATTTTAAAGTGTTTTTACATTTTTCAGTTTATGTTGTTACTACCAATACTGTACATTCAGCCTTGTCAGGTTACATGACAGTTAAAATATACTGATGCAAGTAAACAAGAAATAAAACTAGCCTGATGTTCATGCCTCTTCAGTTTTCTCAACTTTTCATTTCTATTAAATATTCTTGTGGGGATGGGATCATCCCAGCTGTATTGGGTAAGAGCAGAAATCAATCCTACACAAAGCAACAGACCCTTCATGTGCAGAACTTTACTTCCGAAAAATATCTTATCATCCTTAAAATCATTCTGTACTAAGTGTTGCTTTCTCTTTACAGTCAGCACTTCACACTGCACAAGTATTTCTAAACCTCCTTTAGGAATGGAGATAATATTATTAATAACAGACATTTATAAATCTAGAGTATGACTATGCAATTGTTTACATGCATTTGAATTTGAGAGTCACTAGAAGAGTTTTTAAAAATAGTTAATACATAATTTAGCTATAAAATAACTGCAACTGTAATTTTGCTAAATGAAGATTGATTTACAACAAATCTGATTTGCACACTGTAAAGCCCTTTTATTACACATATAAGTGTCCTTAATAGAACACATCAGAAATCTACACCAAGAAGAAGGAAGAATTAATAAAAATGTCCCCAGTCTAAAATGTATATTTTTATGATATTTTATTATGTATCATTCTCTGTCCATAAAAGATGAAAAATGTAATGCTGTAATATATACTTAAGTTACATTCAACAAAAGTGTCAGACTTTATATAGTACCTTTCCATAATACATTTGTTTACATTTATTTTAACAAATAGTGTAGTGGTTTGAATTACTTGACTGTAACATGGTGAATTAAAAAAATAGTGTTGCAATAACCTCACTCAGGTGCACAGTAGCCTGTTTTCAGGGTAAGTGTATTCCCACTGAATCACAGGTTTAACTCCATTAGAGTAAAACAAGATTGTCTTGGCCCTACGCATGTTGTACTTACCTTTCTCTCTCTCTTTTCCCTTCTCCTGCCTATATGCCTTGTCACTGTCCTTTCTTGTCAGATTACAATTTATCTCTTGTCTAATATCCTACTTAACTTTTATTACTAATGCTGTATTTAGTCTTCACTCATTCAATCATTTCTCCAGTGTTGGTTCCCTATGATTTCAAAAGAAATATATTGCTGTGAACTCCACTTCTGTCTAGCTTCCCTATTCCCACAAATATCCATATTTAAATATCCTCTCCCACTTGGACAAAGGCAGTGGTGCTGTAAGATTGATTTTTCTGGACTTCTCTAGCGCCTTCAACACCATCCAACCTCTGCTCCTTTGGGATAAGCTGACAGAGATGGGAGTAGATTCATACCTGGTGGCATAGATCGTAGACTATCTTACAGACAGACCTCAGTAGGTGCGTCTCGGGAACTGCAGGTCTGGCATTGTGGTCAGCAACACAGGAGCGCCGCAGGGGTCTGTACTTTCTCCGGTCCTGTTCAGCCTATATACATCAGACTTCCAATACAACTCAGAGTCCTGCCACGTGCAAAAGTTCTCTGACGACACTGCTATCGTGGGCTGCATCAGGAGTGGGCAGGAGTATAGGAACCTAATCAAAAACTTTGTTAAATGGTGTGACTCAAACCACTTACACCTGAACACCAGAAAAACCAACGAGCTGGTGGTGGATTTTAGGAGACCCAGACTCCTCCTGGACCCCGTGATTATCAGAGGTTACTGTGTGCAGAGGGTGCACAAAAATATCTGGGAGTGCAGCTGGATGATAGATTGGACTGGACTGCCCACACTGATGCTCTGTGCAAGAGAGGACAGAGCCAACTATACTTCCTTAGAAGTCCTTCAACATCTGCAATAAGATGCTCTATCAGAGGGTTGTGGCGAGCGCCCTCTTCTACACGGTGGTGTGCTGGGGAGGCAGCATAAAGAAGAGGGATACCTCACCCCTGGACAAACTGGTGAGAAAGGCCGGCTCTATTGTAGGCATGGAGCTGGAAAGTTTGACATCCGTGGCAGAGCGACAGGCACTGAGCAGGCTCCTGTCAATCATATAGAATCCACTGCATCCACTGAACAGTATCATCTCCAGATAGAGGAGCAGCTTCAGCAACAGACTGCTGTCACTGTCCTGCTCCACTGACAGACTGAGGAGATCGTTCCTCCCCCACACTATGTGACTCTTCAGTTCCACCTGGGGGAGGAGGGGGTTGGTTAAACGTTAACATTATACAAAGTTATTGTCTGTTTTACCTGCATTTTTATCACTCTTTAATTTAATATTGTTTTTTTATCAGTATGCTGCTGCTGCTGGAGTATGTGAATTTCCCCTTGGGATTAATAAAGTATCTATCTATCTATCTATCTATCTATCTATCTATCTATCTATCTATCTATCTATCTATCTATCTATCTATCTATTAAGCATTAGAATATTACATTTCATAATTGTATTTATTTTTAATTTAGATGGAATATCGTAGTTACACATTTTACTACTTAGTACTATATCCACAGTATGTATGAGCTCTGACCTGTTTGTGGAAAAGCCTCTATGAGTTTGTTTCCAGTTTCAAATAACAAATAAAAACAGCAAGTCAGACATGGTGAAGATGAAATTGCTAAAGAGGTATTTGAACAGGACAACGTATGGGGATATTTTGAAAGTGCATTGTTTTCTCTCTTGTAAATGGTGAAAGCACAATCATAAATTACACATGCACTAAAGTAAATCCTTGTATTCAAAGTGGTTAATTTGGTTGAGTCCTTCTCCATATATTGAAAGTCTTGGATTCTATGGATCTAAGTTAGTCAAATACATAGAAAATGGGATCATATGACATATGGAAATTATGTATCAGAAATAAGCTTCTATTTTTCTCCAGGAAAGAAACAGTTCCCTTTATCCAACAAGAACTGCTTCATTCCAGGATAAGACATTATGCTTTCTTACTAAGATCTCAATTCAACCAGTTTTATGTTTTCATAGTTTATTGGAATAAATTTAAGAATTTCTATGAGGTCAAATATCTTCATATGCGTGTTTGGTCTTAAATTAATTGTACAGGGTGGTCCAGTTCTAATTATGCAGATCCAGATCGTCTGGATGACTTTGATTTATGCAGGGTCGATTCCAGTTCGGCTCAAAGACGATTCTTCATGTCTTCAGTTCGCACACTTCTCGATGGTCTGGGATTTTTCGGGTGATTTTCTATGTAATAAACTTAATAAGATATAGCGTAATGAAAATTGCACAATTAGACCTGGACCATCCTATAGTGTTATGTGAATTTTTTTGGTTTATTTTCTAAAGTGTATGTTTCTGTTAGTATGTCCCTGAAAAAATCTTTCTACAGTTATGCATAATAATGAAGCTGACCCAAGGTATACTTTCCTGGAGAAAAGATGTTGGTTTTATGAAATGCAAAGTGTTGGTATACTTTGCCTCCTTTGTATTTCTCGGGAGCAGTTCGATCTGATGTTAACTCTTTGTGAAGATTTCATAGGCACACATTGTTGTGTTTGGCTGATCTTTGACCTTTGACTTGTTTCAGGTTCCCAGAAGGATAATTTCAAAAGTATAAGGGGAAGATAAGTTTTTCTGTCTTCGACTCTGTGCACTTCTATTATTCTTTACTTTGCTGCTTTTATAATGTTATTCTATTTTGTTACTCTACATAATTTTGAGTTTGCAATTAATAAATTGTCAGTTGTTGTACTGGTCATCTGCCTGTTATCACTGTAATGCTGAAATGGTAAAGCCTCTTTTACTGTGGACACATGCTGGAACTCAGCCTCTGAGGTTTGCAGTATGAATATTCATGTTGGGAAATAGGCTTTAAATGAAATATAACTGCCTAGCCTCTTAGGTTATGTTCTAAAACACATGATAAGGAATGGCACCTAGACTCTGTGCTCTGCTTTATTATAAATGCATGTGCAGATTTTGTGGTATAGCAGGTCCACCGTTCAGCAGTAGGTGGCTAATTTCAAATAAATAATCTCTCCTCAAGAAGGTACAGGTGTCAATTGAGTGCGGGTGTGCGTGAGTGAGTTTCACTCCACAGTTAATGGAGGTGCTGGCTGGCTGTGCCATATACACATGCAGTCGAAGGCAGATTAGTCAGGCACCTCATTGATATTGCGGAAGGATTAATTCCTTGCACCTGCACCGAATTAAACAGCTAGCATAAAAGAAGCCTGCACAGGACGGAAATGGAACGAAAGTAAAAAGAAAGACAAGGAGGGTAGAAGAAAATGAAAGAAAATGACAGAGATATCAGTTTTATTGGGAAGCACTGGGGACTGAGATTTTTTAGAGAAGATGCCTGCTGTTTTTTAACCTTGTTTTTATGGATATTTATTTATTGGATTTTAACCTCCACTGTACACAACTTTTACATGGATTACTTATTTATTGAAGACTTTTTGGAGCACTGCAATTTTTGGACATTGTTTATTTGTTTGATTTTAATAAAAGCACTTGTTCACTTTTGCACCTACCCCTTGTCTGGATGCATGTGTCCTCATTTGCCCATCTCGGTTACAGTATCAATGGTGGCAGGTTTAAGAGGGTCCCAAACAGGAGTGGGAACATGGAGCTAACCTGCACTGTCACATACTTAAACAGCGCTTAACCTCTAAGATTGTAGATATATAGTGACTATTAGCCTTAGTAATATTATTTCCTCAGGTATAGAAACCAAAGCTTTGAAAATGATAGCAAGACAAGCTAACCCAAATATTACAGTAACATAACTATCTTGTAAAGATAAAACTGGTCTGTAAAGCCAAAAGCAATATATTGGAGTCAGATGAATGATCCATACTCATATACTCATATTCTGTTGTTGGTTAGGAAGTGTGAGGCTGCCTGAAACTGGGTGAGTTGAAACTCACTGCTATCTGTTAGGTCATGTTGCCGTAGCATCAGGGTGGTCCCTGTACTGCTGTCCAGAAAAAGCTGAGAAAAGATGCTGGGTTGAATTACATGTTTTTGTCAAAACTCTTCTTTTTGTCAGCACAAACAAATAAAATAACATACTGTGTTATCCATAATTGAAATGCAAATGTTTGACAGAAAACCATAGTTAACAAATTACATATTTTTAAATATTTTTCATGTTATTTATAAAGCAAAGTTATTCAATGCCATTTAATACCATGTGAAAAAGTAATTGCCCTGTA
Source organism: Polypterus senegalus (assembly GCF_016835505.1). Taxonomy (NCBI): domain Eukaryota; kingdom Metazoa; phylum Chordata; class Cladistia; order Polypteriformes; family Polypteridae; genus Polypterus; species Polypterus senegalus. The sequence goes on along the minus strand of NC_053155.1, from coordinate 218,048,182 downwards.
GCAAAATAAACCCATTAAAAGGGTAAGTTGAGTCACCTGATTGAACAAAAACAGGCTTGGTTACAGCAATGACTGCTCAATTGAAACATCATTTATTTTGACCCCTTCCGAGGTTAAGGTTAACATTCAACAAACACATATTGCTACACTCAAAAGACATTCTTGAAGAAAAAATAATGTTGAAACTATCATTGTGGAAAGGTCTAAACTGCTGTTAATTAGATTTTGGTACTCTACCAAAATAAAAGGAAAACCATTGCTTCCAAATAGAAAACATGTTTAATAGTATTGAATCATGCCAGAAATTGCTTGTCTGCCAAAATTAATCCGACATAAAAAAAAATCTATAAGCCACAAAGGATCTTAAAAAAAAAACAGCCACAGAAATTCCCCAGCACTAGTGGTGATAGTAGGATGGTATTGGGGTGCTTTGCTGCTTAAAAACTTTGATGACTTGTCTTAATTTATAAAGCCAGAAATGTTTATATGCATTAGAATATTAAAAATGATATTTGCCATTAAACTGTGCTTGGGATGATTCAGCAAAACAATTATCAAAAACACAAAAGAAAACAAAATATTAAAGTTTTGCCCTGTTGTCCTGGTCTAGTCCAAGGCCAAATCAAAACCCAAGAAAGATGTAATGCAACAACCTGAAATTAGTAGTTCATTCTTAAAACCTGCCAATGTTTCTGATGCAAAACAATTCTGCATGGAAGGCTGATAGCGCATTGCTGCACCCAGCACACGTCAAATTGATCTATCGACCTACATGGAAGAGGGGGCTAAAATTCCTCCTTGGAACTGTCAAAGAGTGATACTGAATTATAGGAAGCATTAGGTTGCTTTAATTCCAGCTTAAAGATGTTCCAACCAGTTAATAAGTGGGTGCATTTATTTTTTCATATTATGGCAATTGCTGTTGGATAACAGTTTATTTGACTAATAACATAAGTAATGTAAATGATAAAGAATAAAAAAGAAGCTGTTTTTGAATGCCAACTAAGTTGGGTATATGTCATTGAAGAACAAGTTTATGTACTGTTTTAGTAAAGGAGGATTTTTGAAATGGTCATAAATTAATAAGAAACCTTAAGATGATGTTAACAATGTACGTAGTGTTGAGACGCTATAGGAAATTGCAATCCTGATCTTTATACAGGATTCATTTTAATATTTCAGCCCAAACAGCTGCAACTGGAGAACACATTATCTATCAATGGTAGTTTGCCATTATGCTGAGAGCAGGCAATCAGCAAGTCATGGGAAAGCTCAAGAATTGTATTCCTCCCTTTGTTGATTAGATTTGTGTTTTGATTAAATATGTCCAAGTTCTAGCAATATCCACTAGTTTTAGACATTTTTTAGACCTTTAAGCGGTAAAGGTCATCTTGCAGTTTAAGGCAGCCTCACTAGGAAGAAACTTTTTAAAAGAGACACTTGCTTTGCTATATTTGGAAACCATTTACCATATATTACGCTGAAACATACATGCTGTCTTCCTGCTGCTCTTTTCAATCAGTGAAAAAAATGTTTAATATTGACAGATTACTGTTCATTTGAGATAACTGTTTTTTTCCTAGTTTTCTCTGCTCCTTTAGTTGAATACAAATAGTAGAATAAATCATGACAACCACAAGCTAAGCAAAAAATAACTTTGTTTATGAAACAGGTAAGCACATGTGCATCAACTCTGGTGTAAGTAAACTAAAAAAGATATATTTTAGTAGAAACTTCTGTTTTAAAATTGTTGTATGTTAACTGTACACTCTGTTACAGAGAAAATATATGGAATGCTAAGAATCTTAATTATTCACATTCTACATGTATATGTATATTAACCCAATTTAAGTTAAAGCTTTTTATGAATAAAAAAAAATACAATTTAAATCACTGAACAGCATTGTAATAGTTTCTTCAGCCCTGTACATACTGTATCTGGTTCCTACTTTGTGTCTAAAGCTGTTGCTGCTGCTGGCATAGGCTCTGCCCCCGCCAAACCCCAATATGGTTGCAGGGAAGCCTGAATCTATCCTGGCAAGCATGAGGCACAAGGCCGGAACAATCCCTGGGCCGGGTGCCAGAACCATGAAGGGTGAACACACACACTCTCACACACAAAAACACACTCCGGCCAATTCAGCATCACCAATCAACAGAATGTGCATTTTTTTATTTTTTATTTTTTTTGGACTGTGGGAGGAAATCACAACATCCGAAGGAAACCAATACAGACACAGGAAGAACATGCATCAATAAGCACAAAAAAATTTAAAACAATCAAGTAATAAATGTAATATTGCCCACAAAATCCATCAGAAGCTACAACATTTACATATACAGTACAACTATTCGTTTAGCAGATGATTTTACCCAAAGCATCTTACAAATGAAGTCAACATAATCAAGTCAACATCAGTTAGGGTTAAGAGTGGACTGCCAAAATTGACCAAAACAAGTAAAAAATGTTCTGGACCTTATAAGTAAGTAATCAACAAACAAATTAAAGTACAGGACCAGTCAACCTTATATTAACTACACAAAAGAACTTCTTGTTAGTTTGCTAGCAATGGCTGGTGTGTATTCTGCTGTACTTCCACCTCCATTAATTTTTCACAATGTCATAAGTATCATGGAAGAGCACTACATAACAAAAGCATCAAAACTGGACAAAGACAATAAACTTTCAGTGAAGGAATTCTTTTAGAATTACTAAGTTACGCCTGTTAACCTTCTTATGCCACTTTGCTAACAGCTTCAGGTAACCTGTTTTTTTATATTCAATGGTAGCTTTCTCTATTTCAACAGATGTCAGTATGTTGTAATATAGAATAAACAAGACAATAATAATAATATTTGATCTGTTTTCCTAGCTACTATTTATCGCCACATTGTTTTCAAATGTTTTTGCATGCAAGTTATTAAAGTTCCTGACTCAAAACAGCATTTAAACGCTTCATTAATATTGTTAGTCAGAAAATATACATTTAATACATTGCGGTTACCTTAAGTTGTATATATAGATCAGGAGCAGATGCCCTTGCATAGTTGTGTTCCAATAAGAAGGTTTTCTATCAGTATCTGCTCTCACATGTTATCTCCATCCATCTATCCATTATCCAACCCACTATATCCTAACTACAGGGTCACGGAGGTCTGCTGGAGCCAATCCCAGCCAACACAGGGCACAAGGTAGGAAACAAACCCCGGGCAGGGCGCCAGCCCACCGCAGGGCTATGTTAACTCTAAGACAAGTAATTACTCTCTCAAAAACTTATCCCTGTGTCAGTTCAAAACTAAAGTTGTTCCAGTTAAAAAGGCACAGCATCAGTCTGAAGTCACAGTATAAACTTTATGTACTCATAAGATTTAAAATGCTGGCTACAAACATAAGTGCTGTAATGGTGTATAAAAATTTGGATTTTTATCTCTTTTAACTGTTTGGACCTATTATCCTTACTATGCTTCATCAATTTGGAAGCAGTTGAAACTCGGGCAAGGATGACTGTGTTTAAAATTTGTATACAGAAGAACTAAGGAACTTCTTCTTTTATTATTCTGCCATTCTTTAGGTTAACTGGAAAAAGGTTTATCCTTCGATTGTGCCTCCTGGAAACAAAAATGCAGAAGTACAGTATGTGAATTACTAGTTAGGTAGGTATTCAAAAAGCAGGAAAGTTTTCAAAAGCTTTCCAAATAAACTGAAGGGATCAGAGGTTCAAATAACTATGGGCACCCCATTCCACCAGCTAAGGGGCTACACTTTAAAAGAGTTTCAACTGAAAGTTGATGCCCCATGGATTTGGTATCTTCAGACACCATTGGGTAGCAGGCCTGAATTGGTGGGAAGGAGTGCGGGACGTAATGAGGCCTCTAAATAAGTAGGTGCTGAACCATTGACTGCTTTTAAAAAAAAACATTAATGACTTGAACTTGCTGTATACTGCTACTGGGAGCCAAAGGATTGATCTAAAAAGGAGAATGACATATGGCTGTCTCAGCTAGTTGAAAACAAGATGTACTGCTGCATTTTGGAATATCTGCAGTGACTTTATGGTACATGTTGGTACCACTTCTAGTAAGGAGTTGCAAAAGTCAAAGCAGACTATGACCGGTGCCTAGACAAGAAATGGAGTACTCCAACAAATGTAGATGTTGTACAGACTGAATCTGCATGAATAGGAGATTACTGCAATGTGATCATAGAAAGTTAGCCAATAATTAATCATTACTCCAAAGTTATGTTCTGACATGGTAGACACTAATGATAATAAGCTAATCTTTATAGAGATGTTGTGTTGAATTGATAGATTACTTGGGATAGCAAGGAGGTCAGTCTTTACCAGGATGAGCTGAAGTATAGCTGTGATATTAAAAACCATGAGACTTGATAACAGGATCTAGTTAGGTGGTATACAAAGAGAAGAGGAAAGGGTCAAGCACTAATCCTTAGGACACCTCTGCATTTGCCTGATGCATCTTTGACACCTCTCTCCACCATTAGAGGCAGAACTCGGACCATATGAGTGTAGTCCAAGTGATGTTTAGGTTGTAGAGGGAAATGAGGAGGATTTGATCATTTACAACTTCAAATGAAGAATATAAGTCAAGAAGAAGGAACTGATGATATAGAGGAAGTTCTAGCCAACAGCAGTGTTTTGGCAACTATCAGCAGAGTCATCTTAGTGAAATGGCCACTGATGAAGCTGAACTGTTTAGTAATTAGCAGATTATTTTACAGAAGCAAAGAAGAGACTTGGATGAAAACAGCAGATTCAATAATTTTAGATAAAAAGGAAACAAGAAAGACTGGTCTGTATTTACCTAGTTTTTTTTAGCAGGGGGTGTTATCAGAGCCTGTTTAAATGTTGTGGAAAATGTGCCTTTAGAAAGTGATCTTCTGCTAAGTGTGAGTACAGAAATGAGTGAGTTAAAGATAGCCTAAAGAAGGTGTGAGGTGGTGGAGGCTAGAGAATAGGTAGCAGTGCAGCTGGAAAGAAGGTTGGATTATTAATTGTATTGATTATCATGAGCTGACCAAAATAATTGAACAGCTACTTAATCAGATTACTGGATAAACAATATTTAAAAACATGACTTACATAGTGCAAATAACGTGCTAAAAATTACATGAAGGGGATGAATGGAAGACAGCTTTGAATACTATGACCAGATATTAAGAGTACTTTTTAATGCCATATGGTCTTGTCAACTCTCCTACTGTATATCAAGCCTTTATAGGTGACATTTTTAGGGAGAAAAATATAGCTTTTCTGTTCAGGTCTATAGTGAAGACATATTGATATTTTCAAACGACCTTGACTCCCATATCCATCATGTCAGAGAAATCCTTAAATGAAGTAGAGGTAATAAGCTATACTTGGAACTTGAAAAGTGTGAATTTTATCACGATTCTGAACTGTTTCTAGGGTTTGAAATCTCTAGATTGTGAGATTAAATTGGAAACCAACAGAGAGTGTCAAACAAGTCAAGAGATTCATAGGTTCTCAAAATGTTATTGCAATGTATAAAGATTTTAATTCTGTTATAGCCCCTACTACCTCTCATACTATAAAATCTGCTTGCTTATTTGAAGAGATAGCTGAGGCCCAGGCATTATTTTGATCTGTTAAAAAATATATATATTTTACTACAACTCCTATCTTTCATCACCTAGACCCATCGCTTCTATTTATTGTGGAGGAAGGCACCTCAATTATCAGGGTTGGGGCTATTTTGTCTCAGCAATTACTTTACTCCAAGAAAACGCATCCATATGCTTTTTACTCTAAAATGCCTACTAAAATGGTGTAGAATGATGATGTAGGTGATTGTTAAGAATTAAGGTGGTACTTGAACATTGGTTAGAAGGAGTTTCCCTTCATTATGGAGAATATACTGATAATAAAAATCTGTTGTATATCAAGTCTGCCAAGAGACGTACTGTAACTCTGCTGTAGACCAGTCTAGTGGGCTTTGTTTTTTTAGCAGATTTGACTTTGTCATCTCCTACAGAATTAGGAGCAAAAATGCCAAAGAAGATGCCCTTTCCAAACAACGTGAACTTAATGAGGCTACTGAAAATCCAGACAATATAATTCCACCAAAAGGGTTTTAGGAGCTACATTCATTGAACAATCTGGTGTTTTAAATGCTGAGGTCAGAGAGACGTTAAGAAATTAAAACACTCCTACTTAATCCCCTCCTAATAGACTATATAGTTACAGACTTGATTGGGGAAGTACTTAACAAGTCATATAGTCTTTATGCTTTTGGTCAACCGGGCATATCTTGGATTCTGGAATTTGAACAGAACATCTAAAAGGGATAAAATGGGATAAGCTTTTATATGTGGAGACTTTCAAGGAATGTTGGAACAATGTTTTACATATAACGCAGGACAGGTAAATCTTAACATTTGGAAATAGTAGGATATATAAGTAACTGTGCTGTGGGTAAATAAAATAGAAGCTGCAAAGGAAAAAACAGTTCTAAGATGTATAACACTAATACTTGTAATGTTAACCATCAAGCATATGAGAGTATGAAGACAACCAATAAGAAGGATATTAGAGAAGCTTAAAGGCAGTTAGAGAGAAATATAGTAGATAAGGTGAAAGATGACGCAAAGACAATCTTTCAGTATTTTAGTAGAAAATGATCAGTCAAGGAGGACTTAAAGTTTGGAATAGTAAAGAGGAAATAAAATATACAGGCAATAAAATAACACTCTCCATACTATAAACTTGCATTTTTTGTGAAGTCTTAACATGTGAAGAAGTGGAAGCTCAACGTGCATCACAGATAAATTAACCACTTTTGCGCAAGCAGGAACCTGCAATATTTCAAAGTTGTTTGTGTATGATACAATAAATCCACAAGTCAATCAAAAGCAATAATGACATTTGCACATCCCCAAAGAAGTCTTCTTTCAAATAAATCACAAGTTTCCATACTCTCCTTCAGAATTAAAATATGCGTTTTTGCATACCCCCAAGGTGAGCAGCATGTCACATCTGTGTAAATCTGATTTTATTAAGAATCCCACCTACATCAAGCTGCATACATTGAAAGGCATTATAATGATGTACAGTTTTCTGTGATTGGTCATTTGTACTACATGTCACAGCTGTGCATAAATGACAACAAATATAATGCCTGTGTAATATCTCACTGGTACGCACAATGAGCAAAATTCTGGCAAAGTTTTGACTTTAGTGAGAACGAATTGTTTTATGAAGGACAGGCTATGCTCGATTTGTAAACAAGTGAACTGTAAACAAGTCTCATATGGTCTAGAGCAGGTGATGACATCCTACGACTTAAAGGTGGCTGAGAAAACACTGCTTTAGGCGTATGTGCCTGTATGACTACCTCTGTGCTCAGGGCTGCTTGTTTCCTTGTTTCCTGCCTTGTAACCAGGGCTACCAGCAAAGATGTTGTTCCCATCCCCATAACCCAACACTGAAAGAAGCTGGTATGAAAATGTTTTTATGTGCTCCTGATTTCAGAGTCAGGAAAAAAAGTTTGGCTTGCTACACTAGACATCAGGTTGAAAGTTCCCTCCCAAAAACTAGCACCTTTTTTCATCCGTTTGTATACAATCATTAGACACCTTTGTCTTGTTACATAACAGTTTGGCACTTCCTACATATTTTAGAATTCACCCACCTTTCCATGCTAACTGACTTAGACCAGTGCACTCTAGCCCTCTTATGATACCTAGACGTCCTCCTGTTCCTCTAATTGTGATTGATGGTAAAGCAGAGTAAGAAGTAAAGAGAATTTTGCATTCCAGGTTGTGAAACTCCATACTTTTTTATTTAGTTGATTGGGTCAGGTATGGCCCTGAAGAGAAGTCCTAGGTATGGAGCAATATCGTGGGTTTTCGCCAACATTACAGGTAGATGCATCCAAAATATGCACCTAGGTTCTGCCATAAAGTTCCATTTTGATTAGTAAAGTATTATTTGCCTTTTTGCCATGATGCTCTTACCCCCATCACCAAGACGCATGGGTTGCTAGTGGGTGTTTACCAGCATGTGCCAGTCTGACATCCCAAAACCTGATGGTATTTAGACCCTCCTGTATGGCTGGAGGATCGTTCTGAATTCCTTAAAACAAAACCCTTTCTGTATTTTACTTTGCATTTGATTCTCTCCATTTATTAGTGACCGTTTAAGTTAAGTTCCCTGGTTCTTGTTTTGGCTTTTGCTTTTCTCTTCGATCTGTCTTTTTGGTTTCTGACTTGTGCCTGTTTTCCTGTCCATGCACTTTTTTCATCCCTTTACCTGTCATTTTTTCTTTTTGACACTGAGAGTTGTGCTGGGAGTACAGGCCCTCCTTTATGTCATGGGTGGTATGATGCCACTCTTGTCTCCCGACTCTGACTTGACTCCTGGCTAGGTATGAACCCTTCCTTTATCCTGGCCAGGATGCCTGTCCTTCCACCTGGGCACTTACACTATATTCTTAATAATAAATGATCCAAGTGATTCTCCGTCTTTTTTTCCCTGTCTGACTTTCAATCCTTTTCCCGAAATAGTTGAAACAAATTACATATGATAATTTGATTGTATAAATTATAAATTAGATTGTATAAATATGATTAGAACAGACCATATTCAACAGAATGGTCAAACATCTACTTTGTGTGTGCTTATATACTATATATATATATATATATATATATATATATATATATATATATATATATATATATATAATTTCTTTTCAAAAATAGAGTATAATAGAAATAATCTGGTGTAAAATAAATGCATTTAAGTATATGCATGATTTAAATTATTTATTTAGGGACTACTACCTTGTTCACACTTATTACAAAACTTTTTCCATGCATTCAAAGCTAACAAAGGACAAAATACAAGTATGATTTCTTTTTTGTCACATGCAAAATATGAATACAAACAGATACCAAATCATTTAGTAACACTTACCAGAAAAACCTATAATCTCTCTCTCTTGGGCCAGATGTTCACTGCAATGACTGGGCTGTGATATGAAATAATTCCAGTACATTCTAGCTTAATTCGATTCACAGTAGCTGCAAAAAGGTAGCTAACAATGAGATACACAGTTCCACACAAAATTAAACTGAGGTGGGTACACTCTTTTACTATACATTCTGTAAAATACACATTTTCTGTTATAAGTTTGTTATTGAGATCTTCTCTAAAATAATTTAACTCTTTTTGTCTCCTTTACAAGTACTTTGATATCTGCTGAGTCTATCCATCCATTTGCTAAACCTGATTAATAGACTGGTGGCCAGTGTATGCGAGGACACTATTATATACACACTTGTACACAATCTTAACTGGGCAGTTTAGTGTTGTTAAATAACTAACCATCCATTTGCTAAACCTGATTAAACCAATTCATGGTTATGGAATCCTGGAGTATAATTAAATGGCTCTAGACTGGTGGCCAGTGTATGCAAGGACACTATTATATACACACTTGTACACAATCTTAACTAGGCAGTTTAGTGTTGTTAAATAACATGTCATTGGGATGAAAACCAGACTATCTAGGAAAAATCCACACTGACAAGACATTTAAAGTCCAAACTCATTGTTTTCAGGCATTGGGTGGACATAGAGGCCACTGTTCACAGAAAATTAGGGCCTGAAATAACTGATTTGCTAAATAGTTATTTAAGTAAACCATGCTTTCAATAACAACTCTTCTCCATCACATTTTAAATTAGGATACCACAAACTTAGAAAAAAATGTTTGAATTCAAGAGGTGAATCAACTTCCACTTTTTCTAATTTCTAATCATTTATAATATTTGCCTTGTAATCAATTGATTTTCATATTTTGATACACTTTAGCAATGAATTAGTCATTTTATAAATGAGAAACTTTAAGAATATTTTGCTATCAGTTAGAATGTTATTTTTATATCTTTTGCAAATATATCAATCACAAAGTCAGGTTTATTGAACATCAGGTAAACCTGAACATTTGTTTTTTCTATAAAAGGGCCATAAATCTGTTATATATGTAATTGTAATTTAAATGTAATTTATAAGTGTACCTTGGAAAAAATATATTAAATACTCCCAGAAGGCTCACATTGGCCAATTGCATCATAAGGATCAGCAGCTTATATATATATATATATATATAGATTACAATACTATTTACACTTTAGTGTAATATAAAAGAAAGCAATATTTAACCTTTGAACAAGTGGGTTGAAGGAAATGGACTATTCAACCCTAAATAGTAACCTGTCAAAAATGAAGGGAGATAGCCTAATTTAATTTAAGTAGGTCACCCTTGTGGGGTGTAAAGTGCAGAAGGACAAATGTGCAGTAGTTATATTCATCAGTCAGCCTTTTAAATTATACTTCTTAGCAAGCAATATAACAAAGTAATACACAAATCAATTAACAGTATTAAAATTCTGGAACAGTTGTTTGGTTGATATTTAACATTTGATGCTTGTCATCTTTACGCAAATGCCAAAAACTTGAAAGAAATGTCAGTCATGATATTTTCCCCATATCTTTTTCTGGTTTATTTTTAAATTATAGAGAGCTTTTGCCCAAGGTACATTATCCAGTCAAAATGTGCCTATATGAAAAGGGACAAGTATAAAATTATGAACCATTAACATATTCAAAGGAAGACCTTAGGCCCAGGCAGCAGCTGTCTGTTTCATGGCATTTTGCTTAGAAATTTATAGAACAATTTTGGTACAGCTAGGCTTTAAAGATAATAAAAGACAGAAAGAGAACAGAAACAAAGGGTAAAAAATCCATTTGAAATACATTTGAATACAGTTCTTTGTTAAAGAATAACTGTGTCTCAGAATAAAGCTTACTTTTAATAGATTGTTTCAAACATCTTTTCTGAATTACATCAAAGAGTTACTATCAATACTTGGTGTTCATGATTTTGTGTTCGCAAAGACCATCTGCTTCTCCAAGGCATTCAGCAGACTTATTGCAATGCTCTTCTGGAGCAGCATCCCACTAAATGGAAAGTTACTCTAGGTATATAGTTAAAGGGAAAAACAGAAATAAATAAATAAGCACTTTCTACATTTACTGTAAAGTTAAGGTGAATTCATAAATGTGAATTAGCAGCTCAATGAATCATAGATTGAAAGAAGAGACCAAATGCTAGAAGGTAATATTAAAAGGAAAATTATCGATAAAATATATTTATAGTTGGAACTCTAATGTAAGATTGTAAGAGGTCAGAGTCTATCTTGGTAGCACAGGGCACAAGGTAGAAAACAGCACTGGACAGGAGCCAGCTCATGAAAAGCCCACTTATGCACACAATGTCTCTATTTTGGGTTCACCCGATAGTCTAACCTGTATGTCTTTCTGGATGTCGAAGTAAAACCAGGGTACCTAAAGAAATGCTCCAAGACACTGAGAGAACATGGAATCACCTCTTCCTGATAACTAGATGGAAGATTCAAACTCCCAATAATGCCCCTTGTCACCACTGCTTTTTGCAAACGCCATTGAACCAATGGCAGTTCACTGTCGAAATGCACATCAGATAAAGGGGATTATCAGAGAAGGACTGGAACAGAAAATTTCTCTATATGCAGATTATATGGTACTGTATATATCGGACCCACAAAAAACTGTGCCTGCAGTCCTAACAGCACTAACAGAATTTTAAAAAATTTCTGCTCTCAGAATTAATTTGAATAAAAGTGTACTCTTTCCAGTGAATTTCAAGCATATATTAGATTGGACACCCTACCTTTTATAATTGCAGATCAGTTTAAATACCTAGGGGTAAATATCACAAGTAAACATAAAGCTCTTTATCAACAAAATTTCGCCGTCTGTATGGAAAAAATTAAACAAGACTTTCATAGATGGTCAACCCTTCATCTCACTCTAGCTGGAATAATTAACGTTGTTAAGATGAATATTCTTCCTAATATTCTTTTTTTATTTCAGAACATTCTAATATACATCAATAAATCATTTTTTAAACAATTAGATTCAACCAATTTTCTCGTATCCAAAGACCCTTCAAAAACCTTAGGCAGAAGGTGGCATGGCTCTATCTAACTTTTAGTTTTATTACTGGGCAGCAAACATACAAGCTACAAAAACCTGGACACAAACAGATGAACATACACAGGCTTGGTCCGCAATAGAAGTTAAATCCTGCAGTACTTTATATTCCCTGCTTTGTGCCCCAATAAATGCAAGTTATCGCCAATATACTAATAACCCAATTGTACTTCATTCACTCAGAACATGGAATCAATGTAGAAAGCATTTCAAGATGGAGAATCTTTTATCTGTGGCACCTCTGCAAGAGAACCACCTCTTTCAACCCTCGCAAACATATGCAGCTTTTAATATCTGGAAAAGATTTGGGATTAAATTGCTTACAGATCTTTATATAGACAACATCTTTGCATGCTAAGAACATTTACATTCCAAATTTAACTTTCCAGCAGCAGATTTCTTTCACTATCTTCAAATATGAAACTTTGTCAAACAGAATCTGGCTGAATTTCCTCATCTTGCACCTTACTAAATGCTGGAAAAAATATTGCTCAGTTTGGAAGACTTAGACACCATTTCTGCAATATATAAAATTATCGTACAGTCCCTCCCTTTCAAAGATCCAAGAGGACAATGGGAAAAAGATGTCTTAATTAATATATCAGAAAAGGAGTGGAAGGTAGCAATGCAGTATTCACTCGAGCTCCATATGCACAAAGCATACAAATATTCAACTCAAAATTATATATCATGCACATCTGTCTCGCTTAAAACTGTCCAAAATGTTTCCAGGGAAAGATCCAACCTGTGAACGCTGCAATCAAGTCCCAGCCTTACTGGGTCACATGTTTTGGGCCTCCACCAAATTAGCATCATTTTGGACCAATATTTTTAAGTGCCTTTCAGACAGCCTTGATGTCACAATCCCTCCTAACCCATAAACGGCCGTGTTTGGGGTTCTTCCAGATGAGTTTAAAGTGGAGAAGGACAAACAAACTGTGATTGCATTCACTACACTTTTGGCATGCAGACTTATTTTGCTAAATTAGAAAAATCCTAACTCTACTCTTTTTCCTCAGTGGGAAACCGATGTTTTATACTATTTGAAATTGGAAAAAATCAAATTTTCAGTTAGAAGATCTGTACAGAACTTTTTCAAATCCTGGCAGGATCTAATCAATAATATTTTAGAATAAGAAGGAGTAATTCTCTCCGCATTTCTTTTTCTATTCATTCATCTCTATTGCCCTATTAAACTTATCAATATAGGTATGCTTACAAGCTTTAAGTATTACTCCGTTGACCATGCTCTCTTTCTCATGGGTGGGGTTCGATTTGTTTTCAATCCTATTTTTTGTAAAAATTGATCTATTTGTATGGAATGATTACAATAAAATTAAACAAAACAAAAAAAAAAAAAAACTCCAAATAATGGATCCATGGAGTATCACTGCTACCAACTATGCTACAAAAGTGACAGACACTTATCAAAGCAACATTTTGAAATGGACATACTAAAGACAAAGATCTTACAGCATCTTGAATGTATTTTTCTGGAATAATATTTTTACAGACTTAGCTGGTTTTTTTCGGTACATAGTAAAGGTTGCTGCTTGTGTTCTTAATCATGTATTAGATGTAATTATCGCTCATAATGATAAAATGCAGAGTAAAATGATTTCAGATTATTATTAGATTACTATAGTACATACCTTGGTGTTAATTATAAAGCTAAGAAGTAGAACTAAGACACATTTTAATAACTCTACTTGGAGATATCCATATTTTAAAAACAATTTGGATAATGTAATTTATAAGTTTGCCTGTCTTTGTGGAGTGGAAAAAATATATTAAATGTTCCCAGAAGGCTCACATTGGCCAATTGCATCATAAGGATCAGCAGCTTAATTATTACTCATCAGTAATAATCTCATCAGTAACATCCAGGGTTTTGCCCTACTTTGGCCACAACTGCCCACCACTTATTAGTCCACTAGCAAAATACCCGCGCTTCGCAGTGGCAAAGTACTGCCTTAAAATTTTTATTAAGAGGAAAATTAAACCTTTTTAAACTGAGGGAAAATATACCAATAATTATTTGTTAAGGATTTCTTTGTATACCACATTGTCAGTTCGTCCCTCAGGTTGTAATATGACCAAGCTGTGCACTGAGCTTACTCTTGGACAGTTGGCCATGTGAAAAGTAATCTTGTCTAAAATCTCACAGCTTGGATTTCTGCTGTCATAATCGGTTTGAGTCTCATGGTTTGTTTCAATTATGACAGTATTTGCAGGACTTGTGTTGAAGTGACATTCGGTATCTGTCAAGCGTTGTAAGCATACAACTGGTTTCATCGATAACTTCACATCCAGCTTTTGAGAGTTTAAACATTCATAAACATCAAAGTGTCCACTACTGAAATCGTCACCTGTGAATCAAAGATGTTTAACTCTTTGAGGGCTGAATATTTTTTCCAAGCAAATGCAGTTTTTATGAAATGCACACAAACTAATAATTTCACACATAAATCAACAACAAAACATCTGTTGCTGCATGCTTTGGCCACCAGTTTGCTGTCTCTTGTGGCTTGAGCCGCTCAACTGGTGGTAGGCTGGCTGCCAGGCAGTCTTCACATGACAGCGATGGTCATGGTCGCAGAGCAACTCAATATGGTTTTGTCCCTCCTGTTATTGTAAGTGGCGGTCCTCCAAGGCAAACACTGCCGTAGATATGTCAGCTACACAAGCGCATTCAGCACCACAATCAGCTCATTTGCGTTTTCAAACTCGATCTCCACATCACTTACATCAAAATCAGACAAGTCAGATTCCAATTCAGAGATAAAGTGCAGAACGGCGCTCTCGGAGTATTTTGCTTTGTGCATTCGCATTGATCTCTCGTCAGATGTCGATGCCATTTTTTGCTGTTGTTTGCAATTCTCACCTCTGCACAGGGAATCTCGGTCAGACCAACAAAGCTAACTTCCCTTCTAGCAAAGCGAGTCAAACTAAAATGTAACGGTGGGATTGGTCACCGTTTACAGTTCATCATCACCCTCAACCCTTCCTGTTGGCAAAAGTTGACATCAGCTCTGTAAGGGTTAAGAGGCATTGGCAGTTGTTGAAAGGTGTAAAATATTTGGCCATTTCGGTAAACTTGAAAGCGACAACCGAACAATTCAGCAGTAGCCATCAACTCACATGCAGAACCATTGGTGAAGGGCTTAAGCATTTCACTCTTATAGTGCTCCTGTGTAGTATAATTATCTCCTGTACCGTCATCAGACCACACCTTGAACCCGTCCCAGTCATTCAATACATGACACAATGTTCCTCTAGATATCAAGAGTGAGCCTGATATGGCCATGCAATATGTAACACAGAATGAAAAAGGCAGATGCCATCTCCGGGCATGGAAACCACTCGGTAAGTGACAGTTCTTTGATCAATGGTGATCACCATGATAGACATGTTAATGGGGGTACAGTTGGAATGATAAAGGAAATGGGTACCTGAACAATGTAAAGTAAGTCTAAAATACCTACACAATAACTATAATCGTAATAAACAAACAATAAAACAGTGGAGAACCCATGGATTAAATAAAAAGGCTGTAGTTATCAGCAGGGAGACGTGAATCCCGTGGCAAAGCAAGGAAGGGAATGTAGAGACCGGAGCGACGGCGGCCTTATATAGGCAGGCAGCCAACAATGTCGGAGGCGTTGGGATGGGGGACCCAACGCCACCTCACACGGTGACCGAGCTGCAGGCTCTGGACGTATATATGTATATAAGTAGGATTCAGTTAGCTTTGGGAACCTGCGTACCAAATTTCTTGAAGATAACAACAACAACATTTACTTATATAGTACATTTTCATACAAAAAAAAGTAGCTCAAAGTGCTTTACATAATGAAGAATAGAAGAATAAAAGACACAGAAAATAAAATAAAGATAAATAAAAAAAAAGGTAATAAAGATGGGCCCATAAGTAACAAAGACTGTTGAAAAGTTCAATATGGTGGCTGACAGTGGCATCATACCTCCGAAATAAGTATGTACATTGGTTTCGGTTAGCGCAGGGAAGCCACCTACCAAATTTCGTGAAGATGGGGCCATAAATAAGAAAGTTCAACATGACGGACGTTGTCAACCGTGATGACCATTATGTGTAGAATTTCGAAATGAAACCTGCTTAACTTTTTTAAGTACGTTGTAAGGAATGAGCCTGCCAAACTTCAGCCTTCTACCTACACAGGAAGTTGGAGAATTAGTGACGTTGGAAAGTTCAATATGGTGGCCGACAGTGGCGTCATACCACCGAAATAAGTATGTACATTGGTTTCGGTTAGCGCAGGGAAGCCGCCTACCAAATTCCGTGAAGGTGGGGCCATAAATAAGAAAGTTCAACATGACGGACGTTGTCGACTGTTACACGTAGAATTTCGAAATGAAACCTGCTTAACTGTTGTAAGTAAGCTGTAAGGAATGAGCCTGCCAAATTTCAGTCTTCTACCTACACGGGAAGTTGGAAAATTAGTGATGTTGGAAAATTAAATATGGCGGCCGACAGTGGCGTCATACCACCGAAATAAGTATGTACATTGGTTTCGGTTAGCACAGGGAAGCTGCCTACCAAATTTCATGAAGATGGGGCCATAAATAAGAAAGTTTAACATGGTGGATATTGTCGAACATTATGACCGTTACATGTAGAATTTCGAAATGAAACCTGCTTAATTTTTGTAAGTAAGCTGTAAGGAATGAGCCTGCCAAAGTTCAGCCTTCTACTTACACGGGAAGTTGGAGAATTAGTGATGAGTGAGTGAGTGAGTGAGTGAGTCAGTGAGGGCTTTGTCTTTTATTAGTATAGACTAGCAAAATAGCCGCGCTTCGCAGCGGAGAAGTAGTGCGTTAAAGAAGTAATGAAAAAGAAAAGGAAACATTTTAATAATAACATAACATGATTGACAATGCAATTGTTTTGTCATTGTCATGAGTGTTGCTGGCATATACTGTATATATATATATATATATATACACACACACACACATATAAACATATATATATATAAATACATATACATCCACATATATACATATATATATGCATACATATGTATATATGTGTGTGTGTGTGTTTGTGTCTATATATATATATATATATATACACACACACATATATATATATAACTATATATGCATATACATATCTATATATATATATATATTTATTGGGCGTGGGACTCGATTAAAAAAAATAATCTAATTAATTAGAGGCTTTGTAATTAATTAATCTTGATTAATCGCATGTAATCGCAGAAGTAAATTTGCCCCAAAGCGCAAAGGTTTTTTTAAATGTAAAAGGGTTTTAGTGGGCGACAGAATCAAATAATAGACATGGACATGAATATTGTAAACTCAAGCTCTTTTAATTTCTGGAAAAAAAAATGCATTTAAACTGCATTTCAATTCAAACCAGAAACAAAAATATCATCCCTGGCTAAAATTGGGCAGACTTAAAAATAAAGTGGTATTCTAAGTACTTTAAGTACATGTTCAGAATGGTATTGTCTTTAAATAATAAGAAAAATTTCAACATAAAGTGCAGTTTTTCTGCTTAAAAAAATTAGACAGAAACATAAAAGGTAATTTGACCAGCTTCACCTTTAAACTCTGAGTAACCTTAGCCAACATTATTTTGTACATTGGGCTAAAACTGTGTGATCATTGAACATTTTGTAATTAGATGGAAGTAAAATTACTAACGGTCACGGAAGTCCAATGATCCCCAGTAAGAGCCACAAAGTCAGATTTCTGTAATGCATCTAAATTTGCTTGCTTTTTAGTGTCATAAAGCTGTTGAATTTTACTTGAAATAGTCTCTCGGCATGGTAGTCGGAAAGTGGGATCACCTGACGCTAATTGTAGCACATTTTCTAACCCCCTATCTTCCACCACTGTTAGTGGTCTACGGTCCAAAGCAATCCATTTTGCGAGAGAATTTGTATGTTTGACCGATGTTGACTTACTAATTTTGGTCCTGAAGCCAGTCATTTCATCAGGTTTGGGCTGCCGACACCTTTTGTTGGTACTCGAACTCGCACTGCTAGTGCTAAGAGCATACACAGTTTCTGTGCTCGCTGTAACATGTTTTGCATTTAGATGGATCCGTAAGGTTGAAGTGCTTCGGTGGTCTGCAAACTCCTGTTTGCACAGTTTGCACAAAACCACGCTTTTATCAAGGCTTCTGTCGGGTAGTCTTTTGAAATGAAATTTGCCTCCGATCAGTCCTAGCAACGCGCTTTCTTCAGACTCTTCCATTTTTGTAGCTCTGATGTGTGCATCAATGTAATTGATGTATTAGGAAATCATGCATTGACAAAAGTTCCCCTTTGCTTGGAATGCAAAGTGTGATTAAATGCGTTATTTTTTAACGTGTTATGGAGCACATGCATCGAAGCTTCTCAGCTGTGCTTGTGCTAAGAAAAGGAAACATTTTAAAAATAACGTAACATGATTGTCAATGTAACCTTTTGTAGGCTCTGTCCCTGAGACTTATTAATTGTCATCGCGAAGCAGAACCTTACTGGAAATTGGAGGCATTTGAATTGAAATGGGATATCAGAGAGTATAAAGGGGATGCGAGGAATACAAACTCTCTCCCCTGAGCAACTGCCAGTAAAAATAGTTGCCTCAATTAGGTTCTTTTGCAGACACGTGACCTGAAGTCTCGTGCCGTTACAAAGTCTCAGTGGCTGTAAGGTTTTCAGTAATATTAGTGGTGTCCCAACCCTCAAAATTAGATTATGCTCAGTCGTGCCTGGAGGATTCAGAGTGTGGAGAAACCCTAGAGACATCGTGTGTATTAATTTGTGGATTTTTCTGTGAGTATTTGGTGGCAGCGTCACAAAGTTGCTTCCGCAAGACCGCGTTAGCTGCGGAGCTCAGCTCAGAGCAAAATGAAGTGAATGAAATGAGGTGAATGGGAGGGGAGATGATGAAGTCAATCCACCCCACAAACACAGTCTCTCGGAATCTGCATAAGCACAGTCCTTCATTAGCAATTTTAACGTTGTTACAAAGTGATCAAAACTCTCGTTTATACCCTGCGTCCTCTCATTAAACTTGCATCCCGCAAATATCATATTAGTAGTGGGCATGGCAAACGCCAGCGGCAGCCTGTCTATGAACTTAATTTAAACTTTAGGTTTACACCGTGCTTTGTTTCCGCAGTAGCTGCATATGCTTGTATGCGTCACTCGCTCGCTTCTTATTGTTTCGCTGCCTTCTCAATTGTATAATGCATGTTTTCTTCAGCGCTCTTTGGAGCTCCTCCTTGTTTTCTTCACAGTCAGTTCATGTGATTACGTGGGAGGCGTGATGACACGACATACAACTCCGCCTCCCACGGCCATCACGCGGCAGTCTATTACAGTATATGAAGAAAAAATACGTTCCGGTTATGACCATTGCGCGTAGAATTTCGAAATGAAACCTGCCCAACTTTTGTAAGTAAGCTGTCAGGAATGAGCCTGCCAAATTTCAGCCTGCCACCTACATGGGAAGTTGGAGAATTAGTGATGAGTGAGTCAGTCAGTCAGTGAGTGAGTCAGTGAGTGAGTGATTCAGTGAGGGCTTTGCCTTTTATTAGTATAGATTAATTGGATTAATGCATATTTGTAAGTGGATGGGACAATTCTGGCCAAATAGATTTGAAATCTTTTAGTTTGTGTTGTTCCTGGAACAATCTAAATGTGTCTTTTCCAGGGCAGTTATTCTGACTCAAACAGTCAGCTTGAAAGTTTCCTTCATGACATCATATGGCAGGGGCTGTAAACACAAAGGCAATCACATTCACATTCTTTAACCGCCATAGTTTTATCCCCAAGTGTGGCTCAGGCTTAAAATTATATGTAATTACGGTTAAACCGAAGTCAGGTTTGGGGTGATGTGATCCTTTTGCACCTCTCTGTCAGCAACTTTTGTGTTGTAAATGTAAATTAACAGTTGTAAATGTACATCGTAAGGCATTTCTAAAAGTTAGCTTTTTTTTCAGTTTTATTATCTGTCTCATTCACGCTCTCCTTTACCCCTTCTGATCTGACTCTAACTAACAGCACCAGTATAAACTCATACCCAATATGACGCTGTTCATTTTCAAATAATATTACATTAGTGTGATGGTGTTTTCTGATTGGTATTCAGGTCATAAAATGATTTCTTCAAAATGTGACATATATTCATCTCTTTCTTTTTTCCCCCGGTGCTGTGTTGACATTGTGTACCAGAAGGTGTGAGCTTATTCAGTGTGGCAGGAGCACGCAGGTGGCCAGTTGCTGTGTGATATAACACGCTTGACTTGTCGGCGAGGGTTGCGCTGTGCTGATCAATTGGCAAGAGTCTTTCTGGATATTTTCAACCTTTCTCTACAACTTGCAGTGGTCCCTGTCTGCCTCAAATCTTCTACTGTTGTGGCAGTGCCTAAAAAATCATCAGTCACCTGCCTTAATGATTACCCCCTGTGGCTCTGATCCCAATAATAATGAAGTGCTTTAAGGGAATCCTCCTAAAGTTCATCAAGGATGCCATCCCTGCTGGATTTGACAACCAACCATCAGTTCGCCTACAGGAGGAACAGATCGACAGAGGATGCCGTCTCAATAGTACTTCACACGGCCCTGACTCATCTGCAGTGCCCTTAACACTTATGTTAGGATGCTATTTATCGATTTTAGTTCAGTGTTTAAGATTGTAATCCCAGACAAACTGGTACAAAAGCTTAATAATCTGGGCCTGTCCACATCGTTGTGCCTCTGGATCAGGGACTTTCTCACCAACAGGCCTCAGGTGGTTAGAATTGGAGATTGTACATCAGCCACACTGGTCCTGAACACAGGCACGCCACAGGGTTGTGTGCTCAGCCCAGTACTCTTCACGTTATTTACGCACGATTGCTCTGCCATCTATGCCACAAATATGGTTGTGAAGTTTGCCGATGTTATGACCGTGGTGGGTCTCATATCAGACAATGATGAGACTCACTGCAGGGAGGAGATACAACACCTAGCACTATGGTGCTCCGCCCACAACCTCATCTTGAACACCAGCAGGACCAAAGAGATCATTGTGGACTATAGGAGGTCCAGAAGAACAGAACATGCTCCTGTATTCATACATGAGGAGGCTGTAATGTGTGTGGACAATATAAAGTTCTTGGGTATCAACATCACATCGGATCTGACCTGGTCTATGAACACATCTCACCTTGTACAGAAGGCCCAACAAAGACTCTTCTTCCTCAGGAAGATGAGACGTGCTGGATTCTCCCCTCGGCTGCTCACAAACTTCTACAGATCCGCTATAGAAAACATTCTTTTTCACAGTATGACAGTGTGGTATGGCAGCTGCACAGGACAGGAAGGACTTGGCACTGGTGGTGAAAACAGCACAGGGGATCATGGGAAGTCAGTCCTCTTCTAGACCTGGACTCTGTATATGCTGGAAAGGTGCAGAAGAGGGCCACATGTATAGCTGTGGATCTTACCTATCCGAGAAATGGACTTCTTGTACTACTGCCTTTGGGAAAGTGGTACAGAAACATAAAAACATGTACAAGCAGACTGAAAGACAGCTTTTTTCCCAGAGCTGTGAAGTCCATCTGCCCCTGCTGATACACACACATACATCTACATCTACCCCTAACCTGTCCCTCTGTAGACATGCACATGCAATTTTTCCTCGTAATCAAACACACACACACTCGTATTCCTTCCCTGCAGACCCATGCACACAGATCATGTACGACCTCAGGAAAGGTCTGGACTTGATAATGTTTTATTGCTGCTGTCTTTTATACTTATTATGTTTATTTTATTATTTATAGTGTATTGTGTATTTTAAGTATTCTGTCTTGAAGCCGAGTCCTACGAACAAAAAATTGTGTTATGTATATGCATAATGACAATAAAGAATTCTATCTATTTTCTATCTATTCTCTCAGTCAAGTTCACGCTTGCCCTGATCTGATACTACTTTTTTCATATAAAGATGCGCTATAACAGAGATGAACTGAGATGAGGATGAGGGTTCTACATTTGAGAAAGAGAACAGAAGCCTTCCTCACAAGAAACGTCCACTCACATATAAGAACAACACAACTGCACCTGGCATAAAGGCGAAAGATGGCACCGCTTGGATGTAGCAACAGGTCAGGCGTCATCCTGCCAGTCAGTCTGCCCCACTCATGTCCTTCAAATGTCCTTATAGAGCTTGCCAAGGTCTTGTGCAAAGTCCAGTTTGTGATAATGTCTTGTCATGATCTTTATATGAAAACATTTATATGTTATATAAAAGCCAGATCGAATATAATTTATGATTTATTTATGTATCTTCCTGCACAAGTAGACTGCAGAGCTTCTTCTGATCAACACGGGCATGCTCACAAAGTACATGTGTACTGAAGTGACATTATCTCCTAATTTAAGTACACTTCTGATTAGTTTTAACTTATTTCCTTAAGGAGGTGATTTACTGTTTAATTTAATAATTCTGCTGGATCAACTGTAACAATGCCTTTGAGAATTTTGAAAATTTGGATTAAGTCTCCAATCAGCCTTTATGCTTAAGACTAAATAGGTTTATTGTCACAGTAAAATGTGCTTTTTAGACTATGGATGAACTTGGCTGCTATCCTTTGCACATCTCACATTTTCTAGTACTGTATAGCTTTTTCTGTCTATCTATTGTAATGTGATACCAGAACTGAACACAGTACTCCAAATGTAGTCTCTATAAGATATTGACAGTTAACCTATGGGTCAAAGCCCAATTTGGGTTGTGGATGTGTTTTTCATGTTTCGCAATATGATTGTGTAGTAAAATTAGTCAAGTTCATCCAAGAGCAACTTCTGTTGTGAGTGATGAACTACCCTTTTTTAGCATACTGTTTATAGAGTTAGAATGCAAAAGAAAACCATTTATGCATCACAGCCAACTTTCATTTGTATAGCAGTGTAGCACAAAAATATTCCTACACCTGCAGCAGCCACCTCTCTCACAATCTGTGAAAAAATCCATCTGAGATGAATAACAAGCAAAAACACATAAGAAAGGGGAATAAACACAGGAAATGACATAAGCTTGTGAGATGAAGGGACCACGGCAGCAGTGTTGAAATTCAAATAAAACATGAGGCACAAAGGATTTGACAATTTACTGGGTGTTCTGGAGAGTGAGTCAATAGAACGGGGTTATACAGTGAATAGTGCTGTGGTGGTGTTGTATGCTAAATGCAATTTCACTCGCCATGGGGAACTGATCTATGCCTAATCACGTGTTCGGGGTGGTTTTTAATTTGGATGAGTGTTTCAGATATTGTCTTGTTTGCTGGGTCTTTAGTCAACCTGTGCAATGAAGTTTGTAATATTCCAGCATGTTTCATGTGTACACTCCAACTCATGGTATCTTGACAGTTCAGATGTTACATCTGTTGCAGTCAATGGGCTTGAGAAAACGTTCTATGTAGCCTGTAAAGTTGAAACAAAGAAATGGTGCATCCCAAAATATGTATCTACAAATGACCTTAAATCAGCAGCAGCACTTAAACTAAAAAAAACTAGAACAGTGGAACAAGCAACTGAAAGCAAAACTACTGCGTCTTATCAACTGTTGATATGCCTTCTCTTAAACTCAGCATTAATAAATATCTGTGCCAATTGTGAAGTAAAGTAAAACTGATGTTTTCTAAATGAAGCAAAAATTAGACATTGTTTTTTCACTGTGATAGGGCAAATGTTCCACAATTCTTCCAATTGCCTAAAGTAAAGCTTTAGATTACTATAACATACTTTATTAGTCAGTAAGGTATTGTTGTTTTTAACTTTGAATAGTGGTGCTACAAGTTGTAGTAATTTATTATAGATGATCCTCGGTACTTTGCACATTATCAGTTCTTTTATCTTCTTAGTTAGGTGTACATACAAAGTATTAGCTAATATATTTAGTTTCATTCAGTTTTTCCATTACTATGGTTTAGTGCCTTTCACAATCAGAAATTACATTAGAAGATACAATGGTTTTTGCTTTATAAGTGAGTATTCTCCCCACCCTGGACCTTGTGCTGGTGATGGGGTTTGTGCATCTTAGTAATACTCAGAGCTATTTTGTCTAGAGCTTTATGCTCCTGATAGGGTCACCCGTGACAAACAGGTTTGGGCCCAAAAGTCAGACAAAGAATGGTTTACAATGACCCTCATGTTGTTTCTAATACCAAACAATGTGCCCTGCCCAGAAGTCTGGAGGTTACATTTGCCAGCAAGTGGTAGTTGGGCAACTCATATAACTTGACTGGGCTCAGCCCTGATGTGGAGGCATCTTGTAGGTTCACCACCTGCAAGATGAAGGGTGAGAGTCAGGTGAAGTGCCATTTTAATGGCAGTCATAGTTGAGAAAAACCTAGACAGACTAGATATCGGCAATGGAGATTGGCTTTGGAAACTTGGAACATTACCTTTCTAAAGAGAAGGACCCTATGCTGATGCAGGAGGTGGAAAAGTATCAGCTAGATATAGGTGAATATAGATGTAGTTCTGTGCAAAGCATGGGTTCTGGAACTAAACCTCTTCATTGGGGGTATTCTTTTTCCTATTCTGCAGTTTCAGTGTGTGAAAGGCCAGTGTGGGAATACTCACAATCCCTCAGCTGAGGGCTGTGCAATTAGAGTTTTCTCTTGTGGATGAGAGGGTTGCTTCAATGCAGCCATAAGTTGCAGAGTTTGAAAACTCTGACTGTTGTTTGCGTTTATGCACCAAATAGCTATTGAAGTATTCCCCTTTCTTGGAGATAGGCAGAGGAGAGCTTGAAAGAAATCTGCCCACCAACTCAGTAGTCTTACTGGATGACTTCAATGCCTGGAGGAACAGACTGCTAGATCTGAAACAGAATGATGAGTTGTTATTGGATTTCTGTACTGGTCAATGACTGTGCATAACAAACACCATGTTTGAACACAAACAGGCAAGTGTACCTACTACCAGAACATATTTTGCTGAAGGTCAATGATGAAATTTGCAATTGTGTCATCTGACCTGATGCCATATGTTTTGGAGCAAATCTGTGCAGAGTGGGGTCATGGACATTGGATCGAAATGAACCCTGTACAAGATCTCAGTTTTGGAAGCAGTTGTTAAAAGCTGTAGTCTTAAGGCATCAGGGCATCTCATAGCATAAATTTTAGGACTCAACAGTGGACACCAGAGGTGAGGGAAACTGCCAGAGTCAAAAAGGTGTCCTTCAGGGAAATGCTGTCTTCGGGATATCCTGACTCAGTTGAGAGGTACTGACAGACTTAATGAACTGCTGTAAAAGAGGTTACAGAAACAAATGTTTGAACATTGGAGGAATTTGCAGAGTTCATGGTGAAAGACTGTCAGATAGTCTGGAGTCTGTTTGATGTCTCAGAAGGAAGGAAGACATGACTTTGCTCAGACTGTGTTAAGAAAGGATGGAGAGGTGCTGACCTCTTCTGGGAAACTGTCGAGTGGTGGAAGGAACACTTTAAGAAACTCTGCAACCAGATGGAGATGCCCTCTTATCAGGAGACACTGTTGGACACATCTAGTCAGGGGTGGGGGTAGTAATCGAAACACTGTTGCTGAAGTCAGTATGGACATTGCTGGACATTTGATAAGAGATGTTGAAAGCACTGGCCATTCCTAGGATGGCATGGTTAATGTGTATATTCAATGTCACATAGAAGGTGTGTAAAGTACCCTTGGACTGGCTGACTGGTTTAGTGGTCCACAAATTCTGAAAAGGTGACTAGAAGGTGCGTTCCATCTACATAGGGATCACACTCTTCAGCTATCCAGATAAGGCCCATGCCAGAGTGCTGGAGAAAGGATTCCATCCAACAGTTGAGCCTAAGATATAGGAAGAGCAATGTGGATTCAGTCCTGGCTGAGGAACAATAGACCAGTTCTTCTCCTTAGACCAGCTGCTGCTGGTGCGTGTGAGAGTATGATAAATCAGTCTACATGTTTTTTGTAGACTTGAAAAAGATGTATTACAATGATGGAAAAAGGGAATGTGAGATTGATAAGTTAACTAGAATGGCAGCAGCAATTCTGAGAGCTCGGTATCATGGGGTATCAAGACACAATGGTTTGGTTACATCTGTTGTGAGAGGTGGACATCTATTACAGAGCACTGCTGGCATTGATTTTTTTTCACTTTTTTGTTTACACTATCATTCTGAGTGAAGAGCTGCCAGACAGCTGGGAAATTACAACAGATGTAGTAAGGGTGACAGCAAGAAGGGTGCTTGGCGTGACATCTGGAATGAGGAAGGAGGAAAAGGAAACCTGGTGGTGGAATAAGGAAATACAGGAGAGTATACAGAGGAAGAGAATGGCAAAGAAGAAGTGGGATAGTCAGAGAGATGCAGAAAGTAAACAAGAGTACAAGGAAATAAGGCGCAAGTTGAAGAGAGAGGTGGCGAAGGCTAAACAAAAGGCGTATGATGAGTTGTATGAGAGGTTGGACACTAAGGAAAAGGACCTGTATCGATTGGCTAGACAGAGGGACCGAGCTGGGAAAGATGTGCAGCAGGTTAGGAGGATAAAGGATAAAGATGGAAATGTACTCACAAGCGAGGAGAGTGTGTTGTGCAGAAGGGAAGAGTACTTTGAGAGGCTGATGAATGAAGAGAACGAAAGAGAGAAGAGGTTGGATGATGTGGAGATAGTGAATCAGGAAGTGCAACAGATTAGCAAGGAAGAAGCAAGGACGGCTATAAAGAGAATGAAAAATGGAAAGGCCGTTGGTCCAGATGACATACCTATGGAAGCATGGAGGTGTCTAGGAGAGATGGCTGTGGAGTTTTTAACCAGATTGTTTAATGGAATCTTGGAAAATGAGAGGATGCCTGAGGAGTGGAGAAGAAGTGTACTGATGCCGATATTTAAGAATAAGGGGGATGTGCAGGACTGCAGTAACTAAAGGGGAATAAAATTGATGGGCCACGGCATGAAGTTATGGGTAAGAGTAGTGGAAGCTAGGTTAAGAAGTGAACAGCAGTATGGTTTCATGCCAAGAAAGAGTACCACAGATGCAACGTATGCTCTGAGGATGTTGATGGAGAAGTTTAGAGAAGGCCAGTTGCATTGCGTCTTTGTGGACCTGGAGAAAGTATATGACAGGGTGCCTCCAGAGGAGCTGTGGTATTGTATGAGGAAATTGGTAGTGGCAGAGAAGTACATAAGAGTTGTACAGGATATATACGAGGGAAGTGTGACAGTGGTGAGGTCTGCAGTAGGAGCGACAGATGCATTCAGGGTGGAGGTGGGATTACATCAGGGATCAACTCTGAGTCCTTTCTTATTTGCAATGGTGATGGACAAGTTGACAGACCATATTAGACAGGAGTCACCGTGGACTATGATGTTTGCTGTTGACATTGTGATCTGTAGCGATAGTAGGGAGCAGCTTGAGAAGACCCTGGAGAGGTGGAGATATGCTCTAGAGAGGAGAGGAATTAAAGTTAGTAGGAACAAGACAGAATACATGTATGTAAATGAGAGGGAGGTCAGTGGAATGGTGAGGATACAGGGAATAGAGTTGGCAAAGGTGAATGAGTTTAAATACTTGAGATCAACAGTACAGGCAGGGTGGAATGGGTGGACAAGAGTGTCAGGAGTAATTTGTGACAGACAGGTATCTGCAAGAGTGAAAGGGAAGGTCTACAGGATGGTAGTGAGACCAGCTATGTTATATGGGTTGGAGACGGTGGCACTGACCAGAAAGCAGGAGACAGAGGTGGAGGTAGCAGAGTTAAAGATGCTAACATTTGCACTGGGTGTGACGAGGATGGATAGGATTAGAAAAGAGTACATTTGAGGGTCAGCTCAAGTTGGACGTTTGGGAAACAAAATCAGAGAGGCAAGATTGCGTTGGTTTGGACATGTGCAGAGGAGAGATGCCGGGTATATTGGGAGAAGGATGCTAAGGATAGAACTGCCAGAAGAGGAAAACAGGAAGGCCTAAGCGAAAGTTTATGGATGTGGTGAGAGAGGACATGCAGGTGATGGGTGTAACAGAACAAGATGCAGAGGACAGAAAGATATGGATGAAGATGATCCTCTGTGGCAACCCCTAATGGGAGCAGCCAAAAGAAGAAGAAGAAGATTCTGAGATATCCTGTATCCATAACCCGGTAATGGATCAGCCTGGACTTCATGGTGCAGTATTGGCTCTAGCCAAGAGTGACTGTGTGAGCGAAACTGCAAGTGAGGTGGGCAATGAGAATTTGTCAATCTCAGAAGGGCTATTGGTACTGACCATGGCCTCTTTATCTCTCCGTTGTCAACTACTATCAATACTCCCACCAAGTCAACAGCATCAATTCATACTGCCTTTGAAGTGTGGAGAAGATGGAAGGTAATGATTATCACAACACATATATAAATGATATAAAGAGCGACATAAATTATATAAAGTGTGACATAAAAATTATATAAAGGATATAAAGAAGGATATACACAAGAGAAATGACAACAGAATAGACAACCTGCTTCAGGATATTAAAGACAAGGAGTTACATTTAAGCAATAACTTTGCTGTAAGCATTAAACACATTCTAGCAAGAATTGATGAAAAAATACAGGAAAATATTTGTAAAACTGAGAATAATATTTGGTACATCTTCAAGAAGTTAAGCAAACATTTATGACTCATATTAAAGAAGCTGAACAGTTGACTTCTGCCATCGACAAAAAAGCAACTGTTTTACAATCAGAATGCAAAGTGCTTGGTGATAAACTAGCTGCACTGGAAGATAGATATATAAGGAAAAACATCAGAATCGAAGGTGTCTCCCTGAAAACCTTGAGAGTCCAATTCAGTAAACTTCATAGCTGAACTATTCTCTAAAATAATTGGAAATGGCTTCAAATTGGACCACATATGTTAATCGAATGCCTCAAAACCCGAAAAAACCTGATTGTCCATTTTGATAAACTACAGGTTAAAAAAAAAGTGATGTCGATTTTCAGAAAGAAAGGCTAAAAAAAATGACGTTGATTCTCAGACAGAAAGAGAAGATTATGTTTGAAAATATCCACATTCGTATTTTCCCAGATTTCTGTCCTTCACGCACTTAATGTGGATGATAGAGATTTCATCCAAAATGTGTTTGTATCTGTCCCTAATTTGAACACTCATAAAATTACAATGGCCTGAAACTTTAATTATGTTTTATATCCAGACTGGGATAGGTTTTCAACTACAGTGGCGATAACATCTAACACTCCAAAGTAATAACACAGATTGTAATGGATCATAACTTATCAGACACATGGAGATTTTTAAATCCAAACTCAAGAGCATTGTCTTTCTTTTCATCGGTATATCACAGTTACTCAAGAATTGATTATTTCGTTATAAAAAATAATTTAATGTTAACTGTCAGATCTTGCAAGTATAACGGTCTTTGCAAGAATAAAATAGGAAACTCTGAAGGCTTGTTTCCTATCTTTCCCATAAAAATAAACCAAGAAGGCATCAGAGTTAATCGGCAAAATTGTCAGAATAGATCAAGAATATGCCAGGTTTCCCAATGTGGCATTTTAAAGGAAAAGACAGGTTTTGCAATCAGAATTTAACCTTTTCACAACAAATGGAATGGAACAGCTCATCTTTAAACTGTAACATTACTATGAACACAGATAGATAGATAGATAGATAGATAGATAGATAGATAGATAGATAGATAGATAGATAGATAGATAGATAGATAGATAGATAGATAGATAGATAGATAGATAGATAGATACTTTATTAATCGCAAAGGAAAATTCACATACTCCAGCAATATTAAATTAAAGAGTGATAAAAATGCAGGTATAACAGACAATAACTTTGCATAATGTTAGCATTTATCCCCCCGGGTGGAACTGAAGAGTCGCATAGTGTGGGGGAGAAATGATCTCCTCAGTCTGTCAGTGGAGCAGGACGGTGAGAGTAGTCTGTCGCTGAAGCTGCTCCTCTGTCTGGAGATGATACTGTTTAGTGGATGCAGTGGATTCTCCATGATTGACAGGAACCTGACAGCACCTGTCGCTCTGACATGGATGTCAAACTGTCCAGCTCAGTGCTTACAGTAGAGTCTGCCTTCCTCACCAGTTTGTCCAGGTGTGAGGCGTCCCTCTTCTTTATGCTGCCTCCCCAGCACACCACTGTGTAGAAGATGCATCCCACAATAGCAGTGTCGTCAGCGAACTTTTGCACCTGGCAGGACTCCGAGTTGTATTGGAAGTCCGATGTATATAGGCTGAACAGAACCGGAGAAAGTACAGTCCCCTACAGCGCTCCTGTGTTGCTGACCACAATGTCAGACCTGCAGTTCCCGAGACGCACCTACTGAGGTCTGTCTGTAAGATAGTCCATGATCCATGCCACCAGGTATGAATCTACTCCCATCTCTGTCAGCTTGTCCCTAAGGAGCAGAGGTTGGATGGTGTTGAAGGTGCTAGAGAAGTCCAGACGCATAATTCTTACAGCACCACTGCCTCTGTCCAAGTAGGAGAGGGATTGGTGTAGTATATAGATGATGGCATCCTCCGCTACCACCTTCTCCTGGTATGCAAACTGCAGAGGGTCGAGGGCATGGCAGATCTGTGGCCTCAGGTGCTGAAGCAGCAGCCGCTCCATGGTCTTCATCACATGACAGGCCGTAAGTCATTCAGCTCACTAGGACGTGATACCTTTGGGACTGCGGTGATGCAAGATGTTTTCCAAAGCCTCGGGACTCTCCCCTGTTCCAGGCTCAGGTTGAAGATACGCTGTAGAGGACTCCCCAGCTCCAACGCACAGGCCTTCGGCAGTCGTGGCATTGCTCCATCTGGACCACTGCTTTGCTGGCACGATGTCTCCTCAGCTCTCTGCTTACCTGGGCTTCTGTAATTGTGGGTGAGGTGGACTTTCTCCTATGCTGGTATTAGCAGAAGGATGGGTGGAAGGTGCACTTCTCCGAGGTGAGAGTGGGTTTGGGTGGTCAAACCTGTTAAAGAAGTTGTTCATCTGGTTTGCTCTCTCCACTTCTCTCTAGATGGTGGCACCCTGCTTCGAGCTGCAGCCAGTGATGATCTTCATCCCATCCCACACTTCCTTCATGCTGTTATTCTGCAACTTCTGCTCCAGCTTTCTCCTGTACTGCTCCTTCGCTGCCCTGAGCTGGACTCGGAGTTCCTTCTGCACACACTTGAGGTTATGCTGATCACCACCTTTAAAAGCCCTTTTCTTCTGGTTCAGAAGGCCCTTGATGTCAATTGTAATCCATGGCTTGTTGTTAGCATAGCAGGGTACTGTTCTTGCTGGAACTACAATGTCCATACAGAAGTTGATGTAGTCAGTAGTGCAGTCAACAACCTCCTCAATGTTTTCACTATAAGATCCGTGCAGAATATCCCAGTCCGTAGTTCCAAAGCAGTCTCCCAGAGCCTGCAAGTACAAGCTGCAGAAATGAGGTTTCTTTGCAGGGCTACTGGGTTGACACTCTGCTATAGATTAAGAAGTTTAGTAATTTTGGAGACACTCAAAGAAGAGTCACTGCCCCTCCAGATGAAGGGGAGGCAGTGGTGGTGGTTTGCTTGTGTCATAAGGATGCCATGGGATATGATAGAGATAGAGAGAAAGTTGGAATCTGTTTCTGGGGACAGGGAAGTCTGGAATGACCCGCTGGGCTTGCAGCCACCAAGTCCCTTACCAGAAAAAGCAGTATGAAAAGAAAGCCTTCTCACTACTGAGGCCAAGATCTTTTGATTGCACTAGGAGACCAGCTCCTGAACCTCTGTTATATAAGTAGACTCATTTCCACTGTTAGTAAGAACAATTAGTGTCATATTATCAGCAAATATTTTGAGTTTTACAGAAATGCAGTTATTTGTTTAAAGACTGATAAACACATATACTTTATAAACTACTACCACATATATTTTTCAAACTTTTTGCACACTAGGGAAATTCCTGAAGAGTGGAGTCTAGCAAATTATATACCATTGTATAACACTAGAAATACTAAACACGACCAACTAGCATTGTGTTTTTAAATCTTCGACTATTTCCTCAGTGTGCACTCAGTCCTCAGTTCTGCCCCTCCTTGACATTTCATAATTGCTTGCTGTGCAAACACACTTGTTATTATAACTCTGTTTTTTTCACATGAACAACCCCCTATTACTGCCACAAGCAAAGCTATTGAATGTTGGTACCCAGGTGTAAATCGCTGTCATTCTCTTCTGCTTCGCATGTAACCGCATTTGCGTATTCTTTTCACTTCATAAAATCTAACAGGTCATTTTATAGAGGTTATTGTATGTTTCTGTCTCCTAAAAATGACTATACTTATATCACTAAAAGAGTGTTTAACAGGACAGCCCCATATACAGGGAATTACAGTAGTCAAGCCGAGAAATGGTAAAGGCATGGATAACTATTTCCAGGTCCTTATGAGATAAAATCAGATTTAACCTGCTGCTTTTAACTTTCTATGCTTTGTCTTAATGTCTAGAGTGATTGAAGTAATAAGTTAGATTTCTTTGAGCACCTGGTGACAGACAGATTTTTGCCATTATATATGTGCTGCGAGGTTTATAAGGCTGAGAGTGAGGATGCTACTCAATAGAAGGGACAGTACGAGAGGTATTCTTGGCTGATAAATGGCCTATAGTCAAGAGTGCTGAGTCTTTGTATGTTTAAATGTATAATTGTAGACCAAATGTAGTATTTAGGTCTGAGATATCATTAAAACATTGTATGTTGTTCGTGCAGATAATAAGTAAGTTTCTTGAAGTGCTGAGTGACAGGCTGTGTTATTCCTAATGCACTTGTGTGGTTTAAAGTACTAGAGGTTAATCAGCGTGTATGTGTTATTCATGGGGCATTGTTGTGGATAGGGTCTGTGTGTATGCGTATAGCTACATATGTGTGTGTTCATCTTAAAGTGCAACAGTAGACCAACCTGATAACGAACTTGACGAGAACACTTACCCTGGAGAAAACAGGTAAAGGGTAAGTAGAGGGAAATACCATGATAATACACACCTCAAAATACAAATAAACATCAACAGGCAAAATCTACATTTTAAACA
This sequence comes from Polypterus senegalus, assembly GCF_016835505.1. NCBI lineage: Eukaryota > Metazoa > Chordata > Cladistia > Polypteriformes > Polypteridae > Polypterus > Polypterus senegalus. The sequence goes on along the minus strand of NC_053155.1, from coordinate 218,015,016 downwards.
GTTTTTGAAAACAGTGACCAAGCCACCTACACAACCAGTAGTCCTAGAGGAATTTAAGGAGCTCCAACAAAGATGACAGAGACTGCCAAGTGAGGAGAGGTCACCAACATCAAGCCAGGTCTCAGTTATAAATTAAAAATCCAACTAAAGTATTGTTTGATAGGGATTGAGCATTCTGCGGTGGACTGGCGCCTCACCCGGGGATTGTTTCCTGCCTTGTGCCCTGTGTTGGCTGGGATTGGCTCCAGTAGACCCCCGTGACCCTGTAGTTAGGATATAGTGGGCTGGGTAAAGGATGGATGGATGGATTGATTGAGCATTTATTAGGGCAAATTTAACTCTTTAGAATTGTAGCATTTTCTGTGCAATCTGCTCTCACATCATTTTAGCACAAAATTTTAACAAACAGAGATTTGTAGCATTTACTCAACCACTCATAACAGAAGATAATTTGGGATGTCTTTCAGTGATAAAAACAGGGATGGAATATTGCAGTGGGTTGAAAGGTACTCACACACATGGACAATTAGTAGTAGCGTGCTGAATATTATTGAACAACATGTGTAAGGCTAAAAACTAAAAAATGTGCTCTGTTCCCAAAAAAGATTACAATTGTTAATAAAACAATACTCCATCATTTTACTTTGCATCAGGAGCCATTCATGCAAACTAAGAAGCCTAATAAGATGGCTATACTCATGACGCAGCATGGGAATAGGACCTGACATAAAAACGTTTTTATCAGTCATTTTCAAAAACTCAGCAGGTGAGGTGAAATCATGTTTTAAGGTTTCAGATTGTTGCCAGACAGTGTCATTTGTCCCTAAATAAACAATGACCTTCATGACAAAAAGCTTATTTGGTTAGCAGGCCTGAGAGTTAGGACATTATGTCATTTACTTTGGCCTAAGGGTAACAGACAATTATAATACACTTTGATTCCACTTCCTTCACAGAGTCACTGATTAACAGCTTCATTGGAAGTCTATCAGAAGATTGGGGGAACCACAGCAGCATTACAGCCTGGCCTGTAGCTCAAGAGCTATACAGCGCAGGTGGCCATGGAAGTATGGAATTTCCTACTTGCTATCTCCAGCGGCTTATCGATACTGAATGTATATATTTATTGCGACTGAGACAGGGCCAGCGTGGGAGGAGGAGGAGGATGAGAAAAGCCGGCAAGCTTGTTGATTCAGGATGCTGAATCTGTTTACCTGTGGAATTTCTGATGGCATTGCAACAATTTAGCATTTATGCTCTCCTACCACTGACCACGGAATAGAGCTGCCTGATGCCTTAGGCTTAACTTGTAGTTTGGCCCAGAGTTCTGTCGATTTTATAACGACTGCCTCAGAGCATGGGATGACCTCACGTGAGGTGTGATGGCATTTGGGCCAAACCAGAGAATAGTGGAGTCAAGCTCACCACCGGCATCTGCAGTGGTGGCACCTGTTGCAACTATGGAGTCAAGAAATTGCTCATCATTAACTGGTTGCAGCCAGGAATCAGTTTCAGTTTACTGAATGTAGATGAATTAATCACAAAGTCCAGAGCCCGTCTCAGCAGTCTGTCAACAAGAGCACTTGATACAGTGGAGTAATGTGGTGGAGAGTAGGAATTTAGTGACCTTCATATCTTGACTTGATGCTACTATGGACAAACTAGGTGACTAGAATAAACATTCTTGTAAAGCTGATTGCCTGTTGTCATCACAAGTGTTGTAAAGTTTTGATATTCTAAAAGAAGAGGTGACGCACACAAACTTGTGGTGCTCTGGTGCTGAGATGTAATGAGTCCATTATGTGCTTGCCCAATCTTGCACTTTGCCTCATGTAGTAAGAAAGTTAATAATCCTGGCAAGTTTAACCAGTAAAAGTTCAGAAATTATGTTGTTACAATGTTAAAAAAGAGCTGAAATCAACCTAATGTTCCTGGATAGTCCAGATGTTGTATTGTGTAATGCAGAGCCAAATTAACCATATCTTTCACAGATGCTGTCTGCTCTATAGGCATATTTCAGAAAATCCAATTAGGCGTCAGCTCTTAGATAGGCCTGTACAAGTTTCTCAAATGTTTTCATGGCAACAGAGGCCATGGTACTCGGTTTATAGTCATTTAAACTAGCTTTATAAACCTTTTGGAAACAGGTATTATTGTAGTAGAGTTTTAAAATATACAGGTACGGTTCAGAAATCTAAAGACTTATTCAAAATATGGATGAAAAGACAACAAACTTTACTTTTGTATACTTGTAGGTGGTGAACCTGAATCTGGTCTAGCAGCTTGGCTTTTTAAAGTTTATATTCTTTCTGCTTTTTGATTTTCATTGGTAGTAGAGGTGAAGCTACCAGGTCAAAAGGCCAAGTTTATAGGCAAGGCTGATTTGCATACAGAGACAAATGTTGATTGATGTTAGAATCTGGCTCAGTCTTCATTGTATGAAGTCTGCAGTTGAATATGTTTAGTTCATTGGTCATTTGGAGGTAATCTAGAGCTTAAAAAGGTGCTTTCTATTTGTAGTTTGCAAAGGTCTGCTTGCCTTTCCATTAGTAGGATTTCTTTTTTTTTACATTTTTTATAATATTCTTACTTTACAATCCTAATGTCTTGTTTTAGTGTATACTTGCCTGCTTTAAATATATCTTTATGCCTGCTTTTCTCAGCTTTCTCCTTTGCTCAGCAGAGCTGCCCACGTTCAGTTGTAAACCATGGTTTATCATTGTTATACTTAATTCATGTTGTTGTAGAAATACAACTGTCTTCATAGAAAATGATGTATTTTTCCAAACTGCTTGCCATTGTTTTAAATACATTTCCATCAGTGAGATCAAAGCTTCTCTGTGATTTCTCTATAGCTGCACTAGTCAATTTTTTTCACTGTTATGTCAATTGGCTTCACTGATTTGAGGTGCTGTCTATAATTAAGAATGCTAATATCATTTTTTTTTTTTTGTACTTAGGGAGCTCCTGACTCAGATTAGCTTTGTTAAAATTCCCCAGAATAAGAGCTTTGGAGTTAGGACACACATTCTTTACAACCTTATTGTCTGTTAAGCCAGCTTCACCTGTATCATGTTACAAAATGTATGAAGACTTGCAGTGCAATGTAAACACCTACCAGAATAAAAGATGAAAATTGTCTTGAAAAATAAAGTCTAGTATTAATAAAAAACTAGAGTTCAGATTGTAACATATCTTTTGAAACCATGTGTTTGACCAAACAAAATTTTAGCTTTTTCATGGTGAGGCCAAAATTTTGCAACACTTCCTGAAAGACAACTAATATTCCACGTAATTAAAAGATCTGACAGAATCTCTTTAAATCTTTCCATGCTGCATGTAAGTTGTCAGTGGCCTCAGCAAACTCTTCTAATGCATAAGCTTTCAGTTTCACCACTGCAGCAGCTGTACCTTCTGTCGGTAAATCTTCTTAACATTACACATACAGCCTCTATGTTAACACTATGGCTTCCCTCTGCTTGTTACATAGTGTTACCACCATGACTGGAACTGACCCCCTTTGGTCGATGGCTTCTTGCATTTGACTCCATTACTGAGATCTTGAAAAGTGCTTATTTGGACATTAGATAGATAGATAGATAGATAGATAGATAGATAGATAGATAGATAGATAGATAGATAGATAGATAGATAGATAGATAGATAGATAGATAGATAGATAGATAGATAGATAGATAGATAGATAGATAGATAGATACTTATGTCTCTGCCTTCCTCTTATGGTGGTAAAACACAGAATTTACTTGCATTCGGTAGCCATTCTCAGGACATTTTCACTACTCACTTGTGCCTTTATGATTATCAGTCTGTCTCAGTAGCTCATCCCCCAAGTTTTGATCAGTTGACAATTCAGTACCATTCTTTGAGCAAAATTATGATAAAGATGACTGTTTTCTGTTTGTATTCCCTTTTCCCTTTAGCAAACATCTGGATGTAGCTGGTCCTGGAGCCAGTATGTTGTTATGGATGCTGATGGACATCCCGATTCTTACACTATTACTTTCCAGGTTTTTCAATCTCTAGCCACTTTTCTTGCACCCTCTAACACGAGTCACTGGTTCTGCAGGTCTTTGTCGATCTGTCTTATCCACATTTTCTTCGGCAGAGTTCACTGTATCTTCCTCTACACCAATTGATGACCCCAGAAGATTTTTTAGGGTAGGCGCTGGCTGTCCATGACCAACTCAGCAGAGTCTTTGGTTTTGTATCTTGACTTCGACTAATGTTTGCTTATCACACCGCTCCCTGATGGTTTATTTTTTTAAGAAGTCATGCAGGGAAACTTCCAACATTTGCCACAGAACATGAACATAACTACTGCATTGATTGTTGATTTTAAGTACAGGGTGCAAATTGTATTAATCAGTAGCAATATGTTTAACTTGGAGGCTATTTGTTATCAGCAGTGGATAACTAAAACAAAAATTTGATAACAATTTACCATTTTTGGACATATTCTATTTGAGCACTGAAATGCATAGTAGGACGATAGAATAAGTAAGATGACAGAGTGTGTGAGCTATACTCTTTTGAGAACCAAACACATTGCCTCTGCTAGGACAGAATACACTTAATAACTAATAATTATATACAGTACTTGTATATTTGAACAACAGTTAAATGTTTCCTCTATGCAATTCAAAGTCACTCTGAGGACAACTTTCTTATTCACTACTAGAAGTTCCAACCTCCAAACCTTTAGGAGTATTCCTAAAGTGCTCCTTATGGGAAACCCCCAGAGCAGAAGAGACTCCATCCTTCTTGGAGAAGTCTGGATTAATGTATTAAAGCTGTGCATAAAGGCGAGGTTGCTAACCCTGACTCCATTTCCACTAGAAATGTACTAGTTCCTGTCCCAAGAGCTAGATTTTATGGCTTAATTATACTTCTGGATCAACTTTAAATACATAAGTAACCTGACTAGTAACACACCCAGCAATGTCACTGTTCTTTGAGGTTGGTGAGTGAATATGAAGGCTTTTCCTCTAGCTCTCTTATGTATGGAGACCTAATTCAAATAAGACCCATGGGTTTTCATGTTGTAATATTCTTTACATATGCTTCCTTTCATTATTCAACAGGATGTGTGTATTCAAAGTAACATAGAAACCAACTGTTAAGGGTATGACTTGACATGGTATATAGTAGTGCCTCACATACAGCCTTTTTAAAATATTATATTCAAACTGCTCTTTGCTAACAGCCATGTCTCTACTGGGAGTTTCACTAATTGCTTCCTTATATCTGACTATTGCTGAGTTCTTGTTACCATCTGTGGAAAACAGAACAAAATATTTTATTAGTAAATACCTACATTGCATTCAACATATTTTGCATATTATTATAGATACTTGGTTAAATATTTAGTGTTAGACAGTTTATCTTTCATTTTGCAAATATATTTTTAAAAAACACAGTTTTTACATTTTATTGAGATGGAGAATGTTTAAAAAAATGCCCAATATTTATATTAAAAAACAAGAGAGGAGGAAGTATTTTCTAAACATCCGAAGTTTATCCAAATAGGGGGCAACTGGCAAGCAATTGTACATAGCCTGACAAGAAACACAAAATAACCTTGGTAGTAAGTAATGTCTGCTATTGGAAATGCTTGTTGAAAACTGACCTCCATAAACCATTTTGTATAACTGAAACAGTAGATCTTTTCAAGAAGATGTATAGTACTTGCCTATATTGGACTGTCATGGAAACTCTGAAATAGATCACTGTCAATGTTTTTGTCAATAATTACTTATTAAAAAAGAAACACTGTCAATTGTGCAGGCCAGATCTTATCTCATATTAGGTGACATAATCAGCACAATTTAATCTAAATGTCACCCTAGATGTGCCTTAAGCTTGGGTCATATAATGACTACTCAACCCTTTACTAGGTTATTATTTTTTTTTTTTTTTTGCATCTTTCATCTGTTCAGTGTATACATTGTTTCTTGTGTTTTCAAATCAAAAGTTATAAAATGTATTTATTTTATTATGTATTATTTTCCAAAATCCAGCTTAACTTATTTTGAGTTACTATTTAGATTATTACTTGCTGTAAATTTAATTTTCTATTCTTCGATTTATTGACCAGTATTACAGGGTCACATGCAGTCAAATACTGGCCCCTTGGTAACCATAATTCCTTCAATATGTGTTTTCCAATAGCATATTTCTCAAGATTTGCTTTACAATTTTTAAAATTAAAATTCAGTCCTTTTGTCTATTCATGATTCTGCTTCTCTATTTTGAGTGACATAAAACGAAAGCCTGCCTAGCTTAAAAATAATAGTTTGTTTAGTTTTTTTTTTACTAATTAAGAAATATACATTGGCACTTATAATAAATGGCTATCACTGTGACTATAGTACATGGCCACCTTCTTTGCCATAACAGAGAAAACAATTGTCTGTTAATTGAAGCAGAATTTACTTATTTTTATTCCAGACAATGATTTTAGTTTTGGCATTAGTTCAGAATTTTTCAGCACATCCTGTGAAGTTTATAATGTATTTTCTTCGCATTCTTTTTACAGTACATTCTCCTTGCATTCTGAGGAAAGCCCTGCATCTTTTCCTAATTGTGTGATTTCACCCTGCCTTGCTTTACACGGCATTGCATGTAACCTGATGTACTAAGAATCTTGGTCTTCCTTGGTCTCTAGAATGGTTAGTAATATATGCTTTTTGTTCCTCATTTATAAATTTTAGGTTGTTTTTACTTTTAAAAGTTTACTAAGCAGATGAAAAACATTCTTAAGAATCACTGACTTGCCTTTATCTTTTCACCACCTTCATTTGAGAAGTTTGTACCATTTAAATCTGTGATATTTTCATTAAGCCGCAACAGTTTCTCCTCTGGTAATTGGTAATCTTGGGCCCACAAGTTTTATACAAAAATAGGAACACATTTGAAATAATTATATGAGACAGTGTTTTTTAAAATGATAGTACTGATTTCTAGCATTAAATTCTAATTGTTTTTGCTGTTTTTCTCCTTCTGTCACTGAAGTTAATGTACTTATTTTAAGAGCTGTCAGTTAATGGTATTAGAAAAAACTACTTTCTGAACGCATAATGAAAACACATCTTCTCGTTCCAAATCTTAAAAGGAAATAGGATGAAACATTTTATTGTATTAAGAAACTATAGTTTCTCTACTGTTTACATTTTAAAATCGACAATTTCAGTGACTCTGAATAAAATGATTAGGCTATTATGACTTCAAATGTCAGAAAACACCATATATGCAGGTCAGTGAGTAACACAATAGTTCTTTTTAATTTGCCATGCATGAAAAAATGTCATTCATTATCATTTAGAAGCTGTTAGTGAACAAAGGGAATGAGGCAGAGAAAAAATCAACGAAGAAACATGATTTACCTTTCAAGCTTGAGTGATTGGTTTGCTGTATTTACGGTGTCATGGTTCAGTAATTTTACTGTCCAAATTGTGTAAAGGAGTGTCATCTTTGAAACGTTGTTCATTTTGTTGTTATAACATCTTAAATTCTTGATGTTATAAAATGTCAATGTTCTTACTTTGTGCCTTTTTGCAGTGTAGAAAGCAGGACAATGATTGTCATTTGTTGTAATGGCTCTGTCTCTCTCTCTCTCTCTATCTCACTTAGCTTTGCATAATAGCAGGTTTGAAGCATCTGTTTTCAAGACACAATAACTGGGGAATAATAGCTGACACAGTATCATTTTGCATTTTTCAGTTGATGCAGATTCACTCAATGTACAGGACAGAATGCTGTTTGAGCTATAATAATAGTAATACAAATGACAGTAAATGTATATGGTGCCTGGGTCTCCACCATTGTTAGTGCTTGAAGTGCATAAAAGGGAAGCAAGACATCAAACAAACAAAAAAAAACTTGCAGTAATAATTAGAAAGAAAATACTATTTTTCAAGAGAGGCTGAATAATACAAATGACTTTTTAGACTCTTTAGGTCTCACTTTCTTAGCATTCTGTTTAATTAGTATAGTCATTCACCCCAACTATGGCTTTATTGAAGTTCTTTGTTGCACTGTCTCTCAAAAGCTCATGTCGCAAACAGGAAAGGATGCCTTTGTTATGAACAGGTGTGTGTGTGTGTGTGTGTGTATGTTTTTATTTATTTACATTTAACATTCCAGGGCTGTTACTGGCAGGGGTTTGCATAATAGTATGAAGTTGATGAATTAGTTTTTTTGGAATAGACCCATTTTAGAACAGTATACATAAACAAAGAGATATTCAAATTATCAGTTTGTAAAACATAATAAAGCTTTAAAGAACCTTCTGAATGTGTTCTCTGTGATGGAAAAACAAAACTTGAATAAAGAGGCATTGTTTGAAAACACTTGAAATGAGAGAGATGAGATGGGAAAGCGCATTATGTAGTATTCAAGTTGGGTAGGAGAGCAAGCCGCCCCACCTAATACATAAAACAATCAGTGTAGGAGGGCCAAGTCAGTGAAAAAGGCCTTGTTTGTCATCCTTTCCTTAATGTTGTATTTTGTAAAGGCACAATGTTTAATAAATGCAGTTATTACGTTTGTTAGCAAAGCGTACTAATCTGTTATAGTATTTTATAATGAATAAACTTTAGAATAATGAATAATTAACAAAAAGAGTAATTTACCATATTTTATTAATAATGAATGATATGGAGAGGGTAGGATCCAGGGAGTCTGTAAATATGTTTTTTCCTTAACATAACATTCTAAAGAAGGCTTAATCCAAGTAACCCTAGAAAAGTTAAATTTAATCATTGTAATAATTGTGGGTTTTCAATAAATTGTTTTGAAATTTCCTATAGTGTTTTGAACAAAGTATGTGTCTATTTTTCTGGCCTTAGTTTTTATCAAGAAGATTTACTAAAAAAAACTAAGTAATTTTGCTGTTATGCCATGATGGTGTTTTGTTACAGTTGTTTTGAGAGTTTATTGTTGTTGGTTGCTATGTTGACTTTCCCAGAATTCCCAGTATAAAATGCGTGCATTTCTTGGGTAAGATTAGGATAAAACAGTATTGCTGTCCGATTCTTGCAACAAAACCTTTCCTGATGAACTTACTTTTGGTATTAAAGCCTTTGATTTTCTGACTAATATTTTGAACTTGACGACAGATTGGTTAGATTTTTAGTAATGGCCTGGGTTTTTGACTATGTCAATCTATAGATAATTTTCATTAGAAAATATTCACTGCCTCTTTCTCAGTCAATACACTTTTATGGGACCAAATTGTAGTTGCAATTCCATCTAATTGACAGCTTTTTGGAATGTGGAAGAAAAAAATATTTTGTGATTTTAATGAACCTGCTTGTCCAATTCATGATTTTGAAACCTAGCGGATATTCCAGTGTAGTCAGATGCAAGAGAAACAAATCAACTAAGGACTAATCCATTTTAGGCCACATCTGTTATGGAATGATTATTCTGACAATATTAGCTCCTTTTCTGTTGGAAATAAGACATTCTTTACCTGGGTTTCTGAGGTCAAAGAATCTGTTTAGATTAAAATTGACTATCTGTGCCTTGTTTAGGTTTTCTAGTTTTATTTTGAACACTTTCCACTGCTATTTTGGGTATCATGGGTGTCTCTATTATGTCTTCCTTTTGCTAGGGACAACTTGCATTTAGGGATGGGATTATCAAGGTCTGGGACATGAATTGGGGTGGTTGTGGTCCACAGCCACTCACACTGGGCAACTATTGAAGCTTACATAAGGATTTAGTAAGCATCTCTTTGTGATGTGGGAGTAAAAAACAAAGTACCTGCAGTAAAATCAGGCAGACATAGATAGAACATATACAATATACAAAGACTAGGTTGATATTGTGTGGTCGAAATTTATAATTGTATTAAAGAAAGAAATATCCTCTAACAGGAGAATTCAGTAATCAGGCAGGAGAAAAGCTGATCATTGAATCTTTTAATTACTCCTCAGCAAAATGCCTTAAAGGGAGCATTCTTCAAAAGCAATCCATTACAGCATGGTCAGAATGATCAGAATGCTCAGAGAAACAAAGAATAGTGGTTCATTTTATAAACTGTTGAATTTACATACAGTGTCAATCAATGCATACATTTTACTCTGGTTGGTTCATTGGTTTACACCCAAATGATTTATAAAAGTCTGTTATATTATATTCTGGTTCTTCTTATACCTTTGAGATGCGCCACCACCCTTTAAATTTTTGGGCATATAACAATTGTCTATTCTCGTTGCTTATGGTACATTTGGATTTCTTAGTCATCCTTCAGTACATTTTGTATATTACATCAAACTTTCTTCTGGTACATTCTTTATTTACTTGACCATCTCAGTATTTCTCCTAAACCAAATCTTATATTTCAGTGTACATTTTGTTGTTCACCTGACTTTTATTTGGTTTCCCACATTTAATAACTCTTTGTGCTATTTCTTTAAGATGAAACCCTAAAATTATCGTTCTACAGTTGTGCACCTATTCTTTTAAGATGCAAGGCAGTAACACTAGACACTGGATAACCATCAGCCAAATATACTTCATTTTATTTCACATAAAAATATACTGTTATGATATGGGTGACATTTTTAAATACATTTTTGACAGTATTGCACAAAAATAGCAATATGGTGGAAATATAAATGCTTTTAGAAATTATTTGTCAAGTTAATCTACACTTAAATTATTCTGTGTAAAACTAAATAAAAATACATTATTTTTAAATAACCGTTAATAAAACTGAAGATGGAAGACAGATGGTTGCATAAATGGATGGCTTCCGGACAGATTAAAAATCCAGCCTTCGTGGATTAAGATTATTTGTGGTAATACAAACAAATTAAAATATATTTTTTACACATTTAAATAACCTCACAGCACTATGTTGTTGCTGTTTGTACCAATATATATGTAAAGAGAGAGTTAGTGCGGTTCCAATTTTCTTTGTTCGTAATTTTGTTGTTATCAGCATTTTATTAACCAATGTTTCTGTTAAGATCTTCCTAACTTATTTTTTTCTCTCTGTTTAAAAAGAAAAGTTTGTTAGCTTTCAAGTAAAGGTTATTTGTTCATAATATGGTACATATACATTTGCCACATGAAATTTGTGATGAAGTACTTTATTCAACCTTTAAATGTAAACAGCATACTCTTTGCACAAGCAGATACTGTACAACGTGATACATTTTACAAAACATCTGAAAGATTACTCTTGTTATATGTGCATGTCTGAGGTTTGCCTTCCAGGCTCAGGTCAGCACTGCCACTCTGGGACCTTAAAAGGCCTGGTTGCTGATGGTAACATCTCTCTCTTATTTAATTTTTGTTAACCTACATTTTATTTTTGCTTTGTTAAATGCATCATCATGCACTTGTTTTGGTTAAGGACTGTAACATTTAAGAGGAGTGACCCAGTTTGAGCCTCAACACTTCTTCCATGACCAGTGTACTGCTTTGGTCAGCACTCTACAGATAGCTGATGCAACCATGAACTTGCTGTGTTTTTCACAAATATTTATTTGTTTCTACAAGTCTAGCACTATTGAGGAACAGCATGCATGTCTTCCTCTTCAATAAATGGCCCTTTTATGAGCTAAACTGAAAACAAAACTAATTTAAAGTCACCCCTAATTAAAATTAAAGTAGAAATGGTCATAACTTCATAAAACTAACCTGAAAACAAAACTGAATTAACTGGCAATTGTATGAAAATAGTATAGAAATAAAACTAATGCTAAAAAACAGATTAAAGTATCTTGATAAGAATGTGTGTAACAAGTGTCACATATAACATTAAGTACTTACCCTATTCTAAAGATAGTGGACATTGTAGTTTTAAGACAATTAGAATATTTAAACAATTGTGTTGAGAACAGGTCATTCAGTCAAGGACTGGGCCATACAAGCCAAAAACTATATATTTTTACTATATATTTTTAGGCTGAATGACAATGCACAATATATATCTTGGTATTTTCTATGAAGTTGCTTAAATGTTCAGTTGTATGTCAAAGCCACACGTGAGATGTCACAAACACTTTTGGTAAAATACACTGAGAGCAAAATAAAATGCAAATAGGCTGGCAGAGCTTCCTTTCTTGTTAGAAAGCCTACAGGTACACAAAATATTAACAAGTTCATGAAAAAATAAACATTGTAATAAAGCACAGACAAATCAGAAACAGTTGGGGATCCATCCTGTATATTGTACGGTAGGAAAAGAAAAGTTGAGTAGTCTCTAAGGACTGAGACGAGTACCATATGACTGGACTGAATGACCAAGTTAACTGATTTAATTGATAGCAGGAAAGCAGGAAGGGCATGTTTGTAGGGCAGGAAGTAGAGTGAGGTCATCTGTGGGTGCCGAAAGTGAGGCCGTCTGTGGAAGCCAGAAGTGAAGTCATGAACAGGTGGAAGTAAGATATTTAACTGTCTTCTTCTCGGAGAGTCTGTGGGGAGAGAAGAAGAGGCACTAGTACTCAGTGCCAACCCTAGGTTTGTATTGTCAATACCCTTTGACTGCCTTCTAAGAACATGTGTTACATGTGTGTGAAAACATAAATAGCCTATATTAAATAAAAATATGCCTAAAATATGCAAATAACAATAGACATGTATACAAAAATAGGCTTGTTTGCTCTGACAAATGAAGTTTTCTTTTTAATATAGCCCTGCTCATTTCTTACAGGTTTTGTGCAAGGAACACTAGCCGATCAATAGTATCAGGCTTGAGAATTGCCCTGTGGAAGGTTACAATGTTACCACTGCAACTGAAAACCCTTCTGTAAGAGGAACTGTTGGCTGGTACGCAAATATATTTCTTCTCCAGCTGACTTAGAGCTGGGAAGACAACTTCATGCTTTTTCTACCATTTGAGAGGATCTGTATCACTCTCTACACCAACAGACTGCAAGTAGCCGGAAAGTACATTTTTAATTGACTCCCTCGGTGTCAGTGCAGTGTTGTTGGCTGTGCTCTTCTTAAAGAAGCTTCCAAGTAACTCTTTCGATTTAACTGTTGGTGGCAGTAATTCCACTCCCTCTTGAACTGCAGGCTTGGGCACAGTGGGCACAGCTATGTAAGGCTTAAAACTGCCCTGAGCAGTCAGCAGAGACTCTGCCTCCAAAAGAGATTTGTGCTTCAATGTGTCATCCTTGTTACTTGGTATATATTTGGCTCTAATTTTGAATCCAAGAGTGAGGCCATGTCCAATAGGTCATTAGTGGCTGGGTCAGCATACTTTGTGTTGAAGTAACCCACAATAGCAATCTTAATGGATTTGCACAGCTCACTATGTCCCTCATCATGTGCCAGCAGACTTGATTTGAAAAGATGAATCACAGGTCTGACATATGATAGACTCACATAGGCCTCACCAGACAAAGCATATGTGAACTTCTGAAAGTGTTTCAGAGCCTTCTGGACTGCCTCCAGGACCTCTGTGTCCTGCTATGTAAAGACAAGATGCCTGGATTTTTTGTCAGAGAACAGAACTTTTATGAGTACTCCCTGCTGCTCCAGAAACCCTCTCAATCATTTGTTGTCATGCTCCCCAACATGTGGTCATCTCTGAGATTAGTTGGTGAGTGGGCAAACCAAGGTGAATATGGACTTCTGCCAGCTCTCTCCTTTTTCTCCAGCTATAGGAGAAGCTGCTGACAAATGTCTTACACAAAGAAGTGGCCCGTGTGATGCTGCATTATCCATGCCATGTCCTACAATACAAAATTGTAAAATATTTTTTAATTCTTTATTTTACTTAATGCAGTTAGACAGATCACTTAAGAACAAGTTAAATTCTGCATTTAACTGACATCATTTAACACAAACCAGGCAATTCGGTTAAAATTTATTAAATAAAAAATAACATGTATATTTTTGTGTGTTTTTTACTTCCTGTAAATAAAACTGTTATTTAGTCGAATTCATTAATATTGCACGCACTGATGGCCCAATGAACTCTGTGAACAAATCACTGCATCCTTTTGCCACTTTACCAGTTGTACTGATTTGCTGATGTTACTGCCTTTGTCGGTTGTTATTGCAACTGGTCCTTTTCCATTGACCTTCCAGTTTATTAGTGTATCAGCAGGGCTTCAGCAATATGCTATCCAGTGTAATCTTGAGGGAAATAGCTAGTCTACAGATATGTACTTTTCATCTCCCATTTTTCAATGAAGTGCACTGTTAAAATAATATATGGCTCTCATGTTTTACTGGACCACATATCAGTTACTAGCATGAAATTTGTCACTTTTGCAAGCCAATCAGTAAGATTCTGCCCAAGTTCAGTGTACATGTTTTGTTGTGCTTCTCTTACAAAGTAGTTACTACTAAGCAACTTGTGTCTTGGATCAATGGTTTTTTACTGTTTTTTTAAAGCTGTCTTGTTCTACGGTTGAAATAGGGACCATATCTTTGGTGAAAAGATAGGAGACTGCCTTAGTTATATCTTGGCACTTTTCTTATCATAAAGAACACCCTGTGTAAATGAAGCTTGCACCTGGCTTTGCTTCGGAGCAGAATGCTGAGGAAGAAGGGATAAGCAGTGGAATAAAGTTTAACACTCTCTTCGTACTGTGTTTTGTTACTGTTGTAAATGATGAAAGAGATTTGAAGTGCTTCAACTTTTGAATCCAACTTGTTTACAAGATTCTCTGCAAATTACAAAGTTCTACTGATCATCCAATCTTTTAAATCTGAACCAACCCCAAACAACTGAACCAGTTACTTTTCATTTTAAAAAACCAAATCATCTTTAGTAGTTTCAACTGAGGCTGTGTCTCCCTCCATGTTTCAGTGCAGGAAGTTGTGACCAAGCAGGGTTGAGAATGTTATGTTACCTTTTGTTGAAAATTTGATGAGAGAAAGTGAAAAAAGTTTTTAAATATTTCAGTTTAATTAAATTCCATTTCACATTTTATAAAAGGTTCTCTGAAAGTGTTTTTGTGCATAAATTAATGACATTTGGCCTTTCTGATCAAGGTATTTTGTTGACATTGCTGTAGTGGAGACTTGAGTGCTCTCATAATGCTCCAAGATCATTCTGTATGTAATAGTTATGTATGTTCAGCATAAACTAAACAGAACTGCAAATATCACTGCTCCCATATGAGCTGAGAGACTTCAGTTTGAATTCCATTTTGATCACTGTGTGTGTGGATGCTCAACATTCTTTATATCCCTTGTAGCATGCAGCCTCCACGCTGGAAAGACCGGGTGAGCAAGTGTGGCCAAAGCTTTGCCTCCCCTGGGATGTTAGATGGCAGCCCCCCTGTGTTGCAGCGGTGCCTCTGACATCCCGCAGAGCTTCATGGGAGTTAGAGTTTGGTGCAGCCATTCTGGGATCTGTGGGCGCTGCCATGGGGTGCTGCAGCAGGATCTTCTGAGCTCTTTTTGGCAGTGAAAGTGCTGCCAGAAACTAGGTAATCAAACACCTGGAGCACTTCTGGGTGCAGTATAAAAGGAGCCAGCAGCCACTACTCGGAAAGCCGGAGTCAGGAGGAGGAAGACAAAGCTTGACTGGAGGAGTGGAGGAGAAGAGAAAGAGAAAAGGAAGAATATTGTATTGTGCTGTGTTGGTGCTTGGATTTGTGCTGTACTTGTGGGAAATGGGGGAAGACATTTCCCATTATGTAAAAAAAAAAATTAGAAAATAAGGTGTGTGCCTTGAACTTGTGTCCCACGCTTGCCTGTGTCGGGTTGAGGCGGTGGTGCCAGCCTTGGTGGTCCACACCCTACATGAATTTTCCCACACTAATCTGGACATGCATGTTGTCTTGTAAGTCTTTAAAGGGCCATAATAAATGAATGAGTATGGATGCTTAACACCCTTGAAAGGAATACCACACTATGTAATTTTAGAACCACTTGGGAAGTATAATTTTACAAAGTTAAAATTTTATCAAAAGTTGAGAATAATATTAATGAAAAAACACAGCTGCCATTATCTAATAATGTGTATTTTTCAAGCTTTTGTGATGTCAGTTCTTGCATAATCTCAAGGAGCATTTTTTATAATGTATTAAAATTATACACATTGCTTATCACACTAAAGAAAGGAAAAGTATTTCAAAAAGATATTTGCCAGTTGAGTCTAGGTACCTTAACACTTTAAGATATAGGACTTAAGAACTTTAAAAAAGATCAGTTATCCTTTGAAAATAATCAAATAACATAATGTTAAATTATATTCATAAACCTAGAGTATTGTAAGTATTCAGTTTCATCTCAGACTCAAACAGGTTTGTTCTTGTTCATGAGGCATGTAAAAATTAAATAATTATTCTCACACCTGCATGGAGTTTAACCTGTGAAGAGGAAATTATATTTAATGTTCAGATTTACTTCAAAAATAATAATTATGTGTTTAACTTTTGTTTCCTGAAGCATTTAGCTCTCTGTGACACCGATAATTATTTGTTTGCTTTCAAGATCTTAACCAAAAACTAATTCAAGAGATTTATTTTTGCTTGTGACGTTTATGGCCTAAATAGTTTTATAGCCATGCAATTAGTGTGACATTGACTTTAAACATAACAATTGTAGGGTATTTGTTTTGCAGGTGGCTTCTCAAGACCTATTAGTAATGTATACAGATTGCCCTATAACAAACTGGGGAAAGCTTGAAGGGTACATATACTTAAATTTTGTCAAATAATAGATCATATTTAGGAGAGAAAATATAATTATGCTATGCTTCGAATACTCAAGTGCTTTGTTTATACATATCTTTTAGCTGCTGAAGATAGTCCTGCTCACATTTTGCATAGCCGTTTCCAACCTTGCATAAGATGTAACGCATGTGGATATTTTAACCTATTCTTTTAAAAATTTCAGCTATTTTGTGTCGGACCTGGTGAATGACATTGTTTCCAGTGTTACCGGCAAGAGGAGGCGTCCTGTAAAACATTTAAACGGGTTAAACACTGCAAAGCTACAGGCTTAGATGGCATCCCATCCTAAAGGCATGTGCCACCCAGCTGTCACAGGTATACACTGATATCTTCAACTTTTCCCTGACTTTATGTACAGTACACTGACATAGTATTTTTAAAAAGCCACAATCGTTCATGTGCCAAAGAAATCTGCTGTTTCCTTTCTTAATGAATATCAGCCCATTGCGTTAATCTCCATGGTGATTAAGTGTCTCTAGAAACTGGTCGTGATCCACTTTAACCAACACATCCATACAACATTAGATCTGCTATAGTTTGCATATCAGCATAACAGATCGGTGGATGATGTCCTGCACACTGCTCTGGGATATCTGGAAAGGAAAAACACCTATGTCAAGATGATGTTCATTAACTATAGCTCTGCTTTCAACAACATTGTGCTCTCTAGCCTGGTACTAAAGCTCAGAGAACTTGATCTAACCAGCTCCATGTGTTGCTAGGTGTTTGACTTCCTGACAAATAGACCCCAGTCACCAGACTCCACCATGCTTTTCACTTACATCAACGTTCCACAAGAGTACTGCCTCAGCCCACTTTTTATTAGCAAAATACGAGTGCAACAGCATTATCAAGTTCACAAATAACACCACTGTGATTGGCCTCATTAACTTACAATGATGAGGCTACCTACAGGAAGGAGATAAAAGACCTGACTGTATTATTCTATGCAGAGTGCTGCCTCAAGTCAGAGTGGGGACTCTGAGGCTAAAGACTTGCAAAGGTATCTGGAAGGTTGCTTGCTCAAATCCCATTACTGCCAGAAGGGATCTTATTCTGTTGGGCCCTCGAGCGAGACCCTTAATCATAAAATTGCTCCAGGAGCGCTGTACAATTGCTGACCCAGTGCTCTGACCTCCAAAGGTCATATAAAAAGACAGTTTCACTCCGGAGATTAATAACGTTTACCAAATGCCAAATAACAGCAACCCTGACTGAATGTTGACAAAACAAAGGAGATCTTCAGAAAGAACAAAGGCTGTCATGCTCCACTCCATAGAGGTTCTGGTTCCTGGGTATCCACATTCCCCTGCTGCATTTTGTGGTATGTTAACACCACCTGCATACTGAAAAAGGCTTGGCAAATACTCTGCTTCCTGAGGAGGCTAAAGAGCTTTGGGATGAGAATGAAAATATTAGTGAACTTTTTCTGCTGCAGTATTGAAAGTATAATGACAGAATGCATCACGGTATGGTTTGGTAACCTCAATTGCCAGGATCTCAAACTCCTCCAAAAGACTCTCCATACAGCTTCTAAAACATTTTTGGTCTGACCTTCCAGAGCTTCAACCCATCTACTCAACCAGATTTCTGAGATGAGTTGAATCCATCATCTCTAATGACTGCCACCCAGCACATTACCTGTTTTCGCTACTGTCCTGTGGGAAGCACTACCAGAGCCTCAACACTTGCTTTACCCACTTCAGGGACAGCTTCTTCCCCCAGGCCATAAGGTCTCTGAATTCCCAGTAACATGATTTTACCTGTCCTGCACTGTGTACTGTACCTACTTGCTGGTTTTGTACTGTACATTATGTTTTTTTTTACTTTTCTTTAATATGTTTGTTTATTTGTGCTCTTTATTTTTTGTTACTCTTATTTATTTACTGTATTGCTTTATATATTTCTGCAACTGTGGGGCAAAAATTTAACTATGCTCTCGCAGTATATATGACAATAGAGAGCTCTAATCTAATCTACACAGTACACATGAACAATTTAAAGCAGTTCTGTGAGATTACAGAGGTTATTTATAAAAAGCTTCTGTATCATATCAGAACATTATGGCTTTCACTTTTATAACTAATGATATGATTTTTTTTTTGGCAAGTAAGAATTACTTTTTGTCCCAAAAAGTCCTCTTCAATTGAAGATATTTATTTGAGGATGAGTTTAGAGACGTTTATCTTGTTGATTGTGAAATTGTAATGTCGGTCTTCAAGTCACATATGAGAAACATTAAAAGGAATGACAACATTTTAGTAGAGGGCACTGAAATTCTTGCCTCCTGCTCAGAAAGAAGTAAATATTATTTCAATTCCCTCATAGTTATGGAAATGACAGAGATGAGGCAAGAACAGGGATATGCAGGGAAATGTATTGTTTTTCAAAAAATATCTACAAATTATATATGTCTTGGATTAATGATTGGACATTTGCTCACAACCTCTGGAGGAAATGAAAGATTCTGTTTTAGAGTGGGAAACTACATTCTGCAATCATGGATTATCAAACTAAGGAAATTTGTTTGGCTGATGTGAAATTTCTTCATCAAAAATTGTGACAGAAATCAGGGTTTGTTTTTGTTTTTCCGAATGTAAAATGGGCTCATTATTCCAGCCAATGTAACAATGAAGATTTGTATTTAGAATTCCTTATAATGTCTTCATTTTTCTTTCTTATACCATTACTGCATTTGTGAAAAAATAATCTTGAAGAAGAAGAAACTCTCGCTCTATAAATTTGGTTAAAGAACTAATGCTAACAAAATTCAATTTCAGAGATATTTCATAGAGTGAATTTCATTCATATTTAGCCAAGAAGCTAGGTTTACCAAGAAAAACTGCATCACTAGAAACATACATTTAAAAATGTAGACAATTTAAAAATGAAGCACCTCAAGAAAGACGTATTCTATATTTTTGCCCATGCTCTACTATTTTTCTTATGAAAGTGTCATTTTTTGCAGGGTTAAGCAGTTTGCAATTGACATACTGCAAATGTAATAATAGTGAAGCTTAAGAAATAAGATATATTAATTTAAAATATAGTTAACATATTACTAGCTTGTCAGTTGACATAAACTCTTTGCTTTAAGATTGCCATAATCTGTTCCCAAAACCAAAGGACGTTTTCTAAGACTATTTAACAATTTAAATTGAATTGTTATATCATAGGAACATGTTTTTACTCAAATGTCCCTATTTTCAGAGTTAATTTTGGAGAGTTTATGTGGGGTTGTCTGTATAGAATTTGAATTTTATTCCTGTCTTCTCATAAATTTCCTCTGTGGACTCTTGTCGCCATGCAGCTGGATTGTTTGGCAACTCAAGGCCTGCAATGAGGGAAGATGGCATGCACATATAATTTGCTGTCATTCACTCCTGGATTGGTTCTTGCATTGACCTTATTTCTATTGGGACAGGTTTCAGAAATATGTGACCATTTATCAAATAAACAGATGCCGAAAAAGGATGGATGCATGTGTGATTATGGCCATATTCTTTAGTCTCTGTAGTAAAGATGTAGTAGTTGTAATTGCTAAGTTTGATCTTATGCCTTTGATTTTTTATAACATGACAAGATTCTTACTACTTTCTGCAATTTGGGAAACCCAGGGGTAGAAAGGTTTGTCTGTTATCTTAAGCAATGCTTTTTATGCTGCCATTTTGACTCATCTTCTTTCTCAACCTCCACAGCTATAATATGCTGTAATCATTTTCCTTTTGGACCTTTTGAACCATATATAGTTTTCATTGTATTGTACAGTAACCTGAGGTCAAAGAAAGAGAAAGTGATGGTATGAATTTTTTTAATTTATCTGTTTTACTAAACAGTCTTGACATCTGGGAAAAAAATACTAAAATTATAATTTAGGAAGAAAATAATAATAAATAATTTTAAGTCACTCTCAGTTTTGTAAAAATAATACTTGTATGTGGATTGCCAGTTACTCAGTGTAACAGCATTGAAATGAATAATAATATGTATTTATATTTAAAATCTAGTCATATTTTTACAAAGGCAGTCAACTCTTTATGGATTATTTTAACATTAGGAAGCCATGACATTTCAAGAGGCACACGTGAATTGCATAACCCTAATCCTACGTACAGTTTATGTTGCATCAATATTTTTATTGTGCCCTCCTTATGCTCTCCTTTGTGTGTGATTAAAAATGTTAAAACATGACTGGCAGAAAATAATCACTTAATAGGTGAAAAGATGCAAATAAAGTAGAATTTGCTTTTGTTATTATTTGAAAATACCTTTCACTTCAGTTAACAGCTATTAGTTTGTCTGACATATGAAATGAGACTTGGATTGCAAAATAATAAAGTAAAGGTGAAGCAACAAATGAAACAAGAAAATGAAATGTACTTTGCAAAAAAAAAACAGCTGGATCTACCATTTTTGCTGCCCTAAGTGAAGCTGTAAGTGTACATTAAATGTAAATGGCACTGTAGTATGCTTGCAAAGTAAAGGAAGAACTGAAAATATGAATATAAAATCAGCATCAACCCAGTGTCAGAATATTTGCACCCAAAGACAATAAAGTAAGAAAGGAGTGAAAACCTCTGTGAACCCGAATGTGGTCCATGCTGGAATTTGGAAGCGCACCTGTAAAGAGCTCATGTAGGTCATCAGATGTTAAGAGTAAATTTTGCTAGTATGCGAAAATAATATAAAAGAATTATTGTGATTCTGACAGTTCTGTTGAGTTTGAGTGATTGCAAGTTAAGGTCTATATTTTGCCCCAACAGACGACTGCCTAGTTTGCTTAAATAATAGACCCAGCCCTGTCAAAAAAGGACAATATTTCAGCTTACTACATAATAGTAATACTATCCCATGTATCTGTAATGATGTTAATGTAAAGCCCTGCATTGTTTTCATTAAAAGTGGTATGATTTAGTTAGTAAATTTTAAACTGTATTTTATTTCAGTTAAGTAATATAAGAACATGAATCCAACTGATCTAAGCCATACATTTATGCTGATTCTCCATAAATAACTTCTTCCCCATTATCTTCATATTTATATTGATCACTTTTATTTTCTTTACATTTTAAGTATATCTCAAAACCTGTTCTTATTTATTCTGGGGTACCTTCATTATATTTTCACAAAGTACTCCTTGTAGTTATTTTTGCACTGCAGTGAAGCTAATATTAATAAATAGTTTTTTTATAGTATGTTCCAGTTTTAGCATATACATTCTTAGTGACCTTAGTTAAAATTCTAGCCCTTACCAGTGTTTTAATGAAGTTTCCATGTTGTTCTCATTTTCTTGAATGTTTTCTCTAAGTAAATCAGTTTACTTCTTCTGAAATGCATGTTAGGTTGATTTTTGACTCCAAATTGTCCCTGTAAGTGTGAGTGTGCCCTGTAATGGACTGGCATCCTGTTCAGTTTTGGTTCTTGGCTTGTGCGGTGGAAACACCTTATTCTTTGCTGTAGAAAAAGATGTTTATATCTAAATAAAGGATGGCTTGCTACTTTTCTTTGCATAGTAAATTGCAAAACAAAAGGATATATTTTTCCACACTAAAAACACGAGAATGCCTGCTTCTCTTTTTGTAGTTCATAGTTGTGTCCAAAGAAAGGATGCCTACCAGGCAGTAAATACAATTTAGGGAATAGCTTTAGGATATAAAATAGTAATCAGTCTTTTCTCTTTTAATCTCAGTTATTCATTTATTTGTCCCAGCATTTAAATTGTTTTATTTTTTTTAACAGAAACGTAAGTTGTCAGCTGTAGAATCTGACACTATTTTACCAAAAGAAAAAAATCAATTTCTCATCTTTTTTATATACTTTTTACAAAGGAAAAAATGCAATTAGGATTCCAAAGGAAAACATAAATAAATACCTTTGTTCCCCTTATAAAACCTGTAAAATTTTCAGATTCATAGAGATTGGAGTTTTAAAGAGGACTTGGATGTGAGCGATGGCAGCAGTCCCCCACTTTCTAGTCATCAGAAGATCAATACAGAACTGAGAGCTGTTAATGAAAACCTTTATGCTCCTAATAGCAGTAAAGATCTACACTCTCGTCTGTGATTGTTTGATGATTTGGATCACTCCCAAAGTGCAACTGATGACAGGAGGGGCAGCTGTCTTGATGAAATCCAAGAGGTCATAAAGAGTCACTTTTGTACAAGCTTCAATATTTTTGTGATTTCTTTTATTGTGTTTTTTTACTTTGTGCTAAAGACACTTTTTGCAAGATATTTTACAAATATTTATTTTGTCATTCTGCTGCATCAGGTAAGTAGGTACAGTCTAGAAAGAGTCATTCTATAGAAAACATCCTAGGACTTTAGAGCAGTTGGAAAAAAAAATCACCTCTGGAAATTTTAAAACAACTGACCTGCCTGTAAATAGAAGAAACATCTCCAGCAGAGAAATGTACTGAAATATTTACCTTCAAACTAGGATTTTGTTTGTAAACTCTTATTTATTACTTTTTACTTTTCCGAAGGTATATAATGTATGTACACATAGGCATGATAGGTATATTGTTACATGAGTAAAAAGGCCTTTTACTGAATGCAAACATATTCTAATACACCTCACTATGCACTTTTCTATGCATATTGAAACCTCAGAGAGACATATTGGCTGTAAGTTCTCTCCAAGTTAATGTCTGAAGCCACCTTAGATCACCACATGTGTATTCTTTCAATACTTACCTGAGTTGACCTCTGGCTTTTGAATACATTTAAAATATTTGTAAATAGTAAACAGTATATTACTTGACATCCAGACATTTTATAAGTTTATTCTTTGCCAGCCTGGTTTGAAGATATCTATGCAAAAATGATCTGAACTTTATATTCTTTCTGCTTTCTTTCAGAGAACTTAAATGTGTTTTTATGATAAAATTAAATCATAAGGCGCCCTGCACAGAGAAGAGTTTTTATTTGGTTACAATGAGATTTCATCTGGAGTTGATCTGAAGGAAACTATTTTAACTGTTATTTGTAACTTATCATAGATCTTATATCAGGAAAGCCATACAGTGGTAAGTGTTACTGGCTCACACCTCCAGGAGACTCTGTTCAAATTTCAGCCTCACACATCATCCCTGTAGTTATGTTATTTCTGGTTATTGGTTATTAAGTCAGGATATTGAGTGGTTATGGCCTCTGTAGAGCACAATCACTCACAAACCAACACCTGCACATACACACATGGCCATTTTAGAACACCTAATTTGCCAGTTTTACATCTCATATGTCTTTGGATGTAAAAAAAAAAAAAACTGTAGGCAATAGGAGGATATATGGCTGTCATATAAGTTTTACATGTGTCTTACATAGATTTCTATAAATATTTCTGGTCAGAGTTCTGTTCTCCTTGTGGCATAGATTCCATAAAAACAAAACAGCTCAAAGTGAAAGGTTTATACTATTTTAGGACATAATGGTGGTCTGTAAAAGCAGGCATATACAAGATCACACTCAGTCAAAACTTGAACTATTTAACTACTATAAAATCCACATCTTTAAAATGTGAAATGAAAGTATACTCTGAGAATGCAAGAGAAATGCACAAAGTTCACACAGATACCAGACTAGGAATTAGATGCAGGTTTTGCAGTTGCATAATTTCAGAGAATAATTAAGGGTGTTGTCTTGGTACAGTCTCACAGATACTGAGCTAAAATACCCACCTACATTGTCTGTGTAGACTTTACATGTTTTCAGTGGGTTTTACTTCCCACATCTCTAAGATATGTGTAGCAGGTTAATTGAAAATATTAAATTGGACTAGTCTGGGTTTAAGTGTGTGTGCAATGGTCCGGTGATGGATGGCTGCCCTGTCTAAACTCATTTCCTTCCTTGAAAATGATGTTGCAAGCCCCTGTGGTCCTAAATTGAATATGTGAATGTTATGAGATTTTTTTTTTGTAATTGACATCTGTCCTACACAATACTTAAGAAGGGCAGAGAAACATGACTTCAATATTTAAGTCATTACTTCAGTAAAACAACCATTTTATGAGTTCAGAATACAGTAGAAATTGAGCCAATTCATTTTTTTATAAACATATGAAGCAGAATCTTAACAAAGGTGGTTCCATACATTTTCTGAGTGTTAACAACATGTGTTTCATTTTAGGTATTTGTTTGGTCCCTTTGAAAAGATGTTGCCTGTTAATGAATAAAATAGCCATTTAATTTAATATAAGATTATGTGTTATGTGTTATGATTATGTGTTAAATCAATTTTGTATAGCAGTCATGTGGTTGATTCCTGGAACCAGAATGGGATTTTAACTAATATATAATGATATTCAAGTCAACAGTGTGTACATTATAGAACAGAAAAGACATTTAATTTTATTTAAATGATAGACTACACACCCTCCCACTCATCTTAATTACACTTAAAAGTATGATTGTTAAAAGAGAAAAGTGGTCTTCATGTAAATAATAATAATAATAATAATAATAATACATTTTATTTACAGTATATCATGCCTTTCCCATGCTCAAAGCACATTGCAGCTGTGTATGTCCCAAATTACCAAATTTCTGCAGCTTTTAGTTTACTTAATAGGAAGGTTCTGGCAATAGTGTGATGAATGTCAAATAATTCCACAGACTAAGTATCTTATTTTTAAACGTTTTAGTAAAATTCAAAGCAAAACAGTTCACACAAACAATAGAGAAAAATTGATATTAAAAAAAGGAAAATTGCTGTTTAAGACTTATATATCTTGTTTAATTTCTCTAAGTTTGGTCACACAGTTCTCCTTGAGGCATATTAAGAAAGTTAAGCATGCTAAGCACAATCAAAAACTGTATGCCATCTCCTATTTGTAAACATATCTAACAGTCCATGCTAGCAGTAAGATTATGTGTTAACTGGCTTAATTAACAACCTGTTTTACAGATATAGCTAAGAAAGTTCTATTTCATGTTAACTTACAGGAGGTAAAGGGCTATACCATATTCTAAGGAACTATGAGAAAATTATATTCTATCGAAATAAACCAAACATTCTTACGAATTTAACATTAAATATTAACTTTCTAGAATTGGCCCTTACAATTCCTAGGACGAATTGTTTATGCAGGAACAGAGAGAAGTACTATATTTTACTTCAATAAGACCCACAAACTCTTCTTATACTCTAAATATGGGCATAAATATTTGCAAATCTGATCAGCTAGATTTAGAGAGATTTATGAATAATTTCTGGACACTGAGAATCTGTTGGCAACAAACGTTTTGAACTGAGTGTTTTCAATTGAAATGTACTTTAGCACTGTGGTGCTGTCAGTCCAAAATGTAGATACTTTTTAGGGTTATTTGAAGGTCACCTTTCAGCATCTTGTCCATTTTGACAGCTATAATGGCTAATGTTAGCTCCAGTCTTGGAATTGTGACATGCTTCAATAGAGCCATTCCTCATTAGAAGCGAAAAATATTTTTTGTCTTCTTCATAGGTCAAGAGAAGATATGTGACAGTGCCATACCCAACTTCACTGGCAAAATGGTGCACTTGTGCTGACTTTATGGTTCCAAACAATGCAGGCTTGATGCATCTGTTTACATTGTAGTTTGCCAGTAACTGTAAGTCATCTATCCATTTTTTTCAATTTTAGAACATGCTTGTCTTGTACTTCTTCATCCTTTCCATATTTCTCGTTGCACAAATCTCTCAGAATGAGCTATGTGACAGTATAGTGGGTACTAGAAATCTGTGAAGTTCATAAACTGAGCTAACAACAGAACAACAGTAGCTGGCTTGTTTTGCAACTTTATTCAAAATTTGAAACTATCCATTTTAGTACACCAATGGATGCCCAGGGTATGTTCTTTTGAGAGCAAACTATGGCCCAAGTCTAAATCCTTTAGTTCAAGAGCTCTGTCTTCTTCAGGAATAGACAATAAAACTGCTCTGCTGTTACTCATCCACTTGGTCAGGTGAAATCCTCCTCTGAGGCACAGAGCTTGGAAATCTTTTGCCAGTTGTATTCCTTGTTCTTCCATTGCTTCTGACTTTAAGTAGTAATCTACGTAGAAATTATGGAGCACGTTATTAATGTCTTCCTCAGGAAATATATCTCTTGCATCTTCGGTTGTTCTATGCACAACATAAGAAGCACAACTGGGTGAAGAAGATGTACTGTTATTTTAAATTGTTCCAGGTCTTTACTTAGATTACCTTCAGGCCACCACAAAAAGATTTAAAGATTAGTATCTTTATCTGTGGCTTTAACTTGGTAGAACATTCATTTGATGTCTGCCATTAATACCATTGGCTCCTCTTTGAATCTTGTAAGGATGACAATGAGTGTATTAGTTAAGTCGGGACCTTTTAACACAAGAATTACCAAAGCCTATGAAAAAACTCATAAATCCGGCCCACCTTACTGTAAACCCCTTTGCACCTCTCCGCCAGTGTTTTTTGTCTTGTAAATGTGTCAAACAACACAAGCAGCAAGCAGCCTGCTATACCTAACACACACACACACACACCCCCCCCACACACACACCACCGCAAAAAGGGCAAGAAGTTCTCCCAGTTCAAGACTTGAATATCTTGGAGTGAAGTGCTGGAGTTTTAGAGAGGACATAATAGATTGTTATTTGGAACACATGCATTTCATGTGTGTACTGTTTCTACAACAATCTATGTGAGCACATCGTTAAAGCAGAAATGTTTTTCATGTTTTAGAAATAAATGACAAAATGTCAACATGGCACAAAAGGTGCAAGAGCATTACCACAGTTACCGTGGTACAGTGATAAGAAGTGCTGACTTGTAATCAAGAGGCCACGGGATTGATCCTGGGTGTCTCGCAAATTTATCGTTTTGAGTAGTGAGCTGGTCTTATTGTTAATATTATACAATGAAAACATGCATTTGATTTGCATCTGTAACAGCCAGTGCAAATTTATAGTACATGTAAAAGTTACCATTTTTTTTTTCACTTTTGTTCTCTCAGTCACACTCACAATACAACCCCCCAGCCCACCATCACCACCACCATCACCACAGATCTGATCTTGTTAGTTTTTATTTGAAACTGGGAATAAATATAGATGTGAGTGGTGTTTTGAAACAATGAGACTGGAAATTATCTGTTCTCTGGGATAAAAGCTGACACACAAATGCTGGTGAATCTGCCTTCTTCGTATCTCATTGTCACTTGATTTTTTTTTTATTCAGTTTTATTGAGTGTTCCTGCTCATGCTGAATTAATATGCACCTTATGGTCCATGATGTCAAAGCAGCACTGACAAAAAAACAGAGACATAGGTATATATGATATTTGGAATAATTAATTTTATGACTTGTATAGTACATTTTGGAAAACATTGTGGCACTGATGCAACCTTATTCATATTATTCTTATTTATTTGCATACATTCTTGCGGTTATAATCAGTGATCATGTTTTTTTTTTTCCCCCGATCTTGCCTAATCTCCACATTTTAGTACATGGTGGTGTTTCTTATATACTCCAGGGCATGCAGAGGAAAGAATAGTGTAGAGAGGTCAGTTCTGCGCTATATGCAATCATCAAATTCAAATGTTAACAGTTCCCATACGCCCAAGGATCGTCCTTCCTACATTTACGACATGTGTACCTGTTGCAACACACCTCTCTCTATGCTGTGGTTCCTATTACATTGAAAGGGCACCTGACACTGACTGTGTTTGCTTTCCTGGGGGAAGCAGCAGTCTTGGGACTGAAGCTTGTTGATGTTGCACCCTCTTTTTCCTTTTCCATCGCCTTTTCTTGTAAGAAACGATGATGAAATTCCTCTGCAAGGTGAGCAAAGAGTATTCTTCTTTTCTCAGTGGACCTGTGCATGCCTTATACAGTACATGTGTGATCATCGCTGCAAGGTCAAGCATGCTATAGCACACAGCAACCAGCCACCTGCGTGTTCCTGTTCTCACTGAATAAGCTCACGCCTTCTGGTGCATGATGTAAGCGCAGCACCGGGAAAAAAGAAAGAGACAAATAAAAGTGACATTTTAAAGAAATCATTTTATGACCTGAATAGTATCATTCACAAAACATCATCATACTAATGCAATATTATTTGAAAACGAACAGTGTCAGATCGGGTGTAAATTTATGGTACTTGCAAAGCTTTTTTTTCACTTTTATTCTCCCAGTCACAATCATGTTCACAGACGGAGCTCAACTCAGGCAAAAAGTTCTCTCAGCTAAAGTGTGTTTATCAGTGTTCCAAATAATGATATATTATTTACCCTATACAACTCCAGGCACTGCACACCCAGATAAACAAAAAGATAAAGAAAAACATAAAGATAAACTTGATCTGGGAGAACATTTTGCCTGAGTTGACTGCAGTGGTGGGGTGGATGGGACAGCAGGCTGCTTGCTGCTTGTGCTGATCAAAACATTTACAAAACAAAAGATGCCGATGGAGAGGTGCAAAGGAAGTTAAGGTGGCCTATGATTATGAGATTTTTCGTAGGCTTCAGGTATTTTAGTGCTAATAATTATGAATTTAACATTAAACATTACCTTTGTTTGATTAGACCTTACAGACATAATTAAAAAAAGAAATGGTCATTTTACTTCCTGATTTCTTATTCTTTTGCATGTTTGTCACACAAAATGTTTCTGATCATCAAACACATTTAATCATTAGTCAAATATAACACAAGTAAACACAAAATGCAGTTTTTAAATGATAGTTTTTATTATTTAGGGAGAAAAAAAAATCCAAACCTACATGGCCCTGTGTGAAAAAGTAATTGCCCCCTGAACCTAATAACTGGTTGGGCCACCCTTAGCAGCAATAACTGCAATCAAGTGTTTGCAATAACTTGCAATGAGTCTTTTGCAGCGCTCTGGAGGAATTTTGGCCCACTCATCTTTGCAGAATTGTTGTAATTCATCTTTATTTGAGGGTTTTCTAGCATGAACCGCCTTTTTAAGGTCATGCCATAGCATCTCAATTGGATTCAGGTCAGGACTTTGACTAGGCCACTCCAAAGTCTTCATTTTGTTTTTCTTCAGCCATTCAGAGGTGGATTTGCTGGTGTGTTTGGGGTCATTGTCCTGTTGCAGCACTCAAGATCGCTTCAGCTTGAGTTGACGAACAGATGGCCGGACATTCTCCTTTAGGATTTTTTGGTAGACAGTAGAATTCATGGTTCCATCTATCACAGCAAGCCTTCCAGGTCCTGAAGCAGCAAAACAACCCCAGACCATCACACTACCACCACCATATTTTACTGTTGGTATGATGTTCTTTTTCTGAAATGCTGTGTTCCTTTTACGCCAGATGTAACGGGACATTTGCCTTCCAAAAAGGTCAACTTTTGTCTCATCAGTCCACAAGGTATTTTCCCAAAAGTCTTGGCAATCACTGAGATGTTTCTTAGCAAAATTGAGACGAGCCCTAATGTTCTTTTTGCTTAACAGTGGTTTGCGTCTTGAAAATCTGCCATGCAGATTTCTTATGGTGGAGTCGTGAACACTGACCTTAATTGAGGCAAGTGAGGCCTGCAGTTCTTTAGACGTTGTCCTGGGGTCTTTTGTGATCTCTCGGATTAGTCGGCCGGCCACTCCTGGGAAGGTTCACCACTGTTCCATGTTTTTGCCATTGGTGGATAATGGCTCTCACTGTGGTTCGCTGGAGTCCCAAAGCTTTAGAAATGGCTTTATAACCTTTACCAGACTGATAGATCTCAATTACTTCTGTTCTCTTTTGTTCCTGAATTTCTTTGGATCTTGGCATGATGTCTAGCTTTTGAGGTGCTTTTGG
This sequence comes from Polypterus senegalus, assembly GCF_016835505.1. NCBI lineage: Eukaryota > Metazoa > Chordata > Cladistia > Polypteriformes > Polypteridae > Polypterus > Polypterus senegalus. The sequence goes on along the minus strand of NC_053155.1, from coordinate 217,984,566 downwards.
TCTACTTCTCTGTGTCAGGCAGCTCCTATTTAAGTGATTTCTTGATTGAAACAGATGTGGCAGTAATCAGGCCTGGGGGTGGCTACGGAAATTGAACTCAGGTGTGATACACCACAGTTAGGTTATTTTTTAACAAGGGGGCAATTACTTTTTCACACCAGGCCATGTAGGTTTGGATTTTTTTTCTCCCTAGATAATAAAAACCATCAATTAAAAACTGCATTTTGTGTTTACTTGTGTTATATTTGACTAATGGTTAAATGTGTTTGATGATCAGAAACATTTTGTGTGACAAACATGCAAAAGAATAAGAAATCAGGAAGGGGGCAAATAGTTTTTCACACCACTGTATTTGCCTGAGTATGTGGAATTTATTGTGGTGTTTTATACAGTTTGAAGGCAGACATTGGCCATATGTATACTTTAATTTCAAACAGTTTTTTTTAGTATAATTTTATGTATGATACAGGTATGCATATGTAGCAAAATAATCCAGATTTTCATTATTTTATTTTGGAAACACATGATATTTTGCCTTCAAAAGATGGAATAATTTAGTGTTCATTATTTTATGCACCTGAGTATCACATATTTGTCTTACAGATCTTAACTTCTCACTGGAGATCAGGACATATCTTGTCAAGCCACACATGCAGTTTGAAGTCATTTCATAGTAAGCACTCAGAGAGAGAAGAGAGAAAGATGGCAAACACATCTACCCGTTAGTCTGTGAAGAAACTGACAGATTGAGAGCATCATTCTCTCATTAAATTCCTTACAAAGGAAGTGAAGAACTCCAAGAAAATCCATGAGAGGTTAAATACTGTGTATGGTGATGATGCACCTTCAAACTAATGGTGAAATTTTGGGCTAAGCAAGTTAAATGCAGTTAAGAATCGACACAGGGCATCCACAGGCACCATAGTTACAGGAAATGTGTTATATAATTTTGGAAGATCATCATATGAAGGTTAATATTATAGTCCTTGAGCTAGGTATTTCACCGGGAAGTCTCCACAATCATCTATAGTCATTTCATAATATCAAAGGTCAGTTCCTGATGGATTCCCTGAATTTTAAGGGGTCTCTGTGTGCAGTAGTTGGCTGTAAATGTCATGGCAGCAGTTTTCTGGGATTGAAACGTTGTGGCAAACCATATGCCACAATGAAGTCATTATGTGAGGCCATCAAACAGAAACATTGCTGAAAACTGTCAGCAGCTGTGTTGCTGTTTCACAACAATGTACCATCCCACATATATCAATAGTTAAAGGCATCTTCATGGACAGGTGCTTCATAGAGCTTAATCCATCCACTATCCAGCATTTCTCAACCTTTAAGTATTTGTGACCCGAGTTTTCATAGCAGTTTTAATCACTCCCCCTAACGTTTTTTTGAAAGGAGCCCACTAATACCAATTTGTTCTTTTTTAGTTAATGATATATCATAGATATATATTTTATTATACTTACCTAACTTTAATCGACATCTAACTCTATATTTATTTTTCTAGTATCAGAATGTAGTTTAAGTTAATTTGTTATGGTTTCAATAGATGTATTTTTCAGATTTTTGATTCTTGTTTTCTTTTTTTTCACATCTTCACGCCCCCCCCCTTTTTGTTACTTCGTGCCCCTCTAGGGGGGCCCGCCCCACAGATGGAGAACCACTGCACTATACTGTCCAAGCCTCCCATGACTATTTTCTCTTTCAAATCCTGAAGAAATTCATATGTAGATGGTGATTTCTCAGTGTTAATTACCTCAAGGGATGGTAACAATGGAGGATGAAGACGAATCCTTCTTTTCCAAAGGACAACAAATGTGTGAAGGCAGATTGCATTGAAAAGTAGTGAAATGGGTTTGACCATCACATTTTATTTTCATAGTTAGGTAGATAAATTATTGAACACTCTTTGTAAAGTGACAAACAAACCAATAAGAAGAAGAAAAAAAATCTTCTCATCAGTGTTGTATTTTCTAATCAGTACCTAGCTTAAAGAATATAGAAGAGTGAAGACTAATAATAAAAAAATCTATCACAAAGATCAGAATTAGTTTTATTATACTGGACTCCAACTTATTACACCATACATTGCAGCTTGGCTACTAATTCACAAATCAATTTTCTCCATTCCTCAGTAAAGAAAATTAAAATTCTGCATATTAAATAAAAATCACTGTGTTAAAAGATTATAAAATATAAAATATCCAAACTGTCTGAATTGTCCCTAAGTCATTGCCAGTTGCCTTCTAATTTGCACAAATGGAATCTTTCCTTGAGCATAAATTAGCTGGCCATCCATCAGGACAAGAATGCAGCTGAATTGCATTGTATAATAATAAATGGAGTTAGAATTTGTTGATCTAGTCACTTTATTTCCAGCAAGAACAACAATATGTAGTATAATCCACTATTTCAAAAGGAAAAAAAAAACATATGTTAAAGCATACTCCTTTATGTGGTTTCTTTCCCTTATCTAATAGTGATGCTGTGGGATTGATGAGAAATAACATTTAAATCAGGGCAGTGAGTATATTTTCAGGGCACAAAATACAGAAGCATTCAGTCTTAAATATAGAGCATTTTTAAATTTCTAATTTCATTTTGTGTCTCATATGCCTGTTTTGCTCTGATGCCCACTGTTGGCATAACATCCTTGAACCCAGGACATCGATAGATGTAAACTGAGAATCAACTAGGCAGTAAGGACAATTAACACAGCAAGAATGGTTTAAAAGTGCCTTTATTTAAACAAGAATTTAGCAATAAAGAATGTGAATTAAAATCATTTAACAACAAATAGTTAAATAAATTCTTCATAATTTAAAATCAGAATGATAAACTTGGGACTTCCCTCTCTTTGAATTCTTAGTGCCTCTCTAAAATTTCAAATTTCTCAGCCCCTAGTTCACTCATTAGATATTGACACCTAGCACAGACATACCAGCATGCATGGTCAACCATTAAAAACTGGCTTATGCCCAACTGCAACAGAAGGTCACCTTTGTGACATCTAAAGCCCAGTTCCATTGTCCTACCAACTTTTTTCAGGGGATCTGCCCTCATGAGCCCCACTCGCTTGCTTCTCACCGGGTCCATCTCCCAAGTGTCAAGCCTCCATCTCTCTGCATCACTTGCTCACCTCATTCTCCACTCTCTCATCCTGTCTCTTTCTTGCTGCCAAACCCTGATCTTTGACTTCCTTCCTCTCTCCACATGCTCTCTTTTATGATTGTGTGGATGCAACAGCCTACTGTAATTACCTGTTCAGTGCCAATGAAGCAATCAACTCATTTGCGTACTGAGCAATCTGCGGTCATACAGCCCTGCAGTCGCACACATCCTCCCGGAGTCTGAACTGCAGTTTTTAATTAAAAACTTGCATACTGCCAAATATCTTTTACTCATTTCACATCATTTTCTCCCCTCATAAGCCACCAGTTGCATTCATTAGATGAAAATAAAACTGAAGAGTTTATTCACCTAGACTTTACGATAACCTCATTAAAATAATAACATTATAAATTTTTTGTGGAAAAAATCCTATAGTAAAATTGAAAGTACAATGCACATTCAACCTTAAACAGCAAAGCAGCAGTAATGCTCAACATGTAAGGAAAATATTGTTTACAAAATAAATCTTGCCGTTGTCTTCCCAGTCCACTTATTCCATTAAAATACCTGCAGTACTGACATCTAATGTTGAGGCATAGGTCAGAAATATTTGAAAGGTTGGAGCTGATTGTTATATGTGCCCACTTTCACACACATAGGGCAATTTAGAATTGCCAGTCAGCCTTAAATGTAAAGACAAACTATTTCAGGAATATTAAATCCAGAAAGGATGTGTCTGTCAGTTTGGTACATATAATTCTCTTCACTATTCATGTCATTAGGTTATTCTACTTTTGAATGTTTTTGATTTACTGTATATAATAAATGTTTGTAAATCTTCCTTCTTATAACTAAGATCACCAGCGGGTGTGGTTGTTATATATTAGCATGACTTTTTAAGTTTGTGAGGCCTGTTTTTACATTTCTCATGAAAATAGACCTGAAACATGCTGAGGCAACATGCATATGTTTCACATATAAAAGGGAAACTTACTTTTTGTATGTTACTGCTATAGCAATAGCAATAGATGCAAACACTATAAAATTCAATGGAGATCCCTTAATGCAATCTGTACTTGGGATTTGGAAGAGCTTTTTTATTCAAGGACTAATTATATCCGGCAGGTGGTTATTCTTAAAAATGTATAAATGTACTCTTTCTTAATTGGATTTCAAAGCCCTGTACTGTTTGGCTATTATGCTTTTGTTCTTACTTTCTACAAACCATAATTCATTGTTTTTAAAATTTGTAATATTTAGGGAAAATATTGACATTATTTTATTAACAAATGTGTGACATACTTTACATCTGATTTGAACTTGGCAATTCCTGTATTCTACTTAAATTAATTAGGTAACGTGAAATAATGAAATCATGAAATACATTTATCTATTTGCACAACGTACCTGGTGTCAGCACGTGTCAACATCCATTAAAACTGGTTTGACCTGTGTTTGTTCTATTTCTGTATGAATACAAAAAAAAATTGTGTGATTACCTATATTTCTTGAGTTAGGGACACTGGCCAAAGGAGAGTATATGTAAGTCCTTGCTCTTTTGGCAAGCAGGTGACCCGCCCTTTAATTGGTTGATTTCAGATTCTTCTGTGAATATAGCTTCCACATTTATTGGTAGCGAATTAGTGTTGTTTTATGTTTTTTTCTCATCTAATTTGATTGGACAGTCGTTGACTATGTCATGTTGACGTCAGTGGTTCACAGTTCACACCCAACTTTAAAGTTATGTAAGTACAGAGGAGTAATCGCAACGTTGATGTCAACTTCAAATGGAACTTCAAAAATCAAGGAAAATTTGGTTATTTCTTTAATGAAACACACCTTCAGAATTTGTTCACTTGAGAAAAAAAGAAGATAAAGGAGCTTGGTCTGAACCTATCTGACTTAAGAATTCAAGGATGAGCTTACATATAGACTTTTTCCAAAACTTGTTATGACAAACAGAGTTGGCTAACTGGGTGTGATGTAAGTAATGCTTTTTTTTTGCTTTCCCTGTTTGCTGTTTCAAATTGTTGGAACTGAAGCGTTGTGGACAATGACGGGGATACAAGATTTAAAACATCTTTCTGAGAAAAGCAAGCAGCATGAAATTAGGTGTAGTCATCTAGATAGTAGCCATGAGGCTAAATATTTTTGGCTGGCTTAGTATTGCTAAACAGCTAGAAGAAGGCTACTGGATTGATATTAGAAAGTACAATGAAGAGGTTTCCAAAAATCAACACATTCTGTTCAGAATAATAGATGAGATATATATGTGTTTGTGGTTAATGCATGCCTTGTGATAATTTTGGTTAACAAAAAGTGTGCCATAACAGAAAAATTAGCATGCGGCTAATTTTTGTAGTGAAATGACTCAGTTTAATCAGGCCCGAAAGAAAGGAGGGTAAAATTTATGTTCAAGAAAATATAGGCACCCTGATCATAAAGGCAGAATAAGATTTAGGTTTGACTTGTCCTGTGGATATAGTACAAGACAGGTTGGGGGAAAAGTTATGTTTCAAGATAGGGTTTGTGGGTCTTACAGTTTATATTTGTGCCCAGGTGAGATAAGAATGGCAAACCTGCATACAACTGGGCAGACTGGCAGCAGTGTAAAATAAAATTAGGGTGGGATTGACTCTTTGGGTGTGAAATGATAAAACAGAATGCTTCACTTGAGAACAATCAAAGGACTAATGATTATACAGTATGATGTGAATTTATGGAATACAGTGGAAATGGCCAAGGACTGGACATGCTATTAACAGAGGCACGATACGATTTGGATTAGACTTATGCTATAGATGTGTTACAGGACAGACAAAAGTCCACATTATTGGAAGATTACAGAGGTGGGAGTGCATGCATTAGGGTGTGGGTTTTGGTACAATGGAGGACTAGGCACGTTGGGAGAGGATTTGGAATTTTAGAGACAGGTGTAGTATAAAATTTGGGGTAGCGGGTGCACCTCTTCCTTTCCACATCTATAGGGAAAGTTACGGGCAGAATAAAGGGACTGTGGATGTCATGGACACAGACTGAGGTCTTGGAGCACAGTAGAAATGGGAAAGCTGGCATCAGATTGGGCAGCATGGTGGAAAGGGTATAATACATTTAAGCCTGATATTGTCCTATGGATCATCTGGTACTGGACAGGCCAATATGCACATTGACATTATGATGAGGACCATAAAAGCATGTGGAATGACCAAATAGATAGATAGATAGATAGATAGATAGATAGATAGATAGATAGATAGATAGATAGATAGATAGATGTGAAAGGCACTGTATAATAGATAAGTGCTGCTTTAGTTTGTCCTCACAAAAGCTTAGCCCCCGTCCAAATTTTTTTCACCAGCCGCCACTGTTCCCGAATATTATGATTATTTTGAAAAATCCCATGCCAGCAAATTAGTAAGGACTTGGCTCTTTTCTGTAGTCCATTGTGTACACAATTTTTTTGCCAAATTAAACCTAATTTGAAATTCCAGTTTTCAGATGCACAGACCTGGCAGCTGTTTCATTTTTGCTGATTTATTGTCCTCCAATATGCAATCTTCGATATTGTTTTCTGAACTTAAAAAGCAATTCTTATACCTATAGACAATTTCTGACAGATTCATCCTTCTTGTTCATTATCATTTTCATAAAGATTTGGTGGATGGCTCTGCTGAATTTAACAGATAGTTATGGATTAATGCAACACTATTGTTTTATTTAAAGAGCAAAATGCAATAACAAAACACAACACAATAAAAAAACATATATATATATACATATATATCAAATAAAATAATATGCTCCAAAGATAATCCTTAAATACAGCACACTAGTCAACCCACACCTGACTCCAGCTATATGACATCCATGTAGAATAAAATAGCAAATAATTATTATTAAAAAAATTTTTTTTGGTCAGAATTTGTTTTCTCAATTTGATAAGATTGTTTGAGAGCTTTTTTTACCCTAAAAAGATGGCCTACATTGGTTACACATTTTTAATAAATAATGACCCACTGAATAAATTATCAATAAATAAAAAATAAATTATAATAGAAATAAATTAACAGAAGTTAGTGTTGACTCCAGTACAGAGCAAAGCTAATATATAGGGTGTTGAACATGATTTCCTTTTTATAGCTAGCAACTGGGGTTTGCTTACGAGTACTTATGCCACTTTACAGTGTTTTAAGTTACAAATATGTGTAGCCTAGTAAAAGAATTGAAAGTTAGACAAAGAAATCTACTCTGAATATAGATACAGCAGAAATGCTGTTTACTAGGGGGAATGAAAAGTAAGAACTGCTGTTGACATAGTTGCACCTGAAAAAACAGTTAAAAAATCCTCTAGTATTGTTATTCCATGGAAGACCCAAAGAGTGTCTGATTTAAAAAGAACATGTCGTAGAGCAGAGCGTAAATGGAGGAAAACTAAACTAACTATCCACTATGAAATATTAAAAGTTAAAATAACAGAATACAATAACACTGTCCGTCTTGAGAGGCGCTGCTATTTCTCTAATATTATAAATAACAATGCTAGTAATCCCAGAGTCTTATTTTCAACAATTGACCGTCTGTTAAACCCAGGTAACACAAAGGAATGCCCCCAGAATACTTCCAGTGAAACCTGTGAGAACATTGCTGTATTTTTCACTCAAAAAATTAATGATATTAGAGATAACATAGTATATCTCCCCAACACTGCAGAACCTCCAAAGCCCCGGTACTCCGTTATAAACAAATTAAATGCTTTCACCAGGATAGATTTACCTGAATTACATAGTATAATCTCTCAACTGAAACCCTCCACCTGCGTCCTTGATCCAATACCAACCAGGTTTTCAAAGAAATATCAGGCGTTCTAATTGACAATATTCTGGACATAGTAAATTCATCATTAGATACGGGGGTCTTTCCAGACTGTCTTAAGACTGCTGTAGTTAAACCCCTTCTTAAGAAACATAATCTTGACCCCTCTGCCTTTGAAAATTTTAGACCCATTTCTAACCTGCCCTTCTTAAGTAAAATTCTAGAGAAGGCAGTCATTATGCAGTTAAATGACCACCTAAATAAACATGCTATTCTTGATACTTTTCAGTCAGGCTTCAGAACAAATCACAGTACAGAAACTGCACTTGTTAAAGTAGTAAATGACTTGCGGGTAAATGCAGACAGAGGCCATTTATCTGTTCTCATCCTCTTAGATCTGAGTGCTGCATTTGACACCATTGATCACAATATTCTTAGAAATCGCCTTAGTCAATGGGTGGGCCTCTCTGGCAGTGTCTTAAATTGGTTTGAATCCTACCTGGCAGGGAGAAAATTCTTTGTGAGTTGTGGTAATCAAATCTCAAAGACACATGATATCCGATATGGTGTTCCACAAGGCTCTATCCTGGGTCCGCTGTTATTCTCAATCTACATGCTTCCGTTAGGTCAGATTATCTCAGGTTACAACGTGAGCTACCACAGCTATGCTGATGACACACAGCTGTACTTATCTATAGCACCTGATGACTCCGACTCTTTCGATACACTAACACAATGTCTTACTGGTATTTCTGAATGGATGAATAGTAATTTTCTCAAACTAAATAAAGAGAAAACTGAAATTTTGGTAATTGGCAATAATGGATTCAGCGAGGTTATCAGAAATAAACTTAATGCACTAGGATTAAAAGTTAAGATGGAAGTAAAAAATTTAGGGGTAACCGTTGACTGTAATCTGAATTTTAAATCGCATATTCATCAGACCACTAGGACAGCATTTTTCACTTAAGAAACATAGCTAAAGTTAGACCTCTTATATCATTGAAAGATGCTGAGAAATTAATTCACGCTTTTGTTTTCAGTAGACTAGATTACTGTAACGCACTCCTCTCAGGACTACCCAAAAAGACATAAATCATTTGCAACGAGTGCAGAATGCAGCTGCTAGAATCCTAACTGGGAAAAGAAAATCCGAACACATTTCTCCAGTTTTGATGTCACTACACTGGTTGCCTGTGTCATTCAGGATTGACTTTAAAATACTGCTTATGGTTTATAAAGCCTTAAATAATCTCTCTCCATCTTATATATCGGAATGCCTGACACGTTATATTCCAAATCGTAACCTTAGATCTTCAAATGAGTGTCTCCTTATAATTCCAAAAGCTAAACTTAAAAGAAGTGGTGAGGCGGCCTTCTGCTGCTATGCACCCAAAATCTGGAATAGCCTGCCAATAGGAATTCGCCAGGCAAATACAGTAGAGCACTTTAAAACACTGCTGAAAACACATTACTTTAACATGGCCTTTTTATAACTTCACTTTAACTTAATACTGATACTCTGTATGTTCAATTCTTCATAATAACTATTCATGGTGGCTCTAAAATCTGTACTGACCCCTACTCTCTCTTCTGTTTCTTTTCCGGTTTCTTTGTGGTGGCGGCCTGCGCCACCACCACCTACTCAAAGCATCATGATGCACCAACATTGATGGACTGAAAGCCAGAAGTCTACGCGACCATCATCATCAGGTCCTTCGATGAAAACGCTAAATACAAAGAGGACTGTTTGATTTATGTTAGGTAGATTGCCCAGAGGGGACTGGGCGGTCTCTTGGTCTGGAACCCCTACAGATTTTTTTTTTCTCCAGCCTTTGGAGTTTTTTTTTTTGTTTTTTCTGTCCACCCTGGCCATCGGACCTTACTCTTATTCTATGTTAATTAATGTTGACTTATGTTTATCTTTTATTGTGTCTTCTATTTCTCTATTCATTTTGTAAAGCACTTTGAGCTACATTTTTTGTATGAATATGTGCTATATAAATAAATGTTGATTGATTGATGAAGCAGACCACAAACATTTTCTGCTTCTTTTTGGTTTGTCTAAACATTAGTTTTACAGTACACCACATAAACTTTATCTTTGACACCAGTATGTGTTTTAAAACACAAAATGCAATATTATGTAAAGCCTGTTAAAATACAGAAAATTAAGAGGCCTTCTAAATATGGGGTATACTGAGGAATTAAATCATGCATTTATTTCTAGTAGTATCAGTTCTGGTAGAATAAACTATTGCAATGCATTATTCACAGGTTGTTCAAATTGTTCTATATATTGCTCTCAGTTAATTCAAGATGCTACTGCAAAAATAATTACAAGACCTAGCAGCTTCCAGTTAAGGTTACAGCTGATTTCAATATCCTCCTTTTTACATATAAAGCCTTAACTGGTCAACAACAATAACAATACCATTTATTTATATAGCACATTTTCAATGTAGCTCAAATGTGCTTTACAAGATGTCAAAGAGAAAGTTACCAGGAAATAGAAATAAATAAGATTATGCAATAATATTAAAGAATATGTAACAAAGAAATATAAAAAAAAATTAATATAAACAATCCTAAAAATAGATAAATATCAAGTAGAAGAGTTGCATCCTTCTATACAGTGTCATGATGCAAGTCTCAAAGGACAGAAAAAAACAAACAAAAAACTCCATTCCAGGTCCTTTTGCCTATCAAAATGTATCACTACTTACAAACTGGTATGCACATTAAGATCTCAGGATCTCAGGCCTCCTATAGATTCTAAGGATTAACTAAAGAACAGTAGAAAAGGCCATTGAATGATCTTCCTGCTTATATAAGAGATGGATTTTTTGGTCTTAGATTTTATATCTAGGCTTTAGTCTAGCATAAGATGTTTAGAGCTGCTGACTCTACATATTTAATCTCTGTTTGTTAGTCATTTGCTTAAAAATACAAATAATACATTAATGATGTACCATTACTAACCCTCTTCTCTTTCACTACTCTGTGTCCTGATGTGGTGCTTGCTTCCCCTGCTCTACGTTTAACCTGTTGTACTGCTCATGGAAAGATATCTGTGATACTGAGAACCTAGAAATCAAGGGATGGAAAAAGTTATTGTCATATTAAACACCCCAGCATAGGCTTATGCTGGAATTTTGGCTATTGTACTCCAGAACTGTAATTAATTTTGTCTGTTATAATTGATCATAGATACCCCTTGTCAACTGGCCCTAGATGTTAATCAGCTTGAAGCAGATTTGATTTACTGTGTTTAAACATATTTAAACATTTCAATATATCTGCATCTTTATGTGTAAGCATTATGTAATTAGTAAATTGCAAAGTTTGCAAAATTTTAATTGCATTTACCTGTTAACTTGTCACAACCATCTGAGCCTGCACTCAGTAAAGAGTTCTATACAGAAATAAACTAAACTGAATTGAATTGAAAAGTTAAATAGTATCATGATGCATTCAGCTTCAGATCTCTGTGGAATTGATGTTTAATACATGGCCCTTTTGAAATAAAAATTAAATTACTATTGGGTCTAACTTCTTAAAGGTAGATTTGTTAAATTATATGGGGATGCTTTGGAAAACATATACAATTGCAGCTTTGGGAAGATTGTCATTTTGATTATATTAATTCTTTCCACTAAAGTAAGAGGGAGAGAGAGAGAAGACCAGATGTTAGCCTCTGGTGGCATCTTTTAGAGTTTCAAAAAACAGACAACAAAGAATACTCTGGTTTTGGTTTGTGAAATAAATGTAATGAGCCCTCACTTGATTTCCAACCTTGATGAGCACTGCATTAGGTGCTTATGTGCTTAGCTGGATGCTGGCCTGGAGCAAACATTTATTTTTCATCTGGAAGTTCTGACAATTTCCATTCAAAGTAAAATATTTTCCTTGTTTGTTTCAAAGTTATGTGCACACATACTATTATTTTGTGAAGTACAAAGGAAATCAGTCTGTCCCTTTTTCAGCAGGGGCTGTCCGATTCTTTTTTTACCTTCAATCCATGTTACTTGTTGAAAAGCTTAGGTACCATCTACAAAATGGTGAAGACTGTAGCAATGAATATAATCACACCTGTTTAACCCTGGTGTGTTTCTCCCCTTGGTTTACTGCTGAACTAGTCAAATGAGGACCACATCACAGATTTTAAAAGGCAGAATCAAAATTCCACATTCGCACTCAAATAGGAATGTTTTGAATACAGCTAAATCTCAGCATATAGCTATTTTATGCTGTGGAATATTTCAAAATCCTGCATTTAATGTATGGTAATATTTTACTCTTAAATGGTAAATTATTAATCTATTTTGCATATTTTTTATATATATTTATACTTTTTTTCCAAGACATGAGTATTGAGATTGTAGTTGTGTTGCCATATTTTTGACTTTAGAATGATGGTGTAATAAATAACGATTGATTATGTGTTTGACTGCAAAAAATGCGATGAATGGTTTTAAATCCTGGATTTGGAAATTACACCAGTGTATATGTAAAGAAGCAGCTTGAGACAAATGTTTTACTTGTAGTAATGCCACTTTCATCATGCTTATGACAAAATATGCAGATTAAATTTCATTATAACATTTGAAACTACATATATATATATATATATATATATATACAGTGGTGTGAAAAACTATTTGCCCCCTTCCTGACTTCTTATTCTTTTGCACGTTTGTCACACAAAATGTTTCTGATCATCAAACACATGTAACCATTAGTCAAATATAACACAAGTAAACACAAAATGCAGTTTTTAAATGATGGTTTTTATTATTTAGGGAGAAAAAAAATCCAAACCTACATGGCCCTGTGTGAAAAAGTAATTGCCCCCTTGTTAAAAAATAACCTAACTGTGGTGTATCACACCTGAGTTCAATTTCCGTAGCCACCCCCAGGCCTGATTACTGCCACACTTGTTTCAATCAAGAAATCACTTAAATAGGAGCTGCCTGACACAGAGAAGTAGACCAAAAGCACCTCAAAAGCTAGACATCATGCCAAGATACAAAGAAATTCAGGAACAAATGAGAACAGAAGTAATTGAGATCTATCAGTCTGGTAAAGGTTATAAAGCCATTTCTAAAGCTTTGGGACTCCAGCGAACCACAGTGAGAGCCATTATCCACAAATGGCAAAAACATGGAACAGTGGTGAACCTTCCCAGGAGTGGCCTGGCGACCAAAATTACCCCAAGAGCGCAGAGACGACTCATCCGAGAGGTCACAAAAGACCCCAGGACAACGTCTAAAGAACTGCAGGCCTCACTTGCCTCAATTAAGGTCAGTGTTCACGACTTCACCATAAGAAAGAGACTGGGCAAAAATGGCCTGCATGGCAGATTTCCAAGACGCAAACCACTGTTAAGCAAAAAGAACATTAGGGCTCGTCTCAATTTTGCTAAGAAACATCTCAATGATTGACAAGACTTTTGGGAAAATACCTTGTGGACTGATGAGACAAAAGTTGAACTTTTTGGAAGGCAAATGTCCCGTTACATCTGGCGTAAAAGGAACACAGCATTTCAGAAAAAGAACATCATACCAACAGTACAATATGGTGGTGGTAGTGTGATGGTCTGGGGTTGTTTTGCTGCTTCAGGACCTGGAAGGCTTGCTGTGATAGATGGAACCATGAATTCTACTGTCTACCAAAAAATCCTGAAGGAGAATGTCCGGCCATCTGTTCATCAACTCAAGCTGAAGCGATCTTGGGTGCTGCAACAGGACAATGACCCAAAACACACCAGCAAATCCACCTCTGAATGGCTGAAGAAAAACAAAATGAAGACTTTGGAGTGGCCTAGTCAAAGTCCTGACCTGAATCCAATTGAGATGCTATGGCATGACCTTAAAAAGGCGGTTCATGCTAGAAAACCCTCAAATAAAGCTGAATTACAACAATTCTGCAAAGATGAGTGGGCCAAAATTCCTCCAGAGCGCTGTAAAAGACTCATTGCAAGTTATCGCAAACGCTTGATTGCAGTTATTGCTGCTAAGGGTGGCCCAATCAGTTATTAGGTTCAGGGGGCAATTACTTATTCACACAGGGCCATGTAGGTTTAGATTTTTTTTCTCCCTAAATAATAAAAACTATCATTTAAAACCTGCATTTTGTGTTTACTTGTGTTATATTTGACTAATGGTTAAATGTGTTTGATGATCAGAAACATTTTGTGTGACAAACATGCAAAAGAATAAGAAATCAGGAAGGGGCAAATAGTTTTTCACACCACTGTATATATATATATATATATATATATATATATATATATATATATATATATATATATATACACAGTGGAAGCTCGGTTCACGTACAACTCGGTTCACGACCAAAAAGTTCGCCAAACTTTTGCCTCGGTTCACGACCACACACTATTCTATACTATACTATACGAACAAGGCAGTTTCCCTTTCGGTTTGTGCGCGCCGATGATTTCCGCACATGTTGCATTGTTCTCAGTCAGACCAGCCTGCCTGCTGCTGCTGAGAGAGAGAGAGAGAGAGAGACATGTGCCTGCCTGCTGAGAGGGAGGTTGCTGCACGTTTTTACCTGCCTGCCTGCCTGCTACTGAGGGGGGATGGTGGGTACAGCAGAGAGAGAGGGAGAGAGACAGCGAGCCGCATGCCTGCCTGGTTGGTTCATTTAAGCTGAGCCACTCCCTGTTCATTGTTCTCAGTCAGACGTGCGTGCTTTACCTGTGCTCTCTTTGTGCTCTACAGTATTTCGTGTGCGTTTGTAGTTAACTATGGCTTCTAAGCAAGTGAAGAGTGGTGAGAAGAAAGTTTTAAAGAAAATTGAAATCAAAGTAAAGAAAGAAATTATTGAAAAGTTTGAGCGTGGCGTTCGTGTTACTGATCTTGCTGCCGAGTACAAGAAGTCAAAATATACGATTTTGACCATTCTAAAGCAGAAAGAATCTATTAAAGCAGCTGATATTGCAAAAGGAGTTACAGCATTAACCAGGCAGAGGCTTCAAGTGCTGGAAGAGATGGAAAAATTGTTTACTCATTTACCAATTTGAGAACCCTTGTGCTTTCAAGCAGCACAATGTAAACAAAGCCAGACTGCCAGTATTGTGGAGGGAAAACACTTAGGGTTGGGTCACAAGGACTTTGTTTTTGGAATGGCTGCATGAGGCTTTCACTCCCACCAGCTAAACAGCTAAAAACACCAGAAACCCAAGAAATCACAAGAGAGAAAACACCAAAGAAAAACATCCCTCCATTGCGGAGCCAGACTCTCCCTCCTCTCCACCCAATTCTTCCTCACCTCATGCCAGAACTCGACTCATGCAAGCTTAGTTTTCTTGGTGGCTTTTGTATTACAGATTTTTCAAAAGTTAATTTATTAGTTCGTAGCGTGAATTGTTGCAATGTTACTTTTTTCTTTTTTCCCGCTGTGCTTAAAACTCATTTTAAAAAAAGTGTTTACAGCGATCGGGCTGTAAGGCTAATAGCGTGATATCCTGCACTGTTACTTTTTTGGTTGCTTGTGGTTGGTTTTTAAATAAATTTCGGATTTGTTCTAATGTTCCTTTTTTTCCGCTGTGCTTAAAACTCATTTTAAAAAAAGTGTTTACAGTGATCGGGCTGTAAGGCTAAAATAGCGTGATCGCCTGCACTGTTACTTTTTTGGTTGCTTGTGGTTGGTTTTTAAATTAAAGTTTAGATTTGTTCAAATGTTCCTCTCTGTTCTGAGAGAGAGAGAGAGAGAGAGAGAGCCTGCTCGTGTAGCTGAGCAGGGAGCCTGGGTGTTTTGTGTCAGTGTTATTCAATGTTTTTACATTAGTTTACTATTACACTTTGCATTCTATGGTGTAATTAACTATATTTGTGCTTAATTTTTACATATATTTACAAATTTACATATATATTTACATCCAGTTCGTACGGTCTGGAACGGATTAATTGTATTTACATACAATCTTATGAGAGAAATATATATATATAGCAACAACTCTAGTGAATGTGCCAGCAACCCAACCCAACACAGACAGACGCCAGAGGTGCACTGATAAAATAATGACATTTTTATTTTCTTTTTTTCTTCACCTGTGGGCAATCTCTTCCATGTATTCAACAAGCACACAACACAGTCCTGAACACAAGCACAATCCACACAATACTTTACATTCTCTTTTTTCTTTTTCTTTCTCCTCCAGTCCTCCCTCGCAAGCTTTGTCTCCCTGCTCCTGACTCTGGCTCCCGAAGTGGTGGCTGCTGGCTCCTTTTATAGCCCACCCGGAAGTGCTCCAGGTGTTTGATGACCTATTTCTGGCTGCATTTCTGGGTGTGGCGGAAGAACTGCAGCACCCCAGGCGACACCTCCAGATCCAAACAGGGTTGTAGAGAACTCCGTCTCCCATGGAGCCCTGCAGGAATCCGAGGCACCACTGCCACCCAGGGGGGCTGCCATCGAGTGTCCCGGGGAACGTACTGTTCTGTCCTTGCTTGCTCCTTCAATCCCCTCAGTGAAGAGGCGTCCCGGCCGGGCAAGGACCCTGGCCATTTGTGACAATATTTCTATTTGGACACTAGTTACTTTACCTGGGAAACGCTGATAATTTAATTTGTTGTAGAAAATTGGGAGCAGGCTTGTTAAACCAAATCAATGTAAGAATCTATTTAAAAGCAATTTTGAAATGTATGCCGACAGAAATTCAAATAAAGTCGAAAGATATCACTTTTCAGAAAATGATGCCATTAAAAATATATTTACAGATAAATCAGCTATTTTCTACTTGATATCAGTGTGTAACAGACAGCATAATTAATATTTCTCAGAGCAGTTGAATCCTGACTTTTCGCTTAGAGCATCATGTCATCGGTCTCTCACTGTTCAAATGAACATCATAACCTATTGAGCTTCTTGGCTGCCAGTGTGCTCTCTGTTTAAATCTTTAAATTCAAGGTTACACTTTATAACACCTCTAGAAAAATAGGTGACAAAAGTGAATCACTGATTAATTTAACTAATAGATATTTTACATAAAATTCCAAAGAGATATGCATTAGCATCTTAGTGACAGATGAAGTGTGCACCAACATGTGCCTTTTCTTTTTGTGGTGCTATTTCTGCAAATTCGGTTTTGTTTCATTTATTAATAACCAAATACCATTTTATAGAAAATATGGGATATTATGTTCAACACTTCTTGACAAAACCCTTATCATCTACAAATGCTTTGACACAAAAAGAATAATGAAGAAAATGATGCATGCATTGTATGGGAACTGTAAAATATGACTATGCCGATAGAGCATATTGAATTTAATTCTGTTTTTGAACAACATAGTACTTTAAAAGTGTATTTACATAAAAAGGTCCACTATCATTCTTCCATTTGCTAAAAGCAAGTGCACAAGTACACAAATGATATAAATAACTGGTGGTAAAAAAAATACCTAAATGTTGAAACTCTTTGCAGTTTTTAAAATGGTAAAGCCATTTCTTCTAAAGTGACAGAGGAGTTCAGGCCTATCCTTCCACAGCAGCAAAGATCAGCCCTCATCATTATTCCACTCATTAAAAAAATGCTACTGGTGATCCCTTCACAGAAGGGAAAAAAAAAACAAAGTTATTGAAGGATGTTATTTAAGGTTTGATAAAAAAGGGCTGAACATAGAATTTAGACTGAAGAAAACATGGTGGCTTCTTTCCTTGGATTGACTGTGGTCATGCACTGTCCTCTGATGTGTTTATTTGCTAGAACACTCTCCACTCCAGCTGGTAACCATATCTGCTCAGTAGGTGGTGACTGAGTAATTAAGTTTATTCCACATTATAAGATGGGTTAGAGTAACTGGAAAAAAAACACAGTTTAAGAAAATTGAAAAACCTGTCTTGTCTGTTTAAAATGTTTTTGGACTCTTAATTTTTTTAGTTAACAATAATTTTAAATTTCAACAGTTTAAAACTGTAATTTAATTTATTTTTTTGAAATTTGTTTTTGTTTGAAAAAGAGTTTGAAAACCTCTTTCCTTTCTTTCTAACTATGCTACATGATCCTGTTGTAAGCTCCTGCAAGCAGGCAGTGTATTGCTATGGGACTCTGTACTGGTTGCTTGGGACCATCTTCTTAATACAAATCGATAAATTATGATACAAGGGCAGGAGCTGTTTTGTCCAGGATGTGGATTTAACCAGTGAACTAGTACTACTGGAGAGTATAGTATTTGTTTTTTTGTCTCAACTCGTTCTTCATGTTAGTGTTTTGGTTACGGTTATTGAATAGGATTTCCTTGGCGAATGACTTTTGTAATTACATTCTGATTATGATCATGGTTTAGCCCCCTGTATTTATATTTTGAAAAGTTGATCTTTTCTTTTCAAGATTTAAAATATATATATATATATATATATATATATATATATATATATATATATATATATATATATATTTTTTTTTTTAAGAATTAAACATGCATTGCCCTGTCAACTGAATAAAACGTTATATTAGTGGGAAACTCACAGTTGGTTAGGGGAAAAAAATGGATGACTCGTTTGAGAAAGAAGATGAATCATGATTCAAATTTGGAAATGTGAGGTATTAGAGAGAATCACTATATAATAGTGTTTCCTGCAACAGAGAAGAGAATTTTTCAGCCTACATTCCGTTTGTCTGATCTTGGCCCACATGGTTATCCAGCTGTCTCACGGGTACTCCAGATCTGCATTATGGTGTAGGCAAATGCAGATGACTGCAGTGGCACATAGGAAAAGTCTGATTTTTGTCCTAAATGGAAATAAAAAGGAAACATATCATGGTAAATTGACAGTCTTGAATCTCAATATACCAAAAGAAAAGTAGAATAGGAAAGATCTATACTTAATGACAATAATTACTAATTTATTTTAAAAAAGTAAAAACTATAGTGTTTTGTGGTAATAAGGTCCTAGGGTGACTCTATTCTCCCAGTTATATCCTTTATTACATAGACTATAAGAAAATGTTCCAAATCCCTGCTATAGCCCTCATATGTTACATTACTTTTTACATGTGAATTCATGGAGCAAGAGAGAGCTTTAAAACATGCAGAAGAGAAACTTACACTTTCAAATTCATACATGAATTAACTTAAGGTTTTTAATTTTGCCCAAAATGTGAAGCAAGAGAGTAAAATTAGTGTTGTTTAAAATAATACATCTTAATAACATGTTACC
The DNA here is from genome assembly GCF_016835505.1 of Polypterus senegalus. Classification (NCBI taxonomy): domain Eukaryota; kingdom Metazoa; phylum Chordata; class Cladistia; order Polypteriformes; family Polypteridae; genus Polypterus; species Polypterus senegalus. Next base: position 217,965,447 of record NC_053155.1, on the reverse strand, counting down.
AGGTGACTTTTTGTCTTGTTATTTTTTTTAATCAGTGGTCTGGCTTGGACTTTGCTCCCACATGGACTCTGAATGGATTGGCAGAAACAGGAAACATGGCTTACCCTTTTTTTCTCAGGATGCAAAATGGCAAAAAGAAGGAGAGAGAGAGAGCATACTGCAGGTCCCATTTATCCAATTATGATGGCCCACGACATGCCACTTGCATGGATTGGAATATGTAGTTCCTAATGACTTAGCTCAGACAGATTCAGTCCCATTCAAGTCCATGCTTTGGTGAGGAAAAGGGTGCCTACCGATCGTTTTCACATCAGCCTGAATATTTTACCCACCATTCAATCCATGCTTTGGCATTTTAGCAAGGACTACCTGCATGCAGAAATCTTATCTTGATCTTGTAAAGACTAGTTTAAATAATCTCACTACATTTTAAAATATTATATTGTTAGACATTAGTAATAGAAAATGATTACCTGTATGCTAGATATTATTCCCCATTACACTATAACATAAGTTTATGTAAATGTTAGGGAATTTCTAATATCGGGAGTTAGACAGAGTGGTAACTCTGAGGCAAAAGGTATGTGCTGGTATCTGGCCGATTCAAATCCCATTACTGCCAGAAGGGATCCTACTCTGTTGGGCCCTTAAGCAAGGTCCTTTAACTGAAAATTGCCCCGGGGTGCTGTACATGCAGAAAGACATTTTCCCCTCGGGGATTAATAGAGTGAAAATGTGATTTTTAGAATATTTAAAAACTGAATGCATCATTGGGTGAAAATCAATCTATATTAACAAAAGGCAAAGCCCTCACTGACTCACTCACTCACTCACTCATCACTAATTCTCCAACTTCCCGTGTAGGTAGAAGGCTGAAATTTGGGAGGCTTATTCCTTACAGCTTACTTACAAAAGTTAAGCAGGTTTCATTTTGAAATTCTACACGTAACGGTCATAACAGTCGACAACGTCAGCCATGTTGAACTTTCTTATTTATGGCCCCATCTTCACGAAATTTGGTAGGCGGCTTCACTGCGCTAACTGAAACCGATGTACGTACTTATTTCGGTGGTATGATGCCACTGTCAACCACCATATTGAACTTTCGAACGTCACTAATTCTCCAACTTCCCGTGTAGGTAGAAGGCTGAAATTTGGCAGGCTCATTCCTTACAGCTTACTTACAAAAGTTAAGCAGGTTTAATTTCGAAATTCTATGCGTAATGGTCATAATGGCCGACAGCGTCCGCCATGTTGAACTTTCTTATTTATGGCCCCATCTTCACGAAATTTGGTAGGCGGCTTCCCTGAGCTAACCGAAACCAATGCATGTACTTATTTCGGTGGTAAGATGCCACTGTCGGCCGCCATATTGAACTTTTCAACAGTTTTTGTTACTTATGGGCCCATCTTCAAGATATTTGGTACGGGGGTTCCCAATGCTAACAGAATCCTACTTACGCACATATATACGTCCATAGCCTGCAGCTCGGTCATTGTGTGAGGCGGCGTTGGGTCACCCATCCCAACGCCTCCCACGTTGTTGGCTGCCTGCCTATATAAGGCCATCCGTTGCTCCGGTCTCTACATTCCCGTTCTTGCTTCGCCATGGGATTCACGTCTCCCTGCTGATAACTACAGCCTTTTTATTTAATCCATGGCTTCTATGCTGTTTTATTGTTCATTTATTATGATTATAGTCATTGTGTAGGCATTTTAGACTTACTGTACATTGTTCAGGTACCCATTTGCTTTATCATTCCAACCGTAACCCCATTAACATGTCTATCGAGGTGATCACCATCGATTAAAGAACTGTCACTTACCGAGTGGTTTCCATGCCTGGAGATGGCACCTGCCTTTTAATTCTCTTTGTTACATATTGCACGGCCATATCAGGCTCACTCTTGATATCCGGAGGAACATTGTGTCTTATGTATTGAATGACTGGGACAGGTTCAAGGTGTGGACTAGCAATGTACTTTCTAAATTGGTTGGTCAGTTTGATATTGATGACATATAGTATATTTATAGTTATGTAAGGTATTAAGGAAGTAGTAAAAATCTTCACTGAAAAGAGATAAAAGTACATTTTATAATTTGTCTGACATCTTGCCAGAATTAACTATATGGAGATGTTGCCTGTGGTAGCTATATTTCTTAACGTTTTGCTGTTGAGAACTGATGTGCATCCAACAACATAAAGTTTAGGACTGATCTAAACATTGCACTCACAATTTTGTCTACTTTATGGAGCTGGCCTTTTCCTATACATGTCAATGCAGTTGCCTAAATGAAAGTTTACTGCATTGACTGTGAAACTTCAGTGCTTAAAGGGAAACCAATCAAACTTTATACAAAGCTACATGAAGGTGCTTAAAAATGCAAGAAAATGACATCTAGATAATGGGTTTAATTTTTCTACAGATTCATGTCAGGTTGAAAACGGATGCAAAGTTGTAAGTACGCCTACAGTATGTTTTCATGGATATAAGTTGGTCTATCATGGTTAGTTATCCTAAATGGCATACTGGATGCAAATTAATTATGTAGCAACATGTCAGAAATTATTTGATGCTACTAACCTTAAATCAGCTATAAAAGCAATGTGTTGCAAACAGGCAAAGATTATAATGAGCCTTTATAAAAAAATGTTTTGCTAGGGAACCCTGCACATGTTTGTTTTGGAAAGAAAATCAAGTTTTTTTGTTTTTTTTTAATTTTTGTTAGAGCAGTTTATAAATCATTAGGAAGTGAACAACTTCTAGTTGATGGAATAATATAAAGTAAAATGTTTAAACTCTATTTTCTTGAAAAACCTTGACTTCATCATGAAGACGCCATCATAATATTTGTCGGTTCAACTGATGATTTTACATCTCACCATTAATCTCCTCTTATCCTAAAATGTAATGGTTCTTTGGTACATGTGGTATTACTGATTGTCTTAATTATATTAGATGGTGTGCTGACAAATCCTACTGCTTAGAAATTACTCTATTTCCCTGATTTTCTCCAAATTGGGTTCTTATTTTGTCAACTATTCAATTTTGATATTCGTCTTGAAATTCAGATCATTATCTTTAGATGGTTCTTGGTTGCTTGTGGGGAGGCCGTCCTCCACATGGCTTAGCTGTAGTTGTTACTTATCTGCAGAGGAACCTATACCTGGAAGGAAGCAAATGAACCTACTTTTATAAATGTGGCAGCAAAATTGATTTTCAATGTTTTTATTGATAATTTTTAAACACTTTACTCAAACTTTACTCAAAAAAATAATTAATGGAGCATAGCCAATTTAAATTGAATTTAATCAAAATCAGCACAATTTAAAGCTTTACATATCCTTTTCTAGTAAAACTGAATTATATTTCTTGGGTGTCGCATATCTCTATATATAATCTTCATTTGGGTCTTGATCTTTGTTTGTCTGCGAATGAATTAGAAGAAACACTAGATGGCAGTAGAGAGACAGCTAAATCATAGGCATTGCATTAAGACTCTCCTCCAGGCTTATACTACTGAAGACTGTAGTATTCCAGTCACACCTCAAAACGCAGACATTCCAACTAAACAAATTGTTGTGCTTTAAATTAACTAAAGAGATCTTCATTTAGATCTTGATCTTTGTCCGCGAATTCCATGCATGCGTAGACCACCTTCCAGTTTAGTACGTTGTTGTTACTCACGGATGTCAACAATGTGCCAGAACAACGAAAGGGGTGGTGGACAGTGTTATGCTGATTAGCTTCTGAGGCCTGATTAGAGAATGATATTGCCGAAGATAAAAGGTACGTGCCTACGTAACATATGAATGAAAGAAAGACAGTGGGTAAAATGAATGACAACGTTAACAGCACGTTCCGGAAATTATTATTGTTACATTGTAGCCGGCGAGTGCTGCGCGTCTCACAGTTGTACATGCTCACATGTCAGTGAAGTGATCTCTATTTATGCTTTAAAGAGCCTGGATACCTATGTGTCCCCCTTTTATAACAATTGCTCCGTGTATATTGCCTTACACTTTGGATTGCCACAAAGCAACCTGCGAGATTGGAGAAAGCTTGAGAAGACACCGTGAGAGGAAACAACAACGTCCTGAAAACGAGACGTACTGTGAACGGACAGAAACAGAAAGGCTCCTACACCACCACATAATTACGATTCGGATAGTGATTCCGAGTGGGCCGTTCCTATCGAATCAATATCCAAGGGCTTTCTTTTTTAATTTTGTTTCCCTTATAAAAAAATCATAATGCTGTACGACAATGGGCCCAGTTCACAACTGGCGGCCGCGTTTAAACAGGTAGCCCTTCACAGACAACTTTAACACGCGCAACGTAGTTGGGCGCATGGCTAGTACATATATAATTTATATGGTAACAACTTAAACAGATTTGGTTGCTTCAGATACCAGCACAGAAATATTTTCTATAGTACAGTATATTGTCATTACCTCAGTCTCTTTTGTTGATTTTACATAAAAGTAAAATTATTTTTGGAAAAACTTGCCATTCCACTGCAACTTTAAGTTGACTGAAATGGAAATGAGCATGTTTGTAGGCTCCATGTATCTGTTTCTAATACAACTGACATCATTTTGTGAGATGTCACAACTCAGTTTGATCACGTTTAAACAAAGTGAACAAATCTCAAAGACATGCTATCATCCTTCATGCTGTAACTATTGCAAGTTTGTTTAATTATGTTTATTGACATAAATGCCTAATTGACATACAGTAAGTGCAGTTAATCTGCCTATGGTGCCACCTGTTTTGCAAAGATATTGCAAAGAGATTTGGTGATATCCACTCATTTGTATAAACATAGTTCATAGTTCAAGACTTTATACGTAAAAGTACTGTTCTATCTAACAGATATTTGTAAGGTTATGAAAGTAGCCTCAGGATTGTGTGTCTTCCATAATCTGAAAAATTTATGACACACTCTACATCACAAACGTGTGCAAGTATTCTACAAATGAAGATGGGAGACTATATAATGTATTCTTTACGAGACTACTTGATATAATAGGTTATTCTACCGTTTGGCCTGTTTAGGTTAGTTTTGAACTGAAGAGTATTACCATATGCAAGAAAGTAAATACACTTAAAAATAATGTAATTTGATGTTGTTTTTGTAATTGAGTGGTTTTTATGTTATAATTGACTAATGCACAAAAAACTTATATATTAGATCTATACATTTGATTTAGATTAGGGCATCTTAATTCAATTAAATGGAAATAGGTAATATAATTTTATTAAGTAGATCCTAAAGCTTTTTTTAAAAAAATAATCTCTTGTTGCACTAACAAGAGATTGTAACATTAGATCTACACATTTGTTTTATATTAGAACTACTTTTTTACATAAACTAGGGGGCTCTGCCCCCTGCTCGCTTCGCTTGCCAAACCCTGTGTCATTTCGCAGATCTGACACTTGCGACGAATCGTGCTGTGCTTTTGGGTAAACATGAATATCTTCTCTGTCTTTGATATCTCTGTCTTTCGAAACTATTATCGCTGACAATTCGTCAGATGTATATGCAAGAGTGATCTTTCGGATTCAAATTGAAATCCAAGAAAACTTTGTTGTCTGTGTTTTTCAGATAAATTTCGTGTAAAGTGTGATACTTTTGGATACATTGATTTGTATCAATTATTGGCTTTGGACCTGTTAGGTTTTCAATTCATCTCTTGGCACAGTCTCGTCTCATCTCTCTGAAAAAGTTTCGCCTCGTCCCAAACTTTTTTTATATAATAGAGAGATTGAAATAGGTGTCATCATTTTATTAAATAGATCCAAAGAGTCATTTTTTTTGGTGTTGATTGACTTCTTACTTTAACGCTCTAGTGGGTTTTGTTAGGGTTTTGCTCCTATGATTCAAAGACATATTGTTAGGTTGAACGGTGATAAAAAAATTGATCTATAATGATCATCAGTGAGTGCAATGATGCAATGAATTGACATTCCATCCACGCTTTTGTGTTCCTCTGACATTCCAGGTTCCAGCAGCCCTGTCTTGACAGACAACAAAGCGAGTACAGAGAATGAATGGACAGAAGAATATGTATACTTCACATAGCATTTTTTAATCTTAATATTAATTTATTGCAATGATAATATAACTTTGAAATTACTCAGTCTTTTAATCTTATATGATAGTTAATAGCTGGGATGTTCACTTAGATATTCCAAACATTTTTAAAATGTTGTCAATGTGTTCACTCCAATGACATGATCCATTTTAGCTCCTCACATAGCTCTCTGTGCTAAGAAATGAAGCGCTTTTTCTAAACAAATGTTCTGTTTTTGCAATGTATGCACTCCATGAATTTAAAAATCTGTGTAGTGCTCTGGGTATGCCTGACTGAGAGCAGAGCTATTTAAAAATTAATTGAAGTGAATTGAATCAATTTGTTTCTGTAAAAATCCTACAAGAGCTCCAGTGTATTCAACAAACTTAGACTGTTTTTTTCTTCTCATTTACCCAAAACACCATTTATTACAAATACCTTAACTTTAAGGCAAATTGTCTAGAACACATGAAAAAGAATAGCATGCATTACCAGATATTACATGGACAAATAAGAACACGAACCAAAAAAGAAATAAAACATAATTTTAAAATGTCAGTTGTCATAGATATCAGGCACGAATTGATGTTCTGGCCGAGATGATTCAAGGTTCTTTACCTGGGTGGGAGGCCAATTTAATGAAAGGACAGGGAGACCAATCACATGGCCTGTTCCTATCCTGATACAACAGGTGGCACTCTTCCTGTGCTAAGGCGACTACATGGATGCCCATAGGGCAGGCTGGGAATTGCAGTTTCATTAGACAGTCATGTGGTGTTCCATGGTCGCCACCAGGGGGAGCTGCAGGAACAGATCGGCCTCACTTTAAGAAACGTCAGCCTGACTTGAAAATACATCCAACCTGTAGTGCAGCAATACTGGAAGCACTCCCAGATGTGGCATAAAGGAAACTCATCCTAGTGAGTTGGAGTTGGGAGAAGAGCAGGACAACACTCACTTGGAGGAGAGAAAGGAAAGAAAGAAAGAAAGAATAGGAGGAATTGTGCCTGTGCTGCATTTGTATATTACCTGTGAAGGTATTTTTTTTAAATAGATTGTTATTTGAATCAGGAGTTTGTGTTGTGTATTAGCGGGTTTGGGGGCTCAGTGGCACCCCCTACAGGTCACACATCTGAAGAAATTGGAGAAAGGCTGTGCAAACATGCATCTGTGAAATAAAAAATGATGAAATGTGAGTTCCACATTTAGGTCTCGTCTCCATTCAGGATATTTACTCCACTGTATTTTAGCCTCGCAGTTCCACCATTTGTGAACTGGATACCTTTAAATTACCAATCAGACAAAGTTTAATGTTTTGTCATTTGACTGAACAATAGTAGGAGACTTCCTAAGTTTTGTGTACGTAATGTCATGCTGGCTGTCACTTACTCCCTGCTCCTCCATGTGCCCGCACTACTACAAGCCTATTTATTGAAAAGTGGCAGCAATGAATTTCTATTACAAAGAAAATATGCTCATGAAAACTATAATATAAATGCCTATTAACCAGAAATCAAAATAAAATACACCTTTAAGGAAATTTCAAACAGTACTTACATATTCTATATCTTAACTAATGCATCCATCCATCTATCCATCCATTATCCAACCCGCTATATCCTAACTACAGGGTCACGGGGGTCTGCTGGAACCAATCCCAGCCAACACAGGGCGCAAGGTAGGAAACACACTCTGGGCAGGGTGCCAGCCCACTGCAGTATCTTAACTAATACTCTGGGCAAACACAATTCCCTTGTCTACTCGAAACAGTGATATCTATAAGCTTTTTGGTAACATTTGTACTGTTACTCTAAATTGTTTGAAAAATATCCTAAAATGTAAACAGTTTAGGGCGGCATGGTGGGTAGCGCTGCTGCCTCGCAGTAAGGAGACCTGGGTTCGCTTCCCAGGTGTTCCCTGCGTGGAGTTTGCATGTTCTCCCCGTGTCTGCATGGGTTTCCTCCCACAGTCCAAAGACATGCAGGTTGGGTGCATTGCTGAGTCTAAATTGTCGCTAGTAGTGTGATTGGTGTGTGGGTGTGTGTGTGCATCCTGCGGTGGGCTGGTGCCCTGCCTGGGGTTTGTTTCCTGCCTTGTGCCCTGTGTTGGATGGGGTTGGCTCCTGTGACTCTGTAGTTAGGATATAGTGAGTTGGATAATGGATGGATGGATAATCAGTTTAAAACCTCACCAAACTTGTTGTGCTTCCTTTGGTGATAACCATATTTACAAAGCATCAGTAAAGCAGTCATTCATCTGTGCAATAAGGCCTACTAAAATAACTTAACTTTGGAATGGTCTAAGGTAGCTTAACTGAGACATACTGTATGTCCCTTGATATTGCACACTTCATTGTAAGATCTGTGAATCCACCATATACATAAGTACGTTTACCAGCATATCAAATCCCACAAAACACAGAGATAAATAACCTATCTACTGATGTTTTATAAATGTTATGAATACCTGTAAGAGTGAATCTTAGAAAGTTAATGTTTAAAGTTAAATTCATATAGTGTTAGCTGTTAGAATATGGTATAGTTTTTTACCCCCGTACATTAATGTGAGATAGAACTTTCTTGCTATAACTAAGATACAGTGTGTTAATTGAGTCAGTTGTAGTTTAGAATAGGTCCCAGTGCTAGCAGGGACAAAAAGACAAAAAGAAAATACAGTTTTCTGACCGTTAAGAAATGGTTCAACTGTAAGCAAACTTAAAGAATCAAACAAGATATATAAGCTTTAACCAGAACTTTTCTTCCACAATAACTTTACTTTTCTTTGCTATATCAATTTTTTGTTATTTTTGTTTGAACTTGCTTTACTTTGAATTTTTATTAAAGTACGAGGTATTTAAAACAAAGTTATTTTGTCTGTGGAATCATTTCAGTGCATCAAACTTTTGCCAGAATACCACGATGCATACTGAAGCTGCAGAACTTTGGTCATTTTGGGTAAACGCAGCCACAATATCATATCATATATTTTTAAGGTCTTGCTACAGAACAGTAAATTAGTAATAGAGGCATTTTTGCCATACCTAAACTAAAGTATTACCAAATTTTTTAATCTTTGAAAAGTGTTAGTAAGCACTTTATTACTTCGATCATTTTAATATAATGGCAACCAAGGTATTTCAGAAAAGTAAAACTTTTATTGAGCACCTTAGAATCACTTGTGAAATATAAGTTCTTCTGAGTTTACATTTTGTAAAGATGTGTTTTTGGGAATGTCTGCCATGCATAACAGTTATTGATTCTGCTCTATTGCTCCAAAAATCTTTGGAATCCCAGTCAAGTCAATGCACTATTAGTAATTGTAGTAATAGTAACTCTTCATAGTAGTAGTAGTAGTAGTATTGTCACATGTCAATGTCTGTGAAGTTCACATGTTCTACCTGTATCCTCATGGACTTTTATCGAGGTACCCCCAGATTTTTCCTTTGACATCCTAAAGTTTACTTTAGTACAGTATGAGTGCATAGAACATCTTGGGGCGGATGCTGTCAGTTCAGGAAATAGATATATGGATGCCTCAGGAGTAATGCTTGATACATAAAAAGTAATATTAATGCTATTTAATGTTTCTTAGTTAGGGCTGCTAATCTGTGTGCAAAAGGAAAGGCAAATGTTATTTCTACAATTAAAAATGAAATCTTAGAGACACAATGTTTTAACTGCATAGCCTTCATCAGGTGTGTCATGGGAATAACACAGTTACCAAAATGTCTTAATTTTTCTAATTTATTACTTAAAACTGCACAGATTGCCCAAATTCCAGTGATTTGCTGTGAATTTTCAATCTAGCCATTTGGGACTATTATAGTTCTATCCATTAATTATATAGAGCTATTATAGCAACCTTGAAACAATGTGGAAAATCATTTTTAAATATTGTGTTAAATCCTTTTTCATGAAGTAGAAGTTTTATCATAAGATTATGTCATCTGAATTTTTCATAAGTGTAACAGATAACTTCTCATAGCCATTTTCTTCAATGTTATATTTTGAAATAGTAGTTTCTGAATAGAGTTTTCCATTAAATAAAACACTCTAACTTGGTATTAGATTTGTGTGTTGTATTTTAGAAACTGCGAAACAGGAATACTCTCACAGGACAGGCAGGAGTCAGAGCATTGGAATCAGGAATTTTAAACAAAGTCACTTGATGATTTAATTAGTTAACTATTTATGAAAACATATCTTTTTCTTGTGCAAAAAAGTCATTCCTACTTAAAAATGTCAGAAAAACTTTTTTAGCGGGCGTGGGATTTCTTACAATACAGTGTTAATATGAAAAAGAAAAAATATATCAGTGACGTCATTAACTCAACAATGACAGCCACATCCCTAGCACCTGCTGTCACAGCAGTGGGTAGCTTACACTAGCAAAAATAATTTGGAATATTTGTTGTGTGTTCTTATTAATCCCAGGAGAAAGCTAAAAGACAGTGGCTGAATTCAGCAAATAAGGCACCTAGTCTGAATTTAATCTAACATCCATCCATCCATTTTCTAACCCGCTGAATCCGAATACAGGGGTCTGCTGGAGCCAATCCCAGCCAACACAGGGCACAAGGCAGGAACCAATCCTGGGCAGGGTGCCAACCCACCACAGGACACACACAAACACACCAAGGCCAATTTAGAATCACCAATCCACCTAACCTGCATGTCTTTGGATTGTGGGAGGAAACCGGAGCGCCCGGAGGAAACCCACGCAGACACAGGGAGAACATGCAAACTTCACGCAGGGAGGACCCGGGAAGCGAACCCAGGCCTCCTAACTGCAAGGCAGCAGCGCTACCACTGCACCACCGTGCCGCCCCTTTAATCTAACAATGAAAAATAAATGAGAAAGATGATTTGTTCAATATCTATCCATATGTAGAAATTGATTTTTAAGTGTATTACCCAGATTCATACATTGAGTCGTCATTCCTTAAATATTTAAAAAAAAAATAAAGTGGACCCAAACATTTGTGTTATAGAGTATGTCACATGTCCAAAATAAATCCATAGCATAGTTTTCTTTAAGTGTCTTAATATTTTGCAGAACTGAACTCTTTTGAAGTGAATACATTACTGCAACATGACATCTCATGCCATCTAGTAAAAAATGTGGAAGACTTTGTGGAACCCCTGGTGCTGGAGATCAGCATGGGCATCATTGTTAATTCTTTCTAGTCTATTTATTTTCATAGCAATGAGCTAATCTCACAACCCCATTAACTTTGCATATCTTTTTCTGTTGCTGGAATGTGATGATGGCAATGCAGATGTCAAGTCTATAATATTTAAACTTTCAAAAGAAAACTTGTTATGTTTTTCTTTTGGTATTATTTAGATTATCACATTCAGTACTGTTATCATGCAAACCGCAATACTACATTTTTAAATGGTGTGTATGATTGCTCATTTACTGTTTTGCAGCTGGTTGGCCCTAATGATTAAGTTGCCCTGGCTTAGTAACTTAAGTATAATAGTATTCATTTAGAGAGTGCATTGTGAGCAGGAATAGTTTTTAATTTAAAATTCTTTAACTTTTCTCTTTTTATAAAAGTTGGCTTTTGAATTTTTAATGTGTAATTTTTCTTAATGTTCATATGTTGCAATAGTTTCTTGTTTGCTGTAATGTCTAAGACAACTGTACTTCATTTTAATTTCTGAACCTGTAGGAAGATGCAGTGGTTCAATGTGTTAATAGAACTTTCTCTTTATAGAAATACTTAAGAAATATAAAATTTAAAAAAAAAACTGTCTTACTTTATCTATTTTTTTTGTGACCATTTCAAAAACTCTTGAAGCATCAATGCTCACATTTGCCCTTTCCCTGAAACCTGCTGTAGTTTCCAAAGATGAAAAATATGTTTTGTGCAGCACAAAGACTGATTACAAAATTTCACAACAGTTAGGGAGACATGGTAGCATAATGGACAGCTACTGAACTTTCAGCAACTAGGTTGCTTGTGTAATTACTGTTTACATGCAATGTGTAACCATCACATATAGCTAGAATATATCCTGAGTTTTTTAAAATCTTTTGGATGAAGGCAACTGCCAATAATAATAATCAGTCAGTCAGTCCTTCATTTTCCAACCTGCTACATCCTAACACAGGGTCACAGGGGTCTGCTGGAGCCAAGGCAGGAACAAACCCCGGGCAGGGTGCCAGCCCACTGCAGGGCACACACCCACTCACCAAGCACACACTAGGGACAATTTAGGATCGCCAATCCACCTAACCGGCATGTCTTTGGACTGTGGGAGGAAACCGGAGCACCCGGAGGAAACCCACGCAGACATGGGGAGAACATGCAAACTCCATGCAGGGAGGACCTGGGAAGCGAACCCAGGCCTCCTAACTGCAAGGCAGCAGCGCTATCACTTCTGTTTTGCACAGCTGCACAGCTCCTAGTGCTGCTAAGTCCTTTTTTTTGGGTGTTTAGAATTAGACACAGTACTCCAGATGCAATTTAACAGTGCATCATAGATAGATAGATAGATAGATAGATAGATAGATAGATAGATAGATAGATAGATAGATAGATAGATAGATAGATAGATAGATAGATACTTTATGAATCCCAGGGGGAAATTCACAAATACATACATACTAATGTATATATACATACAGTCTAATCATAACAAATCTTGATGTATCGTATAGTCAACAACTTTTACAATATGACTTAACATTTTATTTGCCTTTTTAATTGCATTCTGGACATTCCATTGCTGATAATAATGATGTGTCAATGCAAACCCATAAATCCTTTTCAGAAAATGCTTTCTATAAGGCAAAAGCTCCCATCTTGTTTTCATAATTAATGTTCCCTTTGCCTGTGTGTAGTGCTTTGTACCTTACTATACTAAAAGTTATGTTCCAGGTATTTACTGAGTTTTGAAGATTGCCCAGGTTTTTTGTCTTATTTTGCTGCATCCAACATTTTATTTTCATAGAAAAAAATGTCAGATAATTTAAAGATGCATCCATACTGATTCAGATTAGATGTAGCAGGTGGTATGTCTTTTATTTTGGTGAAAACAACAATAAGGGAAAGTTATTTTCAAAAAATTATTTTTCATGGGGATGTAAACCTTGGGGTGAGATACATCTGCTTGCTATGCACAGGGCAAACAACATAGTAAGCAACAGAACCTTCAGGTAAGGTTTGCACAATTTGAAAATGTAGTCATTGACGAGGTAGTGGGGTCCATTGTTTTCATCAATAACGTATAGTTTTTGTTTTTCACTTCATCCTAATGGGTAATCATGAACAAATTTTATCAAGTACATTTCTCAACCACCCCCAAGACCTGTTTTTGTAGTATGAACAGTGTGCTGCATTGATGTTACAGTGTCAGAAAGACTGGTAACACTGGTGTGACTGTGCGTTCACTTAAAGGTTTTGATTGTGTTACCAACATTCCAATGTCAATGACACCTGCTTAGAACTGCCCAACCATATGGCTTGTGTAAGGAGATTCTAATCTCTGATACTTGTTAAACTCAACAATGCACACATCAAAGTAACTGAAGGCCAGTTTAGAGGTGATATTTAAGTTGAGTACCTGGAGTAAAATCCACTTGAATAAGGACAGAATGTGAAAACTCCATACAGACATCAGTTAAATGCTGGATTGGAACCCAGGACGTTGGTGTCAACCACTTTGCTATCATGCCTCCCCCACAGTTATGGCAAAAGGATAAACATCCATCCATCCATTATCCAACCAGTTATATCCTAACTACAGGGTCATGGGGGTCTGCTGGAGCCAATCCCAGCCAACACAGGGCACAAGGCAGGAAACAAACCCCAGGCAGGGCATCAGCCCACCGCAAGGCATACACACACCCACACACCAAGCACACACTAGGGATAATTTTTCGAATTGCCAATGCACCTAACCTGCATGTCTTTGGATTGTGGGTTGAAACCGGAGCACCCGGAGGAAACCCACACAGAGAACCATGCCACCCAAGGATAAACACAGCTGATTAAAAGCTAGTCAGGAATTTTCTTGTACAGTTCATACTATAACACTTCAAAGCACAGTCTACTAAGTACAAGACTTATTTCATAAATACATTACTTTCATATGCAGAGACAGCTTTGTGTTCTTTGATTTAAAGGCAAACATAAAGAGAATAAGCATGCATGTGGAAGACACCCCAGAGTAAAAAACTATCCTGGCAGCACATCGCAGGACATGGAGAATTAGTGCCAAGTATACACAGGCAGTGATCAGGCTGTGATTTGAACCCTGACTTCTGTAACTGTGAGGCAGTAACATCAAGGATTGTACAAACTATATTTTAGGGGTTAAAATCACACTGTACAGTGTAAAATATTGTATCTTCACTGTACACCAGTCCTGCATGAATAACTTCAGCTTTCTCAGAAACCCAAGTAATAAAGTAAAAGGCTGGTTGAGAACAAAGGAGAAAACTGCAAAAACAGTAAATAACAGTGTCCCTCCTTAGAATGTCATTTGGATTTCTTTGTCCACTTCAATGACTGAAACATACAGTGTATCAGGTTACATTTTCTGTGTGAGTTTGTGAGCATTTCTGAATTAGCCTTTCCTCTACTGCCATTTGCTTCCAGCATATTTACCATGGAAATGATGAGATGGTATTTAAACTTCCAACTGTAGTATTACATATAAGAAGTTTCCATTTAATAATATGGTATGTGCTAAAGACTTTTAATCTAACTACTATGAGACCTTTAGATCTATAAAGATATAGGGTGTGTTATGTATCATAGTATTTGTGTATGTTGATTGTTCAAACTGATGTAATTCAAATGATTGTTATGGAAATTATCCTACTTTTCATAAGTGACAGCTATGCCATACTCAGTCTAATCATGATGAACTGTCCTTTGCAAGTGACTGGGCTCCCTCAGGATTGTAACAAAGGATATACATCTTGGACACATTAGAATGCTGATCTTGACTGTTATTTAAAGAGAATTTTTGGTCTCGTCCGATGCGAGAGATGGACGTCTGAAGTGGAGCTCCGCTAGCAGTGGTGCTATTTTTCATATTATTTGCTTATTATTCTGAGATATCCTGTATTTATTCAACCCGAGAGGGACCGCTACAGTATATGTAAACACATATAAACATGGCCAACAAGAAGGGGTCGAAAGAATCGAAGACTAAAGCTACATCAAGCTGCGATCAGCAAGCCCTAGTTCGAGATACGGCCTCTCAGAGACAGACCTGGATCAGATGGGCGAAAGTACAGACTCCTCGGGACCACGGTCCGCTACATCGTCGCCGGCTGAGAGCGAAAAGGGGAGCGAAGGTGCGATCGTGAGTGCAGATGTGGATAGCTCGCCGATTGGAGAGGATTACCTGAAACTGGAAAAGGCGGAGGTCCGCGGCTTCAGTTACGCAATTACACGGGACTAAAGCAGCGGGGACACCGGCTTCAGCAGAGTCTGCTGCTTCATCTACGGTACAAGAAGGCACATTTGAGCTATCTGAACTGAAAGTGTTGCTCGCTGAGCTCACGCAAGATATAAAGAAAAGCGAGAAGGCTAATGAGAAAGCAACGGCAAAGGCACTTGAGAGACTGAAACAGGAATTAAAACAGGAGATGAAACAGGCCAATGAATGTCTGCGACAGGAAATCCAACAGGCAAATGAAAGGCTGCGTCAAGAGGTACAGCTTGAACTTCGACAGGTGCTGGGTAAAATTGAAGAGCGCATTGAGAAAAACTCACGAATCGGATCGAAATAGCCGAACATCTAGCTGCCAGTGCCGAGGAAAGAGCAGTAAATGTCAGTTCGGAATGTAAAAAACTCGGAGAAAAACTTGGAGACAGACTGGCTGCTTTAGAAGATGGGAATAGAAGGTATAATGTCAGAATTGAAGGCTTGCGGAGAATCGAGAAAGTTTAAACCCTGTGAAATTCGCAACTGAACTTTTTTCTAAAATAATCGGGGGCGACTTTAAAGCAGAATCTGAGATAGCAGCGGCTTACAGCGTATGCGGATCAAACACCGTCAGACCCGACCAAGATCTTTTATAGTTCGTTTTGAGCGATTATCATTTAAGTTAGAGGTGATGGAACTCCTCAGGAAAAAAAAGGAAGATATTATATATGAAGATTGCCACATTCGCGTCTTCCCTGACTTCTCTCCAGCAACAGCTATCAAACGCGCCGCCTTCTATAATATTAAACAGCGCTACGGCAAGCCAATGTCAAATACGGCCTCCTGTATCCAGCAAAACTGAAAGTGGAATGGCAGGGTCATTTCTATGTTTTCGCTAGCAAGGAGGAGGCAGAAAATGAGTTAAGAAAGCTGATCCCGGGACTATTCTGATACATAATTGTGAGTCATGGCGGTAAATGATAAAGCTAGGATTAATAATCTACTGTCTGATCTATTTGTTTTTAAAATACGGGTTTTTTATCAGCATATATTCTCATATTCTTATATTATTATTACTTACTTATTACTTATCATTACTTAGTATTACTAGGGCTAAATGTTTATGTTTTATTGTGCTTAATTACGTTTTCCTCCTCTTTTTCTTTTCTAATTATTTCATGTGTACCCTAAATGAGACTGTTCAATATCATACCCTTGGTTTGCTGTTATTGCTATTACTGCATTAAGACTTGTTATGCTTGTTTTGGACACATCTTTAACACCATCACCTGGGTTTATTATCTGGGGATATCATCTTAATGCACTAAAATTGATGAAGATTATGTATGTATATATATATATATGTATATGTACTGTATATGTATATGTGTGTATATATATATATATATATATATATATATATTAAGTGCAAAATTCTTTTCTTTCTTTTTCCTCTTTTAAAGACTATATTGGTAACAGATATCTCTATCTTTTAACCTTAAAGCGCCACTGCATGGGGGCTTGATGTGCTTTGGACGTGCTCTGTCTCTGGGTATGTCAGAGGACTGGGACTGCATGAAGTGGGTTTTAGCCTCACCTGGGGAGGCAAAAGGGAGGGTGGGGGTTAAGGGGAAGAGAAAGAGAGCAGGCTTGATCTATATCTAATCTATCATCTCAATCTTTATAATTATAACTATCAACGTAATAATAAGCTGCATGGCAACAACTCTTGGGGGAATAGGAAATTAAGACCTAAACTATTTCACTTCCAGTTAAGACTATAATATGACACCAAAAACTCAGAATCAGTGTCTCCATGATGGGACAGTTAACTCGTAAGCTGGAATGTTAAAGGCCTGAATCACGAATTAAAGAGAAAGAAAGTACTTTCTCACCTAACAGGTCTAAATGCTAAAATAGTATTTTTACAGGAAACCCACTTACTAAGTAAGGGTCAGTTCCGGCTGCAAAAAGACTGGACTGGCCAAATGTTCCATTCTAGTTTTACAAAGAAAACTAGAGGGGTGGGAATTCTCATACATAGAACAGTACCATTTGTAGCATCAGATGTAGTATTGGATCCTGAAGGGAGATATGTGATGGTCATGGGAGACTTATCTAACTGTAAAATGATTTTGATAAATGTTTATGCACCTAATGTTGATGATAAGGAATTTATACAAAATTTATTTGCATCCATTCCCAATCTGAACACTCATAAACTTATAATGGCTGGGGACTTTAATTGTGTTCTAAATCCACTTTTAGATAAGACTTCCTCCACAGGGGAACGCAACTAACACCGCAAAGATAATTACAAAGTTTATAACTGATCACAACTTATCAGATCCCTGGAGGTTTTAAACCCAAATTCAAGAACATATTCTTTCTACTCACCAGTACATCATTGCTACTCAAGGATTGATTACTTCTTTATAGATAATAACTTCTTGCCTAAGATTAAATCTTGTAAATACGATGCTATTGTTATTTCAGACCATGCTCCGATGATCTTGGAGCTGAAATTACTAAGCCCCATACACTCACCCCAGATGGCGTCTCAATCCGCTTCTATTAGCTGACAAGAACTGTACTGAATTTATATCCAAACAAATTGAATTCTTTCTAGAGACAAATACATCCCCTGAGATCTCTGCAGGAATACTCTGGGAAACTCTTAAGGCCTTCTTAAGAGGACAGATTATCTCATATCTTTCCCACAGAAATAAATCCGAGCGAAGAAAGTAGCAGAGATAAAAGCGAAATTACTAAAATAGATGAAGAACATGCCAGACTACCAAGCGAGACTCTACATAAGAGGAGGCAGGCTCTACATTCAGAATTAAACCTCTTGACAACTAAAGAAACCGAACAACTAATTTACAAATCCAGACATCATTATTATGAACATGGAGAAAGCTAATAAGCTTTTAGCGCAACAAATTCACAAGCAAGAAGTGCATAGCGCAATCTCGGTAATTACTAACACGAATGGAGATAAAATCATCGAACACAAAAATATAATGTACACTTTTAGAGACTACTATAAATCCCTATATACTACTGAGTTTAAAGAAGACAATATACAATCTAATGCATTTCTGGATAAATTACAGATACCACAAATTGACGCTATTAGTGTGGAGGAGCTCGATAAACCTCTGTCATTATCAGAATTACTGGATGCTATAAAGTCACTCCAAGGTGGAAAAGCAGCAGGCCCTGATGGCTACCCTGCAGAGTTTTACAAGAAATTCTCCGCTCAGCTAGCTCCCGTCCTATTAGCAACATTTACAGAAGCCAGAGATAACCAATCTCTTCCACAAACCTTTCGCCAAGCACTAATCACTGTCTTTCCAAAACAAAATAAGGACTTATTACAATGTGCATCATACAGACCAATTTCACTTCTGAATAACGACGTTAAAATACTCTCTAAAATCATAGCTAGAAGGATGGAGAAAGTGCTCCCTCAGTAATATCACAAGACCAAACTGGATTTATTAGGGGCCGACACTTATCTTCAAATCTTCGACGCCTGTTTAATGTAATATACTCACCAACTAAATCAAACACCCCAGAAATATTATTATCATTGGATGCAGAAAAAGCATTCGACATGATTGAATGGAAATACCTTTTACTATTTTGGAGAAGTTTGGGTTTGGCCCAACATTTGTGCATGGATTAAATTACTGTATACTAACCCAGAAGCTTCAGTTTGCATCAATAACATTTGCTCAGACTACTTTAAACTAGAGCGTGGCACAAGACAAGGATGCCCTTTGTCACCACTGCTGTTTGCAATTGCCATTGAACCACTGGCAATACATTGTCGAAATACTGATCAGATAAAGGGGATTAGCAGAGAAGGACTGGAACAGAAAATCTCATTATATGCAGATGACATGGTACTGTATATATCGGACCCAGAAAATTCTGTGCCTGCAGTCTTAGCAGCACTCACAGAATTTCAAAAGCTCTCTGGTCTCAGAATTAATCTGAATAAAAGTGTACTCTTTCCGGTGAATTCGCAAGCATATAATATTAGATTAGACACCCTTCCTTTTATCATTGCAGAACAGTTTAAATACCTCGGGGTAAACATCACAAGTAAACATAAAGCTCTTTATCAACAAAATTTCGTCGTCTGTATGGAAAAAATTAAACAAGACTTGCATAGATGGTCAACCCTTCATCTCACACTAGCTGGAAGAATTAACACTGTTAAGATGAATATTCTTCCTAAGCTCCTTTTTATTTCAAAACATACCAATATACATTAATAAATCGTTCTTTAAGCAATTAGATTCAACAATAACCTCATTTATTTGGAATTCTAAACATCCACGCATCAAAAGAGCGACCCTACAAAGACAAAAGGCAGAAGGCGGCATGGCTCTACCTAACTTCCAGTTTTATTACTGGGCGCAAATATACAGTCGATAAGAACCTGGACACAAATAGAAGAACATACACAGGCATGGACCGCAATAGAAGTAAAATCCTGCAGTACTTCTTTGTATTCCTTGCTTTGTGCTCCAATAAACACACGTTATCGGCAATACACTAATAACCCAATTGTGCTCCACTCACTTAGAATCTGGAACCAATGTAGAAAGCATTTTAAGACGGAGAAGCTTCTTTCTGTGGCACCTGCAAAAGAACCACCTCTTTCAACCCTCACAAACATATGCAGTTTTAATATCTGGAAAAATTTGGAATTAACTTGCTTAGAGATCTTTATATAGACAACGTCTTTGCATCCTATGAACAATTACGTTCCAAATTTAACATTCCAGCTACAAATTTCTTTCACTATCTTCAAATCAGGAACTTTGTTAAACAGAACCTTCCAGATTTTCCTCATCTTGCACCCTCATCCACGCTGGAAAAATTATTGCTCAATTTCAAGGAGTTAGACTCCATCTCTACAATATATAAAATCCTTTTACAATCCCTTCCTTTCAAAGATCCAAGAGGACACTGGGAAAATGACCTCTCAATTAATATATCAGAAAAGGGTGGAAAGTAGCAATGCAGAGAATTCACTCAAGCTCCATATGCGCAAAGCATACAATTATACAACTCAAAATTATATATCGAGCACATCTGTCTCGACTAAAACTCTCAAAATGTTTCCAGGGCATGATCCAACCTGCGAACGTTGCAACCAAGCCCCAGCCTCACTAGGTCACATGTTCTGGGCCTGCTCCAAATTAACATTATTCTGGACAAAAATTTTTAATTACCTCTCAGACAGTCTTGGACTCACAATCCCTCCTAACCCATTAACAGCTGTGTTTGGGGTTCTTCCAGAGGGTCTTAAAGTGGAGAAAGACAAACAAACTGTGATTGCATTCACTACACTGTTGGCACGCAGACTTATTCTGATAAACTGGAAGAACCCAAACTCTCCTCTTTAAGTCAGTGGGAAACTGATGTGTTATATTATTTAAAATTGGAAAAAATCAAATACTCAGTTAGAGGATCTGTGCAGACTTTTTTCAAAACATGGCAGGATCTAATCAGTAATATTTTGAAATGATTTTATAAAGCACAGAGAATTTGTTGATTTAGGTATTTTTAAAAGCCTTAAATTTTACACCGTTTGGCTTGCTCTCTCTCTCAAGGGTGGGGATCGATCTGTTCTTAGCATAATTCTTTTTTTTTTTGTAAAAACTTGATTGCTATGTATTGATTGTAATAAAATTAATAAATAAATAAAAAAAAAAATAAAGAGAATTTTCACAGTAGAATCAAAAAACAAATGCATTTTGTATTTGATGCATAGCATAACATAGCTGATAATTTTAATGGCATAGCCATTGAAACCAAATAAATGAATTTCAGCTGTTCATTTTTAGAACTCACATGTTTCATTTTTGAAGATTGGGAGGCCAGAGCCTATGGTTGTACTATTGGGAACAAGGTTAGCTAACCCTGAATAGGCAGCAATGCATTCATGGACTCACTCACTCACATTAAGGCAACTGCAAATTGGCTAAATAATGATTTTTTTTTTTTGTGCTGGTCATAAAAAATATAGGTTCATTTGTTTTAACTACAGTTAAACAGTGCATTTGATGTATAATAGTGAATATGGGAGTTACCAGTTTCAAGATAATATTTAATAAAAATATGCCATGGTTGTTTTTTCTTACTATGTATGTAGGAATTTAATTTACAGTCATCCTGGTGTTTGGCTGTTTGTGGTTCAAGTTTCCTTATAGTGAAATTTCTGGGAAAAAGAATTACATTATTTAATTTCTATTTTCTGAGTCATAAAAAGCTAAATTCTACATTTTCTGGAAGTTATTATGATTGCTTATTTCCTGATTCCTTTGTTTCTTTAAAGTATGAAAATTATTATGAAACATACTGTACTACACAATGGTGCAATTAATTATTTGAAATCAGTAAACATAAATTCTCTGTTTTTTAATCTTATGAAAATAAAATTGTAAAGTCAGTTTCTAACAAAATTTTGCAGTTGCATCTATATACTTGTGAGTGGTGGCTTAATAATAACTACTTACAAAGTGTGAGAAATTAAAAAAAAAGTTTCAATTGGATATACTGTATATACAAAATAAGAACAAAAAATAAAAGAGAATGGACAAGACTTTTTATGTGTTCTGCTACTTTTATTCTCTCTTAAGCATGACATGTAAAAGTTTAATTACATTTTTTAAAATAAACTAAGGGAGTGGTAATAGATAAAGGATCTTTAATTTGTACAGGATGCCACTAAAATCAATACAAATTTAATAAACTCGATTCCTTTATTCATAACGTAACATAAAATTCTCAAACCTGCTGAATTCAGTTCTGCAGCACAGCAAGCTAGAGCCTACACTGACACCATACAGCATAAGTACTGAATAAGGCAGTACTCCATCACATGGCCTACTCACACAAGACTAGTTTGGAGATTCAAGTTAACCTAATGAGCATGTCTTTTGGCATATGGGAGAAAAACGGGAATACCTAGAGAAATGACCCATGCAGACAATGGGGAGAACTTGCAAACTCCATGCAAATAGCAAGTGAGCCTGGGATTCAAACACAGGATGCTACATCTTTGAGATGACAGTTTTGCCCATTGTGCCACCATGCCACCAGTGTTGTAGCAGATGCCTCACAGTTCCTGAGAGGCAGGTGGGACACACTCATTAGATTATCCACAATGCCAGCCACAAAGATTTTTATTTCATTTTTGAAAGCAGAAACAATATTTGTGCATTTTTAGGTTAAACAAAACAATGGGAATATGTGTGACATTACAGGCAACAGGGAGGGTTGACTGGCCAGAGTAGAAATTTGCAAAAGTTACCAAATAGACAATGAAGTTTGCATCATAAACAATAAAAATAACTAAGCGGTGCTCAAAGCAAGCAACTGGCTTAACAAGCCGATGCCAGACGATACCTAAGTTAACATTTACAATATGCCTAAATCATCAGTTGAAGACAGAAATTATGAAATGCTACTACTGAATGTCATAACCAGAGATTAATGTATGTCAGTTGAATTGAGTAATGAGCTTGACGGAAGAGGTTTCTTCTCTTTGTCCTCCTTATTCCACCTCTTTCCACTGTCGATAGTCATGAACCTATTAATGAAGATGTGCTGAGCAACCAGACCATCCCAGACAGGTAAAAATAACAATATCCATCCATTATCCAACCCGCTATATCCTAACTACAGGGTCACGGAGGTCTGCTGGAGCCATATACTATTTAAATAGAAGTAGATAAATACAGTAATAACATTTGGTTCTCAAAATGTTTCATATGTTAGCTACATGTCAGTTTTCCCTGTGGCAAGCGGCTGGGGATGGCAACCCCATCTAGACCTCCTTATGCCTCCTCCAGACCATGAGAGGGTGACCGACTTGGCGACTTTGGGGACCACGGGAACAGAGCTTAGAAGCTGAACCCTATAGGGGCCCGTGGTTACGGCCAGGGGGCACCCGGATGCCCAAGGAGCCCTGGCCCTCAGCACTTCCGCCACACCCGGAAGTGCTGGGGGATAGAAGAAGACCAGGGTCACCCGGGGTGCTTCCGGGTGCGCAGTCGGTACTTCCGCCACACCAGGAAGGGGAGGCGGAAGCTCATCAGGAGGCACCTGAAGCACATCCGGGTGTGTATAAAAAGGGCCGCCTCCCTCCATTTGATGGCTGGAGTCAGGAGTGCAGAAAGACAGATCAAGGTGGAGAGGAGTGGAGGTGGACCTGAGGAAAAGGCATTGAGGAAAGAGGCCTGGACTTTGGGGTAAGGTGGGTTGTGTGTGCACTTTGTAAATAGTATATTGTAAATAAACATGTGTTGGGTGATTTAAAACCATGTCTATCTGTCTGTGTCCGGGCTGCTTCCCACATCCCCCAAATTGTAACTAACTGGCCAGGCACAACATGGGTTTAATTTATTTTGATACACAAGAAAACATTTGTTTGAATAGTTATTGACTTCAGTGGAGAGGCAGGCAAGTTTAGAACACAAATATAGCATTTTTTCTAGAGACTAACGACAAAAAAGTGTTAAATGGAGGAAATTGTCAATGATTTCTTGGAATCCCATTAGTGCAAGCCTGGGTTTGCTGTGTTTAGTTTTTTTTTTATATTCACAGCAGCTTTATTATAATATAATACTTTGAGGTGCCCTGCTTTGGTCTATTTCTGGAATTTTCCATTTCAGATTTTTTTTTTTTAAATTACACCACTGTTGTTGATAGCAACTATGTTGTTATTAAACCACCATGTAGAACCTTGATTTTTTGAAACATAAAAATAGATACACTCACATTGCTGCTTCATTCCGTTTTCCTCTCTTATGTGACAAATATTTCTGGATAAATGTGATTAGCAGGAAAAAATATAGAATGAAAACTTTTCAGAAAAGATTTACACTGCTCTCGTTAACAACTTTCTTGCTTCCAGACTTGAACAGTCACATACTCACCACTCAGTGTGGGCAACTATTCTATGTAGATAACACCAGCAGTAATAAATGCGTACAAACCAACAGCTCTGATGTGTCATTTCTTGGTTGTCATCCTTGCTATCACAAGCTTAGCAATTCAGTAATGTTCTGCACTGAAACATTGTGAAGTCGAGCAGCAACCAGCATCTTTCTGAGAAAATTGTTTTATCCATTTCATGTATGTGGGGCATGTTCAGGATGGACAACTGTTTTCAGATCAGACTTGGATCATTCACAGAATTAATTTCAGCAGTCAAAAGAAAAAAAAAAACAATCAGGAGACAGTCACATTTAGATGTAGTGTGAATGTAGCCTTAAAAAACTCCTGTATCTTCAGACAATGGCTGTTTTATGTTCAAAAATGTGTTTTATGTCCAAATGTTTCAAAATACTAAATATGAGAACATTAAATTATGGTTCCATTGTAAATGCTTTTTTTGGGGACCCCCAACTCCACTATTCTTGACACTGTATCAGTGCATGCCACCTTTCTGTATTCTGTAGCTAAAAGTCAAATTTAACAGAGCCACTAAGTAAGAGCTGTCTCTAGCAGCCCCAGGTGGGCCCATCTCCTCTGAACCGCCATTAGATTTTAAAGATCAGGGTTTCCTTAAGAGGACAGTGCTCCCAGTCAGGATAGTAGTCTACTTGTGGCAGATCAGAATGCCTTATGTTGGTTCCTTATTCTACAGGACTTTTAAATTCCTGTCTTTCAGTTAGAAAGTCAGAAATCATTTATTGCCCTGAGATTGCCTGAGACTCCCTGTTTCCATTTGTCAGCTTTAGGAATAAAGTCAACACCTGGAAGGCTATTTATTCTGTATCTTTTATTCTGGTGGGCCTAGCAAATTGACTAATTGTCAATATTTAAAATTGCTGTGTTGCCCTCTCACTTTTTGATTGATTCCACAGTCATCAGTGTGGATTTGTCTCAAGTAAACTCACTTTTAGTCCCCTTATGCTTTCTACTTCCATCTTTTATCCCAACTGCACTAGCAACCTTTTCAGAATCAGAATTCACTTTATTGGCCAGGTACACTAATTTGTACTAGGAATTTGTCTTGATAGTATTGGTGCAACATGCACAGACAACACATAATATAAAAGGTAAATATAAGAAGATAAAACATATTTTGATAAAATACAAAATGATAAAATATGATGCAGCATACAAGGACAATATAAAAAATTAAAGAGACAGTAGGATTAAATGTCCAGGTAGTCTAGTGTGCAGGTATATATAGATACTGAGTAGAAACTCAAACCTGATTAGTAAGAAAAACTGTACATGAAAAAAATCTGTTGTTGTTTTAGCTTTCGTTGCACCAAGACTTTTGCCAGAGAGAAGTCTTCAGAACAGGTGATGCCTTGTTTGAGTGAGATCAGCAATGATCTTTGCTGCTCTATTCCTTACTCTGGACTCATATAGGACTTCAATGTGTGGTAAGTTACAGTCTATCATCCTTTCACTGGCTTTGATGATACATTGCAGATTGGCCTTATCCTGAACAGAGGCGGCATCAAACCAAACAGTTATAGACAAGGTCAGAATGGACTTGATGATGGCCATGTAGAATTGGACCAGTATTGCTTGAGGGATATTTCCTTGGCTGACACAAAAAGAACATTCTTTAATGGGCTTTTTTAATAAGGCCTGTGATGTTATTGTCCCACTTAAGGTTTTGTGACAGCACAGCGCCCAAAAACTAAAAATTATTTTGTTATCACAATGACTGTGCCATTTATTGCAAGTGATAGGTGAGCAAGTGACTGCTTTGTGAAATGTATGATCATCTCCTGAGTTTTTTGAATGATATGATCCAAATTATTATGGCTGTAACACAATGTCAGATTTTCAACCTCTTGTCTGTATATAGACTCATTGTTTGAAAAGTGGTTCCTTAGTATTATCCATCCATACATCCATTTTCTAACCAGCTGAATCTGAACACAGGGTCACGGGGGTCTGCTGGAACCAATCCCAGCCAACACAGGGAGCAAGACAGGAACCAATCCCAGGCAGGGCACCAACCCATCGCAGGGCACACACACACCAAGCATACACTAGGGACAATTTAGAATCGCCAATCCACCTAACCTGCAAGTCTTTGGGAGGAAACCAGAGCACCCGGAGGAAACCCACGCAGACACAGGGAGAACATACAAACTCCACGCAGGGATGACCTAGGAAGTGAACCCAGGTCTCTTTACTCTGAGGCAGCAGCGCTACCACTGCACCACCGTGCCACCCTCCTTAGTATTATGTCATCTGGAAATTTAAGAAGTTTGGCAATCGAATCGCCAGAGGTACAATCATTTGTATAAAGTGAGAAGAGTAGTGGGGAAAGAACACACCCCTGCGGTGCACTGGTACTAAGGGTTAATTGGTCAGACACATGTGTGCCCAACTGCACCTACTGTTTCCTATATGTTAGAAAGTATGTGATTCAATGGCAGGTAAAACTGGGTGGATTTCTTATCTTGGAGCTCTAGGATGACTGTATTGAAGGCAGAACTAATGTCCACAAACAAGATCCTCATATATGCCCCTAACTTATCAAGGTATTTATAAATAAAGCTCAGAAGTTCACTGCATCATCCATGGACTTGCTGGCCCTGTATACAAACTGAAATGGGTTTAGAAAATCTTTTGTAGCATTCTTGCGGTAATTCAGAATAAGGAGTTCAAAGGTCTTTATTACCAAAGAAGTTAAAGTTACTGGTCTGTAGTCATTTAGGCTTGGGACCTTTGATTTTTTTGCTACACAGATCCACAGATTGTTTGAAAATGTCTGCAAATACTGTAGACAACTGGTCTCCACAGTCCCTGAGTGTGGAAGAGGAAATAAGGTACTGCAGTTTTTTTTTAATTTTACTTTTTGAAAAAGCTGCAGATGTCTTTGGCCATTATAACAAGTGGGGAAAGTTGAGAAGAGGAGGAGGGTGTAGAAGTAACAGTAGGACCATCAGGTAGATTTATGTCCCATTGTCTTTCAAAGTGACCATAAAACTGATTTAACTGATTAGCCATACTGGGATCAGCAGAACTGTTTGATATTTGTTTCTTGTAGTTACTGACCTGTTTAAGGCCTCTCCAAACTGATGCGCTGTCATTTGCAGGTATTCCTGCAGCTTATCTTGAGTACTTTTTTTGCACTGTTTGATCCCTTTCTCCAAGATATACTTGGCTTTCCTGTATTCCTCACGATTACCAGATCTGAAAGAACACTCTTTGTCCTAGCACAGTCGTCTGAGCTCTTGGGTGAACCAAGGCTTATCTTGCTAAACTTCACAACTGTTTTTGTTGCAATGCAAACATCTTCACAAAGACTAATGTGGTTAAACTGACATGGTTAAAAGCAACCAAAATAATGATTTCCGAGTCCGGGATGTCTTTTTCAATCTTGATGATTACTATAAATCTGTACTATACTTTGTTAGCATTACCCCAAGGGAAAATGTGAACACCAGTTAGAATTACAGAAGAAATCTTGCATGGTACATAAAACAGCTTACAGTTTATAATAAGCAAATCTAGGTTGAGAGAGCATGATTTAAAAAGAACTGTCACATCATTACACCAACCTTGAAGAATGCACAAACACACTCATCCGCCCTTTGTTTTGTTGCAAAGTTCAGTGAAGCTGTCCACTTGGTACATGGTGAAGTTGAGTAAGTCCAATGCAAAGTCGGGAATAGTCATTCAGTCATGTTTCAGTAAAGCAAAGAGCAGATAAAAAAGAAAACTTAGTTTTAGTATACATTAACAGTTGTTTCTTGTCCTCTGCCATCGAGCTACCTGTTTAGCTACATGAGCACCTGTGATCAACAAAGTTGAAAGATTAACAGATATTGTTATAATATCTAAGCCCTTCCTGTGTAGATGTTATTTGACTTTGCATGATGACAATGAACTTAACAACAACAACAATATTTATTTATATGGAGCATTTTCATACAAACGATTTGGTTCAAAGTGCTTTACAATAACAACATTTATTTATACAGGTAGTACCTGAATTACGGACATCCGACATATGACTTACAAACGGGGCCTTCATCTGTCAGGGGGACGCGGTGCAGGCTCCTCAGTAACTGCCGCTCTGTCATCTCCAGCCTGGGGATTTTGCAAGCGGTGGCTGGACGGAGGCTGGAGGGGAGCGGTTTCGCTGCTTGCGCAGTGTAGTGTCCCTTGCGCGGCTCCAGTTGATGAATGGGGAGGTGGGGTCCACATCCAATTCATTCTCAGTGGGCAGCTGGGTACGCGGCAAGCGCTCGTGTGCAGGACGGAGGCTTGATGGGGTGCAGGAGGGGCTTTCACTGCCTGCAGCCTTGCAGTGTCCCTGGAACGGTTGCCCTGTTTGTTCTCAGTGAGCGGCTGGTGATGCTGCAAGCGGTGACCTGGTTGTGACTGAACGAAGGACAAGGGGTGGCAGGGGGCAGCATTTAGTGTGCCTCGGGTGGCTGCCTGTTAAATGGGGGCAGTGGTGGGAAATTCACTACCCGCCTTTGGTCACACCCTGTTTGCTTTTGGTGGGCTGACACTGCAGGCAGCATACAGTATGCAAGTGAAGGTGACTGTGAGGTGGGCTGGTGGTAAACCGGCCCTCACTGACCCCATTCATTCTCAATAGCAAGCCTGCTTGTACTGTTACGTACATAGCAGGAAGTTGTCTCTTGTCAGCACACCAGACGTGCTGACGAGGGGTGCCTTCCTGCTGTGATAGCAAGTACAGTGCTGTGCAGAAGAGCTCACCTTAACCTTTTGTCTTCACCCAGTAACAATTTCAACAATGTCTCTGAAACCAAAATCTGATGCAAGTGCTGGTGATACAGTAAAGAAGAGAAAAACCATCATCATGGAAAATATAGTAGAAATAATAAAAAGGTCATAGAGAGGTGAAACTCGATCATTCATTGGCAGAGCACTTGGTTATAGTTGGTCAATAATAGCATTTATTAAAATAATGTACCTGTTCCGACTTACATTGAAATTCAACTTAAGAACAAACCTACAGTCCCTATCTCGAATGTAACCCGGGGACTGCTTGTATAGCACATGTTCATACAAATAATGTAGCTTAAAGCGCTTTATATGATGAAGAAAGAGAAAAAAGACAAAATAAATTAGAATTAAAATAAGGGAACACTAATTAACAGAATAAAAGTAAGGTCCAATGGCCACAAGATGAAGAAAGAGAAAAAAGACAAAATATAAAAAACTAAATTAGGCAATACTAATTAACATAGAATAAAAGAAAAGGTCCAAATGCCAGGGGGGGCAGAAAAAGAAAAAAACTTGAAATGGCTAGAGAAAAAAAAAAACAAAATATGCAGGTGTTCCAAGGCCACGAGACTGCCCAGTCACCACTGGGCATTCTACCCAATCCATCAATGCAGGGACAGCACTATGCTTTGATCGGGTGGTGGTGGAACAGCTCGCCACCACAGAAAACCGCAAAAAGAACAGCAGAGAAAGTAGGGGTTAGTACGGATTTCAGAGCCACCGTGAATAATGATGATAATTAAATGCATATACAGAATATCATGATTAAACTAAAATGAAGCCATGAGAAAGCCATGTTAAAGTAATGTGTTTTTAGCAGATTTTTAAAATGCTCTACTGTATTAGCCTGGTGAATTTCTATTGGTAAGCTATTCCAGATTTTAGGTGCATAACAGCAGAAGGCTGCTTCACCACTTCTTTTAAGTTTAGCTCTTAGAATTACAAGCAGACACTCATTTCAAGATCTAAGGTTACAATTTGGAGTACAAGGTGAAAGACATTCTGAAATATAGGATGGAACTAGATTATTTAATGGTTTGTAAACCATTAGCAGTATTTTAAAGTCAATTCTAAATGACATAGGCAACTAATGTAGTGACGTCAAAACTGGAGAGATGTGCTTGGATTTTCTTTTCCTAGTTATGATTCTAGCAGCTGCATTCTGCACTGGTTGCAACTGATTGATGTCTTATTTTGGTAGTCCTGAGAGGAGTGTGTTACAGTAATCTAGCCAACTGAAAAAACTGGAAAGCGTGAACTAATTTCTCAGCATCTTGCAATATTATGAGAGGTCTAACTTTTGCTATATTTCTTTAGTGAAAAAATGCTCTCCTAGTAATCTGATTAATATGTTATTTATAATTCAGTTCAGAGTCAATAATTACCCCTAATTCTTTACCTCCGTCTTGACTTTTAATCCTAATGGATCAAGTATATTTCTAATACACTCATTATATAAATTTTTGCTAATCACTAAAATTTCTGTTTCCTCCTTATTTAGTTTGAGAAAATTACTACTCATTCATTCAGAAATACAGTACAAGTAAGAAAGACATTGTGTCAGTGAATCAAGAGAGTCGGGGTCATCAAACGCTATTGGTGAATATAGTTGTGTGTCATCAGCATAGCTGTGGTAGCTTACATTATGCCTCAAGATAATCTGACCTAATGGAAGCATGTAGATCGAAAAGAGCAGCAGACCCAGAATAGATCCTTGTGGAACACCATATAGAATATCATGTGTCTTTGAAGTATAATTACCATAACTAACAAAGAATTTTCTACCTGCCAGGTAGGACTCAAACCAATTTAAGACACTGCCAGAGAGGCCCTCAAATTGACTAAGGCAATTTCTAAGAATATTGTGGTCAATGGTATCAAATGCGGCACTCATATCTAAGGGGATGAGAACAGATAAACAGCCTCTGTCTGCATTTACCCGCAAGTCATTTACTACTTTAACGAGTGCAGTTTCTGTAGTGTGATTTGTTCTGAAACCCGACTGAAACTTATCAAGAATAGCATGAACACAAAAAGATACACAATGATGGTGCACCAAACTAGGTTCCATCGGATTGTCTGTTGCACATTTATTTTGATTATAATTTTATTAAATAAATATTCTTAACTATTCTTAACTACCTAATTTACTATTTTGTTAGTGGTAATGCAGTTATATTTTTGATAAAGCAGGAGCTCTTAAAAATAAAGATAATGTATTGGACTTATTAAAGAATAGAATAATTTTGTATGGACCTGAAAAAAGGCATATCTACTGTATCTGATACTAGAGTGGTATTTGCTAATCTGATCCAAAGAATGTGAAAATAAGTAATATATATTTTAGTTTGTGTGTAGTCATCATGTCTAAGTAGATCATAAAAACCAGCAAGAGAGCACAGATAATTGGTCACCTTATCATTCTATGAATTTTGTCTCTGTGTGACATTGCTTTTCAACCATTCAACTCCACTGAGAGACTAAACAAAAAAATATTCTAGCAAACCTCAGATTTGACAGCCCTGACATGCCTGAGCTTGTAGTGCAGTGAGATGCTGCTGATTGGCACTGCTGTGGAGTCTGCATGGACTTTCTTGAGAAGGCTGAGTAACATGTAGAGGCTATGCCACTATAGGGTAAGTGTAATCCGTGGCTATTATCTGACCTAGGCAAGCTGATAATTGGTTTAGCAACCGTCATAGGATAGCCAAGCTGTTGACCCACACTAGCCTTTAAACCTCCCCCAGCAATTTCACAGAATTGTTGGATCTGTGCCTATTGAAAGTTAGAATTTTTATTTTTTATTCATACTTTTATTTAACCAGGAAGTCCCATTTAGATTAAAACATCTTTTACAAGAGCGACCCGGCCAAGGTAGCAGCCGTACACACTCACAACATGTTAAAGTACAACATATGCAATGTAATATACAACATATGTTCAATGTAAGCATATATAATTTAACATTGGAGGCGTGACCACTTGAGATGGGCACTGCCCCCCCAGAAACAAGCCGTGCTCACCCTGAGAAATGTTCTGTCTGTCCAATGAAGAATAACATTTTATTTTCAAAGTTCACTTTGCAGCACGTTTTGAACCTGTTGACCACATTCCTTAATTAAAACAGAGTATACGTTCCATTCTTCTTTTATTTTCTGGTTGGTAACACCAAAGTCTATGCATAGGTAGTTTATTTAAAAGCTGACATCTTCAACCTCTGTCCCTCCGCAAGCTGCTGGCTCCACGGTTAAGCCCAACACCGCTGCTACCAACAAGGAGCACAGTGTACCCATGTCGGGAACTGAAACTCCAAAAGAAGTAGATAAGCCTACACAATCCTCCAGCTCTGCACCCGTGTCGGGTACTCTAAACTTCTGCCTTCAACAAAATATACCGTCCGGTCTGCCTGACTTAAATATGGATAGCCCGTCCCAGCCCATTTTAAT
The DNA here is from genome assembly GCF_016835505.1 of Polypterus senegalus. Lineage (NCBI taxonomy): Eukaryota > Metazoa > Chordata > Cladistia > Polypteriformes > Polypteridae > Polypterus > Polypterus senegalus. The sequence continues at coordinate 217,932,760 of NC_053155.1, read as the reverse complement.
TAATTATCCTAAGCGAGCATTCGGAAAGACACTCAGATGTTTTAGTGCAAGCTGGTATCAGTCTCGACCATGGCTTGAATATTCTGTTGTCCGACCGTGATGCCAGCTTTTGCTTTGCCTCCTGCAAATTTAGTATTTCCAATTCGGACCGCAAGGACATATTCACCAAACACGGCTACACTAATTGGAAAAAAGCTCTAGAAAAAGACGGTGGCGGCTTCCACAAACACGCGTCTAGTATCCCACACGTCAGAGCCATGTCTGCATAGCAAGAGAATCGACGCAGGGCAGAGACAGGTGAGAGCATAGTTCAACTTCTGGGTCCAACCCAGATAGAAAAGAATAGATATTATGTGAAAAGCATTGGGGAGGCCATTCAGTTCCTTGCAATCAATGAACTGGCTCTGCGTGGTTACGATCACGAAGTGGGGAGGAGGGACTTTTCCTTAAGTTCTTTGATTACACAATTAAGAAAAATGCCAAACTTGTAGAAATTGTAAAATACATCCCAGACAATGCAAAATACACATCCAATGCAATTCAAAATGAAATAATTGATTCTCTTCCCAAAATGGTGGTAAAAGATATCAGGACCAAATATGAAAAAGCTGACTCTCCTGGACTTTGTATTAAAAGTGATGGTACCAGGGATCACTGTAACATTGAGAATGTGTCTGTAGTGATTAGATTTTTCCAGATCTCCATCCCTGAAGAACACCTGATTGGCTTAATTGAACTGAATCAGCTTGATGCTGAATATATTTGTAACCAAATTCAGTCACATCTCTCTGAGCTAGGTTACAGCCAAGACAATTTCGTGTGTCAGTGTTTTGATGTCATGTCTGGGGCAAGGCGTGGTGTCCAGGCTTTGTTACAAAACAAAGTTGATAAGTACATTCCATATGTACACTGCTACAACCACCAGCTCCATTTAGCAGTGATACATGCAATGGAATCAGAATCTCTGGCTAAGAAGTTCTTTGACTGGTCAAATTCATTGAACACATTTTGTCACAGACATTATGTTTCACACATATACAATATACCCACACTGGCAAGACTTCTAGAAATACGATGGACCAGTCATTATGACGTCACAAAGTCCATTGTAAACAATGAAGAAGCTATAAGGGGGCTTCTCTCAGAGGTAGCATAGGCTGACACTTCCCCTTTTGACATTTGCATAGAGGCATGTGGTCTTTTGATCCAATGAAAATAGCAGAATTTCTTCAATACAGGAAAATTCCTCCTTCATGTGCTTGGTGTGCTGAAACCAGCCAATGCAATTCTACAGGCACATGCAGTGGATTTGTGCAGTGGATTTGTGCACTGCTGGGGAGGTGGTGACAGCTTCACTGGCCACACTGAAGGAGATGAGATGCCATTCATTCTGGGAGGAGGATCTCTCTCAGTGTGAAAGTAGGCCTACCAATTCGCTCCAAAGGAAACGGAAAGTTAACTCACAGCTTGATGATAGTATTGTCATGTCTACACTTGGGCATGGTGACTCTGATGAACAAATTACTCCTAATCAGACTTTTAAAAGGGCTATGTTCAGCATTCTTGATAGAGCTATTGTGGAAATGGAGACAAGATTCTCGCAGAGAAATGTTGAATTATTGAAGGCCACATCACTTCTGCCAAAATCAGAATTATTTCTTGATCATTCTCTCCTGAAACCTCTTCAGGCACTTGCAGGGACAGAGCAAAACAGCATGAGCTTGCAAAATGAAATGGCTGTGGCAAAAACAATGTTGATCAATAAACTGCCAGCTGATGCTAATCTCTCTGAGGCATGCAAACGCATTCAGCAGTACAAAGAGGCCTTCCCTATGTTGCATTTGCTGTGTGTCACAGCACTCATCATTGGTGTGTCTTCAGCTGCATGCGAAAGCTCTTTCTCTACTTTGAACCGCATTCTCACTCCACTCCGTCGAACAATGCTGCATTCAAGGAAGAGAAATGTAGTCATTCTGGCTGGCACATGAGAAAAACATCACAGAACATCTAGACATGAATGAATTTATTTCAGAATTTGCCAAGAATAACCGCAGACTGGTACTGTAGATAATATCCAGGTTAAACACTGGAAACTGATATCCTATAGCCTTCCTAATGACTGCAATTAGCCTCGTTTGTGTTCTTGCTCTCATATGTTGTATACATTTGACTTCATTGATATTTACCTTGTAGATGTAGTTCTATATTTGTTCACAAAAAATAATAATACAAGTTGTATTGCCTCTGTTAATTTTATTGAACAATAGGTTATAATTTATGCCACAATTTTTGCTTTTATATGTTATATAAAACTGTGTTGTTATTATTATTTGACCCCCCCTACAAAAATGGGGATGGATGGATGGATATTTTTTGCCCCTCCCGACAAGCCAAATGCCCACCAACACATGATGTTCTGGTCACACCTCTGTGTAACATATAGCATATACAATATAATATGCAATCTCCACAATTAGATAACTACTGTACATAAACACACTAACCTCTAAAGAAAAACAACTACAAGTCACATTCTTTATGATACCCTTAAATTCATCAACGGCTATAAATCTATCTATAAATGTATATAATTTTAGAATTAGCAAGGAATAAAAAGTTAAGTGTGGAAGTAAAATTTGTGAAACTCTCAAACATAGTTTTGTGGGACTTACAAAATAATAAGATTATAGCACATATTACACAAGACATAACTACACTGAGCTACCTAAAAACTATTTTTGTAGTACATAAAATCATCTAAGTAGTCATGACTACAATGAAAAAAAAAATGTTATTGATCTGCAGGCACCTATTAGGAGGATTTGTTTATATGATTTTGTGAGTAATAATAATGCTCACAATTATTAACAGTAAGGAATGTGATTGTAGAAGTGTACCTGAGAGAAATGAATGTTTCATTTTTAATAGTAAATCAAGCAACATTTAATGTACCATTATTAGCAGACAGTGGTAATGTGAATTACTGCAAACCAGTTCATTTTCAATTAATTTATACTTTAATGGACTATTCTTCTCAAGGCATTTTAAATCTTCCTATGTTTATTAAAGTGGTAAGTGTTCCAAAATCCCACAACCCTTTTGAATTGCTTTAGTTCACTATCTGGTTGTTGATAATGAAAAGTTTGCTATGCAGTACTGTAGTTTTCTCGTAGGACATACTTTCTACCTCCAGACTTGCATTGTGTAATTATATTTTACATGTTTACTTCTGTATCTAAGACTTACATTTATTACAAATAAAATAAATTTATCATGTATCTACGCATATCTGAATTAACACCAGGTGCAGATGTATTGATTTTTCTGACTCCAGGGTATGGGCTTGTCCTTCCCATTTATTTATATGAAAGATCAACCAACCTCTTGGTTATATTTTTTTATCTAAATCAATTACACAAATGTTATAAAACTGCAGCCCCAGCATTCACCCCTTGAGAATCACCTAAACAAATTCTAAAACAGTTCTACATATTATAACACATTGTTTGATGGTTTTTTGCCTCATGATGTACATTAACAAATAATTTCTTGGCACATGAGTCGAGTGAAAATAATATAAGCTGTGCTGTGATCAATTGCTTTGTGGCAAAGTATTCACTGAGCTTTTTGTGATTTGTAAAGAAAAGCAAACAGCCAGTTCAAACAGCTAAAGAAAAACCAATGCATATTCTTTTAACCAAGGGCAGTCACTCAGTGTAGAAAAAAGGTAGCCAAAAGTATCTTTCTAAAGCAAATCACCTGTAATAAATGCCATATGTGAAAGTTTGTTCACACTTAGCTCTGTTGGTATACATGCAAAAACTGTAATTAAATACTATTCTTAAAATTACTTAATCCAATGTAGGGTCATTTGGGGTTAAAACTCAGGTGCAAGGCAGGCACCAGCTCTGAGAGGAGCTCCGTTCCATCACAAGATCCACTTATTCACACACTTACACTCCCACCATCACTAACACAACGCATATAGTGGATTCAGGAAGCATTCAGAACCCTTCATTTTTTGCACACTTTATCGTGCTGTAGATTTACATTTAAATGGATAAACTTTGCAATTTTTGACCATCATTCTATATATAGTAACCCATAATGATAAAGTAAAAATTTGTTTTCAGAAAGCTGTGCAAATTTATTAAAAATCAAAATCTTAAATTTATTATTCATATAAGTATTCAGACCCTTAACCCAGTACTTTGTAGAAGCCCTTATGGCAGCAATTACAGCTTTAAATCTTCTGGGGTAAGCCTCTATAAGCTTTGCATATCTGGATGTGGACAGTTTATCCAAATCTTTCTGGCAGATCCTCTCAAACTCTGTTAGGTTGGATGGGAAGAGGCTGTAAACTGCCATCTTCAAGTCTCTTCACAGATGTTCTATAGCATTTAAGTCTGGGCTTTGGCTGGGTCACTCCAGGCCAATCAGAGACTGGTCCCAAAGCCACTACAGCATTGTCTTGGCTGTATGCTTTGGGTCAATGTTGTGCTGAACAGTGAAGTGCCGCCGTCATTTGAGGTCACATGCACTCTAGAGCAGTTATTCTTCAAGAATTCCTCAATGTTTGGCTGCATTCATCCTTCCCTCTGACCAGTCTCCATGTTCCCACCACTGAGAAGCACCCCAATAACTTGATGCTTACATCACCATGTTTTATCGTAAGGATAATATTAAGCAGATGATGAGCAGTACCCAGTCTTTGACAGATATAGTGCTTGGAGTTCTACCCAGAAAGTTTACATTTTGTCTCATCAAACCAGAGAATCTTTTTTCCTCATGCTTTCCTGTAAAATGCTGCTTGTAAAACTTCACGTGGGCTGTCAAATGTTTTTTTTTTTATTCAAGAATGGCTTCTGTCTTGCTACTTTACCATAAACACCTGATTGATGGAGTGCTGCTGATATGATCATCCTTTCAACAGATTCTCCCATCTCAGCAAAGGACTTCTGAAGCTCTGTTTGAGTGACCATTGGGTCCTTTGTTACCTTCCTAAGCAATTCCCCTTTTTTCCGGTTACTCAATTACTACTAAGCAGAGTCCTAAGAAAAGTCCAGATGATTTCAAACGTCTTCCACTTCACAATTATTGAGGCTACTATGCTCCAGAGAACAATAAAAGCTTTAGAAATGGTTTTGGTTTTCTGAGGCATTGGAAATCCTTTCACCAAAACACTTTCTTTATAAACAGGATGGATTAATACTAGAAGAAAAAAACAGATATTATGGTAAAAAGAATCTTCATAGAAGTCTATGAACATTTAAATTAACGTATATTTACATGTTTAAGTTCACCTGCGGATAAGATGGGGCTTGATTTTACAGTATAATTCCCGGTATTTTATAATGTTGGTTGTATAAGTCAAATGCGGAAAACTCACGTTATTGGTCCAAGATATTATGATGTGCTAACGCCCACCCTAGTACGGAAGCATATTAGGGCTACAGAGAAGAAAAAAAAAAGAGTATGTTGAGATTAAAGTCAACATGTTGACTTTATTCTCGTAGTTTATTTTGTCATTAAAGCAAAAGGTCATAAACGTCATTTTAAAATCAATGTTTAATTTACTAGATTTTCTGAAACCGCGTCATAAGAAATGCAGTACATTAAATGCTTTGTGTTGTGTTCCCTGACCAAAGTTACTTAAACTGACTTTCTTAAACTGACTTCCACTCCTCGACTTTCATCTCGACATATACTTTTTTCTTCACTGTGTCCGTATTTTTTTTTTCTTCTCCATGGCCCTAATACGCTTCTGTACCTGAGAGAGTTACCATGGAGCATACTGCCTTTTTTTTCTATGTACTGTATTGTGCCTATGTGTCCACACGGTAATATCCGGACTATTCCGAAGCAACATTTGCATTGTTTACTGTTTTTTGCATCTCACACCCTCATACTGCTTTATTGTAAGAGCTTCCCTTATCTATGTTGGAGCGTTCGATTAGAATTGTTGTAAATTAAAATTCACTGAAGTAGCGAAATAAATTGGTAACTGTGCTGCTGCAACAAAATTCAATGTGTCTGAGAAACTGGTTCGAGATTGGAGGAAGCAAGAAGATGTAAAAAAAATAAATAAATAAATATTTAGTGTTGTATTTTTGAATGGGTGTAAAGTTGGGGTCTGATTGGAAAACAGATGAAAATTACTGAATGAAAATATAACAAAACAAAATTAAATGTCTAAAATTTATTTTTCAAAATAACTGAGAGAAATAACAGTCCAAGCCTGAGATGTTGATGCCATTTAATTGCAATTGCAAAATCATGGCTTAATCAAAATGATGGAACATCTCTTTAAAGATTGACAGACAAGATGAAAAAATAAGAGCTGCATCAGAATATGCCAAAAAACATATCTCTTCTTAAAAAGATCAATAGAGCAGAAAGGAAAATGACTGAATCACAAAGAAAAGTGTTGAGATTAATGATTGGGATTTGCTTGTTGGTTGTATAATGAAATAAGGCACATGTGCAACAAAAAAAAAAAAACATATAGTATAGTAATTGAGAACTAAAGTTTTCGAAAAACTGAGTTTGAAATATTTAAGAATGAAAGAAAAAGAAATCTTCAATGATGTATATGGGGGACAAGCAATTTCTTACTCAATTTGTCACAAAAACAAAATATTTTTTATTTTTAAATAAGGAATACATTAAATGGTGTTTTTTTTCATATTTTGCTAATATTTGTCCAATCATCCTGAAAAACATTTATTCTTTAGTTAAAATTATAAAAAAAATTATTATAATCATCAATTCTGATGAGTGTGCCTGATGACTGGAAAGTTACAAGTGCAAATTAAAGAAGACAAAATGGATCTCAGTAGTTATAAACTAGCAAATCCTACCTCTACCTATGAAAAATATTGAAACCAGTACTCAACAGTAATAAACATAAGGATTACTTGTATAAAAACACTAGAACTAAACTAGAACAGGTTTATAATGTTAGACTTCACCTGAAGTCACATGGCATAACTTTTCTAAAGATTTTTAGTTTTAGCCTTCATTTACCTATCTTAAGAAAATCATGATGAGATGTACATAGTAAGTACATGCTTGCCTATTGTCATGACTTCTCTAGTGTGACAGCCTGACTGACAAATTAATAGTCTTCCAAACAGCCCACAAAACTCTCTGTGGCAATTAATGACAAAATCAAATATGTCTGAATTTCTTATATCAAGTCACAAGCCATTTAGGATTGTGTGTCTTTGAGAATCAATGGCCAATAAGCACCCAACTAGTAGTGCAGCATTTCCTACATCCATGCCCAAGACTAGGGGATCACAGCTAGTAATATTAAAGTAGTAGTTCTCACCCTTTTTGATCTTTGGACCCAGTTTTTATGTTTTTGTTCAGTGATGACTCTTTATTACAAGTAATTTTGATGTAAACTAGCCAACATTTTCCCCTGAGTGGCAGACGATAGCAAATTACAGCAAATACATATTCCATATTTAAATACAGTGTGCATGATAGATTAAATAAGCATAGTATTCATCCAAAAATATCTCGAAACATGGGTGTTTAATACTGAATCAAATTTAGTGTGTATTTCTCTTTTTTTATGAAACCTTGTCTGAATTTCATAAATTTGTCTAAAACACGAGAATTCAAGAGTGCATAGAGGAATATTTTTGGTTTGCTGGTGGCTGACTTGTCTAGAATTTCAGTGCACATATATGTTGCACAAGATATGATGAGCACTTCTGCAGTTGTGCGAACTTTCTTACATTTGGCAATTTGCTGTTCAATGAAGTGATGCCCTGAGTGACTCCTCACTTGTTGTTTTTGTGAACCCTCAGGATTTTAATATTTTTTTCATTAAAAAAGTTGCAAGATTTACTTTTGTAAGTAGCATGCTTTTTAGCTAATGTCTTTATAGTTGGAAGCTTCATGCTTTTGTTTGGTAGTACCACACCTCATACAGCATACAACAGCTGTTGCTCACCACACTTCACGTTAAATGTAAATCTATACCTCAGAATATCCCGGCTTTATTTTCTTACTATTTGGTTCAGGTTTTTAGAGTGAATCGTGTAAGGCTGATACAGAATTGGAAGAGTTTGAAGTAGGTGATGCTGCCAGGCATTTAAGGAACTTGTCTATGTTTGTTAGCTTTCTTAATAAAGCGTAAGTTGTATAATGTTGTCAACTGCTCTTAGTTAAACATATGTCAGTTGTTTCAATTTACCAGTATGTAGGAGAAAAATGCTCCTTTGATTGGGTTCAGATCTAAAATTTGCAAAAATTGTTCACCTAAAACGTTAAAGCAATGGCTGATTTAATTTCCTGCGGTGGGCTGGCACCCTGCCCGGGATTTGTTTCCTGCCTTGCGCCCTGTGTTGGCTGGGATTGGTTCCAGCAGACCCCCGTGAACCTGTAGTTAGGATATAGCGGGTTGGATAATGGATGGATGGATGATTTAATTTCTTTTTAAACCTTAAATGACAACCCATCCAACAACCCACATTTGGGTCAAGACCCATGAATTGAGAAACACTGATCTAAAGATTGATGAACAATGTGTGTATTTTATTAAAATAACCAAACAAATAAAAAACTGGCAACTATATTGTCACAATTTCAAATCTTAAAAGCATTATTGAGCAGCATTTTAAAATCTCATTTCAAAAAATGAGAAATGAGGCATTAGCTTTCAAATCTTGCCCCTATTTTAGTATGTACAATTACACAGAAATTCTGCTGATATATTTTCTATTTTGTTGGTTATGTTTTATTACCTTTCATGTTAATTTTCTTTTTGTCATTACTGTATAACAAATATCTTTATCTGTCAATAGTGCATATTTACATTATGGCTTTTCAGCACAAGAAAATATTTTTATCAACATTTTGTCCAGTTGGCTTGACATAACTATGTGAAGAGAATCTATTTTGGGAGGTTAGGATCTGATGTTAAACATTTAGAATGCTTGGCTGACCCTGCACAAGATTTATTGTAGTTGAAAGTCTCAATGTTTGTTGAGTCTGATTGTTTTGGTATTGCTGTCTCCTTTCACTCAGTAAAACGCTAGAATGTAAAATTTGGTTTTATTCATATAGTTGTATTTGTTAGAAGTTTAAACTTTAAAGCCAGACATTTTGAAACGTGGCATTAAAAATGTAAAACTATTATAATAAACTGAGATACCATGAAAACTCATATTTTTTATCGTTACTATTGAACAACTATCAAAATTCTGATGTCTTTTATTTATTATTGTATATTTCTTCAGGAAAAAGAAAACATTTTTAAGGCACATCTCTAATGCTAGTAAAAAAATAACAATCTATTATGATGTTTTTCATAAACTTGAACCTGAAGGAATCTTGTCTTTGTATCTCTTAAGCTTTCATGAAAACAGATTACTGAAAATAGAAAACTGGTTGCAGATTATGGCCATCTACCAAAATGCAAATACTTGACCTTCAAAAGTTAAAAAGGTAAATTGTTTAATTGATTCCTTTAACAATTGTGAAGTACTTTTTCCTTTAAAAAAATGCTACAATAAAAGAATGCATGCAGTTATTGTTCCCAGTCCCATGAATCTAAGTGATACATACCTTCTCTATTTAACTAATAAAATTAGCTTTTTTTTTCAAGTGCAGTAAGTCAACCGTGGTGCTCCTTTAATACATTACCTGAAAAAGAATATATCAGTTATATTTTCTTCAACTATGTACTAAAAGAGTCAACCCTGAAGCCTCACTAAGGGATGTATAAATATAGGTCATCCACTGAAGTACAACCATTTAAAATCTATAATGTATATGTATATCTTGACTGAAAAACTGCTAACAGTAATGCAGTTTGTGTTCTGTTTTTTCATAAAGATGATACTGATTTTATTACAAATGGCAGATAAGACACTCATATTTGATATACAAAGTTTTGTTTTACTAGTGCAGTAAAGTGTGATGTCTGGTATAGGCATTACCTGGAGTGGTTGTGTTTTGGCCTTACAGTAAGGAGGCCCAAGTTTGCATTCCAGGTGCTCCCTGCATTTGCGTCTTTGCATCTTCTCTCTGTGTTCATGTGGGTTTCCTCTGGGTGCTCTGCTTTTCCTATTGCAGTCCAAGGTCATGTTCAAGATTTTAATTGGGCCGTGGCTGTATTTGTTTTTGCTCTGCAATGAACGGGCGCCCGGTTGAGGTGATGTTCCTCCCTTGCACCTTATAATTGCTGGGATAAGCTCATGCAATCCTGCACTAGATAAGTGCATTAGAACTATGATAGATGGATAGTGCAGTAAAAGACATTTTCATTTTTTCATCATACAGTTATGGATCACACAGTATAACAGATCATATTAGTGCTGTCTGTGAAACTGGTTACAGATTTGAAACATGCACAACTAAATAGTAAGTTGCAAGAACACTTGTCAGAAATCTTTATGAAAGGCTAATGTTATATTTGAGATGAATTCGAGATGAATTTCTATTTTTAAGAAAAATGTTAATGGAAACAGGCCACTAACGGTAGCCTCCTTAGTGTTATATTTATGCCCACAAAAACAAGTCAAAAACTTTACATTTATAACTAGAAAATAATTTATTACATCTAACAGAAACATGTAAATATTAAAATGTCAACATAAATACACCAGGTATACCTACTGTCCACTGTTGTACTGATGCAGGAATAGTACATGTCCATCGTGTTACATGTTTTGAAACCAATGCACAGCCCGATGTTGTAATCGGGAGAGTAGAAGTTTTTTTGCACTTTTCTTATAATATTTTTTTGTTTCTTGAACATGTGAGGGTATAATCCACATGATGATCACACCCATGGTGTTATTGCAGACTACCACCTTTCCCCAACCCTAACATTGACAGTTGCTGCATTGTGTAGAGTGCTTAGGGGCGAACGTCTTTTTTTTCCTTCCACTTGATTGCAATCATTTTGCTTTTTTGCCACGCATCTACTGGCACAATGGTGAGCCTTCAGGCAACCAAATCCAGTGGGAATATCATGCCTTTATGATCACACAATGATGTATGTATCAAATGCACTATTCATGTCAACACCTAACAAACAACTCACATTGTTACCGCTATTGCTTGTTTCAACTAATTGTTCAGTTTCACTTTGTTCTAAAAACGCCTTTACAGCTTCTCGTTTACATGCCAGTGTGTGTTGTTTGAAGGCTATGCTTTACTCATGAATTATGACGAGTTACCAAAGAGAAGCAAAACACATTGAAATATTCGAGATTTTCTGCAGCATAATTTTATCTTATTTGCTAGATGGCAGTAGAATTCTGTCCAGAGTAAAGGGAATGTTTTCACGTCACTCTAAGTCTGGCTTAACTGTAATTACTTAGAATTTCAAGTCTGAATTATGCTCAGGGTTAGCCCCAAATAGGTGAAGGTAGTTTTGTTAAATTAACCTTTCCAATATAACATTGAATTCAGATGGGAAATGTCCCAAGGTTCTGCTTTTAACCACTTAAAATATCTTACCCATCTGTCTACAGTTCTTTGAGTGAAGAAATCTTCTTTTATACTTTCTATCCATCTTGCATCTGTATCCATCTGATGAAAATCTAATCTAAAATCTAATTACATCTAATGTACACCTTTTATAGTTTCAAACATTTCCATCCCTCACCTCCACATATAGTACTTTACTTCTTCGGGTTCCCTCATTTGTCATTCACCACAGTCCTAAAATTAGTCATACCTCATCAACAAATTATGCCTCGCTGTTATTTCCTTTATTTAATATAGAGATCAATAAAGTGCATAGATAGCCTCACCAGTGCGTTTTACTCCATATAATATGCAATATAACCCACCATTCTGGACATACAGTCTAGATGAGTACAAAGATTTTCTTTCTACAACTCACAATCCTTTCATTTAAGGTGTACTGTTAATGTCCAGACAACTTATTGTTTAATTACTGTATATTAAATATTTTTATTTCTTAAATGTAAAACTTAACACTTTTTTACATTAAGTTTAATTTACAAATATTGTCATTTTTTGTAAAGTTGTAGTAATTCTATATGGATTGTGCTGACATTGTGATATGTGGTACGTCAATTATTTCAATACCTTCTGCAAATTTAACAATCAGTACTTGTTGAAATGCATTGCATTGAAAGCCTTTATTGTCATTGTAATATAATTACAACAAAATTACAAGTGCCTCTCCAACTGCTTACAAAAAGGAAAGCAACACTACATTTCTTGAAACACAAACAATGCTACAGTATACTACAAGTAAGGGAAAAAACAGTAATAATATAGGTAAAAATACAGTAAAAAGACATGAGATAAAAATAACAACGGATCCAGTAGTAATACATTAAAATAGTCAGCATTGACTAAAAAAATGTTTAAACTGCTTTAATTTGCTTATTTTTGTTCAATGCATTTATGGCCATTGGAAAGAAACTGTTTCTGAATCTATCAGTCCTTTCATAGATCTATAATACCAACCAGAGGGCAACAGTTCAAACAAATGGTGACCATGATGAGAAGGATACTTAATGATGATTGTGGCTCTGGTGAGATTGCTGAACCAGGAAAGGTTCTCTGAAATGTGGGTTCCTAAGATTTTAAAGGTTTGTACCCTTTCCACATGGTCTCGATTGATGTAATTTGGAAATGATTCTGTGCTATGCTTTCTGAAGTCCAGAATAAGTTCCTTGGTTGTTGTGGTGTTCACCACTTTGTCAGTCTCTGAACCTTATCTCTGTAGGTTGTAATCTAACTTTATGTACATTTTTCAAAAGTATTTGCCCTAGCACTGATTTTTGTCACATTTTTTATAAAAATTAATATTTGTAAGAGTAGTTTTCAGACTTCAATATTTTTTCTTGTCTTTATTATGAAAATAAATATAAATGTATTGTATAGTTACTAGCCTGTTTAAGAGGTTATGGGTAAATATTCATTTTTAATGGCAGAAAAATGGGTGTCTTTTTAATTGTTTAGTTATTTAAGGTACAGTTGCATTGTGGAACCTATCTGCAAATAATTAGAATGTGATTGTTATACAAATATTTTATCCTTATCACAGCAGGTTCCCAAAGTGAACATACTATACAGTATGTTAGAAAAAATACAGTAGGCAAGTTAAAATGTATTATTTCAGATTTTTTTTTTTTTTCAGAACTTTGAGATAGGAATTGCCTCAAATGGCGAGTCTGGTATAGGCACTACCTGGAGATAGTGCTATTGCACCTGCTGGTAAGAAGTTCTAAACAATGGGAGGTAAACATGAGATGTTCCAATACGTTCCTGTGATCACCTTGTCTAGGATTGTACACATACTGCAGGTACACTTACTATCAGCACAGAGTCTGTTATTGATCATATACATACAGTATTATATTTCACAAATTAAATGCTTTTCCAATACTAAATAGATCCATTTAAATTTTTTTAATCCCTGGATCCCAACTCTTGTATTTAAAGAGGCTGCCAGTACAGCATCTGTAATCTCTGTATCATTTACCCTCACCTGATTATTTCTTCTGCACACACTGAGGACCTCCTAAGCTAACTTGCTTTAGCAGCTAGACTTCATCTTTGGTGGCTGCCATTCTTGTGTCTGTTGCTGTTTGCAAAGTCTTTACTTATTTACAGATCCTCTCATCTCATTTATCTGTGCAGCTGGCCTACCCACCCAGGCTTCAGATACCATGTGTCCCGTTTCTTGTCTGCCTGTTCCTTCCCATGAGTGACATCTATTATTCTATAAAGCTGGCAGTGACATTCAGACAGCTGCATGGACAACTGTTTGTTTTTTTTGCTTCTGACCCTGGGACATTTGCAGTTAAACATTCTAATATCTCTTTGCTTAAGTCGCCTTCTTAATTTGATTATTCCTGGTTTTGACCATTATTTGTCCCCAACACTAGGTTTTGGGGAAACTGTTGAAATAAGATATTTATGAGTAAATGATTTTCTAATTTTGAGTCCTGCTATATATCTTGTCAATAATTCTAGCCAGTGTGTGGTTATTAGACCGACTGTCATGTCTTATTTGATGCAACTATTGTGTAAACTATTTTTTTTTTTTCTATGTGTGGTACAAAATCTGCTCTGTTTGACTGCTATATAAAGATGTTTGTACATCAGTTAACTTAGTAGTGTGTTCTCTAAGCTAATCCAATAAAGAAGAAAAACCTGTTGATGCCTGAATTATTCGACATGCTGTAATGCTATTTTGTGTTCTAAAATGTTGTAACAATGTCAAGACACCTACATCGCTTCAAAAATAACACAAATAATCAAGGATTAGGTTTGTACAATCATTATGAAAGAAGTGAAACTAAATAAAATGTATCAGAGCTGAATATAATATTGTATATCTACAGTAATATCATTATTATAATGTACTATATGGAGTCTTACACTGATTGCTTAATTAAAGGTATAAGCAATAATACTTGAGAAAACAGAATCTATAAAATATTCTACAGTGGGGCCTCTCTAGCTGGCTATTGAAAATTGGAAGTTGTATAAGTACTAGAAGCATGTGTACTAGATTGAAGTTTGTGAAGTTTTCTGAGTCTGGAGGTTCACCGAACAGTGTGACAACTTTATGGTCAGCACTGAAGAAATGACGCTTGCAGTAAGATCTGCACTGGCCTGTCATTGCGAAATAAAATATCCCAGCATAGTAGCATGGAAGCATACGGCATGGGAATTGGTATGCTTCTACTTTTGAGACCCTATTGGTAATGTATCTCAGCAGATTTTTCTAACTGTATTTTAGACCAGTATGTTAATTTTCATGTGACATGAACAAAAAAGAAATTTTTGTGATTTTATATTTTGTTTGTCTGTGGTATTTTATATACAGTATCCATGCTTTCATCTGTGCTTATTCACTATACTTTTGTAAATATATGTATTATTTCTATAAACATTCCTTATCATTTTTATATCTACTAATTTCTGGAGTAGTATTAATGACAATCTTGTTTATGGTAATTAAGAGAGACAGTAACTGCTCTCAGACTCTGTTAGTGATAGTAGGCGAGTTCTCTTGGGAAACATAAATCACAATCAACTATACATTGCAGTACAAAATATTGGATAAAACATTAAAGCAAAATACATTATGATACAGTGACAAAGTTAAAAATATTAAAGAGAAATTACAGAAAAAATAATTTTGTTAAAACAAATTATTTCATCATTAATGTAAGTACTGAAGTTAAGCTTTAAATAATCACATTTTACTAACAGACACCTTTAATCAGACTCCAAAATCTCACATTTTGTATATTTTTGATTTGGTTTTTAATTCTTTTTAATGTGGTGCTGTGACTCAAAGCTAGCTACAATACAATTTGATTCTACTTACCTCACCCCAAAAGGGCTATTGAATGAATTTTGACCACTATAATTTTTTAATGTGCTTCATCATGGTCTTTTTAATTTTACCAATTGGAGAATGAATCAAATATCAATGAAATGTTTACTGTTGTTCTAGTACTGTTGGGTTCTTTTGTTTATATAATGCTACTGAACTGCTTCTATTAGAACATTTGCTTTAGTAATATGGCAAACCAAATTAACATTTAGAGATTTTTCTTAATTAATATCAGATATCTGAAAATGCAGTTCACCTTTTGAGGTATATAAAATTTCTTTCTAGATATCTCAAAATATGTTAATTTACAGTTTAAGATGTCTGCAAAACATTTTGAGATATCTAAAATAAAGCAAATTTAAGGTATCTCAAATATGTCTTCAGTTGTTCTAAAATAATTATTGTGTGCATTTCAAGATATATCCAAAGGGCGACCCTACAAAGACCTAAGGTGGAAGCTGGCATGGCTCTACCTAACTTCCAATTTTATTACTGGGCTGCAAATATACAAGCTATAAAAACCTGGACACTGACACAAATAGATGAAGAGACACAGGCTTGGTCTGCAATTGAAATTAAATCCTGCGTTACATCTTTATATTCCTTGCTTTGTACCCCAATAAGTACATGTCATTGCCAATATACTAACAACCCAATTATGCTTCACTCACACAGAAAATTCAAACAATGTAGGAAGTATTTAAGATAGAAAAGCTTTTATCTGTGGCACCTCTGCACGAAAACCACCTTTTGTCACCTTCCCAAACATACACAGTTTTTAATGTCTGGAAAACATTTGGGATTAAACCATTTAAAGATCTGTACCTAGACAACGTCTTCGCATCCTACTAACAATTACACTCCAAATTTAACTTTCCAGCAACACATTTCTTTCACTACCTTCAAATTAGAAACTTTGTTAAGCAAAACCTGTCCAATTTCCCTCACCTCCCACCTACCTCTTTTCTGGAAAAAATATTGCTCAGTTTCGAGGACTCAGACAGTATTTCTATAATATATAAAACCATTTTACAGTCCCTTCCTTTCAAAGATCCCAGAGTACAGTGGGAAAAGGATCTCTCGCTCAATAGTTCAGAAAAGGAGTTGGAAGTAGCAATGCACAGGATTCACTCGAGCTCCATATGTGCAAAGCATACAATTTTTCAACCTAAAATTATATATTAAACGCATCTGTCCCGTTTATAATTGTCCAAAATGTTTCCAAGGCAAGATCTAACCTGCAAGTGCTGCAATCAAGTTCCAACCTCATTGGGCTACATGTTTTGGGCCTGCGCCAATTTAACATCATTCTGGACCAAAATCTTTAAATGCCTTTCAGAGAGCCTTGGTGTTACAATCCCTCCTAATCCACTAACAGTTGTATTTGGTGTACCTCCAGATAGACTTAAAGTGGAGAAGGACAAACAAACTGTAACTGCCTTCACTACACTATTGGCACATAGACTTACTTATCTTGCTCAACTGAAAGAATTCTAACTCACCTCTTTTCAGTCAGTGGGTAACTGATGTTATATACTATTTGAAATTGGAAAAAAACAAATGCTCACTTAGAGGATCTATATAAAACCTTTTCAAAACTTGGCAGGATCTAATCGATAACATTTTAGAATAAGCATTTAAACTGAGGAAGCAGATTCATTCCCCTCTTTTTTATTCTATTTATTTTTATTCATTTATATATTTACATATGTTTTACTATTATTAAAGATTTACACTACTGGCCTAGCTCTCTTTCTCATGAGTGTGGTTGATTTGTTCCTAACCTAGTTTTGTTAAACATGTATGGAATGTTATTTTATTTTAATAAAACCAATAAAATGTTAAAAAAAGATATCTCATATACTTTCTCAGATATTTCAGATTGAGTTTTTATGCATTTTAAGATATCTGTGATTTATTTTGAGATACCTTGAAAAATCACTTACTGCAAAATCCCTTCAGTGGGACTTTCTGTCTATTTTAGGATACCTAAAAATGAATTTTAGATATTGTAAAATTATTTGACTTATTTTGAAATGATTTTTAGGGTATCTGAAATTGGGCAATAAGATATTTTGCGATATCTGGAAACATATTTGTGATATCTTTAATTGCACTTTAGATATCTGAAAAAGACATTTAGATATCTTGAAGCAAGTTCATGTCATATCTAAAACATAGCAGAAATCAATTTTTAGATATGATGGAATCTGAGGTATAAAAAATATTTTTTAAATATCTGAAATGTGAGACATCTAATACAACTTTTAAGATATTTTAGCAGGTACATGAAATCAAGCACATAGCCATGCAATCTCTTTTGACAAACATTTGCAGTAGAATGGGTTGTACTGAAGAGTTCAGTGACTTTAAACATGGCTGTTCTGTCCTCTACACAGACTACGTGTTTTGACAGGCAGATAAACACCTTTCCTTATCCAAAACTCTATAGACGTTGTTTCTTTATCCACAGGTTTATTGGAATTAAAAAGGGTGAAACTAAAACAGAGAAAAAAGGATACAAAATGCTAAGTGGCTTATTATTATCAACAAACATATCCTCTAAATGTATATTACTGTGCCTTATATATGTATTATTAATAAACTAGTAAAAGAGTTACTTTCATTGCAAATATATATATTGTGAAGGATAACATTAAAATAAAATAATACATACAGACGATGCTATCACAAGCATTGAAGATAAGCACAGATGACAGAGGATTTGACTAGTGCGTTTCCATGCACATGGCAGCTGCCTTCCTGATTCTTAAATTAACTTCCTGATTACCTCAAATGACAGAAAGCAAGGGAGGGGAGGAGAAATACCAGCTACACCCACTAGATGGAGCTAAACTGCAAATCTTAATGTAAAAACAGTTTTAAAAGGTTGTAACAGAACACTCCCCGTCTGGCGTGATTAAACGCCACTACCAAACAGTCAATAATTACAACATATTTATATTGGTCTTTCGGAAGGAGCAAGGAGGAGGATAGTCTCAGTGACAGGCCGAATAAAAAACTTTGTCCCCTCTTTCTTAAAGACTTTAATCTCCACTTTATGGACTTTACCATCTTCGCTGGGAAAAACTTGCGTGACCATTCCCAGGGGCCATTCATTTCTTCTGAGATGATCATCTTTAAGTAGCACGACAATTCCAGGCTCAATGTCTGGTTGGGGGGACTGCCATTTCTCACGTGGTTGGAGTAAACAGAGTTATTGTTTTTTCCATCTGTCCCAAAAAGTTTGAGCCAGGTGCTGTACTTGGTGTCACTGATGTCTGTGCAGGTCTTTGAACCCAAAATCACCAGCAGGGAGAGAAAGAGGATTTACTTTCTGGGTGAGAAGAGTTGCTGGAGTAAGAATCATAGGGTCAGTTGGATCAGTAGATACTGGAACAAGAGGTCGAGTTGATAATAGCGGCTACTTCTGACAGTAAGGTGGTGAGTACTTCATGAGTCAACTTCGAAGGACCAAGTTGGTGAAAGATAGAGTTTAAGATCTTTTTTGCTATCCCAATCATCCTTTCCCAAGAGCCTCCCATGTGAGAGGCATGGGGAGGATTAGATTTCCAAACACAGCCCTCATCCTGAAGGAACTTATCAATAGTGTGATTGTCAATGTTACTGGAAATCTTCAACTCTTTACAAGCACTGATGAAATTAGTTCCACAATCAGAACGGCTAAGTTTCACTGGACCTTTGATGGCAAGAAAACGTCTGAGAGCATTGATAAAACTTGAAGTGTCAAGAGTTTCAATAACCTCAATATGTACAGCTCTGAGACTTAAGCAGGTAAATATCACAGCCCATCGTTTACTTTGAGCAAGTCCACCTGTTGTGCGACACGAAGTCACAGTCCATGGACCAAAAACATCCAGGCCAACATTTGTAAATGGAGGTTCTATGGAAAGATGATCTGCTGGAAGGTTGGACATCTTTTGTATCTGAGGTGACCCACGAAGCTTGCCGCACGTAACACATCCATGAATGAAGCTGCTCACACGCCTCTTACCACCAACTATCCAGAGTCCAGAAGTACGTATGGCACCTTCTGTAAACAGCCGACCTTGATGCTGAATTTTTTCATGGTAATGTCTGACCAAAATGTTTGCTACATGGTGTTTCCCTGGAATAATGAGGGGTCTTTTTTCATCATATGGAAGCTCTGTTGCAATGAGTCGGCCTCCTACTCTGATGAGGCCATGTGCATCAATGATAGGGTCTAAAGTTTTAAAAGGACTGCTCCTGGGAAGCTTCTCCTTCCTTTGTAAACTGGTATACTCTTGAGCATACACTGTCTCTTGAACTGAATGTATTATGATCCTCTTAGATTGTGAGAGATCTTCAACTGAGCATACTGCATCACAGAAGTGCCAGCATCTGCAGCTGCTGGGCATGGGTTCAGGATTCTTGTGAAAGAGCCGAGCAATATGAATAAGTCGAGCAATGGCACGAGTTAGTGATCTCCAGCTAGAGAATTTGGAAAAACGCTGGGACCCAAGTTGTCCGCTCATCACAGTCGTATCCAGAGTAAGAACCTGAGGACAGATTTTTGTATCCAGTGAAGGATTTACAAGTTAAAAGTTCTTTGATTTGAAAGTTCCTTGAGAAGGGTGCTTTAAGAACTTTGGTCCAGGTAGCCAGCTGGTGTCTAGAATGTGGGCTGGAGTGACAAACCTCATAGCAATATCTGCCAGGTTTTGATCCGTAGGTACGTATTGCCATTGTTCTGGACGAGAGTATATTCGTATTCGCAGGACTCGATTACTAACATAGACATAAAAGCGCCTAGTTTCATTATAAATATATCCCAGTACTACTTTGCTGTCCGTGTAGAAATTAGTAGTGTCTAGGTGGATGTTAATCTCTGAGGAGATGAGCTCGGCTGTTCCACTGCTAGAACTACAGCGCATAACTCTAGTCTGGGCACTGTATGTTCAAGACGTGGGGTGACCTTTGCTTTTCCCATGATAAAGCCAACATGGCTGGTTCCATCCGTGTCAGTCAGTTAGAGGTAAGTGACTGCAGCAATTGCTTTAATTGATGCATCAGAGAAAACACACAGCTCACAATGAGTTGCATCTAAAGGTGAAATTTTTGTGTAAGGCCTTGAAATTCTAAGGCTGCTCAGATTCTTTAGTGAGTGCCTCCATGTGCGCCACATCTCTTCCTTCTCTTCAGGGAGGGGGGAGTCCCAATCACTATTCTGCTGCATAAGCTCTCTAAGAATGGCTTTTCCTTGAATTGTGACTGGAGCGATGAAACCCAGTGGGTCATAGATGCTGTTCACAGTTGATAAGATACCCCGACGAGTGAAGGGCTTTTCTTCACTGGCCACCCCAAAGTTAAAGGTATCAGACTTAAGGTCCCATTTAAGACATAAGGTGCATTGTAAGGAGTGAAGGTCAGATTCGAAATCCAAATCTTTCAGATCAGCAGCATGGTCTTGTGATGGGAATGCATCCAAGACTTCTCTCTTATTTGAGGCAATTTTATGTAGTCTCAAGATAGACTCAGAGAGTGTGTCTTGTGTCTTTTTAAGAAGGTTGATTGCTGCTTCCACTGTAGGGAGAGATTTCAGACCATCATCTATCTACATAGAAGTCACGGTTTACAAAATGTTTTACTTCAGGATCGCCCTCCTTTACAGACTGCTTAAGACAGTAGATGGCAACTGCTGGAAAGGGACTATTCCCAAAGACGTGAATCCTCATACGGTACTTGATAATGTCTTTGGACAGGTCATTGTCCTGAAACCACAAGAACCTCAAGAAATCGCGATCTTCTTCTTTTACGAGGAAACAGTGAAACATTTGTTCAATATCTGCTGTTATGGCTACGGCTTCTTTCCGGAAACGGATGAGGACTCCAAGAAGAGTATTGTTCAGATCAAGTCCTGTTAGCAGAATATTGTTGAGTGACACTCCATTGAATTGGGCGTTGGAGTCGAACACTACATAGATGTTATCAGGCTTCCTTGGATGATAAACACCAAAGATAGGCAGAAACCATCGCTCTTTTTCTTTTCTACGCGAAGGTGCTACTTCAGCATGACCATTCTTAAACATTTTCTCCATGAACGTGAGAAAATGCTGTCTCATTTCTGACTTTCTGTCCAAGTTGCGTTTTAGTGACAAGAGACGGTTCATAGACTGAACTTTGTTATCAGGCAAGCGCTGTCTAGGTGTCTTGAATGGTAGTGGGGCTACCCAGCTGTTGCTGTTATCTCGTTTGAGACCTTGTTGCATTATTCGCAGAAATAAAATGTCTTGGATGGAAGGGGCCACTTTGTTGTCGTCGCTTGTCTGTTGGAACACTGTGGAGCCCAACTGCTTGTTTTCTTGTTTGCCATTAAGTTTACCCGTAGAGAGCCCTGGGGAAATATTGTAAAGCTGAGAGGCTATATTTCTCCTTTACATGGAAGACATTCGGGCATGGCTCAAAGATAGATGGACATTCTTGCTTTGTCAAGCTAGTGTACAATATGTTCACACTCGTGGGCACATGAACATTGACCAAGAAGACATTGCCAACTATAACCCATCCCAGGTCAAGCTTCTGGGCGTAAGGTGCGTCATGTGGGCCATTCACTTGTTTCCAAACCTTATGGACTCTAATGATATCCCGTCCAAGTAGAAGCATAACAGAAGCCTTCGTTTCAAGTTCTGGAATAAGGTGAGCCACTGACTTCAGGTGTGGTTGAAACAGAGCAACTTCAGGTGTCGGAATCTCTGACCGGTTGTTTGGGATGTCATTACACTCCAAAAGACTAGGAAGAGGAAGACTGACTTTCCCATCCAGCGACTCAATTTGGTAGCCAAAGGCTCTTCTCCCCGAAACTTCTGAAACCCAGAACAAGTCCTAAGAGACTATGCAGAGGTGAGACCATGGATGTTGAAGGCATCAAAGAACTCCGAACGGGCCAGCGATCTGTTGCTCTGCTCATCAAGGATAGCATAGACTTTCAAGGCTCTGTCACAATGGTTGGTTGGATAGACTTTGACTAAGCAGATCTTAGAGCAGGATCTGTCACTGAGACCACCCCTACGGACTTGAGTGCAGCGAGAGGTGACTTCTGAAGGTTGTATGGCGTTTTCCTCCCCGCCATAGTCTGGCAAGAGGTCTGGTTTATGAGTCCAAAGTGCTGGTCCTGGGTGAAGTGCAGAAATGTGCTTGTCACTCTCACACTCTGAACATGTGTTCGAGTACTTACAGTTTTTAGCTGTGTGTGTTGTTGATATGCAACATTTAAAGCAGATCCCATTCTCCTTTAGGAAAGCTTTACGTTCCTCTAATGGCTTCTCTCGAAAGGCACGCCATTTCCTGAGTAAATGGGGCTTCTTATGGAGAGGACACTGTTTATTATAATCCTTGATTTTAATATCCTGTTCATTTGGGGTGAGAGCCAACGTGGGAGACACATGGTTTTATGAACTGAAATGTCTTTCTGCTTGTTTGACTTCCAAGAAGTATTGTCTGTTTTACAAACAGCATACGTTTGACCCAAGAGACTGAAGCTAGGATCATTCCTGATCCTAGCTTGTCGAGCAATGAAGTCCACAAAAACTCCAAAGAGAGGAAACAGAACATTAAACTGCTCTTTGTAGTTAGATTCAAAGGACAACCACTTCTCTTGGAGGTTATAAGGTAGCTTTTGAACTATTGGACTGATGCCTCGTGCTGTATCGAGATAGGACAGGCCAGGAAGGCCTCCATCTGCTTTGGCGTATTCCAGTTCCATAAGCAAATCACTTAGTTTGCGTAATTTTGAATAATCTTTGTTTGAAATTCTTGGGAAATTATCAATACGTCGAAAAAGAGCATTTTCGATTACTTCAGGTGCACCAAAACACTGTTCTAATTTTGCCATATCACTCGGAGCCCCCTTTCTGGCTAATTAACATGGACAGCCCTGATTCGTCTAGCATGCTCAGCTGACTCTTTCCCCAACCACTTAACCAAGAGATCCATTTCCTCACTGGCTGTCAAGCCTAGATCTCTAACTGTGTTCCTGAATGACCGCTGCCAAGATCTAAAGCTCTCTGGTTGGTCATTGAATTGAATGAGACCAGTGGTGACCAGCTTGCGACGGGCAAGGTATCTCACAAAGTCACTTATATTTGGATCGTCATGTCGGGAGTATGGAGTGGCTTGACTGAGCACTGAGGGAGGTGAAGGATTGTGAGCAACAGGCAGTGCTCCATGTGCACGTGGATTCATTTCCATATTCAAGGAGAAGGAAGGTGTGCATTGTGTGCACTGTAGTTCCTGAGCTGTTACTGTTACTGGCAGTGTCACGTGGGGGTCAGCCATGTCTACGTTATGATGGAGGACTGGTACAGAGTAAGAAAGTGCTGCCGCTGTGTAAGTATGTCTGATTTTGTCCTAAGTGAGTAGACTTGCATCAGGTGCTGACTGCATGTCATCAAATTTCTTGGACTGCTCAATCACATATTCTCGTGTTCACTGTACTGGGTCAAGAGGGGGTGTGTCAATTTTAAGTTTATAGCTACGTCGTTCACTACCATCAATAACAGCCTCTAAAGTGTCTGCTTCGGGCAGCATCAGCAGCTTCTATTTCTAACACCAGCATGTCCATTTCAGCCTCTAATTGGGCTTTCTTTAATTTTATTTTTGCTTCCTTTTCTGCATAAGCAAAGCGTGCTTTGGCTGCTTCTGCTCGGGCTCTAGCTATAACAGCAGCTGCTTCAGTGGAACTTTTCGAGCGTCTTGTGGAACCTGCAGCATAGGACCTAATTTTTAGTGTATCTGACTTCTTTTCCTCCATCGTTTTGTTCAAATATAGAGTACTAGCTTCTTGCTATAAACCACGTCTTTTCACTGTTCTGTCCTCTACACAGACTACGTGTTTTGACAGGCAGATAAACACCTTTCCTTATCCAAAACTTTATAGACGTTGTTTCTTTATCCACAGGTTTATTGGAATAAAAAAGGGTGAAACTAAAACAGAGAAAAAAGGATACAAAACGCTAAGTGGCTTTATATTAACAACAAACATATCCTCTAAATGTATATTACTGTGCCTTATATATGTATTATTAATAAACTAGTAAAAGAGTTACTTTCATTGCAAATATATATATACAGTGAAGAATAACATTAAAATAAAATAATACATACAGACGATGCTATTACAAGCATTGAAGATAAGCACAGATGACAGAGGATTTGACTAGTGTGTTTCCATGCACATGGCAGCTGCCTTCCTGATTCTTAAATTAACTTCCTGATTACCTCAAATGACAGAAAGCAAGGGAGGGGAGGAGAAATACCAGCTACACCCACTAGTTGGAGCTAAACTGCAAATCTTAATACAAAAACAGTTTTAAAAGGTTGTAACAGAACAATGGCACTGCCATAGTATGCCACCTTTGGCCACAAGTCAATATGTGAAACAGTAAGTGTTATTATTGTGAAGTGGTCAAATCTAGTAACAACAACAGCTCAGCCATGAAGTTTTAAACTAAGCAAACTCAAATCTGGTCTGGCAAGTGCTTAAAAGCATAGTGTGTATCACACAATAT
Organism: Polypterus senegalus; assembly: GCF_016835505.1. Classification (NCBI taxonomy): domain Eukaryota; kingdom Metazoa; phylum Chordata; class Cladistia; order Polypteriformes; family Polypteridae; genus Polypterus; species Polypterus senegalus. The sequence continues at coordinate 217,907,854 of NC_053155.1, read as the reverse complement.
TGCAGATCATATTAGTGCTCTCTCTGAAACAGGTTACAGGTTTGAGACATTGCCTATTCTCACTCTATCACTCACAACAGAGTTCCAAACGTCTTCTGGAAGCAACATCAGCACAAGAACTCTGCATCGGGAACTTTGTAAAGTGAGATCACTAAGACCACTATGCACAATGCCAGACGCAGATTAGACTGATGTAAAGCACACTGCTATTGGACCCTGGAGCAGTGGAAATGTGTTCTTTGGAGCCATGAATCACACTTCCCTTTCTGGCAGTCTGTTATCATTCACTGGTTGCTCAAGGTGTAAAATCGACACGTTATGTAAAATAGCTTGTATTAAAATATAACAGATACACGTCTTTGTTTCTTATTAACACTAGCGCATAAATGTCTTCTTTCCAAAGTATTAGACAGATACCCTGTAGTTTTATTTGCCTCTCAAATTTCACTTATGATTATTTGCAGTAAATTTCATTGAAACAAGAGGAATCCAAGATGGCTGTTTTCAGTGAAAAAGGTGCGCACTTGTTTTGACTCTCAAACAGGCTTCAACAGTCATTTTCAATGGAAATGTATTTACCATAATGTGTAATTGTTTTAAAGTAAAGTACATTGTCAAGAGTAAAAATGAGTGATTTCTTCTACAAAAAAAAAAAAACGGTAAAAAAATTTCATAAATCTTTTTGTCTTGCACATGGTATTTCACCTGTTCAAATATTGTATATATTTTCTTCTATGTAACGCAATTAATATATTACTTCAATGGATTTGTTTAACTTATGAAAATGTTACAGGAAGCCATTGATAAGCATGCTGAGGCTGCTTTCACTGTTTAGTATGTATGCATGATGTCATTTCTAAAAACACTTTTAGAAGCAATTTCTTTAATTATTTCCAGCAGATTTTTTCTGAAAAATGATGCACTCTTTACTAACTGCTGCTCAGCTATGTTTATTAAAATCTGCTCCGTCCTCTTTTTTTAAAAGTTAACACCCCTTTTGAATTTTAAACACGCCCCTTCTCTTTCTTTATTTTGGCCACACCTCCGTCTTTGAATTGTTGCCACCCACCTCTATCCGCTGCAGACAGTGAGTATGTTTTATTTTAAGTCCTCAGCTTCTTTTGCACTTCTCCTCACTGTAACTAAAGTCTAATAATATCACTTGCATTTCTTACGTTATTGCCTGCTATGTTATGTTCTGTATTTTTACCACAAACTATGCTTGTCAGGTTTTTAAAATTTCATTAATGTGATTTATTTTTAACTGAAAAGAATTTGCTCACAAAGTAGGCTACATGATAACATGTTTGCCTATTGGAACAGAAAAATTTTTGTATAGCATGTAGCACAAATCTATATATTATTTTAAACACTTATGCTAGCTAAGTTACCTTTTTATTTGCACTGGTAATATCAGAAAATGTCAGATCAAAGCTTTAACTCAAGGTCAGAAATAAAGTTTTACATTGCAGGTTAGTAAGTACTGCTCAGAAACAGCAGTATAAGTAATAAATCATTATCTACTAAAATGCATGTGAGACAGACAAGGTCTAAAAATGTATGTTATTAACCATGTTATTTTTCTTTCCCTTTTTCGCAGTTTTATATACCTTTCATAAAATACCAGATTTGTACTTGCTTTATGTGATTTAGTGCTGCAACAGTAATCCTGAATGATGAAGGTTTTGTATATCATTTCAAAATTCAGAAATCATTTAAAATTAATATGATTTTATAGGAAACTAGTGTAATTATAAAAGTAGGGCCTTCTTGCTGCATCTTGTACTTTAAAAATATATATCAATATCTCCATTCAAGGGGCTATATTGATTCCACAAGTCTTTACTTTTAATCACATATGACTCTCAATCCTGTCTCTATTTTTGAATAAGTCTTGGATCTTCAACAGTACTTAGTCTTGCTGTTCCACCCAAGTATCACCAAAATCAAGAAAGCTACTAGGAATGCACCCTTCTCTGGCCTGACATTACAGTAGTGAAGTGCACCCTCTAAATCTCCTTGTTCCTGTCAAATTAATAGAATATGCTTAATCCCTTAATTTAGCAAAAACGCTGCACACTACACTCCTACTTTATGAATGAGAAAAAACATAAGTAGGGTCAGCCAATGAGAGTAAATATTTTCCTTTATCAGGATGTGCAGTCAAAAAAACATATAGACTGCATTTGACAACTGGATCTACAGCAAACTAAGTGCAATAAATACAAGAGTAAAAAGAGATTTAATAATAATAATAATACATTTTATTTATGTAGCGCCTTTCCCATGCTTAAGGCGCTTTACAGAGTTTAAGAAAGAATGGGAGGGTATACAGTATATAGCATTTTACTAAACCAGAAAAATAAATAAAGAAGAATAAGATAGTAAATTCAGAGAAAAACATAGCAGACAACATAATTGATGGTTAAGAACACACACACAGGTTACATGAACATCTTGACAGAGAGGTAAACTGAAAGAAGGGTAATAAAGTCAGGTAAAGCTGAAAGCCTTCCTGAACAGATGAGTTTTGAGTTGTTTTTTAAAAGAATTCATGGAGTCAGCTGATCTAATTAATTTTGGTAGGTCATTCCAGAGTCTGGGCGCTATACAGCTGAAGGCCTGTCACCCATGGAGTGTAGATTAGTGTGGGGTGCAACAAGATTGCCAGAATCAGAGGACCTTAGTGGGTGGACAGGCACATAGTGATGGAGAAGGTCACTGTTGTAGTTTGGCGCAAAGTCGTTTAAGGCTTTTCTGGTTATTAGCAGAATTTTATATTTGATTCTGTAAGACATGGGGAGCCAGTGTAGGCGGAGCAGGATGGGTGTGATGTGCTCGCTGCTGCTGGTTTGGGTAAGGACTCTTGCAGCCGAGTTTTGAATAGGCTGGAGCTGTGATATAAGATTAGAAGGGGCACCTGCCAGTAGGGAATTACAATAATTGATGCGGGATGTGATAAAAGCATGGATAAGTTTCTCAACATTAGAAAAGGACAGGAAGGAGTGAACACGGGATATGTTACGGAGGTGAAAGTAAGAAAGTTTCTTAAAGTGATTTATGTGAGCGGGATAAGAAAGGGAGGAATCAAAAATGACACCAAGATTCTTTGCAATGGAGGCAGGTCTGATGAGATCACCTCCAAGATTGACTGGGAAGGAGCTGATTTTATTAAGTTGCACTTTAGTCCCAATTTGCAGGAGTTCAGTTTTGTTGCAGTTGATTTTTAGAGTTCTGCTCAATCTAGGTATTAAATACACTGAGGCAGGTTGTGAGGTGAGAAAGCTCTGATGAAGTTCCACTTTTAACATTGAAATAGAGTTGAGTATCATCTGCATAGAAATGATAACCCAATCCAAAGCTATGAATAATATGGCCAAGGGGAAGCATATAAATACAGAAGAGAAGACAGGACAGAGCCCTGAGGAACTCCTTGTGTGACTGGCGCCGAGCTAGATCTGCTGTTGCCAAGACTAACAAACTCTTGCCTATCAGTCAGGTAGGACTTGAACCACTGGAGGGCAGTGCCAGAGATACCCAGCATGTTCTCCATTCTGGATGTCATGTCATGTCTGACAGTGTCAAATGCTGCACTGAGGTCAACTAGAATTAATACAGTATGCTGGTTTGTCCAGAGTCTGCTGCCATAAGCAAATCATTGGTTACCCATAGCAGAGCAGTTTCACAGCTGTGCTGCGCCCTGAAACCAGACTGAAAGGGTTCCATCAAATTACTAGAAGTTAAGTAGTTGGTGAGTTGGGAAGATACAACACGCTCAAGAACTTTTGACAGAAAAGGTAAGTGGGAAATTGGCCGAAAATTGTTAAGATTGTCAGCATCAAGGCCAGACTTTTTTAACACTGGGGTTACAGAAGCAGTTTTAAAAGTGAGCGGCACACAGCCAGTGTCAAGGGATGAGTTTATTATTGTTGTAATAGTCAGGATTATGGCATGAAGGCAGGATTTAAGAAGTGTGGTGGGGATGGGGTCCAGTACACAAGTAGTCGGCCTCATCTTACAAAGCAGGTCATTAACAAAAGCAGATGTGACCGGTTGAGAACTTAGAGAAGGAGCTGGATGGAGTGGGAGAACAAAGAAAGATATAAACAGATGATGTATTTATGTTAGTTGAATTATTTAAATCTTTAATTTTGTTATGGAAAAACTGGAGGAATTTCTCACAGACTTCAGTAGAAGAGGTAGATGGGCCAGATGCGGGTTTGAGTAGTTTATTAACTACAGAGAACAATACTCTTGGGTTATCGTGGCCACTTTCTATTATTCTGCAATAATGGGTGTTCTTGGCAGCAGTTAGTGCTTCTCTGTAAGCTCTTCGGTGGTCAGAGAAAGCCTGGATGTACGCATTGAGGCCAGCCTTATGTGACATTCTCTCAAGGTGTCGGCCAGCTGCTTTCATAGGAAACCTTCTTATGTTTTAAAGGAGCTGTTTTATCTAATGCTGAATGAAGGGCTGAGTTATAGTGGACAACAAGACTATCTAGTGTTGATGGAATAGGTGGAGACAGTAAATGATCAGAAATGGATCCAGAAAGAACAGAGGGACAGATATTTTTAAGGTTTCTGTAAGAAATTTGTCATTTACAGGTAAGAGGAGGGAGAGATAAAGAAGCAGTGAAAAGTACTGCTTTATGGTCAGTGAGTCCCAAATCAGTGCTGTAAATGTTGGCAACAGATAGTCCAGAAGTACAGATCAGATCCAATTTATGACCACCAAAGTGGGTGGGAAAATCAACATGTTGTGTCAAGTCAAAACAGTCCAGTAAGGATAGGAATTCATTTCTCAGTTTAGATGTGGGGGTGTCAATATGGATGTTGAAATCACCAAGAAGGATAGCTGTCTGGGAAAAGGAGCTTAAGTAGGTTAAAAGTTCAGTCAGATCAGATAAAAAGGGTGCATTGTATTTTAGAGGATGATAAATAACAGTTAGTGAGACAGGACCTGATTCCGTTATTATTTTAAAAGCCAGACAATCGTGGACAATCAATTGGATTTCTTTTGATGTGTAAATGGCCTCTGACAATTACTGCAATTCCACCACTTTGTCTTGAGCGGTGAGGTTCTGTGAGGAAAGGGTATCCGGGAGGTGCCGCCTCCATGAGAGACGTAAATTCATTTGGTTTTTGCCAAGTCTCCGTTTAACACAGTATATCAAGTTTGGTGTCAATGATGAATTCTGACAGCAACAATCAATCAATCAATCAATCAACATTTATTTATATAGCACATATTCATACAAAAAAATGTAGCTCAAAGTGCTTTACAAAATGAATAGAGAAAAAGAAGACACAATAAAAGATAAACATAAGTCAACATTAATTAACATAGAATAAGAGTAAGGTCCGATGGCCAGGGTAGACAGAAAAAACAAAAAAAACTCCAAAGGCTGGAGAAAAAAATAAAATCTGTAGGGGTTCCAGACCAAGAGACCGCCCAGTCCCCTCTGGGCAATCTACCTAACATAAATCAAACAGTCCTCTTTGTATTTAGCGTTTTCATCGAAGGACCTGATGATGATGGTCACGTAGACTTCTGGCTTTCAGTCCATCAATGTTGGTGCATCATGATGCTTTGAGTAGGTGGTGGTGGCGCAGGCCGCCACCACAAAGAAACCGGAAAAAGAAACAGAAGAGAGAGTAGGGGTCAGTACGGATTTTAGAGCCACCATGAATAGTTATTATGAAGAATTGAACATACAGAGTATCAGTATTAAGTTAAAATGAAGTTATAAAAAGGCCATGTTAAAGTAATGCGTTTTCAGCAGTGTTTTAAAGTGCTCTACTGTATTTGCCTGGCGAATTCCTATTGGCAGGCTATTCCAGATTTTGGGTGCATAACAGCAGAAGGCCGCCTCACCACTTCTTTTAAGTTTAGCTTTTGGAATTATAAGGAGACACTCATTTGAAGATCTAAGGTTACGATTTGGAATATAACGTGTCAGGCATTCCGATATATAAGATGGAGCGAGATTATTTAAGGCTTTATAAACCATAAGCAGTATTTTAAAGTCAATCCTGAATGACACAGGCAACCAGTGTAGTGACATCAAAACTGGAGAAATGTGTTCGGATTTTCTTTTCCCAGTTAGGATTCTAGCAGCTGCATTTTGCACTCGTTGCAAATGATTTATGAAGAGATCTTGAATTAAGCAATGCAATATTAGTTAATGAGGCTTCTTTTTGCACAGAGCCGTGACCGGAGTTTATTTTCACATACTGTAGATTTGGCACTTCTATTTCCAGGGCCGTGAGTAGGACGCCGTATTCCTGAGCAGATGCTACCAATGGTCTTTTCAATCGCAGCCCGACCTGACCCGCGATGTACATATTTCGGGTGTCACAAAATACCATTGTCTTTTAGGATATTCCAGTCAGACCATCTGGACAAACAGTTTAATATGAAGGAGTTTGTCACAAGAGTATTTTAGCATGATACTGAGCAATACTTATTTGATAGCAATGGAGAAGCAGCACAGCACAGCGGAGCCAGTAGGACAAGCGAGTGCGGTAGCGTAGATGAGCAGCGATAGTAAAGCAGCAGAAAGCATAGCAGGAGGAGGTAGCAGGATTTGGAGGTTCCAACATACAGCCATAAACAGTAACTCTGGGTATTACAAGTGTGATCACCCCAGAGCCACAAGCTAGGTGGGTATGAACATCAGATCAGTTCTTAGTCATAAAGCACAGTAAAATGAATCGGGAGCAGACCAGCATGCAAATATAATCAAGGAGACAGCTAGCCCTAGGCTCCTAGATCGCCAGCTACAAAGAAATGTTCGTAGGTCTTGTCCTGTGATCCACCGATTCAGTTGTTCTCAGTCAAAGTAAAGTCCATAAAATCTGTAAAAAATTAAACCAAATCCGTACAATTTGAGTCAGCTGTATCCAAGAACTATACGTACAATAAAGAAAATAAAACAAGCATAAGAAAGTGTAGGATTAGGGCGAATTTTGCGAAAAGTGTTGTTAACAGGGTAGAGCAGCAACAGCATGCGTGCGCCAGCATCCCCTCCCTGCAAATCTGATTCTACAACTGATCTGACAAACATAGTTAACATGGAAATGTTTGGGATGTGGAAAGAGAAACTGGAAAGCGCAGAGAAAAACCCATGCAGACACTGAGAGTACATTTGAACTGTACACTTGGAGTGAATTAAAAATCAGTCTGCAATGCCATGAGATAGAAGATATTGTAGCAACAGTTGGCTTTTACATCCAGGAGTCTCTGCAGCAGTGCACCTAAGAGTAGACCTTTAATTATAATTTCTTTGATTCTGAGTTTTAAACATTTTCTTAAGTTTAATTTTGCTTAGTAACTTTTAGTGATGGGAGTGTTTTATTGGAGTTGGGAAGGGGAGTTTTAAATTGGCCTACTACTAACTGATTCTGCCTGGTGTATGCGTCCCCATATCGAGACTGAAGGAGGTAGGCTTAATTTGAATACAGTAATCCCTCCTCAATCGCGGGGGTTGCGTTCCAGACCCCCCCGCAATAGGTGAAAATCCGCGAAGTAGAAACCATATGTTTGTATGGTTATTTTTATATATTTTAAGCCCTTATAAACTCTCCCACACTGTTAACATTATTAGAGCCCTCTAGACATGAAATAACACCCTTTAGTCAAACGTTTAAACTGTGCTTCATTACAAGACAGAGATGGCAGTTCTTTCTCACAATTAAAAGAATGCAAACATATCTTATCTTCAAAGGAGCACCGTGAAGAGCAGATAATGTCAGAGAGAGCGCTCGCTAAGAAAAGCAAACAATCAAAAAATCTATATGTGCTTTTAAGTATACAGACGCACCGCGATAAAGCGGCATTTTGTAGAGGAGCGTCCTATCTTCTAGGCAAAGAGCCACTGTGTAAACAGCCCCCTCTGCTCACACCCCCTCCATCAGGCAGAGAGACAGAGAGAAGCAAACAAAACAAGCGCCACGCGGGAAGCATAGCTTATAGCATTGAGGAGTTTTAGTTAATATGTAATACATGCTCTGATTGGGTAGCTTCTAAGCCATCCGCCAATAGCGTCCCTTGTATGAAATCAACTGGGCAATCAAACTGAGGAAGCATGTAACCTAAATTAAAAGACCCATTGTCCAGAAAGCGAACCAGCAAAAATCCGTGATATATATTTAGATGTGCTTACATTTAAAATCCGCGATAGAGTGAAGCCGCGAAAGTCGAAGCGCGATATAGCGAGGGATTACTGTATTGCTGTTTGTAGTCATTGTTTGCATTACTTCAATGTTCAATGCTACCAGTATTAAGAAAAAGAGTAAAAAAAAATTTGAGTTTGCCTGTTTGTCACCATATATGAGCACCACTGATCTTTAATTGTAAGTTTTTTTTAATATATAATAAGAAAGGTAAAATACACAGCTGGGGTAGCCTGAAATAATTAACAGGTTGCCATCGTATATGAAAACTAGAAATATTGTTATTGGAGAAAGTATTTCAGGTCAAAACTAGTGGTGACAAAAGACAGAGGAAAAAGACTAGATCAGTGTGGGATTGTGTTGAATTTTTTAAAATATGCCATTCAACTTCAACAAAAGGCAATTTTGGAAAGAAGTTTGAGAAATGTTTCTACTTCCCCTTTGATAGAGTTGCTTCTTGGAAAGCAGCAAAACACAGTCTAATTATATATCAAAAATTAGGCAGTGCTGTTATAAATAAAATAGGGAGCCACAAATTGTACATCATGTTGACAACCTAAATGGGGAATGGGTGATTGTAATGATTGTTAGGCGGGTACCATTGAAATGTTTAAGAATCAATGGAACACACTTATTTAAAATCCATTTTGTGCATAATGACTTTTAAATATCAATTCATGGACTAATGGATTGTTTCTGATTTCCTGAGGCATGCACATTTAGAATGCTCAGAATTACAGCTCATGAAGAGTTTCTCCTCCCAAGTAAGATTTTTTATCCATTCATATATTTTGTAACCTTTTTTTGAGGGTTGTTGGTTGCTAGTATAGTGTTGCGCAAAGTATAATAAACAAATATTTTTATAGTGGTAAGTTGTACTGCATATACTGTATATAGGAAGAGTGGTCATCCAAGCTGGGTCAGTAACAAGGTAGCTAAACTAAATAATGAAGCATAATCAGAACACAAAGAGACAGGACCAAAAAACAAAAGAAAATCCAACCACCCATCCATTATCCAACCCGCTATAGCCCAACTACAGGGTCACGAGGGTCTGCTGTAGCCAATCAAAAGAAAATCTAATGAGAAAATAAATTATTCTAGAAGCTAGGCAGGTTGAAACATACTGTCTTTGATTAACCAAATGCCGAAAATGTTGCTAGTGGTGATGGTGGTGAATGACCAATGAAAAAATGGCAAAATAACTAAAATCCTGACAAATCAAACTTGCAAAATTAAATCTTGATGGCTGCCGCTTATCCTTGAAGTAGTGGGTGCAATAAAGAATCAGGCAGTATCCACACTTACCGTACATACAATAGTAATCCATTAAGGACAATTCTCTTCTGCAGTTCTTTTCCTAATCTGTACATCTGTGAGTTGTGGGAAATGAATAATATTCCATTAAAACTCACATGAGCATGTGAAGAATTTACATGTTCTACACAGACAAAGACTTCACTAGGAGTTAAACTGGTCTTTGGAGCAATGAGGCAGCAGAACACTGTCACAGTATAGTACTTAACGCCTATATAGCTTAATGAAAATCATAACCATATTTTAATTGGATGTTTAACTAAATAATTCAGGAAAAATAATTATGAGATGCAGCTCATTAAAACACTTTTATAACCAATCTTTTAGTCACCTTACATTATTTTGGTCATAGTACACCAAAATGACAACTTTGCTGGCTTTTTTTAGGAAAAGGTGACTGTCATCAGAAATCAGTTCTCATTACCACTGCCAGGCAGTCTGCTGCCTCCCAAAAACACAGCAACATTCTTTACTTTCTCATGACTCTCCACACTTGATGTTTACAACTTCCATTTTTGTTACCCCACCACCTATCCACTTGACCTCATCTCATCACATTTCCTCCAGTTTCTTTCTTTCCTCACTCATTTCTGCAGTTACACACATTACCAACCCTTCATTCCACTGAGACAGCTCTACTGACTGTAGTTGACACATTACAAATGGCTAGTGCTACAGAAACATGTGACCCATCTTTGTCCATTTAGATTTCTCTTCTGGATTTGAAACAGTCAGCCATCAGATCCTGCTTGCCACCCTCTCTGACCTTGGCATCATTGGCACTGTTCTCAGATAATTTGAATACTATCTCTTGGACAGATCCTATAGTGTGTCATGGTGAGGAGAGATGTTGAGGGCACTTCAGCATGAGGGGTGCCCCAAGGATAGGTACTGGGTCCTCTTCTCTTCTGTCTCATAAGACCTCACTAGATCATATGACCTAGTTGGTTTCTCATATCAGTGCTGTATTAATGTCTGTCATTTCCCGCGGGTGACCACATGGTATCAGCTAGATTCTCAGTATGTCTCACTGATATCTCAACTTGGATGAAACAGCACCATCTCCTGCTCAACCTGGAAAAGATGGACCTCCTTGTTATCCCAGCCAAACCATCTATTCAGTACTTCAGCTCTGTTCAGGTTGGCTCATTACCATTAACACCTGACAATTCAGGACACAGCTCTGGGGTAAGTGAATGATGACCAGGTATCTTTCACTATCTAAGTTGCAACTGTCTCTTGCTTTTGTAGATTTATTCTGTACAACATCTGAAAAATCAGACCATATCTGCCAGAGTATGCAGCACAACATCCTGGTACAGTTTGCTCTTGTCATGCCTGGACTACTTAACCTTTACTGTACTGGAAAGAATACCTGCATGTCCTAACAAGCCACTGCACCAGCACATTTTGAGTTTAACCAAAACAGACTGCACATGTTATTCTTCTTCTCAGGTCCCTACAGTGACTCCTTGTAACAGCACCCATTAAGTACAAATCCTTGATGTTTGCATATTGAGTAGTCAATGGGTCAGCGCTTATACATATTGAGATACTTGGGAGGTCCTATGCTCTGACATAAAGGAGCTCAAGAAATATATAGATTCAGTTAAAAACAAAATAACTTATTTATACAGTGCTGTTCTCCACCAATTATAATTCTCTGTGGCACTATGACACTACTCCTCTGTAGCTTCAGGGACTTGGGTTATATTTCCACCCCTTCACTCTATAGAATGTAGACCTTTTTCTTGTCTTGTGTAGATTTTTGTCCAAGTACTCTGTTTTTCTCTTACATCCCAAAAACATTTGTGTGAAGTTGATTGGAAACTGTAAGTATGAGTGTGCACATGACTGTGTTGTGCGATGTGTGACTGGTACTTATCAATGGTGAATCCTTGACTTATTTGCCAATGCTGTTGGGACAGGCTCCAGTTCCTTGTGTCCTTGTCATGAATTCAAATGTTAGACCAGGAAGCGAAAGTTCAAAGTATTCAAATATGGATTTATGAGAATTTTGACTTTGATTTTGACTGACCAAATCCTCTTCAATAAGACTTAGATATTTCGTAACAGGTCATACAAACAGGACTAACCCAATTTTAGGTTTTAACACATTTTCTACAATTTAATTACAATGTACTTCATCTGTACTCCTTGTTCAGTAATTGAATTTATTATAATCTGTAGGCAGCATTCAGCATGCTGCATTAGCCAGTTTATTTCAATGTTTTAAAATAAAGCACATGCATTTTCAAAGACACATAGAATGATTTTCAGACGGTAGTTTTTTAGTTTAATCTTGATTTATTCACTGTCAGTATATAATAATTTAATATAATGGAAAAGCTGCAGTGTGCTTTTATAATACTGCAGGGTTGAAATACTATGGTACAGCAAATTGTGTTAACAATTCATGAGAGGTAATTATAAAATAAAAGCTGATTTCAGCAGGCTTAATTTCTAAATGAGAGTTCACTTGTATGAAGCAGTCGTACTGCATATATAAAATGTAATGGATAAGGGATTTGTTTAGAGCTACTGGGACCACAGTGTCAGACTCAAATAGTGTGGAGGAGGCTTTATCATCAGTGCTCTCAGAGGGAGAATGAGAAACAAAAAAGCAGTGCAGCTCTCTCTTTACCAGAATCTAATCAGTTTCCATGTTATTTTTTAGAATATCTTAGCCCAGTGACACATTTTCTTCTGTCTCTTCCTTTTCGTGTTATGTTGCTCAACCCATATACACATTTGTGGTAATTACAATAAAATCCCTTGTTTCAAAATTACAGCATAGATGTTTTTGTGAAAGCAGATAATGGTTTTATGTTGACAACTCTTTTAAAATCTTTCATGCAAGCCTCCAAGATTTATTATCTTAATGTTGAGATCCAAAATATAAACCATCTAAAAACGAATGTGTAGAGAACATACTAGAGCAAGAATGGCTGCTGTTGCATCATCCGGGCTGATGGTTTCCCACTGTCTCTGTAAAGCACTTTGAGTAGGCTAGAAAAGCGCTGTAAAGGTAATTAATACTTGCATGCAAAGTAAAGTAGATTTGAATCTATCCTAAGAGGATACTAAAATTCCTGACCATTTTTACCTCATATGATTAAAGGAAAACTGCGCAGTATTTGAATCATTCTGTAAAGAAGTTATAATTTAACAATGATTGTTCTAAAAAGATACATATACACTCCAAATATATTACAAATAGCAGTTTTATGAGAAAAGATAACATTTGAAAGGATCCGATTATAGTTAGCTGTGAGATAACAGCCATCCATCCATTCATTATCCAACCCGCTATATCCTAACTACAGGGTCACATGGGTCTGCTGGAGCCAATCCCAGCCAGCACAGGGCGCAAGGCAGGAAACAAACCCTGAGCAGGGCGCCAGCCCACCTCAGGGCACACACCCACACACTAGGGACAATTTAGGATCGTCAATCCACCTAACCTGCATGGCTTTCGACTGTGGGAGGAAACCGGAGTACCCGGATGAAACCCACGCAGGGAGGACCCGGGAAGCGAACCTGAGTCTCCTAACTGCAAGGCAGCAGTGCTACCACTGCGCCGCCTATGAGATAATATATTCAGCATAATTCTTAGGGGACAACACAACTCAAAAAGTGTGAACCCATAGGTTGAAAGAGACTTTAGTGATTAAATAATGGTATGGTGATGTAGAAGTAAAGGACAGGGTTCATTTGTAACTTTACTCACTTAAACTCCATTTAAACTGCTTTTAAGGATGTATTACTGCAATGAATCCTCTTATCAACCAATGTACACTGATCCATCCACTAATCTACTTATCAACCTATTTATCCATTCATTAACTTATTTTCCGAGCCCATTTTTTCTACATAAGGGTCATATTTATTTGGAGCCAACACCAAAAGACGGAAACCAACCTTGGATCAGATACTAGTCCATACCCATGCATTTTGTAGGCCAAGAAAATATTGGCAGTTAACGGAACATAAACATCTTTGAGATATAGGAGTAAACTGAAGTACTTACAGAAAATGCAGGCAAACATGTTGAGGATGTGCAGAGGGACTATAACTGAGCCATGAGTTGATGCCAAGTCTAAAGAGCTGTTAGGCAAAAGTGCTAAATATTGCAAAATGAAATCATTTGCTTCCATTAATATAAGGAATTTAGATTATAAAATGCTGTATATGTATTTCTCAGGATGGTATGTGGTATAATCAAGTTAAGATTTTTTTATCTTTCAGTAATTTTGGAGTATTCTAAATAAGTTACTAACAAATTAATATATTGCTGAAAGCAACAACTAGCTGAAGGGAAGAACAAGAGATCTGTGAGGTGTCTATGAGTTTTCTTCCCATTCATCACTGATAAGAAATGGAATGAATGTCCAAGTTACCCAGATTTTAGTAGGTAGAGAATCCCAGCCACTGGAAAATCCTAAGCATTATATATACATGATCAACCTGACTAAAATGTGATGTAATGCTGCTAAATGTAAGGTAATGTACAGTATGTGGAATATAACACTATAGAATTATTTGTCGACCAATCGACAGGCGGATCGGTGCGGCATCCGCAGTGATGCCGGCTCTGCATCGGTCTGTCGTGGTGAAAAAGATCTGAGCCGTAAGGCGAAGCTCTCAATTTACCAGTCGATTTACGTTCCGGGAACGTCCAACCGGGAGGAGACCACGGGGAAGACCCAGGACACTCTGGAGGGACTATGTCTCCCGGCTGGCCTAGGAACGCCTTGGGATTCTCCCGGAAGAGCTGGAAGAAGTTGCCGGGGAGAGGGAAGTCTGGGCCTCTCTGCTTAAGCTGCTGCCCCCGCAACCCAACCCCGGATAAGTGGAAGAGGATGGATGGATGAATTATTTGTGGTATGCAAGGCATTAAAATTCAAATAACTATGAAGGACATTTTTTGTGGTCTTATCCATTCCAGCAGTATGGAAAAATACTGAATGGCTATAGTATACTGTAAACCGGAGGATGCATTATAATGTGCTTGGGGGGCTGTTTGGAGCTTTGGGCTTCATTTATTCAGTATTATATTGGAGTTCTCAAAAAAAGCCCAGAGATTTTAAAGATTAATACCTGTTCTAAAAGGCACAATTTACAATAAGCATCAGGAAAATTATTTGACTTTTCCTTATTCTACTTTAGAAAAAAAGATTAAATAGTTTATCAAGAAAACACTGCCAAGCAGAAACAACAGAATGAAAGAAAAAGAAGTAACAGCTTGAGACGGAATGTCATTAAAAGTCTTTGCAATGAGTATGACTGTATATACACTGCTGAAATTCATTTCCATTAGTATTTGAGTCTGATGTGTTGGACATTCTTAATATAAAAAAGAAACAGAGCCCAGACCTGAAATTTATTACCAATTCCGACTGCTGTGAATTTTCTTACTGCCAGATACTTTTTCTTTTGTACTTCAATGAAAGAAAACCCTAAATGATAAGAATATTTATGTACATGAAAATATGTCAGATGCTGTTTGGTTGACTTTAGCTATTGTTGAGTCAACACATATTATTAAGTGCATAAGAAAACTGCTTTGGTTGAAGAGATTATCATATATTCATTTGACCGTGTATTGTGAAGATTTTGCAGATGCATAAATGATACTGGGTGTCACGGTGGCGCAATGGGTAGAGCTTAGCCTCGCAGTTAGGATATCCGCGCTCGCTTTTCGGGTCCTCCCTGCGTGGAGTTTACATGTTCTCCCTGTGCCTGTGTGGGATTCCTCCCACAGTTCAAAGGTGATTCTAAATTGTCCCTAGTGTTTGCTTGGTGTGTGTGTGTGTGTGCCCTGTGGTGGGCTGACTCCCTCCCTAGGGTTTGTTTCCTGTCTTGCACTCTGTGTTGGCTGGGATTGGCTCCAGCAGACCCCCCGTTAGCAGTCAGGATATAGCGGGTTGGTTAATGGATGGATAAATGATACTGTACATGTAATGGAACATTATATGCAATGAAATGGCTACAAAAATGATATCTCTCATAGTGTTGAGGCAGCATTTTATAACAGACAATAAAGAGAAGTATCAAGTATGTTGGCTTTTATTTTAAGTTTTAACATACAAAAACATGGGGAAATATGTTGAGAAGTTAAATTTGTCATAGTTTTAGACATAGACAGAGCTCATGATATTTTGGAAAAATAAAGAAACATAAATTAATTTTCCATCCTCCCATTGACTAATTCAGTTATGCAGCTTAGGGTCATGAAGAGCTAATGTTATTCAAGCTGCCTTAGGCACAAAGAAAGAACAAACCCTGGATGAGGCATCAGATAATTGCAAAGTCCAATTATACACACCCAGATTCACTTATATTCATCCAGTTATAAGTTGCCAACACACACCCACACTCACTCATATTTGGCCAGTTAATTTGATATCCATGACTTTGTAATGAGGGCAAAAACCACAGTACCGCCAAAAAAAACTTTTTTAGACTGTGGAAGGTACATGTAAACTCCATTTGTGGAGTCCCTTGCTTGGAGCCCAGGGTCCTGAGACTGTAATACAGCACCACTAACCAATGTGCTACCATGCTACATAGAGTTATTTTTAAAAACTAAATAAACATCACCCAAGGGATGTAAAATGTACATCTTGAAGATTGTATTTGCCATAACCTGCTTCCTATAGACAAACAAGAAAAACGAGCAAACATAGCACTCTGGCCAGAGTTAAACTTGAGAAGGACGGGGGGATAGCAGTGATGGTTTGTAATGTGAGTGCCACCCCCCTAAATACTTTAAAAACTCTACTTAAATAAATTAGGTAATGCAAAATAATCATGAAATAAATGTGTTTATTTGCACAACGTGTCTGGTGTCAGTGCATGTCAACAGCCATTAAAAACTGGTTCCAACCTATATTTGTTTAATTTTTGTGTGCATATATAAAAATTCTGTGTGAAACCAGCCAAACGAAAGCCTATATAAGTCCTTGATTTACATTCTTCTAACATTACAAATTGTTCTAAATGAGGAATGCTACTCAGCGAGTTTCCCCATGTTCTTACTGAAAAACTTATTTTAAAGTAAGAGCTAATACCATTCATAATTTATAATAACTTCAAACATGTTTATAGATGGGTGGCACGGTAGCGCTGTTGCCACACAGTTAGGGGACCCGGGTTTGCTTCCCGGCTCATCCCTGCATGGAGTTTGCATGTTCTCCCTGTGTCTGTGTAACCTTTGTCACATGTAAACCTAACCTCTCTCTCTCTCATTTCTCCTAGGGCACGAAGCAGAAAATGGCCGACAGTGGGGTAACTCGCGTTGAAATCGTAGTTGAAGAACTCCAGGCACTCGACGAACAGATTCAGAAACTCCTGTCCGACGGAGATACCTTAGAAATCTGAAGGCCCGGCTGTTGGATAAACCGTCCTTGCCATCTGGAACCGGCGAAACATCAACCCCACGTTGTGCCGACCTCACCCCCGCGTCTCGTAGGAGCGACGCCGCTGATGACCTCGGTGGATTTCAGCTATGCAGGCGGGGTTCAAGGCCAGAGCACCTCCATCGGCACAGGCGAGCATCCTATCTCAGAACCGGTTTGACCCTCTCCGCGTCCCCATTTCGCCTTCAGCCCCTGGTGATGTAATAGTGGTAGGTGATTATATCGTTAGAAACCTTAATGTCGCATGTACTAATGCAAAATCGTTTGTTTCTTGTTTTCCCGGTGCTCGTGTCCGAGATGTAATGAAACCGTCGCCAGCAGTCTACGAAACACAAGGAGAGGGCAGTTGGAGCAATCGTCTTGCATGCGGCGTAAACGATATAAGGCACCGACAATCAGAAATCCTGAAGGCTGACTTCGCAGCTTTGATTAAAGACACGAAGGAGAGGACCCCATCGGCAAAGATCTTCGTTTCGGGTCCACTACCTCTCGTCAGACGATCCAACGAGTACTACAGTCGTCTGCTAGGATTGAACAACTGGCTACAGGGTTTCTGCAAGAAGAAGGATGTCGGTTTCATCAACAATTGGAATCTCTTTTGGAAAGGCCGCGTCTCTTCAAGCGTGATGGCCTGCATCCGAACAGTTTCGGTGCCGGGTCCTCTCCGAAAACATATCGAAGGTAATTCGTTTTTCTTGACTATCTATCTCTGCTCTTAACCCCTTCTGAAATGATACTGTTGTGCCAGGACATGATAAGTGTTTAATAGAATCTTCCGTTAAAGTGCACAACATTAATACTGTAATAAGCAATCTCAATGCACGTAGAAAATCTAGGAAATACGGCATAAACTCCAATAATCTAATTAAAATCACTATTTTAGAGGAACAATGTATTAAAACTATAAAACAGATCACAGATTAAACAAAAATACACACAGAGCGGCGCTAATAAAATAATTTAGTTCCTATTCCAAATATCAATAACACACATAGTATTCATCTCTGCACCTCCGAAACATTAAATATGGCACTATTAAATGTTAGAGCTTTAACTAACAAAACGTTTTTTATCAACGATCTTATTAGTGATAAAAAAAATAGATCTTATTGCACTAAATGAAACATGGCTTAGTTCAGACAGCACGGCTGTTTTAATCGAATCTGCGCCTCCGGATTACAGTTTTACTCGTGCAGACCGCCAGGGAAAAGGGGGGGCGGATTGGCTAACATTTACTCGAGCCGATTAAAATGTAAAGATGTCAGTTTTGGTAAGTTCAAGTCCTTTGAGTATCTCGCCGTTGTTATTCATGGAGATTCTCAAGTTCTAGTATTATCCGTGTATAGACCTCCTAAATATAACGCGTCGTTTTTTGAGGAATTCTCTGACTTAATGTCAATTTTAATTACTAACTATGACACACTCCTAATAGTTGGCGACTTTAATTTTCATATAGATAATCAGTGTGATCTAAAAGTAAAAGAATTTATGAACCTCCTGGATTCTTTTGATTTGAGACAACTCATAAATCAGCCTACACATAAAGCAGGTCATACGTTAGACTTAGTGATTACTAAAGGACTGAAAGTTGATATAAAACAGATCATTGATATTGGTCTATCAGACCATTTTCTTCTACTTTTAATATAGAAATAATGATAAAAACACTCATGAGAAGCATATTGTTAAAAACGCTTCTTTGACTCGCAGAAGCTTTAAAACTTACAAACATTTTAAGCAATCAGTCCGTTTATAGTGCCAGCTATAATAGCGAGGATAATGTAAATAGTAAGGTGGAAAGATTTAATACTAAAGTGAGAGCTGCTGTTGACATAGTTGCACCTGAAAAGACAGTGAAAAAATCTTCTAGCATTGTTATACCATGGAAGACCCAAAGAGTGTCTGATTTAAAGAGAACATGCCAGAGCTGAGCGTCAATGGAGGAAGACTAAACTTACTATCCACCATGAAATATTAAAAGTCAAAATAACAGAATACAATAACACTGTCCGTCTTGAGAGCGCTGCTATTTCTCCAAGATTATAAATAACAATGCTAGTAATCCCAGAGTCTTATTTTCTACAATTGATCGCCTACTAAACCCAGGTAACTCAAAGGAATGCCTCCTAAGTGCTTCCAGTGAAACCTGTGAGGCTATCGCTGTATTTTCAATCAAAAATTAATGATATTAGAAATAACATAGTATATCCCTCCAACACTAAGGATCCTCCTAAACCCCAGCATCCTGTTATAAACAAATTAAACTCTTTCACTAGGATAGATTTACCCGATTTACAAAAATAATATCTCAATTAAAACCTCCACCTGCGTCCTTGACCCAATACCAACAAGGTTTTTCAAAGAAGTATCAGGCGTGCTAATTGATAATGTTCTTGACATAGTAAATTCGTCACTAGATACTGGGGTCTTCCCAGACTGTCTTAAGACTGCTGTAGTTAAACCCCTACTTAAGAAACATAATCTTGACCCCTCGGCTCTTGAAAATTTTAGACCCATCTCTAACCTGCCTTTCTTAAGTAAAGTTCTGAAGAAGTCATTATGCAGTTAAATGACCACCTAAATAAACATGCTATTCTTGATAAATTTCAGTCGGGTTTTAGAACAAATCACAGCACAGAAACAACACTCGTTAAAGTAGTAAATGACTTGCGGGTAAATGCAGACAGAGGCCATTTATCTGTTCTCATCCTCTTAGATCTGAGTGCTGCATTTGACACCATTGATCACAACATTCTTAGAAATCGCCTTAGTCAATGGGTGGGCCTCTCTGGCAGTGTCTTAAATTGGTTTGAATCCTACCTGACAGGGAGAAAATTTTTTGTTAGTTGTGGGAATTACAACTCAAAGACACATAGTATCCAATATGGTGTTCCACAAGGCTCTATCCTGACACACAGCTGTACTTATCAATAGCACCTGATGACCCCGATTCTCTTGATTCACTAACAGAATGTCTGACTTGTATCTCAGAATGGATGAATAGTAACTTTCTCAAGTTAAATAAAGAGAAAACTGAAATCTTAGTGATTAGCAATAATGGATACAATGAGGCTATTAGAAATAAACTGGATACATTAGGATTAAAAGTCAAGACGGAGGTAAAAAGCTTAGGGGTAATTGTTGACTGTAATCTGAATTTTAAATCGCATATTAATCAGATCATTAGGACAGCATTTTTTCACTTAAGAAACATAAGTAAAGTTAGACCTCTTATATCACTGAAAGATGCTGAGAAATTAGTTCACGCGTTTGTTTTCAGTCGACTAGATTACTGTAACGCACTCCTCTCAGGACTACCCAAGAAAGACATAAATCGTTTGCAACTAGTGCAGAATGCAGCTGCTAGAATCCTAACTAGAAAAAGAAAATCCGAACACATTTCTCCAGTTTTAATGTCACTACACTAGTTGCCTGTGTCATTCAGGATTGACTTTAAAATTCTGCTTATGGTTTTTAAAGCCTTAAATAATCTCGCCCCATCGTATACAGTATATCGGAATGTCTGACACCTTATATTCCAAATCGTAACCTCAGATCCTCAAATGAGTGTCTCCTTAGAATTCCAAGAACAAAACTCCCTGATGGAGGATCACAGGAATCATGAGAAAGAGGGGTCCTTTCATCGGAGCAACGTTTCAGCCGTGGCATGGCCAAATGGGGAGGCAGCTAGATGGATGAGGTCTCCAGGACTCTAAAAATATCCAAACCTAATTATGTCATATCATCTACTGTTAAACCGTACTTCTAAAATTTTTATTATTATGCTGTCTTAAGGAATTGTTCTGTTCTGTATATTGTATTGTATTGACCCCCTACTTTTGACACCCACTGCACGCCCAACCTACCTGGAAAGGGGTCTCTCTTTGAACTGCCTTTCCGAGGTTTCTTCCATTTTTCCCTACAAGGTTTTTATTGGGAGTTTTTCCTTGTATTCTCAGAGAGTCAAGGCTGGGGGGCTGTCAAAAGGCAGGGCCTGTTAAAGCCCATTGCGGCACTTCCTGTGTGATTTTGGGCTATACAAAAATAAACTGTATTGTATTGTATAAAACTTAAAAGAAGTGGTGAGGTGGCCATCTGCTGCTATGCACCTAAAATCTGGAATAGCCTGCCAATAGGAATTGGCCAGGCTGATACAGTAGAGCAATTTAAAACACTGCTGAAAACACATTACTTTAACATGGCCTTTCTATAACTTCAATTTAACTTAATTTAACTTAATCCTGATACTCTATATGTTCAATTCATCATAATAACTATTCATGGTGGCTCTAAAATCCGTACTGACCCCTACTCTCTTTTCTGTTTCTTTTTCAGGTTTCTTTGTGGTGGTGGCCTGCGCCACCTCCACCCACTCAAAGCTTCATGATGCTCCAACAATGATGGATGGATTAAAAGGCAGAACTCTACATGACCATCATCATCAAGCCCTTCCGTGAGAATCCTAAATCCAAAGAGGACTGTTTCATTTATGTTAGGTAGAATGCCCAGGGGGGACTGGGCGGTCTCATGGTCTGGAATCCCTACAGATTTTATTTTTCTCCAGCCGTCTGGAGTTTTTTTGTTTTTTCTGTCCCCTGGCCATTGAACCTTACTCTTATTCGATGTTAATTAATGTTGATTTATTTTGTTTTCTTATTGTGTCTTTTATTTTTCTATTCTTTATTATGTAAAGCACTTTGAGCTACTGTTTGTATGAAAATGTGCTATATAAATAAATGTTGTTGTTGTTGTTGTGTGGGTTTCCTCCGGGTACTCTGGTTTCCTCCCACAGTACTGTACAAAGACATGCAGGTTAGGTGCATTGTCGATTTGTGCTTGTATGTGCTTGGTGTGTGCATGTGCGTGCAAGCCCTGCGGTGGGCTGGCGCCCTGCCTGGGGTTTGTTTCCAGCCTTGCGCCCTTTGTTGGCTGTGATTGGCTCCAGCAGACCCCCATGACCCTGTAGTTAGGATATAGCGGGTTGGATAATGGATGGATGGCTAGATGATCTGATGTTCCCCTTTAATTGCTTGCTTTCATATTTTTTCTGGGGACACAGCTCCAGTTTTTCCTGCTCTTGTTATGACAAACGGGACTTGCTAACTGGATGTGGTGTATGTAATGTCTTTTTTTGCTTTCCCTGTTTGCTCTTTCAAAGTGCAAAAGGGCAAAGCAGCTTGGAGATGGCACCAAAGTGCTCACTAAGTTCTGTGTCTGCGAACACTGATCTCAGAGCTCCTTTTTTACTGGCTTCTTCAGTAGTCCCACCCATTTGGGCAGCTAAGGAAGTGTATGAGATATACTGTATATGTGTTTGTGGTTACTAAGATAGTGGCATGCCTTGGGATGATTTTGGTTACAAAAAGTGGGCCAATACAGAAAAAAGGTCGGGAAAATGTGGATCTAGACAATAGCATGAGGCTAATTTTTTTTGGGAGGTTTAGTGAAATGACTTGATTTAGGCAGAAGATAATTGAAAAATTTTCTGGCCTGAAGTAAAGGAGGGCAAAATTTATGTTCAAGAAAATATAGGTAGCCTGACCATAAAGACAGAATAAGATTTAGGTTGGATTTGTCATGTGGATGAAGTACAATACAGGTTGGGGGGTGACATGTTTTAAGATGTGGTGGTCTGTGGATCTTACAATATGAATTTGTGCCCAGGTGAGGTAATCCTGGCAAACTTGCACAGGACTGGGCAGACTGGCAGCAAGTGTAGAATGTAACTAGGTTGGGAATGACTCTGTATGTGTGTTAAATCAGTTTATGGGATGCTACACTTCAGAAAAATCAGAGGAGTAGTGATTGTATGATGTGGATTTAGATTACAGTGGGAATGGCCAAGGACTGGGCACCCTATTAGCAGTGACTGTGTTATGGGACATCCGGAAGTCCACGTTGGAAGGGTGTGGTTTTTGGTGGAATGGGGAACTGGGCAAGTTGGCAGAGGGATGTGCAATTTACAGACAGGTGTAATATAAAATATGAGTAGTAGGTGCACCTGTTCCTTTCCACATCAATAGGGAAAGTTATGGAAAGAATAAGGAGACTGCAGATGTAACAGACTGAGATTTTGGAGTACAGTAGAAATGGGAAAGCTGGCATCAAATTGGGCAGCATGGTGGAAAGAGTATAATACATTTTAGCCTGGATTTGTCCTATGGGTGTCACAATGGATAGGCCAAGATGTGCCTTGACACTATAATGAGGACCACAAGAGCTTGTGGAATGACTGGATAGATAGATAGATAGATAGATAGATAGATAGATAGATAGATAGATAGATAGATAGATAGATAGATAGATAGATAGATAGATATGAAAGACTTTATATAACAGATAGGTAGTTAGAGTGTTAAAGGTACCATATAATAGATAAGTGTTGCTTCAGTTGGTCCCCCCAAAAACTGCATCCCCACCCAATTTTTTTTTCACCAGACACCACTTGGGGCTAGTCTGTGTCATAATAAAAATTTGTTGGAAATCATCTGAATTACTTTAGAAGAGATAATGTGTACCCCTAAAATGGCACAGGAGAAGATTCTAGTCCATAGATGTTGAGGTGAGTCACAATCGTTTGAAAGTTCAAGGTATGGTATGCACACTACACAAAGTCACTGAACACAGAGTTGGAGGTAACCAACAATTCAGATCTCATTTTGGAGCTTCAGTAATTATATTATTCAGTAGTAATGCAGCATTATAAGCCACGGTAGCCCATTTCTAAACAACTCCCTGATTAACTAAAATAGTAATTAATATCATACTCAATAATTAAGGAGTCAGAAACACAGTGTTGTTACTTTGATAAGGAGTTTTTTTGTATATTTTTTGTGTTGTATACCATTTTCCAAGGAAAGCATATGAATAAGGCCGTGGTCAGAATTTGAGTGTATCTGATTATTAGTGTCTGTTCTGGATTTAAGGGCAGAGGAAGGGACAGCCTACCAGTTCTGGCAAACAATTTTAAAAATCTACTGTAGGTGAAGGAGACAGGGCAAGACAAATACTATAAATTGTCCTTTCCTGGAGTTCTGCTCATTTTACACAGCAGTCTAGATAACACTGATGAGATCAGAATTTTTAACATGTGTCTATCCATTTTGCAACATATACTTGGAACAACTACCAAGTACTATAGCAGAAAGAACTTGAAATACTGACAATATCTTTGACACTTTGAACAGGAAATGATGGGCTATATTTGGATGAATGACTTATTCCTGTCAAAGGCATATTAATGTTCTTAATTATTCTGCAACAAGTACCACGGACAGTGCTTTGGAAAGCAAATGAGTGAATGTGTGGATAATTACTATACTGTACATCTGCAGCATGATTCTTGTGCTTATTCAAAACAAAAAGGAAATCAGAGTTTTTAAAAGTATGAATGAACAGTAATAACAAACAGACAATATTTACTATATCATTAATTATTATCCATTACCACATAGTCACATATTTTGAGTGTAATTTTTGACTTTGATTTGATACACTTTTTTAATCCCCAATAGGAAACTGTCTTTTCGCATGACCTTTGGTGAACAGAGGTTAGGGTCAGCCATTGTACAACACTCCTGCAGCATCTTTCAGGTTAAGGGCCTTAATTCATTGATTAAATATTTTTCTGGTTCTCATCAACAACAGGGGGAACAGGATAACATAATAAACCCAAACACATAAAGACAGTAAAAAGAAAACAAGATGGCTCTTGCAGCACAGCACACTTACAGTAGTTCTCCCTGGCTAATCTGTGAATAAAACATAAAGTACTGTGAAAAATAGAAAGGTTCAGACATGCAAGTACGGGATAGACCTTTATCTCAGTCCATAGACATTGCCCTACCTAAAAAGACACATTTCTTCTTTAACGTCTTCTCTGCGACCAAGTCCATTGCTAGATCATAACTAAGTGCACCAAATTCTGCTTATCGGTTTATCCAAACTCAGAAAACAACAACAAGGAAGTGAGACATGAGATGGCAACTATCTTTATTATGGCATTATTCCTACTAAAAAGTAAAATTTTGTGTTTATTGTGTGTTAACTTAGACATGCCACACTTGTGCCATATTCACCATATTTATGCTATGCCATATTTGTTTCTTTTTATTTTCCTCTAATGTTAAGGTGGTTTCTGTTCATTGAATGTAGCATATTGCTCAGTTAGTTTCAGTATAATGAATAAAGTACGCAGATATTCTCAAGATTGTTAAACATCAACTTACAAAAATAATGTAATAGCTTTTATTAAATTAAATTTATTTAATCTTATCAAGTGCATTTTAATTTTGTAAACTGAACATTAAATTATTTTTAAAGTCAACTTAATATGTAAAGGCTACTGTTCAGGGTGATTTTACTTACCAGCTGCATGTAGTTACACTAAGTTTATGAATGTGTCTATGGGGGAACATCAAGGACAGCTGTTCAGGGGCTGCAAGCAACACATTCATTTTCTGCTTTGATTACTATGTGCACTTGGAAGTAAGTTTAGAAAAAAGTAGCTTCTAAAAAGCAGTTTTAGTCGATCTATGGGCACTTTAACTTGCACATTATACCAGTTAGTTGGGGTATTTCAAATGTAGGGATAACGAGGAGCAAGAAACATTCTTGTTTGAATGGAAGGGTACGTTATTTGTAACATGAAAGTACAAGAAAAAGCTAAAAATCTAACAAAGTAAGCCAAACAATGTTATCTAAAAAAGGAGTTGATTGAATATAGTGGCTCTGATAGTCATTTGGTTGTCTTCTTTCAAATCCACTTCACTTCCTTTAGAGAACATTATTAGACAGTAGGTAAAAATTAAAAGAAAATGATGATTGAGTTGTGATTAGTAGAAGAATAAATTAGTGCACTACATGAATTTTAATAAGAAAATATTAACATTGATAGTTTGCAGTAATAATTTTGAAAACAGATGTGAATGATAATTCAGTGCAATCCTGGTAACCTAATAATGAAACTTACAGTTACAAAAAGTGTTACCAAATAATGTTACAGAGCAGCATTACCAAATAAACCACTGTAGGTTTATACTACACAGTACCATGGTACACAAAAAATCACTTACTTTTTGCCAGTATTTTGTTACTGACACTATTCTGAGGAGTAATCATTCATAATTGTATTAGTAATAATTTCATTGTACTATGTATACTTTTTAGCAAACTTGAAAAGGATAGTTGTTTTGTCCTTCAGCATCAACAAACACAGAACATAATAGACAATAGCAAAAATTGTCAGGATTTTATTTTTAAAGTAATATACATATTTTAGTCAGTCATTTTCCAACCTGCTATATCCTAACACAGGGTCACGGGGGTCAGCTGGAGCCAATCCCATCCAGCACAGGGCAAAAGGCAGGAGCAAACCCTGGGAAACCACAGTATGCATATTTTATTAATGCAAAATATACAGTTTATATATTCTGATGAAATTTGTGTTAGATTACTTAGCTAAAGTATAATTATTTTTCAGTTTTTTTTTTAATTCAACTTTTAGACAATAGTACAATGCCTGATATTTAGTTTTTTTTATTGAATGTACCAACCAAGGATTGTTGCCTATAAATATGTAACTGTTAAACCAAAGTTATACTTATTAGTTTCCTGGAAATTTACAGGTACACTGCTATATATTTTGTATCAATTAGGAACTACCAAATAAATCACTGACTTCCTGTGTTGTGAGATCAATCAAGAATGCTCACACAAAAATGGGATGTTTGCTGTGTGAACTAGATTCATTTAAAATTGATAAAATGTCCAAACTGGTGATTTTACTAATGCTTTTAACATGTGCTCTGTTTATTTTAAACCTCGGTCTGGTTATTTCCGATGCTTAATGAGCAGGCTTTGTGTAAGAATAACAGCAGCACGTTTATATTTCATTGTTCAATGTTACAGTAAAAGTCCAAATCGAAATGATCCACTTTTATTACCCTAAAGTTTTTTTTTCCATTATATCTCCATAAACAAAAATTAAAGTGCATCAACCTCCATTAAGATGATTAGATACATGCATTAAAATCATTTTATTGCCCTCTGGAGGATGACTAGGAAACTAAATTAATATATTCAATGATATTGTTTTCTGGCATCTTTTTTTCCTTAAATGAAATTTTGTGAACCTACCATAATTGTGCATCATATTTAGACCACACCTGTAGAAAAGAGTAAGACATATTTTTAGACAAAAAGGTATTTTTCTTTTGTCAATGTTGCATACTTTCATACTTTCTTATTCTGTAAAGATTTGCAAAAGATGACTTAATGTGAATGTGGATATACTTTGCCATAAAATGTATTTTTGTTAATCCAGCAAAACAAGTAATACATTCTTCTAACATTACAAATTTTTCTAAATGAGGAGTGCTACTCAGTGAGTTTCCTCATGTTCTTACTGAAAAACTTACCATTCATAATTTTTAATAACTTCAAATATGTTATAGATTTATAAGGATATTATTATCACACGTACATAGTAATGTGAAATTGTTGTTTGCATGTGCTAGTCAACACGTTGAAACTCTATGGTGACATGATTACTGAATAATAACTACTTCCGTCTTCCTTATATGAAAACTTTTCGAACATATTTATTTTACCATTGCAAACAGACTATTTCAATTCTGTATTTTTCAGAACACTCTTATAGAGTGTATTCTCACTTGATAATTAAAACAAGTAAATTATCCATCCATCCATTATCCAACCCACTATATCCTACAGGGTCACGGGGGTCTGCTGGAGCCAATAGTAAATTATTAAATCATTACTTTTTTTTAAACAATAGCTTATGATGTAATTTCACCACTGTGGTATTTGCATGTGAAAATACACCTCTTAATATCCATTTGCTTAAATGGAAAAGGTTTGATTCTTTTAAATCTTTCTGGTCTAGTTGCTCTTCCCTAGACTACTGCTAATGCTGCTATATCTTTTTGCAGCATCAAGACCAAAACTACACAAAGCACTCAAGGCAATACTTGTAGCTTAATCATAACTTCTTTCATTGTGTACTCTACACATTCTGCTATATAGAACAACATCTTGTTTGACTACTTGGTCACTTCTGTACACTGGATCTAGATAGTGACAAGTGCACTAGGACTTCTACAGTACATCCTTCTCATGATGCACTTTCAAGATTCAAATCTCTAACATTTTAATCCTAAGTGTAATACCTTACAATTTTTACATTAAATGTCATCTGCCATAAACCTGTCCAAGCAGACTTTCTGTCCAGCTCCATCTGTAATAATTTATCTAATTTTATATTATGTGCAGTCCACCTATTTTGATGTCACAAGTGAGATGGAGACATATTTGTATGCTCTGCCTTTGTGTTCACCATATTTCTGCTACACACATGTTCTCCACACAACAAGGTACCAAAAGTACATTTTGTTGGCTGGTTCTATAGGGTTATTAGCCTTAATTTACAAATGTGTGCTTTAATACATAAGTAATTGTAAAAATTCAGCTTGATTAAATTCTTAAAAGTGAAATAACTCATGCAAGTCAATGAAACTTTGAAATCACAGAATATAAATCAATGTACAGCTTCTAGAACTGATGATGTTAACATTAAGGTACTGACAGAGTGAGCAGGGCAATTGTGCATAGTTTTTCAATGTATGTTCAGTCCAAGTCTGAGCCTACAGAGGGTTCCAGCTGTATGGAAAACCCAAGATAGTGCAGCCATGAGTCTTAAACGACTACTGGCAAGTGCCTCTGACCTTACATGTTATGAAGATCTTGGACAGCACTGTACCCTCTGCAATTTGCTTATCAGGATGACTTAGGGGTGGATGATGCTGTTGTCTATTGTGATATTTGCCCGGACACCACCAGTTGGAGACCACATCTTTATAAAAGCACACGTTTATTCCTCCACAAATAAACACAGGTTTCAGTCCCGAACAACACACAAAGCACTTAGCAATAATCCCCCACAATGAACTTCTCTCTCTTTCTGTCCTTGGCCGCCTCTATTCTCCCTCTGGGAGCTTCGTCCTACTCCCTCTCCCGAATCTGGCTCCTCGATTGCTGGAAGGTGGCCTCTTTTATTCCTGCCTGGATGTGTTCCAGGTGGCTGATGACACACTTCCGGCAGCACTTCCTGGTGTGGCGGAAGTGCTGCCCTTTGCACCGGAAGCACTCCGGGCATCCCTGGCAGGTTCATCTGCCATCTTGCCTGGTGTGCTGGAAGTGACAATTCTCCAGGTCCTACAAGGCAGGAGGTGCCCACTGGCGGTGGCCACGGGTCCAAACAGGCCAGAACCCTTTTTCTCCTTTCCCATGGTCCTCTCCTAGTCCCGGGCGGTTGCTCTCTCATGACCCTGAAGCTATTATTGTCCTTTTTCGGTCCCTCCAGGCATCCCGGCCAGGTATGACCCCGACAATCTGCTACACTAAATACTGAGTACAGCTTACTCCCATCTAGGCCACAGGGCTAGGATTCTGTTTTTTGACTTCTCTAGTGCATTCAAATCCATACAACCTAGACTGCAGAGAAAAAGATCTGGTCTATGAGGATTGATGCTACAATTGTGTCCTTGACATTGGACTACATAACTTTTAGACCACAGTTTGGGAAGCTTAGGAACTGTTTATCTGACATAGTCATGAGTAACACAGTGGTTGTGAAGCTTAAGAACTATTATAGAACATGGTCATGAGTAGAACAGTGGTTCCACATGAAACTGTACTGGCTCCCTTCCTGTTTACCCTTTACCCCTCATATTTTAGATACAATGCTGAATCATGTCATCTGTACTAATATCTGTTTATATCAAGGAATTGGCAGTCCTGAAACCAGAAGCAGTGCGTCTAGGGTTAGCAAATGGTTCATCATTTCCTTGGGTTCAAAGCAAGAATGATTAAGGGCATATCCACTCCTTAGAACCAGTCCACATTTCAGTATATCTAGATCACCCCCTTCCAAATGTGCAACAGTATCCTCTAAATCCGGAAGCCAAAACAGGTATTAAACCAGTAGTTGATAGATTTCACAACAAGGAGCTGTTTTTCCTTTTACTTCTTCATGTAACACACATATTTTTCCTGTAAGAAAACCTTAGTCGGATCAGTGGCACTTTATACAAGAATTGAGAGCAGAAAATTCTTTTGTAATTCCTAGAATTCTGATCATGCTGGATCCATCCACTATTTTCTGTTCCATCCTTCAGTCCACTACTCACTAAAATGTAGTTGATCTATGCAGCAGTTTCTTTTCTAATCCATTACAACCTTTTTCTCAGTACTTTACAGGCAGGCAGTATACTTGGAAAGTCCTACCTCAAGGATATAATGAAAGCCCATTAGCATTTAGTCAGACCTTAAAGAACCACCGCGAAGACATCCAGCTCACGGTGTCAGTCTTAATTCAGTATATTGATGATCTGCTTTTAGCATCACCATTACTAGATTTATGTCTAATTGACTCTCTTATTTCTTTTAAATGCTTTAGCTGAAAAGGGCCATAAAGGTTACCCTCTAAACTTCAATTTTGTCCGGAACAAGTCACTTATTTAGGGAATATTTTCAAAGAACTATACCCAGGGGTGCGCATAACTGGTACGCATGCGTGACAAAAATTGTAAATGCGTAACGTCATCTGTGTCCCTACGGGGACGGTGCGTACCTGATGGTCAGAGAGGGCATCAACACCTCCTGCTGCTAATATACGTTGTTTTCTTTTTGGTTTTGATTATCTTGTGTTGCCAATATGTCTAAAATACAACAGACATTAAGCAGCTACTTTGGCGTTTCACCGCATGCAAAGAAACAACAAGCCGAGCCAGAGCAGAAAAAAGAGTTTTTTTTCTCAAATGTGGATCCAAGATGTGCCGTGGCTTGAATCTAATGATGAGCGCACTGAAATGTGATGTAAGTTGTGCCGCTCGCATCCACATATTGCAGACAAAACAAGTGCCTTTTACACAGGCTCAAAGAATTTCAGTCATCCGTTATTTGACAAACATGAAAAGAGCAAGAAGCACATGAATGTAGTACAAGCTATATCTAATAAACAAGCTAGTCAAGAAGAAATTTTCACTTGCCCTCTAGCTAGATGGCGAACAAAGGTAAATGAAGGACAACGGCAAGCTCTGTGTAATATTTTTCTCCTTGCCTTTCATAAAGCTAAACGCGCTCATCCCTTATCTTCTTGTGCTGATGATATTCCTTTACATTAGCGGCTAGGAGTAAATATTGGAAATGCGTATCATTCACGTGAGGTGGCCACACGGATAATGCAGACTGTGGCGCGCACTATCAGCGCGGAGTTGAAAGCAAAGTTGGCGTCTGCTGAATTTTGGGGACTGATTTTTGATGGATCATCATTAAAACCGTGCAAGAGTTTTCAATGTGTCTGTGTCCAACATCGGGCAGTTTACCACGGAGTTCCTTGGCCTAATCAAACTGGGTGCTGACCGATATGCGCAGGCTGTAACAGACAGACTCAAACTTTTCCAGGAAGCAGGCTTAGACAACTGGAAGAGAAAGTTGGTCGCCGTGTGCACAAACGGGGCTGCTGTTAATGTCGGTATATACAACAGCGTTGTTGCAAAACTATGGCAACTGGCTGCAGTAGGAGACTCCCTTGTGCACATTCTGTGCACCGCACACACACAAGAAAACTGTGGAGAATCAGCTGATCGCAACGTTCCGTACTGTGAGACCTTTAATTGCTCCGTGATCAAGCTGCTGCAGCTTTATTTACAAAAAGGTGGAGCAAAAAATACGGCTGTGTTTAAGAAGTTGTGTGAAGAGTACAGGATCTCCTTTGTGAAATTGGGTAAATTTCATAATATCAGATGGTCTGCATGGAGGTATGACACACTGGTAAAAATATCAAGATTATTGCCAGCCATTAAAATGCAACTGGGCCACTAGTGATAACAGTGACTTGCAGCATATCTGCACAGACCAATTTCAGTGTTTTCTGGGCAATATGCTTGACATTGGCAAGATTTTGAAGACCATACCCATTGTGTTTCAGAAGGAAAAGCTGACCATTGGAGAATGTAAGGAAGAACTCATGGTGGCCATAGGACAGTTTAGACTTTTGCTTGATGCTGAAGGCCATTACAGAGCATATACTGTTTCTAATGCTAATGCTGACAGGGACAAGATAAACTTACTCAGGAGGTTAATTGAGGAGTTTTTGATCATTTTTTAGTATTTGATCCTTCAGCTTGGCCTCAGGAAATACAAGATTTACATCGTTTTGGCAACACAACAGTTTGTACCATTCTTCAGAATTATGAATCCACACTGAGTCTTGACAAAGACACAACTGTCACAGAATGGATGCGCTTAACGTAAACAGGGAAATGCTTGGCAGCATCCTCTGTGTATGCCTTGGTCCAGATGATAAATACTGTACAAGCAATCCAGGTCTTTACTCCAACATTGTCAAATTGGTTAAACTGTATCTTGCACTGCTTTTGAGCGGTGCAGCCTGTGAGAGGGGATTCTCAAATCTTAACATAATAAAAAAAAAGCACAGATCTCGTGTGTCACATGCTCACCTCATGGCCCTAATGCACAACCACCAGTCAAAGAAGACCACAGAGACATTTGACCCAAAACCAGCGGTTGACCTGTGTAATGGAGACAGCTAAGCGGAGGCTTAACCAAGGAAAGGGAGATACATCTGCAGCATCATCATCTACCATGCAGGAAGCTGAAGTAGAGGACAGTGAGGAAGGTTGTACTTATTAAAACCTTACTCTGCATAGAGTGATCAGGTATTTCTGATTCTTACCTCTTTTTAAGCTGCTGCTATATTTTTATTTTAGAATTATTGTTGTTGTATCTGTATTTATTTTGTACCCTAATTCTTTACCTTACTGTTAAATCTGCTATAGAAATTGTTTTATTTCAATTTCTTTGGCAAAACTGTTTATGGTCATGCCAATAAAGCTCTTTGAATTGAATTGTGTACCAAACTCCATCTGATGGTACTCACTTGAGTAACTCACTGAAAAAGTTATGTGCACCCCTGACTATATCATTTCATCTCACTAGACCATGTTTCAACCATAACTAACACACCTAAGCCTATCATTGAGAAACAAATGTGCCCGTTTTTAGAAATGTGTGGGTACTGAAGACCTTGGATTTTGGATTATTTCTGCAGTAGCAACACATCTGTCATCCAAGGCTACTGAACATTTCCATGTTTGTAGATTCACTAAACATGAGATAGTTTGTTATCTGACCCTTCAGTATTGTTCAGCATTGCACAAATCTCAATCCTGCAACCCTTTTACCTCTCCCAAAGGATGGAGAACCCCATAATTGTGAAATTGTTACACAGGAAACTGTCCTACCTAGGATAGATCTGCACACCACCCCACTTCTAAATCCTTATTTGGTTTTCTATGATGATGGGTCATCATATCATCTCACAGATGGTTCTCGTGTTCCAGATTATGCAGTATGCCCAGACTCAGAACCAGTTGAGTGGCTCCCTTCCTCCCTCCTATTCTGCTTACCTGCACTTGCATATAAACTACTTCCAATACTGTAAATATTTACACTGATTTCAGGCATGTGTTTGTTATGATATATGATTTAGATTTCCAACCATCTTTCAGCAATTATTCCTGCATCTTTAGATGTTTTGAAATGTATTGCACATGTAAGAGCCATTTTCCTAGTTCTATAAGATTCATGAATATTTTACTAGATGACAATGCATAATCTATGGGAGGTTCTTATAAACCCCCATAAGTAGAATTGTATTAGTATATTCTTGCCATTTCTAACAGATGTTTGGAGCAAAAAGCCACAAGAAGCAAGTATTCGTGACTTTCCACATAACAACAAAAATAAAAACAATCCTCAGCAACCGCTTTATGATCAACAGTATAAAGCACCTGCACCTCTTCAACAACCGCTTTATGATAAGTGTTACGATCAAAAGAAAGAACAACAGTAAAAGACTCACGTGCCTTATGTGCCATACAGTAAGATCCCACTATTTGATGGCGATCCCTTGAAATATGTGGATTTTATTGGAGCATTTGACTGAGCTATCGATGAAGTGATAGAGAATCTGCAAGAAAAATTGGACTTATTGGCACAGTTTACTAAAGGTTCACCTCATGAAATTGTTAAAAACTATAAATACTTGTCACCGTTAGAAGGTTATCAAAAAGCCAGAATGAAACTCAAAAGTCTTTATGGAAACCAGCTACCAAAAGCAGATGCAAATATGAGAAAAGACAAAGGACAGTCGCAAATTAAGCCAAATGATGGAGAAGGTCAGAGTAATTATGTAATCTTTCTGGGCGGATTTACGAACATTATGCCCAATTTACAAAGCGGACAACAATTTGAAAGTAATGATAACCTTTGTACTAAAGTCTCCAAACTTCCTCAAGACCTACTAGTACCATGGCAATGCAAAGTTCAGAGTATTGAAAGGATGGAAAGTAGACAAGCCCCTCTCGCCGAATCAGTGAACTTTCTGGACTAACAGAAAACACCAGCTTTTAGTCCTGTGTACGGCTCAGCTATACAAAGCCATACCTTCAAGAAGAAAATGGATAAAACTGATCAAGAGAAGTATGCTTTGAAAGGCATCCTGAAAGAAAGCAGTTTTGCTACAAACTTTTCTGCTACTGACGAAAAAAGGGATACAGACACCTCAGTCAAAAAGGCGGAGATGGCTGGACATACAAGCGGTAAGCACTGTCTTTATTGCAATGAAAATCGCAATCTTAATGAATGCAGTGCAATTCAGACATTAACTTATGAAAGTAAAATTGACTGTTTAAAATCTAAAGGCTTATGCTTTAAGTGCCTTAAACAAGGACATCTTAGTAAAGACTGTGAAGAAAAGATTAAATGCCAAATATGCTCTCAATAATGGAGATAGAACAAATGTTACTCCAGCAATACAATATAGACTTTCCAGAGTGCAATTGTGAGGAAAAGGAGGAAATGTCACAGGAGGACATTAAATTCATGTGTATAGCCTCAGATACTGCAAGGATAGTAGATGGACACTATTGTATTAATCTGCTTTTTAAAGATGAAACACTTAAAGTGCCAAACAATCGCTTTGTTTCAGAACAATGTGTTATTGGACTTAAAAGGTATCAAACATTCCATGAGGATTACAAAACTTTCATAAAAGACATTTTAGACAAAGGATATGCCATCAAGGTACCCATTAAACATTTAACCCTTGAAAATGAAAGAGTGTGGTACATACCAACATGGAGTATATCATCCAAAGAAAAATAAGATTAGAGTGGTCTTTGACTGTACAGCCACTTACCAAGGCTTTTCATTAAATGAACAGTTACTGAAAGGACCTAATTTAACTAATAAACTCATTGGAGATTACAAGATTCATATGGGAACAGAATTGCTGTCATGGCAGACATTAAATCAATGTTCTATCAAGTTCCAGAAAAAGACATGGATCTTCTTTGTTTTCTATAGTGGCCTGAGGGTAATTTAAACAATGTGGAATACAAAATGACAGTGCATTTTTTTGGTGCAGCTTCGTCACCGAGTTGTGCTTCTTATGCCTTAAGAAGAACAGCAGAGGATGCAAGAGGCACTGCTCCAGAGGAAGCAGTTAACACTGTGCTATACAATTTCTATGCTGATGACTGTTTAAAGCCAGTTGCTACAGAAGACCAAGCCATAAAATTGGCCAAAGGTCTTCAAACCCTGTGCTTAAAGGGAGGATTTTATCTTACAAAATAGATAAGTAATAGTAGAGCACTCTTGTGGTCCATTCCCTGAAGAAGACAGAGCAATAGATCAAAAGGACTTAGACTTAAGACAAGATTTGTTGCCAGTTGAAAGAGCCTTAGGTGTTCAATGGTGCACACAGACTGACAGTTTCAAGTTTCAGGTAATATTGTGCTATTCTATCAGTGGTCAGTTCAATATATGACCCACTTGGATTTTTGGCACCAGTCATACTGCCTGCTAAGCTTATTTTAAGAGAACTGTGTAAAGAGAAATATGCATGGGATCAAGAAGTGGAAGTTAAGTATGTCCAACAATGGAAAAAATGGATGGACGATTTGATGCTACTTGTGGATTACAATGTGGATAGGTGCATTAAACCGCCTAGATTTGGTCAAATGATGACCACACAAATGCATCATTTTGGAGATGCTTCAGAAAACAGGTGTGGCACTGTTTCCTATCTCCTCCTGACTAACAAAGAAAATGAGACACATTTTTCATTTCTAATGGAGAAATCAAAAGTGGCACCACTAAAACCTGTTACCATACCAAGATCAGAACTCACAGCAGCAGTGGTAGCAGTCAAAATGGACAAATGTTAAAACAAGAACTAAAGATTCCCCTGCAAGGGTCCATTTTTTCGGCTGACAGCACCACAGTACTAAGGTACATTGCAAATGAAAGTGCACGCTGCAAAACTTTTGTTGCCAACAGAATCGCAGTGATAAGAGAGCACACACAACCCTTGCAATAGAGGTATTTTGCATCTTCACAAAATACTGTGGATCAGGTATCAAGAGGTTCGACAATAGAAAGCTTCGTCAAAAGTAAGACTAGGATACAAAGCCCAAACTTCCTGCTACAGCTAGAGCACAAATTGCCTAAGAGACCGGATGAAGTGGACCTGTCTACTAGCGATGATCTGGAAATCAAAAGGTGTGTAGTAAATTTTGCAAGTGTAGATGAAAAAACTGAACCAGTTTGTCTTGGTACTCTTTTCGGTGTCTATATCTTTGTACATAATGAAACATCCTGTTGGTGGGTGTTTACATCTAATTATCAAATATAGCCTAGTGAGGAATCTGTAACTGCCACCCTACGAGAGGCAGAAGGTTCTATTTAGTCTTGCAATTTTTCCATTCATTAATCTTTGTTTATGTAATCTGTGCATTGACTTAATCAAAACAGTCTAAATGCACCCTCTTCAGATATGTGTATATATTATCTATATCTTTCCTAGATACGTTCACATTATGAAGTGCTGTTTTATAGACTTTAAAACTAAGGGTTTAAATAGTAGCATGTCTGCCTTTCTAATAAATGATATAAGTTCCAGTTCCCTAGTAATATATAGTATATTTAAATATCATATTTTATAGGAATCATTTAAGCATATAACTGTGGTCTGAAAGAATCAAGACTATCTCATATGTATAAGGAATTCAAGTAGTGAACATATCAGGTACATTATTTGTCTGTCTTTCCAACTAATTTTGTTATGTTGATAAACCTTGGACCTAAAAATAAATTGTAAGGTTAGAAGCTTAAAGAAATTTATATGTATAGAAATCTATTACAATGTTTTATCTATTTTTTAACACAAAAAGTTTAAGTGAAGTGAAATGCAAGAAATGTTTATGTAGAGGAGATTTCCCCCCTTCAGACATTTCAATGGCACATCACTAGATACATTTAATATACCAAAACATATTCTACAAACCAATACAGAATACTGTACATTTCCATGACTTTAATAAATGTCTAAAGTCTACAGAAGAACTTTCTGCCTTTGTGTCAGGCTCTGAGAAATGATGCCAAGTTCCCAAATATGTTCTTAATATCTGCCAACTGTCAGGCTCTCTGCAGATGTCATTTGTTGCTGCTAGCTATAACACTCCATCATTCCAACTACACTGTAAACTAAAATGTAGCTTACAATCTATAAATCATAGCTTTGCATTCTTTAGGTTCTAACGTTCAACAGCTTTTGAAATCTATAAATCTGCTTAGTGAATTTGAATAAGATTATATTTTAAGGAGCGTCTAATAATTTGGGACTGACATTTTCAAAATGTCATCAAGTGATGAGATGGTAACATCAATTTTTGGAAAATGTCTTACCTCACTCTTTTATTTCAGGAGAGAAACAGCTTTATTATTTATCTGCCAGTTTTATTGGACCACAAAAGTTAAAAAATAAAATGCATATTCTATTTACTTGAAAATTACACAGAAAAAATTGTTTTTAGAATGGTTTCAATGGGGTCTTTTTATCATAATTTTCTTGCCAATACTAAGTTTAATTATTTAATTTTTCATAGTGTTACTGTAGGTGACTCTAATAACACCTCAGTAATATTCACAAATGCTGTTAATAAAAAAATCAAAGGGAACAGCTTTCCAGAACTGAAATAGTGTTACTCCTTGGAAAAGAAGATGAAAAGGATGGTATTGACTATGTTTCTAGTGTGCTGTTGGTGCACTGTATATGAATGACATTGTGCTGTTGGTGCACTGTATATGAATGACATTGTATACTCCCTGAATACAATGTACTAATGTCTGGTATGGGTTCGAGGTTTTGGAATAGTTTAAACTCAGCACTTGTGTTTTTTGACTTAATTCTGGCTTTGGGTTTAGGTTGTTTTTACTTATTCTTTTGTGTGATGCCTTTTATTTTTTCCAGTAAAAACCCTTGTGGGTGTTTTTTCCTTGCAGCAACCATATTGTTGTTGGCAGCAGTGCTTCACTGCTACCATGGGACAACAGGAATTGATATTGTGTGACACAAGTCACTATATGAAATATTAGCACAGTCCCAATGGCACATTTAAATATGTTTATATTTTTTTATTTTGTAAATCACTTACATCTTAACACCAGCAAAACCAAGGAGCTGGTGGTGGATTTTAGGAGGCCCAGGCCCCTCATGGACCCTGTGATCATTAGAGGTGACTGTGTGCAGAGGGTGCAGACCTATAAATATTTGGGAGTGCAGCTGCATGACAAATTGGACTGGACTGCCAATACTAATGCTCTATGTAAGAAAGGTCAGAGCAGACTATACTTTCTGAGAAGGTTGGCATCCTTCAACATCTGCAGTAAGATGCTGCAGATGTTCTACCAGACGGTTGTGGCGAGTGCCCTCTTCTACGCGGTGGTGTGCTGGGGTGGCAGCATAAAGATGAAACACGCCTCACACCTGGACAAACTTGTTAAGAAGGCAGGCTCTATTGTAGGAGTAAAGTTGGACAGTTTAACATCTGTGGCAGAGCAACGGGCATTAAGCAAACTCCTGTCAATCATGAATAATCCACTGCATCCACTGAGCAGTGTCATCTCCAGACAGAGGAGTAGCTTCAGTGACAGACTTTTGTCACTGTCCTGCTCTACTGACAGACTGAGGAGATCGTTCCTCCCCCACACTATGCGACTCTTCAATTCCACCCGGGGGAGTAAATGCTAACATTACTTAAAGTTATTGTCTGCTTTTTTATTTTTATTTTTTTTCATTTTTATTACTATTTAATTTAATATTGTTTCTTTGAATTTTCCCTTGGGATTAATAAAGTATCTATCTATCTATCTATCTATCTATCTATCTATCTATCTATCTTATTTTGACAGTTTTTTGATAGAATATTTAATGGTGATTTTTACATTGTGTATTGGCTTCAGATGTTTTTACAGGTTTTTGTTTTCAGTGTATGAGTTCGTTCATCTCCTGGTCCATTACATAATTTTCTTTTTTGCTTACTTCTTTTCATTTTGGGAGAACAATTTGTATAAATCTATTGGAAACTGCATTGAAGATGGAGATGTTAAGTATCAATCAGTGGTATAGCAGGTCCGCGGCTCTGAAAGGATGGCTGTTTTTTGAAATACTGTAATCCATTGGCTGCATCAGTCTCCGTGGGCACACTCGCGCAGCTGCGGGGAGTTGGTGAAGTAATTGGGGAAAGACGTACATGCATATGAGGGTGCAATCTTTCTCAATTGCGTCATTGGCTTCCTGCGGTGCTTGATTGAGACGCTGCGCCCACGGAGCTGTACATGTATGGGCTGGCACTGGAAGAGGGGGGGAAAAGGAGACAAACGGGAGAGAACAGAGAAGAAGACAAATGAAAGAGAAAGAGAATGAGGCAGCTGACCTAGAGAGAGAGAAAAGGCAGCGCAGTCAGTGGTCTTGCAATGGAGTGAAGGACCGTGCTCTAGGGATGAATCGTTTCCACTGATTGTGCAGCAGAGTAGAAGCGATCAAGGTGATGTCCTTCTAATATTAGATTGCATTTGGGGACTATTTTTAGGAAACTTCTTTTTGCTCTTTTGTGCATTCTTATTATATTTTTTTTTCTATTTTGAGAACTACATCTTTGTTTATAAAGATTCATTGGTTGTCTTTTTGTACACAAGCCTGGGTTTAACATCATCCTCTTCCTTGTGGGGGATTTTTGCTATTTTTATCTGTCTGTTTAATGAAACAGCCTAATCCTGCTTTTGTGTGTCGAAGAAATTGTACCTATACCAGCACCGTCAAGCAAAATGTGGGAGCCAACCACAGCCCAGGATTAGAAGTTGATCTTACAGATATATGAAGTTACGGGGATAACCACTAAATCACTATTGCACAACTATTTTTTAATCAACATTATTTCTAATTATATAACCTTGAAGTAATTAAAGCAAAATACTTTATTAAAATATAAATTATTAAAAGTACAAGTTTAAAATCATTTTCAACAAAACTGTGAACTTCCTTCACTAACATTTGGCACGTTAACGTGAACATTAATTCTTTACAGCAGGTTTCAGACACACCAAAAGATTTATGTTAAAGCTGGTATTGGGCAGTAAGTGTTTATTTGCTCCTGAAGTCATGAAAGCATTGTATGACATCAGAATTTATGCCAAAATTGGTAAAATCTACTCTCTCTATATAAAATCCTAAGCCTAAAAGTGCAATGGTGATGTTTTTATGTCTGTTTTTTGTCATGCTTTAAATCATGCTTATTTTAAAACCTACATATATCGGTATATGTTTTGTATCATTCTTTTCAGAATTTATCGAACTTTATTTTGATGTTGTTATATTTTTAGATTCTTATTCCGTTTTTAATTTATAAACTAAAAAATATCAAGAACTCACGTCTCACTAGACAAGACTTTGTGCCAAAAGATTTAATCACGCCCAGAGCCAGAAATAAAACACAGAGTACAGCCTGTACAGGCTTGTAAATGTCCAAAGGCCGTGCAAGATGCAGATCACGCAGCACGACAGCAGCAGCAAGCCAGCAGCTGATCGAGAAAAGAGGAGGTAAAAAAAACTGTACTTGTTTCCCATTGTATCACCATTTAAGAGGAGGTTTAGGAGGCGCAACCGCGTCTCCTTGGGGTGCATTCAGCCCCCCTCTTCACAAAACAAGCGGAGTGAGCAGGGGGGAACCCCCTAATAAAATATAAGAAGAACATTTTGATTTTTTTTAAAACAAGTTAGAATGTGGCCTCCCTTAGAATATAAAACTGAAGCCATTCAGATTGGTATACTGCGGTATAATTTTGTCAAGTAATCTTGTGCTAAATTCTTTGAATCATTTTGTATGATTTGCCTTTGACTGGTTTTTGCTAAGTTCTCTGTCCAAGTAATCTCACACAGCTTCTTCTGTGTTGAAGTTTTCACTTTAAACACAAAAACGTTAAGTGATCCACCAGCAACCTTCCATTCCAAGTTATAGTGTAATTGCTGCTGTTGTCATGCTCAAAGATGGCATCTTTTCCAAAAACTTATCTTTTCAAATGCACAGTGTGATGAATCAACTCTGACTATATTTCTCAGAAGTCTTATTTCATTGATTTTAACTAGACCCCCCCCAACCCACTATTGAATGAAATGGACCTGAAGACCATAACACAGCTGTCTCCAAGATATATACTGTAGAAAATTTAATACTTCTTGCCAACTCTTTTTCAGACATACTTGTATCTCTTTAAACCAAAATTTACAAAATCTGGGTTCATTGCTCTTTAGCACTTAA
Source organism: Polypterus senegalus (assembly GCF_016835505.1). Taxonomy (NCBI): domain Eukaryota; kingdom Metazoa; phylum Chordata; class Cladistia; order Polypteriformes; family Polypteridae; genus Polypterus; species Polypterus senegalus. Next base: position 217,866,177 of record NC_053155.1, on the reverse strand, counting down.
TGCTATTGCTTATTGCTCCATGCTTCATGGCTTTTTACATACTACAAAGTCTTCTGTCTATTGTTCTTCAGTGAGAATGGCTTCACAGCTTCAACACACTTTACAAGACAATTTCTTTTCAGACTTGATTTGTGCAGTTTAAGCATGTGCCCTGGTGCCAGATAACTCTGTAAAGCAATTCTTTATATTTATTGACTATAAGTTTCATCTGCCACAAATATTCCCAAACCTGTTTGCTATTCAAGTCCTTCAGTGAAGAACAGTCTGGACATGATCAAGCCATTCAGCCCAACAAAGCTTAATAATAATAATTTGTTGCATTTATATAGTGCTTTTCTCACTACTCAAAACGCTCAGCAATTGCAGGTTAAGGGCCTTGCCAGTACTATCTACATAATTCTTCCAAAATAATACCAAATCTTGCTTTGAAGGTCCCTAAAGTCCCACTGTCTACCACACTACTCTGTAGTGTATTCAATGTGACTATGGTTATCTGTGTGAAGAAAAACTTCCCTGTCTGTGCAAAATTTACCCTTAAGTTCCCAACTGTGTCCTGTGTTCTTCTTGAACTCATTAATTCAGTAACAGTTTCAATCCACTGTGGTAATTCTCTTCATAATTTTAAACACTTCAAATATGTCACCTCTTAAATCTCCTTTTGCTTAACACTAGAATTACCAAAGCTTACGAGAAAACTCGTAAATCCGGGCCCACCTTAAATCCACTCGCACGTCTCCATTCAGCGTCTTTTGTCTTGTAAATGTGTTGATAATCCCAAACAGCAAGCAGCCTGCTATACCATCCCCCCCACCGCTGGAAAAACTGCAAAAACCTCTCACAAATAAAGCCTTGTTTATCAGTGAGTCAGGTACCTCGGCTAAAAAAAATATATTGTTATTCGGAACAATCCGTGTCCACAAAGATCTGTGTCAGTGTAGAATGACAGAAATGTTGAACACATACCTAAAAGTCAAACTTTTTCCATGTTTTAGTACTAATGACAAAATGTAGACATGAAGTGTATAATGTGTGAACACTGAAGTCCAAATATCAAATTAGCACTTTCACAAAAGATACAAGTTTAACAGAACAAATGCTTTTTTTCCCCAAGACTATAACCAAAGAAAATCAGGTTAGTGTTGCTTGTTGTCCTGATTTCTCAGGTAGTATAGTGGTTAGAGCTGCTGACTTCAATTCAGAAGGTTCTGGGTTTGAGTTTTAACGTCTCCCAAAATAAATGTTTTCAGTAGTGAGCTGTTCTTATTATTACTATTATGCAAGCAAAGCATACATTTGATTTGAGTCTTAACATACGGTGTAAATGTATGGTACGTTTAAAGATTAGCGTTTTTTTTTTTTTATTCAGTTTTATTCTCCCAGTCGCGTTCACGCTGGCCCTGATCTGACACGGCTGTTTTCAAATAAAGACGCGTTATAACAGAGGTGAACTCAGATCGGAAAAGAGAACAGAAGCCCTCCCCGCAAGAAATGTCCACTCACATATTAGAACCGTTTGGATACAGGACAAAGTCCGATGTCATCCTGCCAAACACCTGTCCTTCAAAGAAACAACACGGCTTACAGAGCTCGTCAACGTATTGTGCAAACTGATGTTTGCGGTTATGTTTTGTGATGGTCTTTACATAAGAAGCATTTACATGTTACTTATATAAAAGCCAGATCGAATGTTACTTATCTTAATTTATTTACTTATCTTCCTACAGCGTAAAGACACAAGTATACTGCAGAGCTTCCTCTGTTTGATCGTCAAGGGCCTACTCACAAATTACACGTGTAATGCCATGAAAAATACCTGCTGACACTTTAGTACGCGAGCAGTAGTACGAGAATGCAGTTAGATATTTTTCGGGCACATACACCACGCTAGTGTTTAGATCTGGACGGTGTAGCGTTGGTAAGTTCTGTAAGCCGTGCTGTTTCTTTCAAGAACAGGTGATTGGCAGAATGATGCCGGACTTTGTCCTGTATCCAAACGTTGCCATCTTTCGCCTTTACGCCTGGTGCGGCTGCATTGTTCTTATATGTGAGTGGACATTTCGTGCGGGGAGGGCTTCTGTTCTCTTTCTCTGATCTGAGTTCACCTCTGTTATAGCGCATCTTTATTTGAAAACAGCAGTGTCAGATTGGGGCAAGCGTAAACGCAACTGAGAGAATAAAACTGAATAAAAAAACGCTAACTTTGACAAGCACTATAAATTTACAGCAGTTGTTATAGACGTAAATCAAATGTATGTTTTTGTATGCAAATCATATCACAGTATTAATGTACAGGTAAGTACTGATAATATCTCACATTTTTATACAAGAGGTGAAAGTGTAGTCGTCCAACATTAGCAATGTATGTCATTACCATTTCCTAAAATGTTTCAGATGGTATGCACTGCTGAACATCTAATTTCAAACATTGTGGCAAAATGGCCAGGATCAGTACATGATGCCAGAATTTTTCGCGAGTCTTCACTGGCTCAAAGCCTCAGACAAGGCAAGTCAACTAAAATTCACAAATATACTATAGTTTATTATACTACAGTCTAATGTGTCTACTTTCCATTATAGGAATTTTTCCTGGTGTGCTGCTTGGTGACAGAGGATACCCATGTCTACCGTTTCTTCTCACACCATATACAGATCCTGCAACACAAGCAGAAAGACATTTCAACCATGCCCATTGTAAGACAAGGGCACGCATTGAAATGACATTTGGACAGTTAAAATCCAGGTTTAACTGCCTGCGGCATCTCAGAGTTACACTAGACAGAGCGTGTGACATTGTAGTAGCCTGTGCAGTTTAAAGTACCTTACAACTGGTAACAAAATGCATATGTAAAAGGAAATTTTAATGACTATACATTTTGAAGGCTTGAAACTGTTCTCATTTAGTTGTTAAATAGTTTGACATCCTTAACACAAAAGTTACTAAAATCATGTTCTTACGCATGTCAGCTATTTTCTGCCATGCAACCTCACGAGCTCGTGTTCCCCTTTCTAATTATTATAGCTTTGTAGTCCTCATAGGCTTGTAATAATAATTCTTGCTCCGCCTGCGAAAAAAACGCAGCTCTTTCCTTAGTTTCCATTCTTACTTATCCAGCATCGATTAACAAAGCTACCTTTTATATCACATGGACGCGCACGAGCCTCGCTTATCAAGATTGGCTTGAATTAGCGGAGATTAAATACACCTGAATTTTGTTCGTGGAACTCAATGAGCCTGAAGTGAACTGTTAGGCTAACTCAAGCGAGGCTATTACAAATAATCCTCGATTTTATAAGCTCGCTTCGTGGAACAGCCCCCAGCTCTCTACTCAAAACAGTAAACTTGAGAAGCTGCCAGCATCGAACCCAGAAGCTCTTGTTTGGGAGTCAGCAGTTCTTAGCATTGCAATACGCAAGCTGTCGTATCAACCGCCTACCGTAACCTGCTTTCTTTTTTCTTCGGTTATATTCTTGAACAAAAGTGCACTTGTTTTGTTATACTTGTACTTTTTGTGAAAGTGTTTATTTGATATTTGGACTTCAGGCATCACACATGTCGTAAAGACGGTCCATGGGTTTGTGTAGGAATTATTAACATTTGAATCTGATGATTGTATATAGCACGGAACTGACCTCTCTATACTATGCTGTTCTCTGCATCTCCTGGAGTTCAAAAGAAATACCAACATGTAGCAACAAGATCAGAACAAAAAACCAAATGCGGTCACTAACTACAACCGCATGAAGGTATGCAAATGAATATAATGTTGCATTAGTGCAACAACGTTTGTACAATGTGCAATACAGGTCATAAAATGAATTATTCCAAATATCATATATACCTAAGTCTCTCTTTTTTGTCAGTGCTTCTTTGACATCATGGATCAGAAGGTGCTAGACCAGGCTGCTTGCTGTTAATCGACACATTTACAGGACAAAAGACACTGACGGAGAGGTGAGAATGAATTCAAGGTGGGCCAGATTTACAAGCTTTCTCTTAGGCATGGTAATTCTAGTGCTAAAATGACAGCTCCTTTAATCTTTTCTCATAACTCATCCACTGAAATCAACCTAGTTACTCTTTTCTGGACTTTTTCTAGGGCTTCTATGTTTGTTTGGTTTTTTTTTTGTTTTTTTTTTTGTAGTAGCATATAAGACTAAAACTGTACACAGGTTTCCTTTGTTTCCTTAAGGATGTAGTCTTTTTTGACCTTACGTTGTATGTTTCTTTATGATAGCTTAAAAAGCACATGCTGAAAATCCAGTTTCATCTCTATCAAAGTGTGTAAGCTTATCCATTTTCACAACTTATCTTGAGGTAATCAGGTATTTGTGGTTTTCTTCCAATAGATTCACCTGTTTCAGCTACTTTATTAATTTGAATTAGGTGTGCTTTAAGTTTCATTTAACAAATTCATGAAATGGTTGGGACACCTCAAGATGAGCTTTTGAAACCAAACCTGTATTTTTATATCTGTTTCATGAGATATCTACTGTATAGGTTTCTAGATAATAAAATTCATTAATGTTACCCTTTTATTGCATCAGTGTCACTTATATTTACTCCAGTGTTATATTATGTTTTCACAAGCAAATTAATACTTACTACCCAGATAACTAGCTTTAAAACAACTTTCTTGGTTGCCCAAAGCCTTGTGAACAATACTGTGTATACCTTTAAAATTAAAACATTATGAATTTAGAATAGCCATTTAAATTATCTCAATTAAACCAGCAAAATAAAGGCATCCTTGGCAGAAGCACATAAACATAAGTTGTGTCAAAGTCAATTGGTATCAGGCTTAAGGACATTAAAGGCTGAGTGAAAGTAAATGGCTACATTTAAACTTTCCATTTCATATTTTCTTGATCTGCAAAAAACTCTTAGTAACTTTATACCCATTTCTTTTTACCTCATTTAATTTTAGCAATGGCAATTCCATCCAAAAAGCACCCTAGCAACAGGTCTTCTCAACAAACTCCTGAAGGTGGTGTCCTCACAGAGCACTGGCACATAATCCTAGAAGATCTGTGGTCACAAACCTTAGGTATAGCAACAGACAGGGAGGGATAACTGCCCCAGATGACAACCCAAAATCTGGCCACACTAGGGTCAATTCTACATCCCAGATGCCACACACATAGGAGCCACTTTGCACTATTCGTACTCACTGGCAATCTCTGGTGCATCCCAGTATCTATTACAGTAGACTACAGCTGTGACATCTGATAAAGCACGACATAAATTCTTAAATATCTTAGTAATTAGTGATATTAGTAAACATTTAGTAAACAAAAAAATTCTGAGAAATTACTATAAATGAAATCCAAAGACATCCTTTATTTTCACCAAGCTTAAATACTAAAGTGGACAAGATCTCACAAGATGCCATGCTACAACTTACACCACTCTGTAATATCCTGGAAGGGGGCGATTGCCTTCAAAATATAGAGACTTTACCTTTTCTTCTTTTTCCAGACTTGAACTGGGATTTTGGGCAGGCACTCTGCACCCACTTTTCATAGAGCTGGCTCACCTTTTGTGCTTCTTCTTCTTTTATTTTTTTATGTATTTATTTTATTAAAAACAAGTAACATTCCATACAATCAAATCAAGCTTAACACAATTTTTATTCTACCCTCACCCAAAAGAAAGAGAGGAAGGCCAACAGCTAGACTTAAAGTTTAAGAGTAGAAAAGAGGGAAGTGAATCTTTTTCCCCAATATAAATGCTTTTCCTAAAATGTTATTAATTAGATTCTTAAAAATGTTTTGAACAGATACTCTAAGTGAGAATTTGAGTTTTTCCCCATTTCAAATAGTATATATAATATGAGTTTCCTACTGACTTAAAAGAGGTTCTGAACACAATTTAAATGATAGCCGTCCATCATTTATTGAAAATGTTTAGGCTAAATCAGGGTTTTTCAGATCCATAGCAGCAACAGGCACATCAGGCAGGAATCAAATGTGTATTGGATGTCAATCCGTGTCATTGCACATATATTTAAAAAAGCTTAAAGCAGAACACAACTCATGTAGACAAATGAGTAATACTGTAAATGCTTCAAGAGCGATTTAAAAACCATTTGCCCCTCCACAAGGGAAAGAAAACAATGCAAATAGAGTGCCCTGTTTAAAATAGTTCTTATAGGAAATAACAGGCTACAGAAAAAAGGTTATTCAGGGGCCAGACATGTTTACTTTAATATTGTATTAATTAACTGTTGCCAAGTTCTTAAAAATTATTGAACAGATCTTAATTAAAAGCTTTAATTTTTTTCAATCTTTTTTATTGAGTTATAGAAGGTGGATTGTGATTCTTCATATTGTACAAAATATGTCTTCATGTATGTAGTATGGTATAGGATATTACAGCCAATATTTCATAGTACACTTTCATCTTAACTGGTATTTTTAAGGTGTTAGAAGTGATTTTAAATATAAGGCTGTCTGAGTGATATACAAAATGCTTGGTCCAAAATGGTTTCAGTGCAGGACATTTCCAAATTGTCGTACCCTAGTTGTACAGGTGCCTAATGACATTGCTCACAAGTTGGATATTGTCCCGATTACATTTTAGAAAATTTTGAAATTATATTTATCTGAACAATGAAAAAATAATGTGTAGATGACAGGTGCAAACTACATTAGAATCTATTTTATGAATGGCTGGATTCCATTTATTTCTGACATTTAATTGAAAGATCCCTTTCCTATTGTTCCCTTGAGATCAGTAAGGGGTACATTCCTTGAATTTTTCACATAATGCTGCCTTTTCATCCACAACAGCCAGTATCACCTTCAGAAAACATAAGTCGGACAGGTTGCTTTTCACTATGTTTTCAATTTGGATATAGAAAAAGAGGTGCATAGCTGGATGATTATATCTGTAGCTTAATGAGGATTTGGAAGGTAATATGTGTGATGTTAGTTTTAGAATTGAATCTTTGCACAGCTCAGAGCAACCCTGTATTAAATGATACCAAGTTAAAGCAAACATATGATGCAGTATTATTTTTAGAATAAAAAAATGTGTTCAAGTTATATCTGCCATGTGCAACCAGTGTTGTAATTGTTCTATTTTTGATTAAGTGTTAAGTGATACAAATGTTTCATCATGAGCTGAGGGAGCCAAGTCATGTCTAAACTTGAGCCTTGCAAAAATGTATACTTAGCAATCAGTATACATCCTTTTCCTCAAAATAATCTTTTATCACATCACAATGTTTATTTTTTTGATTTACATTTTCAAGGATTTAATTTCAAAATGAAATATGATGCGTATAATCAGAAACTACACTTTATTTTGGGATAACTTACTTTTATTTCTTTTAAAGATACAAAATGCAGTGAAACTCTTGACAACTAGTTGATTTTAATATTATTATTCATAATTAGTGCTGTCTGACTACTCTAAAAATGAACTAATAACAAGTGTTGCTTAGATAAACTGATTAACAACGATTACAAAACTTGCTCAAATTAAGTTCCAATTAAAATGCCATGAATTAAAAGCATGAAATTGGTTTCAAGTGTCATTAGATAAAGTAAATTTATTTCACTGCAGGATAAATGCCAAATACAAAGGTCTGTTAAAAAGATTTGACATTTGCACAGAACACGTTATCCATTTTTAGCAAGGATGGGATGCAGAACCTGTTCCCAGTCAGTCTGAATACTTTAGACTGGTATTCATACAATACAATTTGAATGCTGACAATTACTGGAGACCATCATACATTCCATGTTAAATGATGAAACAATTTGTCTTGGGTTTCATTTCATTGATTGATTTCAAAACATTTCATTGAAGGAAACAGGAACGGAAATGCATGAGTTCTGCCCAGGACAGAGAACAAAATACTGAATAAGTGAGCTGGCTTTAAAGTCTTGTCATACTGTTTGATATATGAGTTAGATGCTATTGTCTGCAGCTGATCATGCTTGGGTAAAACTTTAATTTGTTTGAAAATGTGTTTCTTTTTTCTTATCTTGCTGCTTGAAAGTTTGTTTCCTCTGTGGCTGAACTAACACCAGAGGACAATAGTGCAGCCTAATCGGTCACACAATGCAAAAGACAGCTTGAAGTGGATATCCTTAAGTGTCAGTATGTTCTGCATTACACTGATGCTTTAGAAATCCAAGTATCAATACCTGAGCAGCAGGGAAAGGGGGTTCAATACATGAGGTAGTGGTGGGTGAGTCTCGCATATCATTTTAAATGGCAAGATTGAAGAGGTGTAGGACGGTGGTTGGTTTTCAGCTCTATGACTCAGGGTTTGGGGTCGACAGAGCTTAAATGATACCCAAGATGAGAGCTTGTATACATCTAAGAGAGCTGGTAGTCAAAGAGAAAAACAGGGCCTGCTAACAACTGAAATTTGCTTTCTCTTTTCATTTTACAACTTGCTCATGTCTCTTTTTTCCTGTTCAGGACACTATCCCATCTTCAGTCATCTGGCAAACATTTCTGCTGCATCCTTCATTTGCACAAGGCATTCTTTTACCACATCTAAGAACATGTAAGGTAGCATAATATTAATAAATATTGACAAATGAAAAAAAAATGTTTGCAGATTTTATTTCTTCTATAACATCACCAAACGTGAATTAAATCCATCAAGACATTTAGTTTTCCTATTACGGTGTGTTACCCCTAAATATCGAAATATTAAAATAAATACTGACAGATGCACCTTCCTGCCAAATTTCAGCTTTTTAAATATAAAGGAAATAGTGCTTTTGTTGATAAGTGACTGAGTGCATGAGTGAGTGAGTGAGTGAGGCAGTCTGTCTGTGAGTCAGCTTTGCATTATATATAAAGTATGTACAGTATAAATTGATTTCAGTTTATTGCTGACCTCAGGAAGATCAACAAATTGAAAACCAGTAAGCTGAAAGACCATATAGCTTTGAAACATTAAGTAAAAAAAAAAAATCATAAAACAACATGCTTTGTTCATTATAGAGTAATGAGGTTAATTCATTTAAAAAGTGAGAACCGTTTTAGATTTAATTTCTAATCATATTTTTAAAAATTCTTCTTATAAATGTAATTTTTTAATTTCCATTAACATATAATAAATACTTTTTGTCCTGAGCCCAATCATTGTCTGTGTGGAGTCTGCAAGTTTCCTTTTGTCTACATAGGTTTTTCACTCCAGTTTTCCTTCCATGCCCCCTAGGATGTCTATGTTAGGTTAATTTTAGATTTTCAGTTGTCAGTGTGTGTGTGTTAACCTGGGATGGTCTGGGCTAGTCCTGCCTAAGTGGCTTGCTCTCTATTGTACCACAACACTAAACTGAATCAAGCAGTTTGGAGGATGTTATTTGTTTCAACTTATGACCTTGTTTTATTTTTTCTACATTATGAAACCTGTACGTAATCTATACTAATAAAAGGCAAAGCCCTCACTCACTCACTCACTCACTCACTCACTCACTCACTGACTCACTCACTCACTCACTCACTCACTGACTCATCACTAATTCTCCAACTTCCCGTGTGGGTGGAAGGCTGAAATTTGGCAGGTTGATTCCTTACAGCTTCCTTACAAAAGTTGGGCAGGTTTTATATCGAAATTCTACGCGTAATGGTCATAACTGGAAGCAGTTTTTCTCCATTTACTGTAATGGAGATGAGCTTCAACGCCGTGGGGGCGGAGTTTCGTGTGACATCATCACGCCTCCCACGTAATCACGCAGTACATAGAAAACCAGGAAGACCTCAAAAAAGCGCTGAAGAAAACATGCATTATATAATTGAGAAGGCAGCGAAACAATAAGAAGCGAGTTCTGCTACTTCGGAAACAAAGCACGATGTAAACCTACACTTTAAATTAAGTTCATAGACAGGCTGCCGCTGGCGTTTGTAATTTAGTGCCTGCCCATATAAGGCCATCCGTCAGCGGCAATCCAATAGCAAACTGCCACGGGTAAATATTCACGGGTGAAGGACTGTGCTTATGGAGAGGAAGATGAGATGGTCAGGGTGGTGTTTGACACAAACTCAGCGAAACTGCCAGAGAAAGTTTTAAGTGCCAGGACTAAGGTAACATTAAATACAGCCATGGACATAGCACGAGATGGCACCAGCACAGCTGGGAACCTTCGATGCAAGTACACCGAGTGGCTCACGTGAACTGACGCAGTGCACAGATAAAAGCAACAGTTCCAAAGAGCGCTGAACAAAACCGAATTACACAATTGAAAAGGCAGCAAAAATATGAAGCGCCTGATAAGCATATTCATAAATGCAGCTACTGTGGAAACAAAGCACACGGTGGAAAAGTCAATGTCCCGCTAAAGGAAGACAGCGTAAAAAAAAAAAACCCGTGCATGCAGTTTGTCACATCACAGATAAAAGGAAGACGAGCTGTTTATTGATGCAGTAAGGAACTAATCGATGAATGAAACCTCTTATCTTTACAACGATTGACAAACACGGAATGTAACTTGAACACATCGTACAAATACGAGCCTGATTGAAAGAAATAATGATAATCAAATCCTTGATGACAGCAACATTCAATAACACTCACAAAACAATTACTGTATATTGACAATCATGTTACGTTATTTTTAAAATGTTCCCTTTTCTTTTCATAACTTCTACTTCTCCACTGCGATACACGGGTATATATATAAATGTATATCTATAGCCCGATCTACAATACATACTTTAGCATAGATAAGCGGTGGTGCAATTGTAGAGTCTTCGCCTCTAACGCCGACATTCGAGGTTCGATTCCCGAGAGGGGATGTACTGAGTATGTACGCGCTACCCGATTCATTTTACCTTCCCATCTCCTTGGTTTGGGACGTATGAAAAATATTAGGTTAACGCAGAATCATGTTACGTTATTTTTAAAATTTTCCCTTTCTTAGCACAAGCACAGTTGAGAAGCTTCGATGCATGTACTCCATAACGCGTTAAAAAATAACGCATTTAATCACACTTTCAATTCCAAGCAAACGGGAACTTTTGTCAATGCATGATTTCCTGGTACATCCATTACACTGATGCACACATCACAGCTACAAAAATGTTAGAGTCGGAATAAAGCGCTCCTACGACTGATCATTTCGACTACCCGAGCGAAGCCTTGATAAAAGCATGGTTTTGTGCACACTGAAAAGCAAGCAAAATTAGATGCATTACAGAAAGCGGACTTTGTGGCTCTTACTGGGGATCATTGGACTTCCGTGACCGTTAGTAATTCTAAATACATCTAATTACAAAATGTTCAATGATCACACTGTTTTAGCCTAATGTACAAAATAATTTTGGCTAATGTTACTCAGAGTTTAAAGAGTAAGCTGGTCAAATTACCTTTTATGTTTCTGACTTATTTTTTAAGAAGAAAACTGCACTTTATGGTGAAATTTTGGTTATTATTATTTAAAGACAATACTATTCTGAAAATGTACTTAAAGTACTTAAACTACCACTTTATTTTTAAGTCTGCCCAATTTTAACCAGGGATGATATTTTTGTTTCTGTTTTGAATTCAAATGCAGTTTAAAGCTTTTTTCAGAAATTAAAACAGCTTCAGTTTACAATATTCATGTCCATGTCTATTATTTGATTCTGTCGCCCACTAAAACCGTTTTAAATTAAAAAAAAAAAAAAAATTTGCGATTTGGGGCAAATTTACGTGTGCGATTACATACGATTAATCAAGATTAATTCTTACACAGCCTCTAATTAATTGGATTAATTTTTTTAATCGAGTCCCACCCCTAATATATATATGTAGATATATATGTAGATTTGTATATATATGTGTATATACATATATATGTTTATATGTATATATATGTTTATATATGTGTCTGTGTGTGTGTATATATATATATATATATATATGCCAGCAACACTCATGACAATTACAAAACAATTACATTGTCAATCATGTTACGTTATTATTAAAATGTTTCCTTTTCTTTTTACTTCTCCGCTGCCAATCGTAGCTATTTTTATATATATATATATATATATATATATATATATATAGATAGATAGATAGATAGATAGATATGACAACAACACTCATATCAATGACAAAACAATTACATTAACAATCATCTTACGTTATTTTTAAAATGTTTGCTTTTCTTTTTCATAACTTCTTTAACACACTACTTCTCCGCCGCGAAGCGCGGGTATTCTGCTAATGTTTAAATAAACCAAAAACAGCATTGCAGAATTGAACAGATAATTGATGATACCTGACTTTTGGGCTTCATTTGAGCTTGTGCACCCACCTCTGAAAATTATTAAAGACAATAGTTTGTAAAATCTGATTAACTGTTTTTTCAGTTTTACTGTGAACAGTAAATAGTCAGAAAATAATATTTTGCCATCAAAATATATATGTTAATGTAGACCAGCTAAACTTGATGATTATTCATTATCTTTTTTACTGAGAAAAAATAAGACAATATTCACTAGAATTCAAAATCGTTCTAGCTGCTTATCCATCTTGTTTTAAAAGGAAGTACTGCTTTAAGTATAGCCAAGTTAATATAGTTGCTGGAATATTATATTTTTAAGCACAGGGTTTCTAGATTAATCCCATCTTCACGTAATTTTCTTTAATTCATTATTTTTGATTAATTAAAAATATGAAATATTCAGATTTACATTTTTTGGCATATATTATATAGTTTATTAATGAATTGATTCAGCGTACTCCATGACTTAATTACATGTATTAATTCCTTTTACTTAAGGTTTGTTTAATTTCGGATGTTAAAAATTAGAGTAAAGAGTAAAGAGTAGCAATCTAAATATCCCCAACTCACAAAATAATGGTGTTGAGTTCAAAATGGAAAATACGAAACCATTTTTTTTTAATCTAAAATAATAAGTTCCTGCCACCAACAAATAGTAGTGCTGTTGATAATTTATTAGGAAATATAATCAGTATTCCCTTGTAATTAGAGTTTGGATGTTTTGATTATTGCATTTGAAAGTTAAACTTCAAAGCTCAAATATAAATAGTTGAAATTCATTATAAACCAAGTCATCTCTTTAGACTGTAGAATGCAAATTGTCTATTGAATTTCTTAAGAATCAGTCAATTTAGTCTTCATATATAGTGTCCAGAAAACATTGACTGTAGACACATAAACACATGATCACATATTTACAAAAACCAGCAAAACACGTTCTACAAATGTCAAAAAGTGTTTTTGTACTAAAAGCAATGAAATTGATATTACCTTTATACACTACCGGTCAAAAGTTTTAGAACACCTCAGTTTTTTCATTTTTTATACAAATACATGCAGTTTAATATCTTAATATTTCATGAAATTTGTTGGTGGCAGGAACGTATTTTTTTAGATTAAAAAAATAGTTTCGTATTTTGCATTTTAAACTCAACACCTTTATTTTGTGAGTTGGGGATATTTAAATTGCTACTCTTTCTCTTCTAATTTTTAACATCCCAAATGAAACAAACCATAAGTAAAAGGAATTAATACATGTAATTAACTTATGGAGTAGACTGAATCAATTCTTTAATAAACAAATAAACAATGGCAAATAAAAAATAAGTCAAAGAATCATTAAGTGTGCCAAATTTTACTCAAATTATTGTTTAATCAAAATAGTCACCTTTTGCTGATAAAAGAGCCAAACTGTGGTAACCCTTTTGATTCAGAATGCCAGTCACTCTGTGCACGTCACCAACTCTACCTTCAGCAACAGAACCCCAGTTGGTGTCACACACTGACGAAAAATGCTTTCACCAACTCGATGGTGTACAAACACCCTGTGTGTTGAACCAAAGATTTCAAATTTTGATTCATCAATCCATAATTCTTTCTTCCAGTCTGCTGTAGTCCACAGTGGGTATTTCAATCTCCTATTTTGTCGTTTAAGGAATGGCTTTCTTACTGACACTCTCCCTGCCAAACCTGTAGCACAAAGTCTCTTCATCACAATAAAAACTTTTCTCTACTACTGTTAAACTATACTTGAAGTTTTTGTGCTGTGAGGAACCTATCACTCAAGCTGTTGACTCTCAGATTGGGTTGTGATTTTGGATCTGCCAGACCTCTCCCTATCAGAGTTTTCAATTGCCAATTTCCAACTGCCATACTCACTGACACTTTGATTTTTGTTCCAATTTCTCTAAATGAAACGCCTTTACTTCTAAAGGCAATGATGCTCTGTCTCATTTCATTTGCTAATTGCTGTTTTCTTGTCATTATCACTGGAATTTACAATTTTCTACAGTGTAATATAGTTGAGAGGGTGTAGTAACACAGTCTATTCCAACTCTGCTTTAAGACAGGCAGACGGTTTTTAAGTAATCAACAGAAGTTATATCACCTCTGCAAACTGTTTATTCTACTTGCAAGGTTTAATTTACTTTGATTGTTGCAAAACATCTGTAGGTTGTAACCTATGAGTTGTTCCCTGAAGAACGCCCATTTGTAATATTCTGAAATTTCCTTTTTTCATTTTTTGCTAACCTAAACTTTAAATTTAAGCCTCTGGCAGTTTACTACTTACAATTACACCATTTTAGGTCATTCATTGCATTCCAACTGATTAAAAAGTAGAAAAACCGAGATATTCCAAAACTTCTGACCGGTAGTGTGTATGAAATATAAAGAATGTAAAAATGTAAAAAAAAAAAAAAAGTTTTTTCTTGCTTGCAAATTGCTTTGAATCTTCCTGCAAAATAATTAAATTTTATTAACAATCTTTATAGCCAGACACATTCAATATTTATTATTTAACTGAACGACATCTTAAATTCTGCTGTATGTTGAAGAAATAATAAAAGATTGTTTTTCTGATTGCGTGAGAGCAAAATTTACCATTCCAAGATTGAGTTTACTGCAAGAACTTAAATACTAACTGACTCCACATACACATGTGGAATGTGAGTATGCTTGGAAACTAAAGCAAAATTTCCTCATCCCTGCTTCTAGAAGTATCAACCAGATATAGTAAGTGGGGTGATGTGTCAAGGATTCAAATTACAGTGCTGGCTGTTCAAAAGTTACATTATATATTTATGTTGTTAATTCTGTAGGCAAATTTAAAAGCTGTGCTTCTTTAAATGTTCAAAGGGAATCCCTGCCTCTTGTGATTTTTGAGATAGCAATGATAAACACTATGACACCATGCCACCTACATTTAAATATCCATGTTTGTTTCATTCTGATACCAAAAACAACTTGAAAAACAAATTAGTAAGCTAGTCATAAAAATGAATCACTTTTACTTTGCCTACTCGTTTGCCTTTTGAACTTGCTTTAAAGAAACCATAGCAATTACTTTTGAACCTTTAGTTTGTGTCTAGACACACTTTGGTAAATCTAACAATGACAAGTTTGTTTTGAAAGCAATCCTTGAAGATAAGTACTACTAAATAACTATCTAAAATTGAAAAAGTACTTCAAGACAGCATTCGACACACAGCTGTTAATTGCAGAATCAAGCAACCATACAGATCTACTCCATTAACACTTTTTGTGCTGGAGGTGTGAAAAGTTTTAAGTGCTTTAATTTCAGGTGTTTTTTTTTTTTTCTTTTTAAAGATGTTTTTCAACTTAATTTCCCAACAGAGACAAAAAGGTGTGTTTCTTTTATAAAGGGAGAGGAGAAATAATCTTAACAAGATCAAACTAAGTTGGCCAGCTGAGCAGAAAATACAAAAACGTAAAATATGATGAACATATTGACATTGTATTGTTGCATAAAATATAGATTAGTAAGTTGAAGGGATCCTTAACACAAAACTGACTTAAAATTCTTTATTTTACTTTAAAAGTCTTTATTTAAATACCTTAATTTGTAACATAAAATGTCTTTTTTATGTATATTTTTAGGTTTTTGAGTTTTTATGCTTTTACCTAACTGACTGATGATTTGGAAACTCTATTCCATTTACAAAAAGCACATCTGGGATTGAGATGTAAGATCAACCCAAACCAAATCATCAAGATTACATAGAATGTAACAGATCAGACAGTCATAATAAAATCTGTGCTATGCTCCTGTGGCAGCAAGATATTATGACAGGGAAACAAAGAAGCAATAAAATGTCTACAGTAATGAATTGCCATGGTCAGAAGGGATTCAGAGAGTGACCTTTGACAATATTTGAGTATTATTACTAAGGGTAATACCAGTAAGAACATAAGCCTCCTCATCATTGTGGAGAAAGAAAGGGTTATTTTCAGTAATACAAAAATCTTTATGGTATATGCCAGCTCTATTTGGTGAAAGTGACTGTCCGATTCTCTTCCTTTGGTTTAGAAATATTTGGTGAATTGTTCTTTGTTGATCTGATTAGCTCTGCTACAATAGCTCCTTACATCAGTGGTTCTCAACCTGTGGGGCGGGTCCCCCTAAGGGGGCACGAAGTAACAAAAAGGGGGGCGTGAAGATGTGAGAAAATGAAAACAAGAGTCAAAAATATGAAAAAAGCATCTGTTGAAACCAAAACAAATTAACTTAAACTACATTCTGATACTAGAACAATAAATATAGAGTTAGATAAATGTCGATAAAAGTTAAGTAGGTATAATAAAATATGCATCTACATTTAAAAAAATGTTTGGGGGGGCGCAATTAAAACTGTTATGAAAACTCGGGTCGCAAATACTTAAAGGTTGAGTAACGCTGCCTTACATGGCATAATAAGAATATGGTGTAGTTTTTATTACACCATTGGATTTCCAAACTGTACTATACAACTCTTTAACCAGACCAATCAGGACTAGAGTAAAATTGACTAACCTCCCCTGTATGGAGACTTGAGCGACCCTGTGTTGTGCAATATAATACAAAAATGTTTTTCACCTGTAGTAGTTCATTGATCTGATGGCAAAAAGAGGTTACAAAATATCACAAAATGATTCAGCGCTATTAAAACTTGATGACTGATAGTTCCCTGCTATATTCTCAAATGGCATATAACAATCAATGTTTAGCAGAAGAGTACGCTCATATGGACTCTTAAGCCTTGTAAGTTATTGTTAAGAAGCAATGTGCCCACAAAGTCAGTGAATGTATTGCATTTCAAACACATAATGGTACTCGTACATGGTTTAAAACTGTAAATTGAAATAACTATTACTCTGTGACAAATATACTTTGAGATTTTTCAAGTAAGAAGGACTTAAGTTATTTGGTAAATAGTTATCACAGATAAAGACAATAAAAGCTTCAAAGTAAGGTGGCTCTTCTCACTAATCTTACTACCAGAGAGTTGTGACATTTTGAATGTTGATTATCACATGCAAATAAGCATTTAACTGTAATCTAAATGCCTGACAATAATGGCCATATAAACCTATGCAATCATCCGGAGGAGTTGCATTCTGAATCACAAAAAAGAGTTAGTAATAATAAGCTTATGTTATTCCTTGCAGAAAGCACCAGAGTGTTGCAGACTGTCCTTTGAGACAATGAAATAAATAACCTTTCCTTAGTTCCCTTTGTTTTGCCCACTCAGTTACATTCCTTGTAATTGTGTGTTCATTGTGTACTTACACAAGATTTTACTACTGCTCCATATTTCATACTGGAATGCAAATTAAGTTATGTTGAGTATTTACTGTATAGTTTGCCTTGAGGAAAGTGCTGCTCTGTTGATGTGCAAAATGTAGCAATTTTAGTTTGTGGTTGTGACAGACATGGCCTAAATAATTAGTTAGTGATTATTATGAAACTGGGCTTAGCTGAGTTGTACATGTTTGTCTGGACAAATTTAGAGACATATCAAATATGACTATCCATCAAGCTGTTGTCATAGCAACATAAAAAAGGGCCAGGGGCCTCATGTATAAACGGTGCGTATGCACAGAAATGTTGTGTAACAACTTTTCCACATTTAAATCGCAATGTATAAAACCAGGATGTCGGGAGGAAGCAGACAGAGCTGGAGAGAGAGGACGGGAGGCGGCCAGGAAGGCACAAGAGACTGTGAGCCTGGACATTGGGGAAATCGGTGCAAGAAGGCACTGGGGGTGCACGTGAGCAATTTGTAAATAATATTATTGTAAATAAACGGTGTGTGGGTGAAAATATGTTGTCCGTCTGTCTGTGCCAGGGCCAGCGTTCACACCACGCACTTTTCCACGGTACCTCATACCTTGTCGTACGCAAGTTCTCCACTCGGTTTTGCAGACTGCCGGCACCCAGCGTCAAACCAGTGCTACTGTTCCTGTGTGGTTACACCTTATTTTCCTGACGTGGCTTTATAAATACACTGAAACTAACCGCATATTGTTTATTAGTGTAACGCATCCGATTGTAATTAACTTGTAACAATATAATGGTCCAGGGAATAGCCATAGTATTCCAAATACCATAACTGCTTTAGTGTTGTTACTCTCACTGCACATTCTTCTTTCAGCTGCTCCCGTTAGGAGTTGCAACAGCAGATAATCTTTTCCCATATTACTCTCACTGCACCACTCGGAGTATTTATATCACTGTATCCGAGTGTGAACCACAGCAGCAGCTGATCGGAAAGAGAATTATCGGTATACAGCTTCAAGTACACGCTGTCTCAGCCACTGCAAAACGTTTTAAAGCCTTTTCTGTACGGACCTCGCAGTTCAGAAACAGTTTCATCTCAAGAACTTTAAATGCACTCAATCAATTGCTCCTTGTAGAACTGTTTGTACTTATAAGTACAATCACCCCACTGTAAACGTGCACTACAGTTATAATATTGCACAACCAGAGCCACGTTATAAAGCGTGTATTTACATATGATGACAATATCATTTTTAAGGTGAAATGCAGCAAAATATGTTTATTATATTATACAGATAAAACTTTAACTTCATTTAAATAATCTATATTCTTCAAGGGGAGTGTCGTGAAGGATAGAATAATTAAACATGCACTATGAAGATATTTCAATATTCCTTAAACGTTTTGAAGAATCGTCGCTCTAAGCTTACAGATGGCTTAACTTCTATTACAGAGCTGATTGTGTGGTGATTGGGTATTTGGGGAAAGAAAAGCAAGGACTGCAGTGGCGGCTACGTAAATATATATTGAATATAAAACAGAAAGAGAAAATAACAACACAGCTAAAAATGCAGCGACAAATTTCAGCAAAAGTTAAATGCTTATGTCATGAGTATGAGGTGGCTATGCAGTGTCTGCAACAGACGTGGCCATCCACCGTGCATAAGCTACCGTACTGACATTGGCGGGCAAAGGAGCCACCTATTCTTCCTCTGCCCAGTGCCACCACAAGCCTAGAGCCGCCTCTGAGTACTGCTGCAATAAATTATTTCATCGAAGGTCGCACACAATCACTGTGCCATGAAACTCATGTTTGATAACGTGCTTTAACTTCTATCATCATGAAAATGATATCACGTATACATCTCAGTATTTTAGTTATTCAGAGAACTGTAATATTACGAATGTAATTGATTCTGTGTCCAGTTGGAGGAAGAGAGCCGGTTTAAGAAGCAAGTAGTGATTCACACACACAGAGCACATAGAAGATCAAATACAAAACAAAGCATTTAACGTGCTACTTTAATTACGATGTGATTTGAGAAACTGGCTAATTAAATGATTTTAAGATGAAGTTTATGATGTTCTACTTTAATGGCAAAATAAACTACTTGATTAAAGTGGAAATGTCGGGATTGAAGTTGAAATTTCGTGCTTTTTCCACACTGTGTGCCTTTTTTCTCTGTACCCTAATAAGCTTTCATATGACACTCAGACAGTGGGCTACAACTCGCCTTTTCATGGCGACTTTGATATGTGACTTCTTTTTTATTTCCGGCACTGTGCGATTTTGTGAACGTGAGCTTTCAAGTTTCTCCAACACGCTATGTCACTCGATCAACTTCCTTTTGTTGATTATAACAGTTTATTTGAACAAATAGTATGTTTTTTCTTTGCCTCCACTTGGTATTCGCTGAAATTCTTATATTTTCTCCCGTGCTTTTCCCATTGTCTTTTCACAGAAGGCTGAGCTTAAGGGTGATTTATATTCATTTGCATATTCAAAGAGACGTAATTCTGGGAGGAGTTAGGGTGTTACATAAAGCGTGTGCACGAGCATTACTTTTCACGCTGATCGGGATTTATGTAGCGGAAGAACGTGGAAGTTGGAGTACGCACAAATTCCTGCATCTGGATTTTTCTGTGCGTAAGCACATTTTGGCTTTTGTGCTTACACCATGTTATATAGTGCGAGTTCTACGCACGGCATTATACATGAGGCCCCAGGACTGCTGTGGTTGTGTTCTTCTACATGTTCATCATTCCTATCATAAAGTTTCAATTATGTCTGCTTAACTATACCAGTTTTTGTTTTTTTAAGCACCTTGAGCATGGGAAAGGCGCCATATAAACAAAATGTATTATTATTATCTATTGTTTTTCTTTTCTGTATGTACTGTATTTGTTTTATGGGTGTACTGTATTGGCTTTATATTTATAATCTATAGTACAATGCTACAGTACTGGGTAATTATATTAGCTTTAGCGTTGACAAACAAAACAGCTCTGCTGCTAATGCAGCCATTGTGGTGCAACATGAGGAATTGGCGTCAGTGTTTATACAGGTCGGGCACTTTTAATTTGATTTTACAGAAGGCCAATGACTAAAAGCGAACTGTGAACATTCACCCTTTTTCTGACCTGCTTATCTAGCTAAGAATAGTAGGTAGCTGGTGTTTATCCTGGCAGCAATGAATGTAAGGCAAGATGCAGACTTGGACAGGACACCAATCCATTACTGCATACATTCAAGCATATACCCACACTCACTCACTCACAGGGCACTAATTGAAATTTGCCAAACAACATAACTTTGAATATAATGTTACAAAACTTGAGTTTTTTTCACATCCTTTCTTCCCAAACATCCTCATTTTTGGGGTAACACAGATAAGAGTTAACACCGCTTACCTCTCATAGTTGAAATTCTAGACTGGTCACTTTCTGTAATGGATCTGCACCTTCTTTCTGTTCATCAACCTCATTCTTTAATTTCTAGAGTCTTTACCTCTTTTTAAATAATTAAGTCATACCTAAAACCTGATGAAAGGGTAGAGCTTGAAAATCAAATATAATCTTGCCTTTTCATTTGCTTTATCCAGGTCTATCTTATAAATACATAATCATGGCAATAAATCATTAGTAAGTAATATGCAATTTTTATTAGTTATAATCCTTTTAGAGTGGAATTTAAATTAAACATTCAAGTTTTGTTCCACTATGGTAAAAGCTAAAGTAACTCAAAATAACTCCAGCAAGGAGACCACAGACTTCAGAAGCATGGTGAAACACAGTAGACTTTACTATGTCTGATATTTATTTGCAAAGAATTGCTTAAAATAGTCAAACTAAAATTGAACAGTACTACAGCATAGAAACATACAATATTCAATAATATAAATAAATTACTGTTACTTATCAAGACAAGATATTGTTTCTTCAGTAAGTAATGCACTAAATGTAGTATTTGGCATTCCTATGTATTTATATTGCTGTTAGAAGGAAAATTTGACTGTTTGTTGTAGTAAGCGGGTTTTTGAATTAAAATTGAACTGAATGTCCTGCAAGTGGAAGCTTCATTACATTATAGATACACCTGACAACATCACTCATCTCTTTTTGAAAGCACTCATTGAAAATTGTCCTAGAGGCAGGTATCTGTCACCCCACCATGCCACATTTCACAGATTAAATGTCATCATTTTTAACAAAAAAGTAAAAGAAAAAAACAGTAAATGCTACAAGTGAGCAATATTTACTTCATGATTCTTTGGCAATAATGATTGTAGCTTTACAGCATTTAGAAAACTGTCATAAATGATTTCAACAAAGTAAGTCATTTGGAAGTGTGAAAATTGCAATAGATTTTATATACTGCTTCTGGTACTGAAAAGCAATTATTTTGGTTTGTGTAATAATTTGCAAGATGTAGTAATTCAGTTCATATTGGTTCATGTGTTAAGTCTTTGTCAGATGGTGGTGTGTAAACAACATTTACTTGTATAGCAAATTTACATACAAAAAGTGTAGCTCAAAATGCTTTAAAGAAGTAAAGAATTACAATTACAAAGAAAATGAAATAAATATACAAAAACTGAATCAACAAACCAAATGAATAAAAAATGGAAGAGTCCCTAGCAGAACTACACATAGCCTAAATTAGTATTAAACAAGTTTTAAGCTCGAATAGTTTAATACTAAAAGTCTGAATAAGGGTTCAAAATATACAAATTTTCCAAAAAAGTAAATAAATAAAAATAAATGAATAAATAAATAAACAAAAGAACTCAACACACTAAGAATTCATTAACAATATACCACAAGTACCTTTATGTTTTGCTGAGTTTTTACAGGGCTGTGGCCAGTATCCTGACAGTGATGGACAGGTGACTCACAAAACACCAAGAAGTTGCATAAGTATATAGAAATTAAATGACCAAGAATAATAACATAAACAAGGGAATCAAAAATTAACAAGAACGACATAAAAATGCTTTTGAATCCCATCCAGGGGAGGAACCCTGGCTGAAATACACCAGTTTCACCTTGATACTAAAAGGCTGGTATGAGGCATTCAACCATAAAAAAATCACGGCATATAAATCCCAAATGGGAGAGTGAAACCATAAAACCCTGGCCTAAGAAGAGTAAAAGAGAATAATCATTATGATAAATTTTATTAGTAAAATATTCAACATAATTTCAAACAAAATAGCAAGCAAAAGTATCAAAAACAAGAAATATCAAAATGAAAAGTTTTAAAGACCAACACAACTTACAAAATTCAACCACAAAGGGGAACCAAACAACACAAACAGGTAAGCAAATCTTAGGTTGACACATCTGAGGACTTTTTACAGGTCACTAGCAGCTATAGCTGTAACATCAAGGGGCCTCCCTCTCTTTCACTCAACATATAAAGAAGGAGGAAATAAAAATAGAAAAAAATAGGAAGGCTAGAAAATGATCAAAAAAACATGCTAAATACTACAAAAAACAGCAGAATAGACATAAAGAACAAAAATAAACTACATTTTGAGAGAAGGAACTGACAAAACCATAACAGCTGCTAAGATTCATTTTCTTGCTGGGTTGCCAGAGAGTTGTAATTTTGATACTAAACCCTGCCAGAAGGGGAAAAGCAGGCTGCTGTGTGTAACATAACCTTTATAATATTTTTCTTATGTAAAATAATTTGAGAGCAAATGGTATTTGAAAATTAAATGGATATTACTCTTAAAATTATGTTTGACCTAAATTAGCAGTTTAAAATCCTTTTACATAAGAGCATTTTGTTATCATTTTTACTTTATAACATATACCATATATAGACTACAAACAGAGACCAGCAGCAGGAATGTCTCACTCCCTGTTTTGTTTTGTTAAATCTTTTGTTATATTTTTCTTTTATATATGTATTTTTCTACCTAATCCTCTTTCTTTTTTAGGCTTGTAAACAAATTCACTTATGTTTATCACTTGGATTTACTTTCATTTGACCTGGAGTCATCATGCTACCCTGCCTAATCAGCCTACATGGATTCCCTACAGCAGAGAGTACCTTTTTCAATGGAACTTATCTGAACACATATATCTACCACCAGATTTCTCAACAAAACTCAGCACTACTGTAAACAAAGTAACATTATAATAGTCACATACAGTAAACTGGAAAGAATGAAAAAGAGGAAAAAGAAGTGGTATTTCTGCATGGAATTTGACCTCCCTTACATACTGATATAATGGGAAATGTTCAGTCACTCCAAAATAAAGTGTATACACTTCAAGTATGTGCACACTTTTCAGTACATTTACAGAAATGTATGTATCATTATGTTTACAGAAACTTGGCTAAATGGAAACAATTCGGATGATCATTTGACAAGAAGTGGATTTGGTGCACTAGTAGGGTATATACACACAGTGGTGCTGATGTATTTCTGGTAAAATCTCAGCCAGCTCAGTCACTTGCATTCTCCATTCTGCAATTGTGATTTTTGTTTAGTGGCAAGAATGAAGTTTAAATTTCATGGTACAGATACTGCTACTGCCACTGTTGTGTACCTTTATGTTGAGCTTCCGGTAAGTACAACAAGGTACTGTACTTAGTTTTTATACATTTCTGATCTAAATGGATCATCGCTATCCAGTTTTAAAGTTAGTCCCCATACCCATGTTTGTAGGCATTTGAAAAAACAGGAATTTCCTGAGACAGGGCAACAACTGTTGAAGAAGTTCCTGCATTGTTTTGGTGGAGCAATTTCTCCATTCCACTTTCAAGACTGAAGGTTTGGGAGAAGAGAAAGTGACTGACAGAGGATGACACACAAGGCAAGGAGGAGAATGATAAATTCCTCAATGACCATGACAACGCTTTGGCTCTGGATTCAGCAGTTGTCATCCTAGCACTTGATGAAAACATGTCTTTCAGAGAGGAGATCCTCCAGCTAAGGAAACAAATTGAGACCCTTACAATGAAGCAGTGGTTTGGCATTCACCATTTTACTGACTCAGACAGAGACATTCACTTTTTTACAAGGTATGATGACCAGCAGACTCAGGTTATTATGTATTATAGCATCGGCGCCAAGCACCACAATGGATGGATTTTCTTCTTTTTACATGGCTCTCCGAGGTGGCTCACTATTCTTAAAAGGACTGCTTACCTTTTTTTGCACTAGTTGGAAAACGCATATGCGTCTGTGCAGAGTTGCCGTATTTATATGCACTCCTGCTATTGATGATGTAATGCCAGCTTATTCTTTTGGTGACTCATCCCTGGCTGATATAACTTGTCCAGTGCCATTGAATTATTAAGTGTACATGCATATTCACCTATCCAGAGGTGGGTAGATTAGCCAAAAATTGTACTCAAGTAAGAGTAGCGTTACTTCAAAATAATATTACTCAAGTAGAAGTAAAAAGTAGTCATCCAAAAAATTACTCAAGTAAGAGTAAAAAAGTATTTGGTGAAAAGACTACTCAAGTACTAAGTAACTGTTTGATCATAATAAATGATTTATTTTTTAGAAATGTAATAAGACAGACAAAAATATAAAATAATGTGCAAATTGTGCTATTTCCAAATAAAAAATAAAAAATGAGTAAAAATAAATAACATCTTTACAAAATAAAGATGCAAAAATAATACAAAGTTCCAAATCTCAGTTTTTCACAACAAAGCTTTTGAAGCCAATACCTACAGTAGGTAACATGTATGTTTGAACAGTGCAAACTACTTACATTGACAAGATATACTGTACACTGACAGTATAATACTGCATATTCACTTGCCCTCCAAATAGCACAGCCGATAGAAAATAACATTAGAACAAGGCAGTTTCTGCATGTACAAGAAGTCTCACTTTACCTTGACTGTGTGTGTCTGTGCATGTTTGGTTAAAACGTGCTTGCTCTTCATTCAGTGAATTGATGTTTAAGCTTCAGCAGGAGTTGGCTCTCAAGGTTCCTGCAGTGAAGCTGTGACCGTTTAGCAGTGATCAGGTAGTGTTTCTTCTTCACAAATGTACTCAAGTAAATGTAAAAAGTATGGTGTAGTAAAACTACTCATAGAGGTACAATTTTTTAAAAAAGTTACTCAAGTAAATGTAACGGAGTAAATGTACTTTACTACCCACCTGTGCACTTATCCGTGAATAATGTTTAAAGACTAATTATTGAAATTCAGTTTTTTTAAAGAAGCCTAATGTAATCACATATTTGTACCATATAAATTCATAGTAGACAGAAGTTTTTAATATGTCCAGATCTTACCTTCATAATTGTGGATGTAGTTTGAAACATATAGTTTGAAGCCCTTCTCCTTTTTAACTTTTGACATTTGGCACAATGTTTGAATAATGCGACTTACGTGGTTTACCATTAAGTCTGGGCATGTCTTGAAGAAATCGGGTGAAAAACGCCATAGCTAGTATGTTTTGATATCAGCGCTGGAAGTGCAACAGTTGGCTAACATGGTATCCAAAAAAAGAGTGTGCATATAGCCTATTCACCTGGACAGAGACTCAGCCATCACCGATTCGTCACACAGCTGAGGTGTCTGCATTTGTATAATAAACAATGTGATGGTTAGAGAAAAAGTGTGCATGAAAGATATGAACATTCTGTCTGTCTTGCTGCACTCCATTTATCTGCCCAGAGAATTACAACATTTTTTCATCAGGATTGTGTATATTCACCTAAGGGCATTGGTGAGTGAGGCCATTAACACAATCTCAAGAGCGATACAGATGCTTGAATTGCTGTCTCCCGACTCTCCAAATTTTATTTTGGGAGACTTTATCCAGTGCACACTAAACAAAACAGTTCAGAATTTTTACTAATGCGTCACTTACCCAACTCTCACAACCAACTGCTTGATCAATGCTATGGTAACATCAATGGCTCTTATGAATCGAGAGGAAAAACTGCCATTGGTTTCATCAGATCATTACTGTGTCCAGCTTATTGCAATCTAAAAACCCATTTTAACGAGAGAAAAGATGGAAAGTAAACAAATTTGAGTTTGTGATGAGGACTCTGTTGGGCGCCTGTGTGGTTGTTTTGAGTGCACTGACTGGTCAGTGTTTAAAAAATTCCTGTGCTGACATTGATGAACTGATAGACACTGTAAGCTGTTATATGATGTCAAATTCTGCAAGGATGCCATAATACCTATGAAATCATCCAAAATATATCCTAAGATTACCAGATATCTAAAAGAATTGATATCCCAAAATACAGGGCATTTAAACATGGAACATTAACTGAACAAAAGGAGATGAAATATAAAATAAAGCAGGCAAAGCTGAATTATTAGGACAGGATAGAGAATGAACTGCGAACTGGGCTCATTATGTAATGGTATGAAGGTGATGGCTAGCATTCATACAAAAAGCAGTAATTAAGTTGAGCTGACAGTGGTCAAAACTATCAGTTGGCACAAAACTTGAATGAGTTCTATTCAAGATTTGAAACACAGCATTTTGCTTCAGACATCAGGAAAAGAATACACTGAGAACTGGACCAGGGATAAGCCCTTCTTTAACCAGAATGATGTCAGAATAAACAAATATCAAAAACAGCTTGGGTCCAGACAAAATAAGTTTCCACAAACAATTGGTATCCGATTAGCAAAAACAGCACACCCCAAAGCATTGTGACTTTAGACTAGTCAGTGGCGTTAACTTCTGACATCATTAAATCATTTGAGAGTCAGCTGTTCAGGAGACAGAAGATCAGGAAGGCACCAGGTCCTGATGGTGTGTCACCCTCCTGTCTCAAAGTCTGCGCTGATCAGCTGGCCCCCATATTTACACAGATCTTCAATAGATTCCTAGAGTTATGTGAAGTTCCCTCCTGTCTCAAGCGCTCCACAATTGTCCCGGTTCCCAAGAAAACCTCCATCGCAGGGTTAAATGACTACAAGCTTGTTGCCCTGACATCTGTGGTCATGAAATCCTTTGAAAGACTGGTGTTGACCTACCTGAAGGACATCACAAGTCCCCTGCTTGACCCCCTACAGTTTGCTTACTGAGAAAACAGGTCAGTGGAAGATGTTATCAACATGGAACTGCACTACATCTTGCAACATCTCGACTCTCCAGGGACATATATTTGGATCCTGTTTGTGGACTTCAGTTCGGAGTTCAATACTATCATTCCAGAAGTTCTTCACACCAAACTCACTTGGCTCAGTGTACCAGTCCCCATCTGCCAGTGGATCACAAACTTCCTGACAGATAGGAAGCATTAAGTGAGATTGGGAAAAATCATATCCAGTACATGAACAGTCAACACTGGCACCCCACAGGGATGTTTCCTCTTCTCTCTGCTGTTCTCCCTCTACACAAATGACTGCACCCCAAGAGACCCATCTGTTAAACTCCTGAAGTTCACAGATGATATGAGTCATTGGCCTCATCAAGGATAATGACGATTCTGTATACAGAAAAGAGGGCGAACAGCTGGCCCTCTGGTGCGGTCAAAACAAGTTGGAGCTGAACAAGCTTAAAACTGTGGAGATGATAGTGGACTTCAGGAGGAGCCCCCCAGTGTTGCCCCCTCTCATACTACTCAACAGTACTATGTTTGTCGCGGAAAACTTTAGGTTTCTGGGATCCACAATCTCCCAGGACCTGAAGTGGGCATCAAATATAGACACAATTGTCAAAAAGGCCCAGCAGAGGTTGTATTTCCTGCGTCAGCTCAGGAAGTTCAACCTGCCTCAGGCTCTTCTCATCCAATTTCACTCTGCGATAATCCAGTCTGTTCTCTGCTCGTTCATCATAGTCTGGTTTGGTTCAGCCACAAAACAAGACAGAAACAGACTACAACGAACAGTCAGGACTGCAGGAAAAATCATTGGTGCTGATCTGCCCTCCATTCAGGACCTATACCGATTTTGAGTCAGGAAACGGGCAGAAAACATCATTGCAGATCCATCACACCCTGGTTATAATCTTTTTCAACTACTTCCCTCTGGTAGGCGCTACAGAGCACTATATGCCAAAACTACCAGACAAATGAACAGTTTCTTTCCACAGGCTATCACTTTCATGAATACTTAAGTTAATCTCACAGCATCAGAGATAATATTTGTGCAATAAACCAGTCAATAACAATCATCCATTGTATTGAACTGGTCCCCATCTGTATATAATGTAGCTGCTTATCTTATTTCATTATTCTATATTCCATAGTTTGTATTTATTCCCGATTTTGCACTTTGCACAATTGCACTATAGTCTTTTGCACATTTCCTACAAACATGTAGATATGTATATACAAATATATATTTCTTTCTTGTATACATAGAAATGTTACTTTGTGACAGTTGTATACACACATACACATCCACAGAGAGCAAGGTAAAACTGGAGTCCAATTCCTTGTATGTGTACATATACTTGGCCAGTAAAGCTGATTCTGATTTGAGAAGTTAACAAAATGTGGCTCATTTGGACCCTTACCAATTTACATACAGAGCAAAGAGGGGTGTGAAGCAAACAGTGATGGCTGGTGAAAAAAATGTGGGTGGGACACAGATCTTAGGGGGAAAAGTGAAGCAGCACTTATCTACTATATAGTGCCTTTCACATCTATCTTTCTATTATAAAGTGCCTTTCATATCCATCTATTATATAGTGCCTTTCATAACTGTCTATCTAGTCATTCCACATGCTGTCATGGTCCTCATTATAGTGTCAATGCACATCTTGGCCTGTTAAGTTCCAGGCCCATAGGAAAAGTCCAGGCTAAAATGTATTATACCCTTTCTATGCTGCCCAATCTGATGCCAGCTTTTTCATATTTTAACTGTACTCCAAAACTTCAGTCCATGACATCCACAATTCCTTTATTCTTCCCATAACTTGCCCTATAGATGTGGAAAGGAACAGGTCCACCTGAACTTGTTTTCATTTTCAGATGGCATTTTTGAATGAAACTTAGTAGTGTGAATATAGCCTCAGTCCTTTCTAACCTCTAATAACAAATAAAAAATAAACTTATTTAACTATTAACACACACATATGGTATTACATAGGAAAATGCACATCTGCCAAAATTCAGTGTTTTATGTGGAAAACCAGATTTAATATGTCCTGTGAAAGAGTATCAACCTGATATGGTATGTGTATCAATCTGGCATTATTGTCTATGGGATATTCAAGTCCCCTGTTTCGTATATACAGTAACTGCTCCAACTACAAACATTTATTTTGCATGCATAGCATAGGCTATGCTACAGTATTCTCCAAATATATGTGTGGGGTTTCACTTCGTTATTTCAAATCTTTAGTTTCTTCTTTTTCAGCTATTCTGTTATAAGTACTCATGGGTTCTAGGTTATCTTCTTGTTATATTGTTTACTTTTACTTCATATTACCAGCCTGACAAAAGTTACTACATTTTACTCACACTGGGTATGCAAGTAAGTGTTTAGATCTGACACGGCCATGCATGCTGACGGTGTATGCGATATTTGATATTTGAACTAAGGCTTTCAAACATTGTACACTTCACATAATTATTAGTATAACATGGAAAAAGTTTCTGCTTTAGGCATGTGTTCACATATGAAATGCATGTGTTCCAAATAATGATATACTGTATTATTCATCCTATACAACTCTAGGCACCTCACACCCAGCTAGGGAGCCTTGGCTTGAGCTAGGAGAACGTTTTGCCCATGAGCTGAGCTCCGTCAAGGTGGAGGATGGAACAACAGGTTGCTTGCTGCTTGTGCTGATTGACGCATTTACAAAACAAAAGATGTTGATGGTAGAGGTGTGAAGGGATTTAAGGTGGGCTGGGATTACGAGTTTTTACGTAGGCTTCAGGAATTCTAGTGTTATAGTACTTACTTTTCCATGATCACTACTCAATCACCTGCCTCTCTTATAAAGCCTAAATCAGAAGATTCGGTTATTCATAAAATATTGTACATTGCATTTCCATATGTCCTGTAATGAAATTACCTCACAATTAATTTTTGAATACACTATCATGACCAGTTTTTAAGTTTTAGCTCATTCTTTGAGTGCTGTTTTCCCAGTTGGGATGATTTTCATCTTGAACTGTGTATTCTTTATATACTTAGACTACCAGTACCACAGTTACTACTTCTGTTTTGTTAATTTTTTTGAACAGATCCTTTGGAATGTTTGATTCACTAGTTTTTGACTCTAGTCTGTTTAAAAGAATATTTACCAGAAAATTATATATTTTTTTACCTGTTACTTATATTGTGTTGTTTGAGTTTGTGTTTTCATGGGGAATGAGAATAACAAAGTTTAACAAACATAAAAAGGTTTCATGTCAATTTGAGTTTTTCAATTGTCCTTAATTCATTTATTGGTCAAGTGTTCTGTCTTCACTTTAAATGCTTGATTTAATTTGAGTACACTTTACATTCTACATTAATTTTGTTTTCTGAAAATATTAATGAAACAATATTTTAGCAAAAATGATATGTTTTGGACAGTGCAGGCATACAAATGGATTACTGAGGTGTGAATTATGTGACAGAAGTTCCGAATTTTTCATGGACATTTTACTGTATTATTATAACATATTAAAGTAATATGTTTATTATGATATTCCTCACTGCTGCCCCCTATTGAGGACCATTACTACAAACAACAAGAGATAAGTAAAAAAGTTAAAAAATATAAAACAAATGATCATCTTTGGGTAGAATATTCTTTTAAATTTTGTTAGTTGATCAAATTTCCTATTTTTTCAATTTGAACAATACTACAATATAGCAACAGTGATCGTCCTTTATTTTATATTTTTGGTTGCCAGCTAGATTGTCACACCAGGCTGGGGAAAGTCAGGCTCATAGGACTTAATATTACAATCCCAATATATTGCATGGTGGCGCAGTGGGTAGCGCTGCTGCCTCGCAGTTAGGAGACCCGGGTTTGCATCCCAGGTCCTCCCTTCATGGAGTTTGCATGTTCTCCCTGTGTCTGCATGGGTTTCCTCTGGGTGCTCCTGTTTCCTCCCACAGTCCAAAAACATGAAGGTTAGGTGCATTGGCAATTCTAAATTGTGCATTGTGTGTGCCCTGCCCGGGGTTTGTTTCGTACTTGCGCCCTGTGTTACATGGGATTGGCTCCAGCGGGTTGGATAATGGATGGATATTTTGCATTTTCTTGATGCCGTGAATGGGTATTTTGCAGCCCAGTTGGGATCCTTTCTCTTCAGCCAGATCTAGTTGCTGTGTCATTCAGCAGCTCCTGATAGCAACCTGATGGCTTTTTGAAGGCAGCCTGATTGTTGATGTGGCTAAAAACCCTTTACACCCTACTTCTACTGGGAGCATCAGGGTACACATGCTGCGTTGTTCTGCCTTGGCTGCTATGTCTGCATACCTAAGAAGTTTTCTTTATCAATTGCTGCTTTTCATGGCAAAGTTAATTCCACAATGAATAAGAACTTCTGCAAGGTTGACCACAAGATCAGGTATTGCCCACCAAAAGAGTCGGTTCCTTTCTTGCAATTATTTCACTTGAGGTTGTCCTTTACTTACGAAGGGGATGTAGTTTATGAATCTGGTGATTGGGGAAGGGAGGGCACTGCTAGTAGATCTCCTTTCTTCCAGGGTATTCACCAGTTGTAGAATCTGCTTGTGCCTTTTGATATAGCAGCCTTGGGATAGACAGATGGTGAGGTTGTGCTTTAATATCACTGGGTTTATGGATATGGGAAGAAAATCAGAGGTGGTGTATGATGAAGCTGATTCAGCTTCCTTCCATCTCCCACAGATCCTTCCAGGTTAGCTTCTGGTGCTCCATATTTTCTCAGCTAGTCCACCGACCCTTTTTGCAATGTGAGACTGCCCTCAGGGCTGTGGAGTCGGTAGATAAATGCTCCGACTCCTCAGTTTCTAAATCTTCCGACTCCAACTCCTCTGTATGTATATACTATGCTAATGTATTTTCTACATCCATTGAAGGAAAGGAAGGAAACATACATGTCATTTCACCACAGAACTACTGGCTAGGAAGCCAACACTCTACTATAATGCCAGATTAAAGACAAACACAATTGATTGGCTGCCGCAGATTGCGGGTGTCCACATGGACGGGCAGATCCAGCTTGCCGAAAATCTCGACCACCGCCCCCATCCAAAGAAATGTGATGCCTCTGTCTGCTGCAGTGACTGTCTCCTCTGTCAGCCAGCCGGAAGTTTAGTGCATTGTGTCACTCACCGGCCAGCTGATCAGCAGAATGAGCCTCTGCTGGAGACAGGTAGGGAGATCTGTGTTCTCGGCTCCTTCGGCCCCCTTCACTAGCGCATAGCAGATGATTTTTCAGGCGTTTGACGCATGATGACTCGTTGAACAGCCGAAAAATCGGCAGTGCATCTGTAAATGTATGGGGGGCTTTAGGCTAGGTTCACAGTTCCCTGTAACAGTGGAACATGACACAATGGAAAGCGGTGCCGCACCTTACCTGTGCATTACATCCCATATGGTGACGCATACAGTCAATAAAAAGCATGCTTCATGGTTACTTGACATGTTCGTTTTGTGGTAACATTATGCACTGCATGCATTGGGCTTTATTCTTACAGCAGAGAAGTAGTTCATTATGACTGTTTGTGAATTGGGACATTTCAACTTTTTAATTCCCATTTAAATTTAGTAGGAGTCGGAGTCGGTTAACTTTTTGCCGACTCCGACTCCAGGTACCCAAAAATGTCTCCGACTCCTTGACTCTGACTCCGACTCCACAGCCCTGACTGCCCTTGCATGTCTCTACCTCCTCTTGATGCTGGACCTCAGCAACCACCAGTATTCCAGATAAATGTTGCCATATGCCATTTGGGTTGACATGTACATATGTCAGTTGATGACATATTAGCTCTAATCAAGAGTCAGAGGCTATAGCATTATATTTTAAACATAAAGGAAAGAGACTTTTGAAAAGAAAGAACAAGAAAAGCTTTTTATTTGAGGTATTACAGGCTCCTAAACAAGCATTCAAGAGAAGGATTTTTACTGTGCCACTTTTAATATTTGCTTCATCATCAGCTGATCTTAATTTATATATTTTCAAACCTCTGCCACACGAGAAGCTTTGGCTGGTCACAAATAGCAGCTACAGCTCCACACCAGAAGCATGAGAAATTAAGTACAGTACATGGCACATATTTTGTAGTATCTGTTGCCCCCAACAGGCAACACTCAGAATCCTGACTTCTTTAGTCAGAACACCTACCTTTCTATTTTTTGTGTTGATTTAGGTATAAAAGAGGTCAAAAGATGAATTACACAGGATTGTTTGTTTGGTGTGGCATATTTGTATTTGTTTTAACCAAATACAATATCATGACATAATCTGTAAAATGTACTCTTTCATTCTGAAAATGCTTGTTTTGTAAAATTTCCTTGAAAAATCATATTCAACCATAATATAATAATAGCATAATATAACATTTTTTTAAGTGGCAGCATTCAGAAAATATTACCTTTAAAGAATGCTTTCTTAAAGACATAGTTGAGTGCAAATCTTAATGCATGGATATGAATGTGTCATTTGTGTAATTTTATAATCTTAACATAATAACAGAGTCCTCAAGAAAGACAGAGTTTAATGTAGAATACTAATAGTCACATATAAACATAAAAAATAAAATAATATAGTGTTATAACAAAATAATATCACATCCAAGGCTCCTAAGTGTATCATATGGGTTATTGGGAGAAAGACTATAGATCGATGGTTTGCTTTACAAAATATTTACAAATCCACATTAAGTAAATAATGTATTGTCACCACTATTTTTTTAATATGTCAGTGAAGATTATGTAAAGTCCTTGAGTTATAAGTGGCTGTATATACATGTATCAAACTAAATGCCCCAATGAAGAGATCATTCATCTAATGGAAGACTCAGTTGATTCAGTATTTCATGCACATGGTTTTGAATTAATTGTGCAATTTCTGTGTAGTACAAAAGCATTTGAGGTTAAAACAGGTATGAAACAATATGTTAAAGTAAATATATTCAAGATGATTAAATAGCATTAATAAACAGTTAATTATAGTGAATTGTATTATCCACTTCCAAGATTCAAGGTTGAATAGAACATCCTAGTGTTTGAACAAACTTATATACTATAACATAACTTCACATTCTAAAACCCACTTAATACAATGCAGGATGACGGGAGCAAGTCACCTTTTTGCTAGCATTGGGTGTAAGTTAGGAAACAATCTTGAACATAGCACCAGACTATAGCAGGGCACACTCATGCACACATACTCACATGGGGACAATTTAGAATTGCCAATTGACATTGCATACAATATCCATCCATCCATTATCCAACCCGCTATATACTAACTACAGGGTCACGGGGTCTGCTGGAGCCAAACCCAGTCAACACAGGGCACAAGGCAGGAAACAAACCCTTGGCAGGGCACCAGCCCACCGCAGTGCATGCAATATGTAAATGCCAAATCAACCATGACCCAGAACTCCATGTGTCCATGTGGCTTTTGCACAAATTAAAATACTGATCTGAGCAAAATTTATTTATAATATTTTAGTATGTACTATTGTATTTGTTAACCTTTAGTATCTGTCATCCTCCAAACATATTAGCATATTTTCTCATTTTGCTAATTATTACCTTTCTAGTTAAAAAGTATCATGCCTACACTCTTGAGAGTTGTTACAAAATAAATCTACCCGTGGAGCTACTGCTCTTTTTGAAACCATGTAAATATTACATATTTACAATATTTGATCAAAGTGACATTGCAGTGGCAAGATCAAAGCACGTAGAAATACAAGCACAACTAGACTGATTTTCTGTTCCCAAAAATAAATAATGTAATTAAAACATGCAGTATCCCATCTGCAGTGTGCAAAATTTATAACACACTCTTGGTGTTCATAACCCTTTGTAGTGCTGGATTATTCATGTACATAAACTATTTTTAAATAATTTTATGTCTGACTATTATTAGGAGGCTTGCAATTTTGTTAAGATGTATTGTATACATTTGTTTTGAGAAAATGGTGGGTGAAATATGCAGTTGTTTAATACTTTTTAAAGCTTGAAGCGTTTCTTTAAAAATGCCAAATGAGCAAAAAAGTAGTCTCTAAATTATCATGGAGATTTAATTTGTACAGGAAATTTAAACATCAGTATACTGTAAATCAAAGAAAGCCATGACCTCACACATACAGCAGCACAAAATATGTACTTGCATTATAATATTGTGTCCATTTACTGACCTACAGATGATAATTTGCTTCTTCTGGTTATGGTTAGTGAAATGTAGTTTAGCCTGGGGCAATAGGATTACAACAGGAACCTAGATGGTTTGTCAGTCAATCACAAAGAAATTCAAACTCCAGCAGGCACACCTAGGCACACAACACGTCCTTTCAAACATGACTTTGGAAAGAAGTTAGAAGCAGAATACCAGAGAAAAACCTTCAGTACAGTAAAATCATTCATGCTCTCCACAGAAGGCACTCCATCTGGAATACTAGGATCCAAACCCTGTTAAGTGATAATGCTGCTGTTTCACTCTGTGCTGTCCACAAATATTATGCAAATAAAACAAGATGGAAATAGCATGTTATGTGTACCTTATGGAGGAAAAAGACAATATCAAGTTGGGAGAACAAATGTAGAAATGTTCATTTTTAAAATAATGTAAGGAGTCATTTTTTTAATGTGTAGATGCCTAATGGGCTGGATGGGCATCCCGGCCAGAAGATGGGATGGTTCCTTACCCAGACAGGAGGCTCCTAACAGGCATCTAGGTATCCTGGCCAGGGAGGAAGAAGAGATCAGACCCGGAAGGAAGGACCAAAAGGGATTGATGGACAGCCCACTGAAAAGAAATGTCACTGGGGGGTTTTTATGTCCACCAGCACACTAGATGGCAGCAGCCCTGGATATTAGTGCCCAGTGGGAAGCCAGCAGTGCATGCCGGGAGATGTAGTCCGGCAGAGCGGCCCTGCTGTGGTCACTGGTTGCCGCAAGAGGGTGATGCAGGGAGACAAGCTCCTTGCTATAATGGACTTTCACATGACCCAGAAGTGCTTTCATTGGACAGTCGCCCTGGCACTGGAAGTACTCCCGGGTCCATAATAAGTGGGACCGCACTCCCTCTTCCAGGCGAGTCAGAGCTGGGAGAATGTCTAGCAACACTTGGTTGGAGGAGGGTAGTGCAGTAGTGAGAGAAAGGTATTGTGGAGAGGGACTTATGTCTTTGTACTTTTTGCAAAGTTTGTGGAAGGTTTAGTAAACCTTCCATTATTTGAAACCAGAACTCAATGTGTGTTCGTGTTTGGGGATTTGGGCTCGGTGACGCCACTAGTTCCACCACAAAGGTTAGGATTAGATTAGAAGCAATATTAAAAAAATGATAAGAAGCTAAAAAAAAATAAATAGGCAAATATGTAAGGATGTAAAAAAAACTCCAGCAAGTCACAACCCAGTAGACAGAGCACAAATAAGCATAACGAAAATAAGCAAAGGGACAATTGAGTCTCTTGTAGCTTTTTGGAAAGTTTACCTCACTAAGAAAGGAGGTTGGAATTGAAGGAAGACAGAATCGATGAATGAAGATTATTATGTTGCTCTAACATCCATTTCCTTGCCTACATTGACATTATCAGTAGTTTACTGTGGTAAATTTATATTGAATACAACCCTGAAATTAGGCCTTTCACCTTA
Source organism: Polypterus senegalus (assembly GCF_016835505.1). NCBI lineage: Eukaryota > Metazoa > Chordata > Cladistia > Polypteriformes > Polypteridae > Polypterus > Polypterus senegalus. Next base: position 217,828,944 of record NC_053155.1, on the reverse strand, counting down.
CAGTGAAACATAATGGGGAAAAAGTGGCTACTTTAAAATCAAATTAACTGTTGACAGATTTTTCTAAGCCACAGAATGATACTCAGTGCTCGCACACAGATTAGGTGTCTGCTGTCGTCTATGGCGAATATTTATTAACAGGTCTTGGCTGCAAGGACACTGAAGCAGTTTATGTTGTCTATTGCATGGGGGAAGGCAAATGAAAACATTAAAATCACTGAACCTTAGCTTTAGACACCTGAGGTTATGGGTCGTTATCATTTTTGAACCACAAATTGACAGAAAGACAGACAGACAATACCTTATTGATTCTTGAAGAAAAATGAAGTTGCTCAAGCTGAAACATAAAACTTAAAAACATGGTGTGAAACAGTACAAAACATCAAACTATTACATAATAGCAAAATTCAGAGCTATACACACAATGTAATACTAGCAAAGTAATAACAATATAAAGACATGTTGTTCCTATGGTAATGTATCCATTATAAATGCCTAGGGTGATGGCAGGCATGATGGAAGGAGGCTTTATTTAGCATCAAGACTCTTTTATCATTCCAAGACAACAGGTAAAATATGAAAGCATGAGCAGCATTATTTGTCATGGGTGGATTTTTCCATCATGTCTTTACTGACACTGCTTTTTGTGATTCCATGTTCAGTCCTGTAATGAACCTAACCTTTTCAATGAGTTTATTTGAAGCTTTTGGCAGTCCGTGAGCTACTGTTATTCGCTTGGCAGATCACAGCAAAAATGGACAGGTAGAACATCCCCAGTGGCTTGTCACACACATTTAAGGATTTGAGTTTCATTGGAAAGAAGTGTCTAGTCTTGCCCTTTTGTAAACAGCATTCCTCTCTTATCCACCCAATCCAGTCCATATTTCAGAAAGACCACCAGGTATTGATACCGTAAATACACACAATCTTCACCTTGTCACCAGTAATGGTAACTGATTAGAGTGGCTCCCTTGCATGCCAGAAGTCCACCACTAACTCTTTTTTCTTTGTCATTTTTCATCTCCTGGAGTGTCACCCTTCATCATACGACAGAATCCTTCATAACATTTATGTACTTCTCCTCATCCTCATTTTTGATGAAGTCATCACAGTTTGATTTAAAATTGTTAGTGTAAAGAGTCAAGAGAAAGGGAAACAGAACAGTCATCTTGTGCCTCAGTGTTTCTGACCACCATTTCTTTCATACCATTCTGCTTCACAGACTTTATTCTCTTAATGGGACAGACCAGGTTTCAGAGCACTCATGGGGTTATCTATCTGCATTGTTTTCACCAAATAGTGTTAAAGATGCTAACTGCAGTGACAGATTTGTCTCAATGGGAACAGCCTCTGTGGCATATGTAGATGAGAGCATCATATACAGTAATCTTATGTTTGACTATAAGACAAACTGTGGGGGATCCAGGTGGTCTCGAATCATGGGTTGCAGCTTTTTCAGTACCAGTCTTTGAAAGATCCCAATGATGTGAAAAAAGCAAATAGCAAATGGTCCTTGAATGAGGTTTTTAGGTTTTATCCACAAAGGCTTTCATATTCGTGCCATCCTCTGCAGTTTCAAAGGATAAAAGATACACTTGTACTGATGCTCATATGTTTCTCTAGCTTTTATTTCACTTGATCAGCCAAGACAGTCAGTCAGTCTGGGAAGGTGAGTAGGAGTGTAGACATCAGGGATGTCATCTGTGCAGAAAGGTAAGCTGTAGTAATAAAGCTGAATCTCCTCTATCTGACACATAAAAGCTAATTGTGTTAGTAGAGAACCTACCTGGTAGATGGGAGTCAAAAATGTGGAGAAAAAAAATACATTGAACTGTTTCTCCTTCTATAAGTTTCTCATCACCATCTGATTACTACTCTTTTTGTAGCTGGTAATGTTGTTCAGTCAGCTTCTCATCTCCTACACACTGTTCTGCTGTAGGTTACACTCTGGCTTGTCTGCTTTATTAGAGTTGCTTTTCAGCACTGTTTATACCGGCTTATGTTCTTCCATAGCTCCATGCATGAAGGCCCTTTCATTTTATTTAGTGACTTCTTCTGCTCCTTAGTAACCCTTTTTTTATTTTTGAAATAATATACTTATTGGTCCCAGTTTGTCTTTTCCAAGCCATCCTAAACATCCTCAGTTGCTTTTTTCTACTTTCTCACAATTCTTTTGCAACACAGATATACTCTGATGTACAAAGCTAATCTATTCTTGAAAACACCTCTGTAAGATTCATTGTTGTAACGTGACAATCTAATTACTATTAGAAAACATTTTAAATTATTCCCGGACACAAACATAACCACATTCTTTGTTCAAATAATATATAAAATATATGAGAATTGACAGATTAATGTATAAAGCATTAGTTATCAAAACAAATCCTAATAAAACCCTTCATTAAATGATGTTTAATAATTTGATTTACCTACTCTTTTCAGCTAAAGTTATACATTCAAAGGAATGGCCTTTTCATCTTTTTTGAGTTGCTCCAACTAATTCATTATCTTAGTTGCGGCCACAATGTTCAGGAACATGTGAGAAGAAATGCAAACTAGCTAGAAAAAAGGTACTAAAAGACTAGTATGTGTATATTTTTGTAATGTGATTAATAAAACAGACGAATCAGTTTATAGTAACAATTATGTAACACGTTTACCCTGAATGTAGCTGAAAATGCTTTAATAATTAAAATAGCCATATTAATAAAAACAGGCAAATTAATAAATTGTGAAATAAGCTATCTTTAGAATGAATTAAAATCATTATGTATGTATCTTTGCAAATGGGCATTTTTAATTAATAAATGAAAGCTTTCTGAACAAGTCTCTATTAATTTTGGCATTTTCCACACTTCCCTATATTCACATTATATCTCACAATTGACAAACTATATAATCTCAAGGTTATTTAATTCTTTATTTGTCTTTCTGATTATCATTTATTCTTTCAATTTATAGTGTCTCTTCACGCTATATGTATATCACATTAAAATGCAGCAGTGTTATATAATTCTGGCCAATAGGAGGACGTTTACATTTAATGTACAGTATATTTCATTGCACATTTTTGTAGCAAAGGCAATTTACTGCTGATCTGATTATAATAGAACTCTACAGACATTAAAGAATTATGTTTGTCACTTTCATTCATTTTCCTAATGACATCTTGTTCCAGCTTAATAAGAATTCTCTGAAATATATTAAGGAGAATTAATTTTGAATAAATGCTGTCCTCAATTAAGAACATTGCTTATGAAAGGTGAACCATAAACAAGATATGGCAACCCTTTATGAGTCTGTTAATATATTTTATATCACTTTAGAAAATGTTCATGGAAGATATTCAAAAAATGATTGAGTCCTTTAAGAAGTCTTTGGACAGGCCCAAAGGTCTCTCGAAAATCTCCTAACAAGTAACTGGTGTGACTTGTCTTTCCTTAAATCTGGAATCAGATACAACTGTTGCAAAGAGATGGGAATATGGAACATTATTGACACATCTGAAGATTTTCAGTTTCTAGCTGTGACTTACAGTTTGCATGTTTACATGAACTCCAGTTTTCTATCACAGTTTAAAGTAATGCTGAAAAGTTGGATAACTAATCTCGATTACCCTAATATGTGTGTGTGTTTTGGGATGGACTGCCAGCTCAGATATGACTGGTTCTTGCTTTGGACCTGTTAGTACTGGCACAAGATTCAGTTTGCTGGAACCCTGAGTAAAATATTGAGACAGGATAGATGAATGATATAATTAGTAGACTCTAGTTCATAGTTCAATAAAAATGTGAAGTGGGCATTGGCAGCATCAAGATATCAACAAACTTTTGAAGATAATTTCTCCCTATAGTACTGCACACTCCTGTCTATACTCTGTCATGCAAGCATGTCTTGGGACCACCATCCAGGCTCTGGTAAGGTATGCAGTTCTACTTGGAACAAAGGAGGCATGGAAACTAACATTGTCTTCTCCTTCCTCCTCCACAGCCAAGAAAAAATGCCCAAGAAAGACAACTGATTCTGCCCCACTGCCCAGAGAAAATCCTTCCCCTTCCAATCTCAGCCATATAAAGTCAATCTTTTCCCGGAAGGTGGCCTCAGATATCAAACTGACTCTAGCAAAGGACAGAGCTCCTGCAAGCCTCCTCGAGTAATAAAAACCTTCAATTATTTGTTTTTCTTTGACTCATTGACTTGTTTGCTTACCCAGCTACCCTTACAATTCACACTCTCTCATAATATGACAAATCTAGTATCATCAGAAAACCTAAACTAGGTCAAATGCAGGTTTAGCTAGAGAAAACCCAAATGGACATGGAAATAACAGTGTCTTTGCTAGGAAGCTCACTCATGTCTCTGTAAAGTCATTGTCCTAACAAGTGCATCAACATTCCACACATATCTAAAATAATTTTCATTAAATTGAAATCTAAAATATATTGCATAAATTTGTTAAAATAACAGTTATTATCAAACTCCTGTCAAAAACAAGGCACATGTTGTGTCTTGATGTGCTCAGATTCATTTGACATCTTTTCTTTGGTTTTGCCTTTTTTGTGAAATGGAGGAGTCTATGATAGGTGTATAAATCTATTTACATTTGCTTAAAAAATACAACTTAATCATAAGTATATATTATAAGTTATAAATCCTAATACTATCCCTTCTAGTTTTGGCATTATTTATTCAGTTTGTTTACTTTGCTTTACTGGCTGTTGCAGCACTCACAGGGCAGACCTATCGAACCAAGGTATAATAGATGTAATACATCAATACATTTGAGCTGAACAGCTTTAATTAGGCCTTCCCGGTCATTTCATCAATTCATTCTAGTACCACTGGGATTTGGCTAATACCATGCCTCCTGTAGTGCATGAGAATTACAACACTTCAGCAGGTTCTGCCAGTCACATCAGAAGGTTAGACAGTGAAATGCTAATTCATAGCTAAGTGTCTATTATTAAGCAGCATTGCCACCAGAATATTAACCTTTGGATGATGTCTCTAAAGCTGCTAAAAATATTTGCAAAACAAATATGCTTTGTTATTGGCTGTTCTAGTAAAGGAATAACCATCTTATTCTTTGTGGATGTTCTTTTCATTTTTAAATAATATCAGGATTAGGTATATTGATTGAATTCTCTATTTTTAAGAGAAAAATGGAATACAGACCCTAAGTTGTTATTTAATTTGGTGAATTTCACTTAAATGATTTAAACTTATAGCCATTGAAAATTATTAGTATACAGTATAAGATGTTATCCTCTCCAACAAATAATCTAATCAAATAAATTGTCAGAAAAGCATTATTGTTTTAATCAAGTGTCATTTTGCTTGCAGCAGTTCACCACATTTATATTTAGTAACATACTTGATGTTTAAATAAATATGGGTCTATGAATTAGAAATCCAGCAGCATATATTTGAAGTTCTTGTATTATTCAGCCATTACCTTTCACTTTTCAATTGTTATACACAATATAGATGCAATTTAAATTCTGCCACAGTAACATATTCACTAAGAAAAGAAAGAAATAGAGACCTCCAAACTGTGCAGTGTCTTTAAAAGGTTACCTCTGTTTCTTCAGTTTCATATGCAAAGCAGGGCTCTCAAAGGGGACATTGCCTCTTAAGCATTCAGCGCACACTTTGCCAAACCCTGTATTACACAGAGTAATGAGTGATGATTTCCCAGCTCACATTTGTATTCAATTGGCATTTTGTTATTCCTATTATTACCGAAGGCTGTTTGTCAAGCTCAGATATATTTAAAAAAGATAACCAAATGGCTGAGAGAGCGAGTGAAAGAACTAGCCAAGTGGATAGCAATCACATTTAGTAGCACATGTTTTATTCTTAGACATATTCAAGATGTATATCACAATTACACATCATTACTGCCACATATTTCCACTACAGATGGAATGGATATATTTGAGTGTGCAAACTACTATAGTGCACACTATATCCATGTGGTGGGTTTTCCAGGGCTGGTTCCATTAGGATTTCACACAATGTGCAATCTGATCATAAGCAATTACCTGAACTACAGCAGGTGATATCTGCAACAGAGCTATAAAATCCTGCACAGCTTGATTTTTATTTGACAGAAACAAATATTAATGTTCCCTGAAACACTTGATTAATTAGCCAATGCAGCATGCTCAGAATAATGCCACATCCAATAAAGAGAAAATTACTATCAAAGCTACTGTGCTTGAAGTGAAGGTTTCAATGTGGTGTTAGGTAATGTACAAAAAAACTGCAATAGAACACTTTATACTGATGAGAAACTATGGGTCGTCTGTACTAGGCTACCAAAGTGAACATGTATTTTTAAAGAATACATTATAGATTTTAATTCCTCAGGCCATCTAAGTTTTTAAATTTGGGTACCCACATTTAAAAACCAGGAATAAATATACTCTATTAATAAATATTATCTATGTGAGCAGCCAAAATTAAAAGAAATATTATCTATATAAGTACATTTGTAAACTGGTTGGTGTATAAGCTAGTCTGAGGGTCATCACACACAAAGCCTTTTGCTTATTTTGTTTGTTTGATAAATTTGATGTAGTACCACAATGTCTTTGTGCTTAATTCCACTTTTTTTTTTACAATATATTTAAATATCATGCTCCAATAAAAGAGGACAAAAATGTGCTGTTGCCTGTTGTGCTCACCCGTGTGGTATTTCAGCAAGTTGACTCACCATATTATATGCCCTTAAATAATAATGAGAATTTTAATGATTGTTGCATGCTCGTAACTCCATTTTGAAAATGTCTAGGTGTATATCAGTCAGAAACTGGCTTATTCTAGATTTTTATGTAAAGCTTTCAATGACTTAAGGTAAAAAAGAATGAGATCAGCCATTTAGCATCTAATTGTTAAGGCAACATGCTAGAGCAGTGGTTATATTTGCTGCCTTATAGTACCCGAGTCCTAAATTTAAATTTACCTTTAATAAATAAGTTGGATGCATTGAATGAATTTCTTTCATTTTTTAAACTACTTCTTATGTTCAGTAATTGTCATTTTGTTCCGGGGGATCAGATAAAAAGATTATCTACCCACATGGGGGCAAGTCTACAGATTAGCAAGCAGTGGCAGCCTATGGCACTTGGCCTCCACAACACAGCCAATCTCTCAGCCTGCAAAATAATTAAAAGTTTTATTCAGCAATATGTGACCATTCCACCTCTGCTCCTTAACTAGGCATGAACATTTTTATTAAAAAATGATATTTATGTGCAAAAAGAAACAAACTCTTGCATACATCATAAGCCCGCGCATGTTGAAGCTGACAGTATTCCCACAGAATCTGCTCAAATACAGAATATTAATATGCTGCTTTTGGAGGTGAGGAAGCAAGTTTCTTTTTCTAAGTAATTTGTGAAGTTCAAGCTGAATGTATGCCGGGTTGTATTTCGTTAATAGTGTTGATCGGTGAAATTTGGCGAAGCATTTATCGCAGGTATTGTGTAGCATTAAGCCAGAGCAGTCCTGACATTTGTCAGTCTCACCTTGGCATCACAGATGACAGGTAAGTTAATTGGTGTAACTGCTTTCAGTTAATAAAGCAGCTTCATTTTTGTTAGCAGCACTTACTGCAATATGAGGGCAGTCAACAAGACACTGCTGCAAATTTTTTTCTATATTCACCTCTACACTCGCATCATATGGAATCTGAATGTTGTGTCTTTTCGGCTGGTTTATGACTTCCAGCACAGCAGTCCTGATAGAACAGAAGCTTGACTGAGATATTCCTAACCTGCCAAACAGTTCCCTCTGGTAGGTTCCTGTTGCCAGAAAACCAACTCTTTTTAAAACCTGGCAGTCAGTCTATCTCATACTGGGCCCAATTCAACACATTGTTCAAAAAGAATTGACATTGGGAGCCTAAATCGACTCATAAGTCAGTCATCATTATTGACATCATCATATCGGTCCCTAAAAACTTGTTCCCTTTATACATGTATGTGACCATTTGCATTTCGTCAAGCAGTGACAAAGAAACATGGTATTTATAGCTTTCTGTACACAGGGAGTAAATCACATGCATTTACTGACAACAAATTATTGCATTGTTTTGTAAGACAAGTGACTACAGGTAGCCTATATAATCTAAGGAAAGCACAAGTTCTTCAGTGCAAATACACAGCATTGAACCTCTTAAACGGTAATAACAACAGAGTGTAATGTCCTATTTATCAGTTTTGACATTTAATATATTTGTCACATCAGCACACGTTATACTAATGGCTCAGTGATATGAATTATTATACGCCAGTCCTTATTTTGCTGGCTTTGATGCAATCCCCTACTTGATCAAGGGTGTCTTCAAAAGGTTGCATACAGTCGGGTTAGACATTTCAGGCAAAATCATCATGGGTTTTTGCAGCGATCACAACTTTTATAGCTGTTTCGGAAATAGGGAGGCCTCTAACTTCCTTTGCCTGGACATACCCATTGTACCACCTATAGTGTCAATGTTCTGTAATTATTACATCTTTTCTTATGTTAATAATACATATTACTTTATATGTACATTGTTTTCTCATCTTATCAGATCATTTGCGACATCCATCAACATAAAAGGTACAAGTATAACCTCTTAAGTTCTTTTTGTAGCGGAGGATAGAAAGAAATGTCAAAACTAGTTATGTAACTGTTATCTATAATCTCTTACTTGTTTTAATGTCAATATGCTATCTTGCATATTCAACCATTGGGACCTCTATCAGCAGTCTGCTTGCTGACTGGGACTGTCTTTTCCTTTCACTCCTTTACTTTAACTAACCTTTATCACCAATAATTGACCTTGCAGAGCATCCTTTCTACTCTTAAGGGACCACAGCGAGACATGAAATGAACAATAAAGTACTGGGAAATGCTAGTAATCAATAATCAGACAGATACATTGCGTTTAACTTTCTACATAATAATATTTACTTGCATAATAACCAAGAGCAGCAAATATAGGCAGTACAGAATTATAAACCCTGAGTGGGGTTGTGCAGTTCTCATGAAATCTCAGATGGCAGTTTGTTAGAATATAGTTTATAATACACTAACTGGAAAGTGAAAAGAAAGATTTCTTGGCAAAGAAAGAGCTGCTTTGCAGGTGTCCTGCAGCTAAGCAGAAATGCAAATTCCATTTAAAGGTCTGTGGATTTTCTCAAATTTCCATTAAGGCAGCAAAAGAACCAGGAAGTAAGGGAAGTCTCTGAAATACTATGGAGTTCATGTATGTGATAAACTCCCAACAATCCACTAAGTAACGTGGTGGTGGGGTGGAGGGTCCTGAAATTATTTTTGGGTGAGCGTATGCTGGCCAAATGAACTCCTAGATCCTGGCCTCTTGTATCATGTTGTTTTTCAATTTCCTAAAATGTACATTTATAAGGTAAATAAAAAATGTTTTTTAAATTATTTAAAAGAAATTTAAATTAAATTACCCTATTTAGACCTGCCTGTGTGGGGAATCAGGCTCAGAATGTGTAGTATATAAGTGTAAATATATCAGTCTTAAATTAAAGCCACAGGCTGTTATAGTACATCAAAAGTAACTAGCTTGAATATGACTGCTGATGCACATAATTCTCTGGAAAGTTCTGGCGCTTCATTTCCTTTCAGTATAGTTATTATTGTTTAACTTTAAAAGCCAAATCCAGAAACTCTCATTGTCAGCTAATAGTCACAGTTCTCCTAACCAGGCCTTTTTGGAAAGTAGCCTCTGTGCCTTATCTGACAAAAATTCACCAAGTGACACCCCAGAGATGTCTACTCGTGGTACCAGTTAAAATGATTGCTTGAAAAAACAGTCATAACTCAATAACTGACAATCTTGATCGACAAAACTTTGCACTATTTGTGAACCAGTTATGTGCAATTATATGTTCTTGGGGGTTAGGTGCACCCATTACAATCCTGGTCAGCGTGAAAAGTAACACTGCATTATGTAACGCCCCAAATCCTCCCAGAATTACGCCTCTTTGAATATGCAAATCAATATAAATCGCCCTTAAGCTCAGCCTTCTGTGAAAAGACAATGGGAAAAGCACGGGGGAAAATATAAGAATTTCAGTGAATACCAAGTGGAGGCAAAGAAAAAACATACTACAGTGGAACCTCGGTTTACGAGTAACTTGGTTTACGAGTGTTTTGCAAGACGAGCAAAAATTTTTAATAAATTTTGACTTGATAAACGAGCGATGTCTTGCAATACGAGCAGTATGGATACACTTTGTCTGCAGAGCGTCATGTGATCACAACTGAGCTGATGGTTCTTCTCTCTCTCTCCTTATCTCGCTCGCTTGCCCAGCACCTCTCTCTCTCCTAATCTTGCTTGCTCGCCCAGCGCGTCTCTTTGTTTACAGCGTGTCTCTCTGTCTCTCCTTATCTCGCTTGCTCTCCCAGCGCATCTCTCTGTTTACAGCGCGTCTCTCTCTCTCTCCTTATCTCGCTCGCCCAGCGCGTCTCTCTGTTTACTACAGCATTGTGACTGTGTGTGTGCGCTGTGAAGTGCGAGTCCCCATCTTGCTCCCCAAAACACGAAGCTGAGTCTCAGTACTTTAACACTAGTTTTATTCAGCTTGAAACAGCAACAGCGCTGTTATTTATTGCAGCGGGATCTTTATAATGTTCCTTGTATGACCCATTGACGACAGGCTTATAGCATGTCTGCGATCTTTTTGGATGCGCTTATACGGCGAACTGCTACAGCGCTGGGAGACTGCAATTGCTTTGGGACACTCTTCCGCGTGTCTTCCTGTTGGGTGGAATCCCACATGAGTTTAGAAACTCACACCAGCCATGATTCTTTTTAAAGGTAAAGTGCAGGTTAATTTGTATTATGTATTTTACTTTATATTTTGTCTTAATCATTTTTATATGAATAGTTTTGGGTTGTGGAACGAATCATCTGAGTTTCCATTATTTCTTATGGGGAAATTTGCTTTGATATACGAGTGTTTTGGATTGCGAGCATGTTTCTGGAACGAATTATGCTCGCAAACCGAGGTTCCACTGTATTTATTTAATTAAACCGTGGTATAATCAACAAAAGGAAGTTGATCGAGTGACATAACGTTTTGGAGAAACTTGAAAGCTCACGTTCACAAAGTCGCACAGTGCCAGAAGTAAAAAAGAAATCACATATCAAAGTCACCGAGAAAAGGTGAGTTGCAGCCCACTGTCTGAGTGTCATATGAAAGCTTATTAGGGTACGGAGAAAAAAAAGGCACACAGTGGGTAAAAAGCACGAAATGTCAATTTCAATCTTGAAATTTCCACTTTAATCACGCAGTTTATTTTGATATTAAAGTAGAACATCATAAACTTCATCTTAAAATCGTGTAATTAACCAGTTTCTCAGATCACATTGTAATTAAAGTAGCATGTTAATGCTTTGTTTTGTATGTGATCTTCTGTGCTCAATGTGTGTGAATCACTACTTGCTTCTTAAACCGGCTCTCTTCCTCCGACTGGACACAAAATCCATTACATTTGTGATATTACAGCTCTCTGAATAACTAAAATACTGAGATGTATACGTGATGTCATTTTCATGATGATAGGAGTTAAAGCACGTTATTAAACATGTGTTTCACTTCGATGAAATAATTTTATTGCACCAGTACAATCAGGGGCGGCTCTAGGCTTGTGGTGGCACTGGGCAGAGGAAGAATCGGTGGCTCCTTCGCCCGCCTGTCAGTAAGGTAGCTTATGCACAGTGGATGGCTACGTCCATTGTGGACACTGCATAGCCGCCTCGTGCTCATGACACAAGCATTTAACTTTTGCCGAAATTTGTCGCTGTGTTTTTAGCTGTGTTGTTATTTTCTCTTTCTGTTTTATATTCAATATATATTGGCGTCCTTGCTTTTCTTTCTCCAAGTAACCGATCGCCACACAATCAGCTCTGTAATAGACGTTAAGCCATTTGTAAGCTTAGAGCACCAATTCTTCAAAACATTTAAGGAACATTGAAATATCTTCGTAATACATGTTTAATTATTCTATCCTTCACGACAGTCCCAGTGAAGAATATAGGTTATTTAAATGAAGTTAAAGTTTTATCTGTATAATATAATAAACATATTTTGCTGCATTTCATCTTAAAAATGATATCAACATCATATGTAAATACGCGCTTTATAAAGTGGCTCAGATTGTGTAATATTAGAACTGTAGTGCAAGTTTACAGGGAGGTAATTGTACTTATAAGTACAAACAGTTCTACAAGGAGCACTTGATTGAGTGCGTTTAAAGTTCTTGGGAAGAAACTGTTTCTGAACCGCGAGGTCCGTACAGGAAAGGCTTTGAAACGTTTTGCCGTGGCTGAGACAGCGTGTGCTTGAAGCTGTATATCGATAATTCTCTTTCCGATCAGCTGCTGCTGTGATTCACACTCAGATACAGTGATATAAATACTCTGAGTGTTGCAGTGAGAGCAATATGGAAAAAGATGATCCGCTGTGGCAACTCTGAACGGGAGCAACTGAAAGAAGAAGAAGGTGCAGTGAGAGTAACAACGCTAAAGCAGTTATGGTATTTTGAATACTATGGCTGTTCCCTCTACCATTATATTGTTACAAGTTAATTACAATCAGACGCATTACACTAATAAACAATATGCCGTTAGTTTCAGTGTATTTATAAAGCCGCATCAGGAAAATAAGGTGTAACCACATAGGAACAGTAGCATTGCTTTGACACTGGGTACTGCCAGTCTGCAAAACCGAGTGGAGAACTTGCGTACTACAAGCTATGAGGTACCGTGGAAAAGTGCTTGGCTTTACACTAAGTGTAGGTTTTACACATCACGATTTGAACGTGGAAAAGTTCTTGCGCAACATTTCTGTGCGTCCACACCATTTATACATGAGGCCCCTGGTGGGAGGGCAAGTGAAGCGAGCAGGTTGTATATAATGCTATTTTCTTTAGATAAAATCAATAATAATAAAAACAGCTAACTAATTTATTATGGTATCAGCATTTCTTACAACTGGAAAGTAATAATTTTTGTGAAGAAAAAGTCTTTAGCTTTTATTAGTTTCTTCCTAAATCCAGTAAGAAGGTTCAGAGTGGCATCTCACATGAACACACATAAACTGGTTAATGGGTTGAGTTAATCCAGATTACTTGTGAGCATTTGAATGCTACAATGAAGGCAACAGAAGTTTAATAACTAGCTATACAACTTAGCCATCTTGACCACATAAATTGAAAAGATCAGAAATCATGTTATTTGCTTTTTTACAATAGGAGAGAAAAAAGATCCGTCTAAGCCAAGAGATATAATTCAACAGTTTTTTGCCTATAGAAGAGAAAAAACTTAAACTAAGCTATTGTAATTTTATGTTTTGTGTAATCCGTTATATATAGTGCCCATATATCTCTCTATCTATCTCTCTCTCTTTCATATATATACTGCATCTATAAAAAATTCAACGTTTGTCTTCTGTTCATGAGAGAATTAGTTAACGGCTTTAGATCAGGCTTTTTTCTATCATTTGTTTGAACATTCTGGTTGATTTTGTGACTTCTGTCATTGTGCTAAATTCACTTGCAGGAGCGATTTATTTGTGCTAATCCAAGACAGAGGCTACGGGCTATGTGGAGGGGGAAGTGTGATGTCAGGATTGGGGAGCTGGGCAGGGCCTTCCTCAGTCATGTATCAGCCTTGGACCTTACCATGCTTCCACATAGCTAGTGAATGACAGAACTACTTAACAGACTTAGATAAGGTTTTTTTCTATAATTTGCTTGAACATTCCAGTTGATTTTGCGCTAAGTATTATCGTTCTCTTGCAGGAGCGATATGGTCGTGCTAATTTGAGACAGTTGCTATGGGCCAAGGGGATGGGGAAGCCAGGCAATGCCCTCCTTGCACACAAACCAGCCTCTTTTCGAATTTGTCTGCCTAGTAAACAGCTAATATATATATATATATATATATATATATATATATATATATATATATATATATATATATATATATATATATATATACAGTATATATATAGTGACATGCGGCTGGGAGTAAAGCCCAGCCGGGACGCCCAGGAGGACCGGAAGAGGGCTTGTACCTCCTCCAGACTGCGAGGGGGCGACCGCCCTGGTTGTATTGGGGGCCATGGGTAGAGGTTACCTGGTTTCCCGATGCAGCAGTTTCCAGCTCAGGTACATGACGGGGTGTTCAACACCGTCGACACTTTGGCTCAGCACTGCTCCCAGGCCTGTGTCCGAAGCGTCCATCTGGAGTATGAAAGGAGGTGAAAAGTTGGGTACTTTCAACACGGGTGCTGACGTAAGGGCCTGTTTTAGGTCACAAAATGCAGCAGCAGTCTTGTCAGTCCATACCACATGGTTTGGAGCCCTTTTCTTTGTTAAGTCTGTCAAGGGTGCTGCTCTCTCAGAGAACCGGGTTACAAACCGGCGGTAGTACCCGGCCAAGCTGAGCAAAGCCTGCACTTGCCGCTTGGTAATCGGACGGGGCCAGCTTAATATGGCATTAACTTTGGAACACTGTGGCTTCACGGCACCCCAACCCACTAGGTAGTCCAAATACTTAGCCTCTTTTAACCCAAAGAAACACTTCTTGGGATTAATTCGAAGCCCGGCTTCACCCAGCGCCCAATACCGTTTCCACCTGCCGCGTGGTCCTTCCATATGCTGGAATAGATGACAACATCGTCCAAATAGGCAGCACTAAACGTGTTATGAGGCTGGAGCACTCTATCCACCAGACGCTGGAAGGTTGCTGGCGCCCCATGTAACCCGAATGTGAGGACCCGGTACTGCCAGTGCCCACTGGGAGTGCTAAACGCGGTCTTCTCCTTCGCGGAGTCCGTTAAAGGAACCTGCCAGTACCCCTTCGTCATGTCAAGTGTGGTCAAATATTCCGCCTGTCCCAGCCTCTCTAGGAGGTCGTCCACGCGAGGCATCGGATAGCCGTCAAACTGGGAGACTTGATTCAGCCAATGGAAGTCGTTGCAAAACCTCCAACTCCCGTCGGGCTTACTGACCAAGACAATTGGACTGGACCAGGGACTATAACTTTTCTCAATCACACCTAGATCCAGCATGCGCTTGATCTCAAGCTCCACCTCTGCCTTCTTTTCCTCGGGAAGCCGATATGGGCGTTCTCGCACGACAACCCCAGGTTCTGTCACTATGTCGTGCGCAATCAGAGAGGTCCATCTAGGCTGCTCACTCACTACCTCCGGAACTGACGAGATCGCTAATTCTAGCTCTTGTCTTTGTTTAGCATTCAAGTCGGGTCCGAAGTTAAGGCGGTCTGTCTGAGCAAAGAAAGAGCGGGGCTGAGCAGAGGAGGGATCAGAATCCCTCTCCTTCCACGGCTTCAGCAAGTTGACATGATACACCCGCTCGCTCGGCCGACGATTGGGTTGTTTCACCAAATAATCGACGAGCCCTTTCCTCTCCTTAACTTCATACTGGCCTTGCCAGTGGGCAAGAAACTTAGAATGCGAGGTAGGAACCAACACCATGATGCGATCCCCCGGTTGGAACTCCCGGAGAGTCGTGCCACGGTCATAATAGTGGGCCTGTGCTGCTTGCGCCTCTTCCATGTGACTTTTTAACAAAGGTCGGATTTTTCCAAATCAATCGCGTAACTGCGCGATATACTCCAATATATTGCTAGATGGGAGAGCCTCTCCTTCCCATCCCTCTTTTAAGACATCCAATAGCCCTCGGGGTTGTCGGCCATATAACAATTCAAAAGGGGAGAACCCCGTAGAGGCTTGTGGAACTTCCCGATAAGCAAAGAGCACGAGGGGGAGGAGCTGATCCCAGCCCACTGACAACCTTGCGTAGCATCTGCTTGAGAGTTTGGTTAAACCTCTCGACAAGGCCGTCAGTTTGAGGATGATATACTGCGGTTTTTAGGTGCTTTATTTTAAGTAACTTGGCCATTTCCTTGAACGTTGCCGAGGTAAAGGGTGTCCCTTGATCCGTGAGGACTTCTTTAGTGATCCCTAGATGTGCGAAGACTCCCACTAGTTCCCGTGCGATCGCTTTACTAGTAGCAGAGCGCAATGGAACTGCCTCTGGATATCGCGTAGCATAATCCACGAGGACTAATATATATTTGTGTCTTCGAGCTGAGGGCTCCAGAGGTCCTACTATATCGACCCCAATACGCTCAAAGGGAACATTAATCAGGGGGAGGGGAATGAGAGGAGCACGGTCCCTCCTAGGAATTTGCCGTAATTGACATTCTGCACAAGATATGCAAAAACGGCGAACCTCCTCATTAATTCCTGGCCAATAAAATCGGAGCTTAATGCGCTCTAATGTCTTTTCGGTGCCTAAATGGCCTCCCGTGAGGTGGGCGTGTGCCATCTCGCAAACCTGCCGCCGGTAGGTTCGTGGGATTAGCAACATCTTCCGCACCCCGCCCTCATGCTCTGCTATTCGATATAACAGATCATTGTCTAATACAAAGTGGGGCCCGCGTGGCATGGGCTGATGAGTGCGTTGGCCATTGACAAGCACGACTGCATTTTTTGCAAACTTCAGGGAGTCATCATTCCATTGTTCTCTCCTGAAAAATGCCAGCGTTTGTTAAATTGAAAGTGCATTTCGGAGAGAGGGTCCAGTCTGACCTCAAGGGGCGGGGAGTCCTCCCGCCTCGTCGAGGCCCGGGTTATTGACGTATCTAAGTGCGACGGCCCAGGAGTCTCCCCATCCTCCTCGCAGTCTTTCGTACCTGTCTCCGCCGGCTGTTTACACGGCGTGGAATCAGCTTGAGTCGGGTTATCCCCTTCCATAACTAGGCCTACAGGAATAAGGGGAGCAGTTATTCGCACTCCGCATTTACTATCAGACCAGTCCCACCCTAGGATCACAGGAGAAGGTGGGTGTGACCCACCACGGGGAACTTTTTTACTAAGCCTTCATAACTTATAATACAGAGGGCAGTCTTGTATGTCCTTGTTTCCCCATGTATGCAGCGTATACTGGTCTTTTTCCTCATCCACTATCCCGGTAGTACGTAACGGCAATCAATAATGGAGATGTTGCTGCCGGAGTCTAGAAGGGCTGTAACTCGAAATCCATTTAGAATCACTACTCCCGTATGACCAGTAGCCACGGGGTTCGTAAGTGCACACAACCGTCCTCTCCCCTTCCACTCGCATTCCCCCGCGCGAGCGACCCACCCTGCGCCCCAGGGACATCAGAGCAGGCTTCGGTTTATGTGGAAGGGACTTATACAGTGGAACGTAATTTCTACGGAGTCCACTAGAGGACCGTTCTGCTCCCACAGATTGTGAGGCTGGCTTAGTTGTTAATTGAGTTATTAACTCATCCATAGAATTAGTCTCCCCAGACCGGCTGGGTAAAAGTAGCGGGAAGACCATTAATTAAGATGAAGCAGGCTACCTGCTGCACAATTTGCAGGGTAGTTGATTCGAATGGCTTCAGCCATGAACCTACGGTTTCCCAGAGAGCATAAGCTTGCTCCCGGGTTGATCTCTTTGGATCATATTCCCAGCTTTGCAGGTGCTTTACCTGCTGGTCTGGGGACAGCCCGTATGTCTCAGGAACCGTGGTCCCAACGGACAGCTCAGTCCTCTCCTCTGAGAGAACATAGTAAGCCCTTTTCGTTTTCCCCACAGGAACCAGTCCACGTCGGTGGGTCTCCTCCACATTCTTCTTGTGTAGGACTAGGGGCTCGTTTCCCTTGCTGGAAGCGAAGCCTGCACCGTGTCGTTCTGGACCGCCGAGCAGGCCCCCCACCCGGAAACACGGCCCCGGTACTCTCCTACCTGAGTAAATTCAAGGTTCCGTCCTGGTTTCTTCTGGGAAGGTTTCTTCCTGCTGACTACGCCACTGTGATAAGAATGAGTCGGAGACATCATAAAGATTTGGGGCAGCCACCCATATAACTGAATCGGCTGCTAAAGTAGTTGTAAATAGCACGATGTGCTTAGTTCAGAGTCCAGAGCAGAACTGCCTGTACTGAGGCAAGATGGCAGTTTTAAAGGGCTGGAAGGGAAGTGACATCATCCATACCGGAACTGGGAGTGGTGTCCTTGTGCCGGAAGTGATATCATCCTTGGGGCCGGCAACAGGCGGGATTTCCCGGGAAAGGTCTGCAAGGGACTGAGAGAGAAAGTTAGTACACTCCGCCACCCCCTGGCCTGGCGTAGAATTATTAGTGTTTAGGCCCTTCAGCTGGTTCCCATGCACACGTGTGTGACAATACTATATATATATATATATATATATATATATATATATATATATATATTGTGAACTTGGCCCGGACACAGACAGGCGGACATCTTGTTTAAAACCACCACATGTTTATTTACAGTATTTACACTAATAATAATGGTCACAAAGACCCCAGTCCATTGGTCACACAGACCTAGTCACGTGCACAAACCCCAAACCAATCACAGTCCTGGCCACAATGCCTTGTCTTCGGGCCGCCTCCACAGCTCCTCTTGCCTCGTCCTCCTTCCACCCAACTCTAGCCTCGAATGAATGGAGACGGCCCCTTTTATAGAGGACCCGGATGAGCCACAGGTTTTCCCGGCATTCCTCCTCTAGCCACGCCCCAGCGTGGCGGAAGTGCCGGCTGTCCTCCCGGCTGCTCTCCGGGCGCCGTCATAAATCTTCCCCCCAGCACTTCCTGGTGTGGCGGAAGTGCTGGGGCAACAAGTCTCCAAGACATCGGGGCGCCTCCTGGCGGTGACCACGGGCCCCTACAGGGAAAGGCTTCCATGCCCTTGACCTGTGGCCCCAAAGCAACCGGAAGGCAAACCCCGTGATCCAGGCAGGGCTCTGACCCTCTTACGGCCCCTCCTGGCGTCCCGGCCGGGTCATGGCCCCTGGCATCCCTGACATATATATATATATATATATATATATATATATATATATATATATATATATAAACTTGCATATGTCCAACTTCTATTATCCTTATGTTATGAATAAATGTATTTGGTTTATTGCAGCAAGCATGTGTGGATTACTTTTTGAACGTTCAAACTACAACAAAGTAAAGGTATTTAATGTAAAATTTTGTCGAATTCTGAACATTGTATAGATCACTACATGTTTCAGGTGTACTGGCTGGAAGGTGAAACATAGATACTTGGGTGTGCAGAAGTTAAAATCTTCTCATACTACATTAATTTGGCATCCCTTGGCATCCCTAGGTTGGCATTTTACTAGTTTTTTTATTTTATTTTATTACTTCTATTGCCAAAGTTAACACTGATAATTAACTAATTGATTAACATCAGTCAATAAATTCTTCTTCTAACACCTCACACATCTGCTGCAATCTCTGGTCCTTCCTGCACTGTTAATTTTCCCTAGGTAAGATTAGTAATGTGCCAATTATGGTATGTGTACTTATATAGTATTAAAACAATACTTGTATTATCTAATATCTGATATCTAGTTTCTACTTCATTATTTCTTAGAACTTGAACATAACTTAGTTAGGTGAAACTGGGTACTCATTTGCTTATTGACCTTTGGGCTTAGCAGTTACATGTGTGGGTGTTATTGGAATGACTGGCATCCTGATCTTAATCTAAGCCATTAATTAATTTTGGACATCTGCTAGCCATGAATTAATCACAGCAAATGCTGCTTTTTTGAAACAAGGAATCTCACAAGTCTCTTGTTTTAACCAGATATAGACATTGAGGCTGAATTAACCTATTTAAGATTTTATCTCAGGTTATAATTGAATTTTGTGGCCAGAAGTTAGTTAGTTAAGCTGGTTGAATATACTGTATGAGAAAAGAGACAAAAGCTTTCATTTGAGAAAATTATGATGCGACTAGTTAAAATAAAAAGTAGTCGTTGAAAGACTTCATTATTTTTCTTGCAAGCATCCAATAACTAACATGGGATTAGTGTGGCAATTCCCAGAAAAGGAATTTTAAATTCCTCAAAGACCTCAAAGGAAGAGATAAGGGGAAAAAAATTTCACCAAATTATCCTTTAGCTTCACCATCCTTTTAGGAGGTGTACAATAAGTTCAGGCTTGTTTCAGTCATGTTTTTTGATTGAGTTCATTGTGATGGTAAATGTCTTAGTAACAATAAGGCTGCAGAAATACCAAATACTTTGGACATGGCAGATGGTGTGCCTTTGTATGCTGATTGATCTGAGCCCACAATAGTCTTTCCAGCATCATCAAACTGTTTAGAAATGTCAAAGCTAAGATGACCACAATGGATTTTATTAAATTATGGTGGCTCACTGTTTCTCTTCAAAGAACTATTGTGTACTGTATTAAATTTGAATTTGAGTGTTTTGTATGTCAAAGACAGAATTGTAATCAAACTGAAATATGTTGGAATGCAGTCTGTTGAGTTCATGATATTCTAGGCTCATAAAATCTCAGCATACAAGCACATAGCTAAGATTTAAACACAACCACCCCCCCCCCCAAAAAGAACACTGAACGTCACTAGATTAATAATTAAGGAAAAGTGTTTAAGATAAAGTATAAGCATGTGCAAACATGCTTTCCTTACTACTGGTAGATATAGCCAACACACAAATTCATAAAAAAAGATGAGAAGTTCTAAATAATACACTTTTTTAAAATATGACTTGCATATATTGCAGCTTCCAGTTATGAAGAGGTATTGCATTACTTAATCTTAATTTTCATGTCATGGCACTGTCAAAGGATAACATACTGGGCATTAGATAATGGACTGATTCTATGATCTTGCACATAATCAAAGGATTTTACCAATTCTAGATATATTTGTTTTTAAATTTGGAGAAGGTGTTTGACACTGCCAGAATTGCAACTAAGATCAGCAAGTGAGAACTGTGTCTCCATTCTTAGCATTAATTTGGCTTTTTTCTTTTATGTGGAGTTTTGACTCCAATTTGGGTGTGTCTGAACTTTTGCCATTTTTCTGATTCTCGGGAACAGGCTATTAGGGGCCAGGTAAGGGTTGGGGTTTAAAGGAACTTTTCCTGATGTTTGCAGAAGGTACCCCGACAGCAGCTGACTCAGGAACAGATCCGGCCACAACATGGCAAAGTCGTATAGCAGTCACATTCTTTTTTTGACTCCGTAACAAATCCGTCTGTATTCCGGCAAGCTCAGTTCGTGCTTCTGTGGGAGGGACAAATGGATCCGCCCACATTTCGTCATGTAGATTAATTGACAGTTCAATCTCTTTCCACGAGAGCTTAAGTTAACGTGAGCGTAACACGCTTATGTTTTGAGTTCGCGCTCAAATTTGCGCGCCACAACGAGCAGTCTGAAAACATTTACAGACAACGGAATTGTTTTTGGAGGAAGTGAGTCAAAAATTCATTTTTAACAGTTGTGAGAAGTTCAAATGCTTTTTATATATAGTTAGCACTGCTAATTATTTTTAATGTGTCGCTATCATAGCAGGTTAAGATGAAATGTAATGAATTATGTTAACATGTCACTGTAATCATTTTTAGTATTTGTACATATTTAGGCCGCAATGTTAAATTCATGTGCTGAATATTTTAGGCTCCACCAAATAAGGGTTAGTAGGCGCTGTGTTCAAAATAATTTATTAAACGTTTTGTGTTAAACGTGGGCTTATTTCAGATACGCTAGAGAAAAAAAACGATTTAAGACATCATTATTTTCCTACCTTTTTGTTTTTCCCATGTAAGTGGCTTCGTGACCGCTGGAGAGGGTTACGTTAGTAAATCGTCAAAGCGCTGGGCTTTGTGAGATGTCAGAGGACCTACTAGTGAATCGAGCGCGACCGTCCGTTTGGGAAAAGAGGGTTGGGTGTTTGTCCAGCCAATACGGGGAAATGTGGTTTAGGCGAACCGCCAGTCATGAAACACTTTTAATTGAACGAACCTGCGCCTGTGGTAGTTTTAAACTTTTTCAGTGTCGGTTTAGTTTATGGAAGGTTACACAATTTAGTCTTTTCTGAGTTCTTCACTTTAATAAAGTGCTAGGATTCGGGTTGCACTCCTAATATTTGTACAAAAATTACATGATAAAAATATATAAACGATTTCTTTAATTTAGATACAAAAAGTACTAATGTTAATGTCTTTTTATTTAAAATATTTTAGCAGAATCCTGATGGGGATATATACTTTAACTAGCAACATTTATCAAGCATAATCTGTACATTACATGTATTTTCTCTGTCCTTTTAAAGTTAACGGTTGTGAATATTCAAATTAGAATGGTAAATATATATTCACATATATTGTATCTTGCTGGCTTCTGCTAAATAATAAAAAAAATCCTTGTAAATTATTAGTATCTTTTTTGTTATATTACAATTTAAGTGATATAGGTTACAATTTAACTGAGGGCGGCATGGCAGGAGTGCTGCCTCGCAGTAAAGAGACCACAGGGTTCACATCCCAGGTCCTCCCTCTGTGCAGTTTGCATGTTCTCCCCCCTGTCTACATGGGTTTCCACTGGGTACTCCAGTTTTCTCCCACAGTACACAGACATGCAGATTAGGTGGATAAAATAAATTGTCCCTAGTGTATGGTTGGTGTGTCTGTTCACCCTGCAATGCACTGGCACCCTACTATCCAGGGTTTGTTCCTGCCTTTCACCCTATACTAGCCAGGATAGGCTCCAGCAACCCCCACAACACTGCTCATCGTGTTAGAAGATGACTGACTGACTGACAATTTAAGTGATATGGAGACATTTACCTGTCAGTAATGATTTCATTTATTATTTGTGGTGGCTTTTGTATAACCCTGGTACACGTTTAAAAAGCTGTTAACTAAATGTGTTTGTAGATCTGTTTTGTTTAAGCAAGGATCATCTGCAGTAGTAGTCTTTATTTCATTACCTCTTGCATTATTGCTGATAGGTAGTAGCTATTTTTGTCATTTTCTTATTTACTTAATGCAAACCAGGGTTGCATGTGCTGCTGGATCCTATTCCAATTAGCATTGGGCCAAAGGCAGGAACAAATCCAGGACAGGGCACCAGGGCTATTTTTGTTTTAATGTCTACAGTAAAGATAACAGCATTTAATGTTTGAATTTTTTTTTTTTTTTGTATAAATTAAAATGTGGAATTTAAACATTTTTTTTCTATGGCTAATGGATAAACTTGCTGCACATTGCAAACTACCATACAAAGCTTATCTTTAATCCATAGTCAAAAAAGCATTCTTGGTTTTATTAAAATGAGGGGTGAGGATGTGCTAGGTGGTATCACCTGCTGTTTAGGTAATGCATTTTGTGTGCAACATGTAAATATTATGTTTATTTTGAGCATTGTCTTTTTTTTCTTTTGCAGGATGTTTCTGGTAGTTCAGTTTTTAGATGAACAAAAAGCTGTGTCAGTTATACCACAGTCTTGGTACAGTGATGGCACAACCTTTTGGCCAAATTATAAGAGCAATCAAAGACTCAACAAAGCAGCAAGATATGCTGAGGAACCATGCCCTGACTGGACCAAGCATGATGTTAGAGTACTAAAGTCCTACGGTAATTGCAATGTTCAAGATACGAGTCGTATGTCCCTGACTTGATCCCTTTCACCAGAGAAATATTGCTGTAAAATATTGATTTCTTGCTATGTTAATTTTTTTTAATAGAAAAGCAACAAACATTTGTCTAAGGCCTTATTTTCATGTTGCAATCATGTGATTTTTCACTGTCTCCAGGCCTCATTTCCAACAACCATTATACGTTCATACTAGTGTTCATGAGAAATCAGGGCCTAGTTCACACCTTTCACTAACATGCAACTCTAGTGATTATCCATCCATCATCCAAACCGCTATATCCTAACTACAGGGTCGCGGGTGTCTGCTGCAGCCAATCCCAGCCAACACAGGCCGCAAGGCAGGAAATAAACCCTGGGCAGGTTGCCAGCCCACCGCAGGGCACACGCACACACTAGGGACAATTCAGAATCGCCAATGCACCTAACCTGCATGTCTTTGGACTGTGGGAGGAAACCCACGCAGACACGGGGAGAACATGCAAACTCCACGCAGGGAGGACCTGAGAAACGAACCCGGGTCTCCTAACAGCGAGGCAGCAGTGCTACCCACTGCGCCACCGTGCTGCCCTCTAGTGATTACATTTATCCAAATTGAAATTTACTCTTACTTTCTTACGTAGGTCTCTTACAATTTTTCCTAGTTTCACTTTGCTGGTTAAATGCTATGAAACTGTGATGCGATTACAAAAAAAGAAAATATGTGAATGCTAGATGTAAATGGGGCCTAGGTCGTAGTGATTTAAAAGATCACAGAAGTGATAATGTTATATTACATCACCTGATATTAACTTTTTTGAAATGCTTTTAGGAGATTACATGTCTGCATGGCAAGGGATGAAGAAGTCTTTGATTTGTCAAACTTCAGAATTGGATTCAGATGATGATGAGGATATAGGCAGGGTGAAAAGAGCTCCTAAACTAATGTAAGTTTGATTCAACTTCACATGTGTTTTATTGAATGTATGAAACGTTTGTTTTGAGTAATATATGCACATTTAATCTTCTGTAAACAGCCACTACTATGGTGACATGGACTGTGAAAGTGAACATGAAGACTTGGCTAATAAAACAAAAGTTCCCTTGACAAGATTTTCAAAACCTCAACAGTCAACTGGACCTTGCATGTTATCCCCACATTCTGCACCTCAGGTACCATCACCACCTTTACCATCTGTGCCACCTTGTTGCTCACCACCACATTCTTTGCTTCAGGTGCCACCTCCTTACCAGTCACTATTGCTCTCTGAAAATACATCTCAACAAATTTCCATGAGCCTTCCAAAACTGAAAAATACTTCTGAACTCTTCAAGCCTACTTACAGAGTGGATCGATGTGGAACAGAACCAATACCTTGCACTGGTAAGTTATGATCAGACTATTGATTGTACTTGTTTCACATATTCAACACATGTTTGAACATATCTATATGTTAGATACTTTATTAATCCCATATGGTATTTGTTGTCATGTTCATTTTGTGCCAGTATATTCCTTGATTTTTAGTGTTTTGGTTTTTAAGATGTTAAATTTTATATGTTCCAAAGGATGCTGTTTTAACATATATGAGAGTTATGTTTGCTCCAAAGTGCAAGAGTAGGATTCATTGCCTTTTCAAAGTATTCAAATGAATAGTATCATTTTTATATTTTGCTGGTATTTATTTTTCAGCTGCAGATCTTCATATCCTCACATTGCTTGAACATGTGAAGCACCAGCTGTCACAATTGGCTGTCATGATCAGTTCACTATCTGGTCGGCTAAACATTTAATGCTCACCTGATATGCCTGAGGAGGTCCAGTTTCCTTTGCAATCATTGGAGGAAGTGGGTGACTTTGAGGCCTGGTTGAAACAACCAACCAATGCTTTGAAGAAAAGAACATGGTATGGATTGCAAAGCTAGACTTTGTTCTCTTTCTGGTTTTGTTTAACTTAAAATATTCACTTGGATTGTGTCATAATTTTAAACAATTACTAATTCTTTTGTACATAATAGGACAAGACCAAATCTAAACATTATATGCTAATCATAGGCAAAATAAGAAACTGTAGAATCAGTTATTTCTCAATGGAAAAATATTTTATGTTTCTAAATTAGTTCTAAGGTATGGTATGACATGGGTAGAATGTCTGAAATAAGTCTGCATTTTTTTTTTCTTCAGTAATTATTTATCATGGGTAAGTACTGTATGTTTTACACACAATACCCATGTGACTTTACAATTATTTGTGCATGGAGCTGTAATATTTACATAAGTGTCATCCCAAATTTGCACTAATATAGTTGTTTTAACTGTTAGATGGGTTATCTGTTACAGGATGTTTATTGTGTAAGGGACTATGTTTAGGAAAATATTTAATAGCTCTATAGTGTCCTACAGTTACAAGAAAACTTCCTTTTACAATAACAAGAGTTGCAAATGTAAATGATGTCATTTGAGCTTTCTGAACATTACAATCGATGAATTTTGTGCTTCCTTTGTTATATACTGTACTATTATTATTACAAAATTAATGTCTACTGGATTGAATTACATTTAACATTATGGTTAATTATGAAGCGAATATTCAGCTGTTTTTCTTTTTTTACTTCGGAAAGTGTAACTTTTTAGCAATACTTGTCAGAATGCCAATCACATCAAAGTCAAAAGACAAATGCTTCAGAGTGACCATTGATGCTGTTTCTGCATATATTTTAGTATTTTAATTCTAAAGTCACTGCCTGTATATTATCTTTTGTCCTTGTAGATTTTGTAATGGCATCTATTGGAGGACAAGATACCAAGCATGTCACTTGGAATATTCTTTCACATATTTTTGAAGATGATGTTGCAAAAAAGATAAACTGGAAGGGAGTTAATGAAAACCGGGCCTTCAGTCAAATGTCAACCAGAACCCTTATGCATAAGTATCAAGAAATCCAATTTTATGAGATTAGTCTAATTGTATTAAGATATTACATTTTATGCCTTTGGTGGCTCAGTGATAGTGCTGCTGACTTGCAGTAAGGAGACCAGGGTTTGCCTCCTGGGTCCTCTTTGCGTGGAGTTAGCATGTTCTCCTGTGTCTGCTCTAGTTTCCACCCACTGTTCAAAGGCATATAGGTTCAGTTTATTGTAAAATGGCCTTTGTGTGTGCTCGCTCAGTGATGGACTGGTGTCCTGTCCAGGGTTTGTTCCTGAATGTGCCCCAAAGCTAGCTGGTAAGCCTCCAGCCCCCCCATGACTCTGGTCTGAATTAAGCAGATTAGAAAATTACATATTTTAAGATATAGTATTTCAGATTTCTAGAAAATAGCAATTAATAAATAAAATAATTTTCCAGGTGTCTATCTAACACTTTCTGCTCCTTCTAAAACTCCTGCCACATTCTTAGGAGTTCTTGGAGTTTCCTCTACATCAAGAAAGAGCATTAGGAGTGGGTTTCAGGTTTTTATGCATTTATAACAAAGAATCATATATTTAAAATGAGCTAATTGCACTATTTTATTCTCAACCCCAAATAATAAGTAAAGAATTAGAGAAAAACTGCAACCTTAATTCAACGTTACAATTGAATTGTTGTCAATATTTCCATATTGATTATTTTTACACTTTCTCTACAAAAAAAGTCAGTCCACAATCTGTACACAGCCTTCATTGATCAGTATTAAAATAAGTTCACTAAAATCAAGCATAGATGATTTCATATCATTAGTCAAACTTGCTTCTCCTGTATTCAAAACATGTTGTTGTGTGGTCATTATGCAGTAATGCAGTGGTTCTCAAACTGTGAGGTGGGCCCCCCTAGTGGGGTCCGAAGTAACAAAATGGGGGACGCAAAGATGTGAAAAATAGAAAACAAGAATCGAAAATATGAAAAGTACATCTATTGAAACCAAAACAAATGAACTTAAACTACATTTTGATGCTAGAAAAATAACTATAGAGTTAGATAAATGTCGATAAGTTAAGTAGGTATAATAAAATATGCATCTATGATATATCATTAATTAAAAATAAATTGGTATTAGTGGGCTCCTTTCAAAAAACATTAGGGGTGCGATTAAAACTGTTATGAAAACTCGGTCGCAAATACTTAAAGGTTGAGAAATGCTGCAGAAGTGCCAATCCTTATTTCACTATTTCTATTAGTGGAAAATGCCTTAAAGCAACTGTTTGCCATTTAATGTTTCTGGTAATTATTTTTCTGTGTTTGCCTGTAGGTGCAGTTCGCCAGAGTCAAGTGGCAGCCAAAGCTACAGATGTGGACATTAATAAATTTGCCATTAGATGGTTCAATTTGGCATCTGACCGTGGTGGTGGTCGCAAGGAGCGCTGCAGGAGAGTGCAGGCAGCAGTGCCTTCTGAATCAGGACTGATGTACATACACTTTAGTAGTCAAGTTTATTGTTGTTCTTACTGTTTTGGGTAGATTTCATCATTTTGTACTTGCATCCTACACTTTTGTGTAAATGTGTTCATTTTATATTTCTATGTTTTAACCATGTTACTAGATATTTGAACTGTTTAAAATATATTGTATTAATTAACTGTATTAATATATTGTGTTTGTTTGTAATTGTAGTTACAGCTTTTGATCCATGCAACTGCACTGATTTTACATAACAAGACAATAAATAAACCAGTTATATACTCAAAGTTGTCATTCAGTTATTTTTCTCTTAGAATTTAAGTGTCTGGTATTAAAAGTTATGTAGGAGGGAATATGGACAAGAAAATACTATTTAACTCAACAGGGCATGTAGGTGATATTGCTATAAATTATGTCATGAGTTGCAGGTTTTTTCTTTTCTTTTTTTTTTCATGTTATGTGTTTGGAAAGTGCCACCAACAAAGGTATACTCCGCCAACTCAACTGGAGTTGAAGTAAGCTAGCATCTCTGTAGAATCATTTTTAGACCTTGATTAGTCCATTCCTTGATTTCCCGAGGCTGTTCTTATAGACCATGGCATAATTAGGTATAATTAAATATTAGGAGGATGACCCTGTGTTACTCTTTCATAAAGGCAAGATCATCATTTCATCTACATTCTTTCAACATTTCACCAGAAGTTAGCCCTGCTTGCCTTATCCAGATTAGAAGCTGAGGTAATTTCAAGAACTTGGCTCTACAGGGGCCAGATCTGGCACAGAGTCAGTCTGGGGCTGTAATGAATGTGTGCCAGAAAAGGCCCGGATTTTAACAGAATTATTTGATGCTGGTCCAGCTCTGGTTTAAATCTGGCCCAGGTAGAAAATCCTGATCTGTGCCGGTATTGGGCCGTTGTGCAAAAAGACACTGGACCAGGTTTGTATGCCAGATCTGGTCCTGATGTTATAGTATATCCAGGCCATATCTGGAACGGTGTCCATTTGCTGTCTGGGTACTTATTTGGTGTCTTATTGAAATGTTATCTGTAGCAAACACTTGACTAATTCACATATATGATGGACTGCAGTATTTATTCACCCATCCACTATTGCACTGTACTTAATTCAATTCTTATGTATTTTTTAGCATCAGTTGCAAAGCAAAATCCATCTGTGGATTCAACACGGGTCCATCATTCTAAACACCCTATTTTTGTGAAATTCGACAGTTTCAAATTCAGTTTCCCATATCTATTAAATAATCCATAAGTGACATTTATTACAAATATTACAAACAACTCATATAACATTTTGGGGTTATTTTGTAGATAGGAGTCTCTCGCTACTCATGGCAAATGGAGCAAGCAGGTTATGAAAGTTTTGTTTTTTGTAATTATAAAGATTTATTTTATGGTTTCAAATTTTGAGTAAAACTTAAAGAAACCTTAAGACTCTGCATCTTCCCAAGCCAATCTGTATACTGTAATTTATATTAATGAAATGCTTCTGAATGTTATCACATGAACTTTAAATGATATAGACTTGCCCTTCTGGGAGTCAATTAAAAAGACTGTTTTGTTTAAAACAAATGAACTTTGACCAGGAACATCTAATTCATCAGACTGTGCAACCTCTGAAACAGCAGGAGTAGAAGACAGAAAAAGGTGAAATAAAATAAACATGGGGTATGTCAATATTTTCAGACAAATAATTCAGTTTTCAGACATATGTTAAATGATAATAAATGCTACATATTTTTAAGAAGAAAAATAACAGTATTTTTATTCATAGCCTAAATAATTTATTTGATTTTTTTTCTAAAATAACAACATGAGCTTTGATTAATAAAATCATAAAATACTTTCATAGTCATATTTTATTCTTCGTAGATTAAAAATGATGATGAACTAATGTAAGTTTTCTTGAAGTTTTTAATTGTGAAAAAACGGTTTAAAAATTCATTAAAAGCAGTTATGTTAATAATAAATGTAACATTTCACTTTCACATACTGTAAGTTACAAATGGTAAAAATAATTAGATACAAAGCCTGCCATCAGTAGTGAATTTACATTGTATGGTTGTATGAAAATTCTGCATTGTAAAAATTCAATTATTTCTGTTAGAAAAAAATCAGGATTCCCTGTTTTTCTTTGGAGCAATGGAAAATTATTACAGAAATGCCTGCATTCTGATTGTAACTGAACACTGCAGGGTCTGGGCAGGCTTAAAAATATTTTTTTTTATGCTGAAGCTAAAAGTCTTTGTTTTGTTGGTACAAGTAAAGCTAGAGAGCAAGCTGGGCAATAGGAAAGAGATGACTTTTGAAGGTAAGAAAAGATTGGATTGTTCAAGGTGAGGTCATTAGTGGAACCATCACAAATCTATGCAACTATTGTTTATCTTTCTGTTAATATCTCTGTGTTATAATAAAAAATCTTGAAGAGAGATGAGACGTGACTTTCTCAGAGAGACACTTTCACTTCTCACGAGATGAGACTTTGTGCCAAGAGATTTAACCAATAATAAAAGTCAAAGAGTAGATGACAAAGAAGAACGTCATAAAGAATTGAAAAACATTGGTGCGATACACATGCAGAGCAGGTTAGAGAACTACGAAAATTTGAAAGTATCAAAAAAATTATAGTAAAGATTGCATTAGCGCAAACAAACGGAAATTATTACTTGGTAAAGTAACGGAACAGTGAAAAGAGATTGAATATATTGCTCAGATTTAAACTTTAATTCGGAGACTTGTAGATCGTCTAATTCAAGTTGCCATCAGGGAAAAGTAGTGTTTCTTCCCAATGAAGAGGTCTATATGCGAGAATTAAGAGTTTTGTTGCTTGGTGAAAGTGAAATCGACATATGTGAGCGGCAGAGATGCGAAGTTGCTGGTGCATAGTGCAGGCAGGAGGGTCAACGAGCGAATATGTTATAGACTGAAACTATCTTTTTCACTTTTAACTGAAGCAGAATGTATAGCAGAAAAGGAAGTCACAGTGAAGTTTGCAAAATCCATCACTATGGGACTTGCAGTATTGTAGTACCTGTTAAACTTACCATACTTCTTTGTTAAAAAGAAACACATATAAAAAGAATAGATAAATAACAGTAATGTATACTGTTCTTGTTAATCATTTAGGTTAAATTCTGTTTTTCAAACCTGTTAATTCCAAATTTGACATCCTCCCTGTGTGGGCCTTCAGTATGACACAATACTTACTTATCTCTCAGTCAGCTTGACATACACAGCTTTGAAATGTAGAAATAAACCAGGCTTCATATCAACATGAGGACAAGGTGTAACAATTATACCACATTTCCCAAATACAGAAAAATACAGAAAAAGGCAGACATTTCAAAAATATAGTTTAAGGCAAATTATTTCTAAGACGAGATATGATGAGGCAAAATTGACCCATAGGAAGCAAGCTCTTAAACAATGTAGAGGTTTATATTAACATATTTTCCTCCTCCAGGCAGATAAACAAAAGTAATAAATGTTATGTTTTATAACCCTATAATGCAGTAGTGAGGCTGCTTCTTGAGTACTACCTGCAGTTCTGGTGAAAACACCACAGAAAAGATTTATCAGCAATGGAAGAAGTACAGAGAGAGCAAATAAAATACCACCCATCTTAACGCCGTACTGTAAAGGCTAAGGGGATTAAAAATCACTACTCTTGATCAAGGTAGACTATCTGAGGACCAAATTAACATCATAATTATTCTCAAAGACTTCAAGTCACAATTTGCTTTTAGTAACCTAGCAAATCACATTCTTGGGATATTTACTTAAGTGTATTCAAAACTTAAACTAGGAAAAATTTCTTGAAGTAAAGGCTGAGGTGTGGGAATCTACAGAAATCCACAGAGCCATGATTTTGAAGTACACACTGGATGAGAGCAAAACAAATTACAGTGATCCCTTGCTATATCGCTCTTCGACTTTTACGGCTTCACTCCATCGTGGATTTTAAATGTAAGCATATCTAAATATATATCACAGATTTTTCGCTGGTTGGCGGATTTCTGCAGACAATGGGTCTTTTAATTTATGGTACATGCTTCCTCAGTTTGTTTGCCCAGTTGATTTCATACAAGGGACACTATTGGTGGATGGCTTAGAAGCTACCCAATCAGAGCCTGTATTACATGTTAATTCAAAACTCAATGATATACGATATGCTTCCCATGCGGTGCTTGATTGTTTGCTTTTCTCTGTCTCTCTCACTCTCTCTGCCTGATGGAGGGGGTGTGAGCAGAGGGGCTGTTTGCACAGAGGCTCTTTGCCTAGAGGATATGGACGCTCCTCTAAAAATGCCACTTTATCGCGGTGCTTCGGCATACTTAAAAGCACAAAAGCACGTATTGATTTTTTGATTGTTTGCTTTTCTCTCTCTCTCTCTCTCTCTCTCTCTGACATTCTTTGCTCCTGACATGCATTCTTTGAAGAGGAAGATATGTTTGCATTCTTTTAATTGTGAGAAAGAACTGTCATCTCTGTCTTGTCATGGAGCACAGTTTAAACTTTTGACTAAAGGATGTTATTTCATGTTTTGAGGGCTCTAATAATGTTAACAGTGTGGGAGAGTTTCTAAGGGCTTAAAATATATAAAAATAACCATACAAACATATGTTTTCTACTTTGCGGATTTTCATCTATCGCGGGGGGTTCTGGAACACAACCCCCACGATCGAGGAGGGATTACTGAATCCTTAAAATTATGATGGGCTGATCTTTTTCTTCGTGCTCTTTAATTCTCATATTGTAGGACAATAATGTGCATTGTAGACAACCCTTGAAAATAAAATATACAGTACTTGTTATTAAATATCATTTAGGATGTCCCAAAGTGTAAATATATTTTTGGTTGTGAACATAAAGTAGAGTTTTTGTATTTGTACTGATTTTATACAGGATGGACTAAAATCAATAATGAGGACAAATTATTTTTGTAGCCATTATAAAATTACATAAATTACAAAAAATTATTATATACTGTAGTTCATTTTAAGTTTTGCATACATACTTCACATCTTGCTTTCTGACCAACCTCCTTAAAAATATCTGCATTACTCTGTCAATACGTTTTACGTTTTAAAATTTACATACATATTTCTCTTCACTATAGTTAAATTATTAAAGCTTTCAAGACACTTTGTACTATCAATTGAGCCAAAATTGATTTTATATGTTAATTTTTTTCAATATTTTCTTTAATATTTTCTTCCCTTTCATATTACATTTAGGAAATCATGTAATTCTGTTTCATTTAATATAAATTATCATAAAATTCCATTTCTGTTATTGTGTTCTCTATAACCTTCTGAGTCACCTTGAATTACATCTGCTAAATAAATACATAATAAGAATAAACTCCTTCCATGAGGAACTAAATTATTTCACTTAGTGTGCACCTGTGCTTCTTTAGTGTATACAGCATTTTACTGACAGAGCTTCATTTTCCACATCTTATCTGAAGGCCAACTACAGGGAGGTTAGGAGAATCATTCAAGGTAATAAAATGAGTCAGTGACTGGGCTGACATATAACATAAAACCACTGGAGAAAGACCTTGACGAGTACATAGCATATAAAAAAACTTTTTGAGTATTTGAGAGTATTTTTCAAATATTATTAAATAAATGCAATGCTATAAAACATTAATCATGTTGTCATACATGCTAAAGTGTTGTTTAA
This sequence comes from Polypterus senegalus, assembly GCF_016835505.1. Classification (NCBI taxonomy): domain Eukaryota; kingdom Metazoa; phylum Chordata; class Cladistia; order Polypteriformes; family Polypteridae; genus Polypterus; species Polypterus senegalus. The sequence continues at coordinate 217,795,360 of NC_053155.1, read as the reverse complement.
ACCTGTGTTCTGAGATGTAAATATTTTACAGTGAAGAAAAACGTCACATATGTAATGATTTAGGAAACTGAAGGAAAAACATTACTTCTTTTGTCATGTGGTTCATACCTTACTTGTTTAACAGATTTTTAAGAAAAGAAAAATATTTTTTTTTATTCAACATTCCATATGAATATAAATATCATTTTAATGTCAAACATATCACATACACAGTACAGGAAATTCCAATAATGTTATCCAGTAGTGTTTGCTATCCAGTCTAACTTTTGTGGCTTTCATTTATGAACTTCCACAAAATCTTTCAGCCATATATATATATATATATATATATATTTATATATTTATATATTAATAGCAGACGTGTTGTGCGTAGTAGTATGGGTGCTAAGTAACGTTATACCCCACGGACTACATGCGCATCTGCCGTGTTAAGCCACCAAATGCATGGTGAATGCTGTATGGGTAAGGGCATATTATCAGCTCTGTCCAAGTCCATTCTAATTTTACTTTATGTGACATGTCTATTATGTGAAAATATTCAAATGTACAATAAGTTACGTTTTATTGAGTTCTAACATGCAGCTTTTGTATAATTTACGTATGAAGTTTTCTTAAAAAGTTAGTATTTCTTTTAAGTCAGGTGTGATGTGGCAGTTTTTGGAATTATTGGTCCATACTTCTTCAAAGAAAGCAATAAAACAGTAACTACTGGTGCTTATGTGCTTTATAAAAGATGAAAATCAATTTCACAAATTGTCACGCCACTTTTACAGTCACGACGATTACTCATTTTACTCATTCCTTTTGGCCACAACATTTAAATTTGGAAAACAACAAACTATGCTTCCAGTAAGGTGGAGATACATTCTGCACTGCTTAGGTCACCAAGAATATTTTATGAGAGTTGTTTCCTGGGGCCTCATATATAATGCCATGAATAGAATTCACATTAAAACATGGCGTAAGGAAAAAAGCAGAAATGTGCGTACGCACAAAAAAATCCAGATGCATAAATCTGTGCGTTCGTCAACTTCCACATTCTTCTGCTCCATAAATCCCAATCAGCGTGAAAAGTAACGCACATGCACACACCTGCTGCCACTCCCCAAACTCCTCCCAGAATTACGCCTCTTTGAATATGCAAATCAGTATAAATAGCTGTTAAGCTCAACGTTCTGTGAAAAGGGAATAACAAAAGCACTGGGGGAAATAAAAGAATTTCACCGAATTCCAAGTGTAGGCAAAGAAAAACGTATTATTTGTTGATTTAAACAGTGATATAAACAACAAAAGGAAGTTGATCAAGTGACATAGAGTGTCGGCGAAACTCGAAAAGTTGTCAGATATCAAAGTCGTCATGAAAAGGCGAGTTGTAGCCCACCGTCTGAGTGTCATATGAAAGATTATTAGAGTACAGAGAAAAAAATATAGGCACACTGTGAAAAAAGCATGAAATGTCAACTTTAATCTCGAAATTTCCACTTTAATCACGTAATTTATTTTGTCATTAAAGGAGAACATCATAAACTTCATCTTAAAATCGTTTAATTTACTAATTTCTCAAATCCCATCATAACTAAAGTAGCACGTTAAATGCTTTGTTTTGTATTGATCTTATATGTGCTCTATGTATGTGAATAACTATGTGCTTCTGGGCTTTCTCTTCCTCCTACAGGACACAGAATCCATTACATTTGTTATATTACAGCTCTCTGAATAATTAAAATACTGAGATGTATACTTTATATCATTTTCATGATGATAGGAGTTAAAGCATGTTATTAAACATGTGAACACAATGGCACAGTGATTGTTCATACCTCACGAAGATGCTTGCTGCGCCATGCACGACCTTCGATGAAATAATTTATTGCAGCAGTACTGTCTCTTTCAAATGTACTAACCCCCAATTCCTGTCCTTACTTTTCTTTCTCCAAATACCCAAACATCACACAATCAGCTCTGAAATAGACGTTAAGTCATTTGTAAGCTTTGAACGCTGATTCTTCAAAACTTTTATGGAACATTGAAATATCTTCGTAGTAGATGTTTATTCTATCCATCTAACTTTCCAGTGTCGCGCCAGCCCTAGCAAGCATACAGCGCAATGCAGAAACAATTCGTGAATGGAGCACCAGATCCTTGCTAGCACTGAGGCACTGTGTCCTCATATCTTTAATTATTAACAATCTAGATTATTTAAATGAAGTTACAGTTTTATCTGTATAATATAGTAAACATATTTTGCTGCATTTCATCTTAAAAATATCATTATCATATACAAATACGCACTTTATAAAGTGGCTCAAGTTGTGCAATATTATAACTGTATCGCAGGTTTACAGTGAGGTAATTGTACTTATAAGTACCAACAGTTCCACAAGGAGCACTTGATGGACTGATTGAGTGTGTTTATAGTTATTGGGATGAAACTGTTTCTGAACTGTGAAGATAGGCTCTGAAGCGTTTGCCATGTGACATCAGTTCAATAAACAGCATGGCTGAGGCAGCGTGTGCTTGATGCTGTATACTGGTAATTATCTTTCCAATCAGCTGCTGTAAAGCTGTGATTCCCCACTCAGATACAGTGATAGAAATACTCCGAGTGGTGCAGTGAGAGTAATATGGAAGAAGATGATGCACTGTGGCAACCCCTAACGGGAGCAGCAGAAAGAAGAAGGTGCAGTTAGAGTAACATTGCTAAAGCAGCTATGGTATTTAGAATAGTTTGACCATTCTGTGGACCATTATATTGTTACAGGTTAATTACAATCAGATGCATTAAACTAATAAACAATATGCAGATAATTTCAATGTATTTATAAAGCCGTGTCAGGTATTTAGATCTAAAAAAGAAAGGGAAATCACACTGGAACAGTAGCACTGCTTTGACACTGGGTGCCGCCAGTTTGCAAAACTGAGCGGAGAACTTGCGTACGGCATGCATTTAGCTACCATAAAAATGTGCGTGGCTTTACGCCAAGTTTAGGTTTTATACATTGCGATTTGAGCATGGAAACGGGCTTACGAAACATTTTTGTGCGTACGCACCATTTATAAATGAGGCCCCTGGTCAATACGGTGACATTGCTTCATTGCTTTTTTATAAGGATATATAAAAGGAAGTGTTAATAGCAAAAAGACATGAACAGTTCAAGAACTGATAAATATCACTTATGAAGAAACCGGTGCAGTATACAGTATAATAATATCCTCCTAACTATTTTAAACACTTGTAAACCTGTTTAGAAGAATATATTTTTAAGGGTGGAGCTTATTTGAAAAATGTTATTTTTAAAATATGTTATGGAAGGGAAAGTAAATAAACTTCATTGATTCATGATTTTTTCATATAACTCAATTGAACCATTTACATAGCTGTTTCAAAGACTGTTATGCTGCACCTGATATAAAGAACTGAAAGTTTGCCTAGTTCCCTATGTACATGTAGGTTTCCTCTGGGTGATCCAGTTTCCTCTCAAATTCTAAAGACTAATTCTAGGCTATGATATGTGCCTGCGTGTGCTCAGCCTGCAAAGGGCTGGCGCCCTGTCCAGGGATTGTTCCTGCCTTGCCTTGTGCCCAATGCTTGCCTAGGACAGGCTTAAGCTTTTCTGTAACTTTGGTCAGGATAACCAGGTTTGGAAGATGAATGGATGGATGGAAATTTATCTAATCTTTTATCTGGATGTTCTTTCACATTTAACATAATACAAGTTAAAGCAGTAATTTGCAAGCAATGGATGTGCTCAATGTGTAGTTTTAGCATTCTGCACTTTAAAGAGTATGTAAACATAAACTGTCAGGTTAACTGGACTTTAAAGAAGTGGTTCATAAGTTCAGTAGTGTCTAAATGAAATGTTTATTACAAATATAGTGAAGCAACAGTAAAAAGTAATGGGTGGAATAAGGTTCCTAAAAACAAATACAGAGGGATGCAAAAGTTTGGGCAACCTTGTTAATAGTCATTATTTTCCTGTATAAATCGTTGGTTGTTACAATAAAAAATGTCAGTTAAATATATCATATAGGAGACACAAACAGTGATATTTGAGAAGTGAAATGAAGTTTATTGGTATTTACAGAAAGTGTGCAATAATTGTTCAAACAAAATCAGGCAGGTGCATATATTTGGGCACCGTTGTCATTTTATTGATTCCAAAACTTTTAGAACTAATTATTGGAACTCAAATTGGCTTGGTAAGCTCAGTGACCCCTGACCTACATACACAGGTGAATCCTATAATGTACAGCATGGCTGGGATTTTATAGGTAAAATGGCCTCCAGAGGTGATGTGACAGAAAGTGACGTCATCATCGTGTGATCGGAAGTGCCGTAATTCGGGCTGGACGGAAGTGACCTCATCATCGTGAGACTGGAAGTGACGTCATTTGTGTTGGGCGGAGGTGGCGTCATCATTGCGAGACCGGAAGTGACATCATTCGGGCTGGATGGAAGTGACGTCATCATTGCAAGCCCGGAAGTGGGATTTGTAGTGGTGTTGTTTTTCAGGGAGTGGTTTGTTGATGATGATAATGGTTTATCTTCTTTTGTTCTACAAGATCAGAGAGAGAGGCATTATTACCACAAAACAAACCCCCATCCGATGGTAATTCCCTCACCTCAGGGCTTGTTGACTGTCTCCTAAGTGCACGTGTGTGACAGTAGACAATGTGATTTACGTCAAGACTTTGGAGCAACTAAGCACAACATTACTGAACAATGCATCCAGCATCTTTAAGAAAAAGTATTCAGACAAATTAATGCTGTTCTGAAGTTCTGAAAGGTTCTGTTCTGAAAAGTGTCACAACAAAGCATTACATTTTATTTGATATTAGAAAAGCATTGAAGAAAAAAACGCGATATAATCACTTTTCTGCCAAATTGTTGTATCTAAAACTAATGAAAGCAATGACGCAAAGTGACCAGAGGCCTCATGTATAAACGGTGCATATGCACAAAAATGTTGCATACTCGCATTTCCATGCTCAAATCGCAATGTTTAAAACGGAAACTTGGTGTAAAGCCACTCACATTTTCACAGTAGCTCAAACCCAGGTGTACGCAAGTTCTTAACTTGGCACCCAGCGTCAAAGCAGTCCTTTTGTTCCAGTGTGATTTCCTTTGCTTTTTTAGACATACATCTCTGACGCGGCTTTATCATATACACTGAAATTAACTGCATAATGTTTATTAGTTTAATGCATCTGATTGCAATTAACCTGTAACAATATAAAGGTCCACGGAATAGCCAAACTACTCCAAATACCATAGCTGCGTTAGCGGTGTTACTCTCACTGCACCTTCCTCTTCTTCTTCTTTCTGCTACTCCCATTAGGGGTTGCCACAGCGGATCATCTTGTTCCATGTTACTCTCACTGCACCACTTGGAGTATTTATATCACTGTATCTAAGTGGGAAATCACAGCTCTACAGCAGCTGATCAGAAAGAGAATTATCGGTATACAGCATAAGCACATACTGCCTCAGCCATGCTGCCTATCTGAACTCATCTCATATGCCAAATGCTTCAGAGCCTTTCCTGTACTGACCTCGCAGTTCAGAAACAGTTTCATCCCAAGAACTATAAACGCAAACAATCAATCCATCAAGTGCTCCTTGTAGAACTGTTTGTACTTATAAGTACAATTACCTTACTGTAAACTTGCGATACAGTTATAATATTGCACAACCTGAGCTACTTTAGCGTGTATTTACATATTATGATGATATCATTTTTAAGATGAAATGCAGCAAAATATGTTTGTTATATTATACAGATAAAACTTTAACTTAATTTAAATAATCTATATTGTTAATAATTAAACATGTGAGATGGTGTGGCAGCGCTAGCAAGGAGCTGGTGCTCCATTCATGGATTGTTCCTGCCTCGCACTATATTCTTGCTGGGGTTGGCGTGACACTGAAAAGGATAGATGGATAGAATAATTAAACGTGTACTATGAAGATATTTCAATGTTCCTTAAAAGTTTTGAAGAATCGCCGTTCTCAGCTTACAGTTGGCTTTACATCTATTACAGAGCTGATTGTGTGGTGATTGGGTATTTGGAGAAAGGAAATCAAGGAGAGGAATTGGAGGTTAGTAGGTTTAAAAAAGGACAGTACTACTGCAATAAATTATTTCATCGAAGGTCGCGCAACAAGCATCTTGCGTGAGGCATAAACAATCTCTGGACGAGGTGCCAGCTGGTCACTATCACTCCGCCACCATGTTCCCATGTTTAATGCATGCTTTAATTCCTATCATCATGAAAGTAACATCAAGTATACTTCTCAGTATTTAAATTATTCAGAGAGCTGTAATATCATGAATGTAAAGGATTCTGTGTCCTGTCGGAGGAAGAGAAAGCCCATTTAAGAAGCACATAGTGATTCACACACATAGAGCACATAGAAGAACACATACAAAACAAAGCATTTAACATGCTACTTTAGTTACAATTGTATTTGAGAAACTAGTAAATTAAATGATTTTAAGATCAAGTTTATGGTGTTCTACTTTAATGACAAAATAACCTACGTGATTAAAGTGGAAATTTCAGATTAAAGTTGACATTTCAAGCTTTTTTCCCACTTTGTGCCTATTTTTTTTCTCTGTACCCTAATAAGCTTTCATATAACACTCAGACGGTGGGCTACAACTCGCCTTTTCATGGCGACTTTGATATCTGACAACTTTTTTATTTCAGGCACTGTGCGACTTTGTGAACTTGAGCTTTCGAGTTTCTCTGACACTCTATGTCACTTGATCAACTTCCTTTTGTTGTTTATACTACTGTTGAAACCAACAAATAGTACGTTTTTCCTTGCCTCCTCTTGGTATTCTCTATAATTCTGCTATTTCCCCTGGTGCGTTTGCCATTGCCTTTTCACAGAACGCAGAGCTTAAGGGATATTTATATTGATTTGCATATTCAAAGAGGCATAATTCTGTGAGGAGTTTGGAGTGGGGCTGCAGGCGTGTGCACGTGCGTTACTTTTAACACTGACTGGGATTTATGGAGCGGAAGAACATGGGAGTTGGAAACGCACAGATTTATGCATCTGGATTTTGTTGTGTGTATGAACATTTCCACTTTTGTTCGTATGCCATGTTATAGTATGAATTCTATGCACGCCGTTATGTATGAGGCCCTAGGTAAGAACTGGAGTAGGACTGGATTCATGTGAAGCAGCATTGCACTCTATCTGCATCCTAACCTGCTATTTTAAATATTTCTGTTTAAATTTCTTATTAAACTTCTGCAGTGGGTACTAGATGTAACACAATATATTTTTTATGGATATCCCGCTAGGGCTTTATTTTTTCCATATTTCATTATTTTTCAAATCGCAGTTTAAATGTGTATGGTATTGAGGCCTGCTGAGATGATACAAACTATCTTTCTGTCATAACATAATAAATAATTGCTTTGTTTTGTTCTTTTTAATTATATGATGGTCTCAGAGTAGTTGCTGAGTGTGTTTAAATACTGATCTGCTCATACTGCTGTTTTGTAAACTCATGATTAACCACCCTTCTTTTTAAAGTTTTATTCATTTACTTTTTAAAGTTTCATCCACTAAAGCATTAATTCAGAATATCTGGTTCATGCTGTGGTTCATTATACACTCACCTAAAGGATTATTAGGAACACCTGTTCAATTTCTCATTAATGCAATTATCTAACCAACCAATCACATGGCAGTTGCTTCAATGCATTTAGGGGTGTGGTCCTGGTCAAGACAATCTCCTGAACTCCAAACTGAATGTCAGAATGGGAAAGAAAGGTGATTTAAGCAATTTTGAGCGTGGCATGGTTGTTGGTGCCAGACGGGCCGGTCTGAGTATTTCACAATCTGCTCAGTTACTGGGATTTTCACGCACAACCATTTCTAGGGTTTACAAAGAATGGTGTGAAAAGGGAAAAACATTCAGTATGCGGCAGTCCTGTGGGCGAAAATGCCTTGTTGATGCTAGAGGTCAGAGGAGAATGGGCCAACTGATTCAAGCTGATAGAAGAGCAACTTTGACTGAAATAACTACTTGTTACAACCGAGGTATGCAGAAAGCATTTGTGAAGCCACAACACGCACAACCTTGAGGCGGATGGGCTACAACAGCAAAAGACCCCACCGGGTACCACACATCTCCACTACAAATAGGAAAAAGAGGTTACAATTTGCACAAGCTCACCAAAATTGGACAGTTGAAGACTGGAAAAATGTTGCCTGGTCTGATGAGTCTCGATTTCTGTTGAGACATTCAAATGGTAGAGTCAGAATTTGGAGTAAACAGAATGAGAACATGGATCCATCATGCCTTGTTACCACTGTGCAGGCTGGTGGTGGTGGTGTAATGGTGTGGGGGATGTTTTCTTGGCACACTTTAGGCCCCTTAGTGCCAATTGGGCATTGTTTAAATGCCACGGGCTACCTGAGCATTGTTTCTGACCGTGTCCATCCCTTCATGACCACCATGTACCCATCCTCTGATGGCTACTTCCAGCAGGATAATGCACCATGTCACAAAGCTTGAATCATTTCAAATTGGTTTCTTGAACATGACAATGAGTTCACTGTACTAAAATGGCCCCCACAGTCACCAGATCTCAACCCAACAGAGCATCTTTGGGATGTGGTGGAACGGGAGCTTCGTGCCCTGGATGTGCATCCCACAAATCTCCATCAACTGCAAGATGCTATCCTATCAATATGGGCCAACATTTCTAAAGAATGCTTTCAGAACCTTGTTAAATCAATGCCACGTAGAATTAAGGCAGTTCTGAAGGCGAAGGGGGGTCAAACACCGTATTAGTATGGTGTTCCTAATAATCTTTTAGGTGCGTGTATGTCTAACTGAACAGGAAAGTCTGGAAGGTGCTGTCTGTTATTTTGTTGTAAGGTAAAAGCAAAGTTGTAATAGGAGTTGAGAATTTTTACTTTTGTATAAATGGATGTTTGGTAATATGGTCAAATATTTGCTATTGAGTAAAATCCTGATTCTGATTCGATGATATTTAGAATGTTGAAAATTTTTCATTTTATCATGGCATCTATATGTGTATCTGTGGAAAGTTGAAATTGATTTTCATGTCTTAAAATTACATTTTTTGTCAGAAAATTATTTAGTTGTTTGAATTGTTTAGAGCTCCTAGATTCCCTTATCCTTCAAAAATGGTTTGACCTGTGTCCAGTGATAAGTACAGTAGAAATTGTCGAATGTAACCATGATTTTTGCAGTCTGCTGTATTTAGTCATGGGACCAAGCCTATTGATTTGAAACATTTTTGCATGGGTAGTTTCTGATACATCTGATAATTTATTTAAATATACAGGTATGCATACACACACTCATTCACTAAGAGACATTTACAAGTGTAGATATGTGACAATGTGTTTGCCTTAATAGAGAATATGCTGGATTGTGAAAAGAAAGAAATGAATACAAAATATAGGAATAGGCACCAGCTTTGTAGGGGTCCTGGAGCTTGAGCACTACCATAAATTAAAAAATATAAAAATGCTACACGACCCACATATATTAATCATGCTCTGTTGTTATGTAACTTTTAAAAATGCTATTTTGTTTATCAATTAAAAAAGTCTACCAACTCAACTAGAAGGACAATACCAGTCTACTATTATTTCTCGTTGTTAACCTGTCTATTGAGTTATTGGTATGAGGGGTTAGGAAACTAATCAAACTTTTATATGGGTTTACGAATAAAATGGAAAATGTTTACAGTACAAAACAGTTCAGATCAAATGATGGTACAAGGGGAACAAAATTGTATATAAAACCAATAATACAGTGCATCCTCAGAATAATGGGCCTCAGGAAGAATGGAAAACAAGCATATATAGATTTTTTTTAAAACAAAAATAGTGATAAAACATTTAACATAACAGAACACACAAAGTAGATACTCTCACAGTAAAATGTCTAAATAAATCCACACATAGACACAAATGTACATAATTTTGTGCAACACAGCTCACATCAGTCCTGACCAATCAGATCAAGCCCAGCACCCAAATCAGGTTCAGAGCTACTCTTTTCTTCTGCCACAATCAGACAGCAATTGACCTCATTGAAAAAACAAAAAGATATAAATTCACTTGTGATCAGGTTGATCAAGTCACATACTGAGATGGTAAGAAATAAACAGCAGCACTGTGTATTGAGCCGACTAATTTGACATCCTCTCATCTTACAACACGCAGGTCAGGCTTTAAAGAGATCTCATTGAAGTCTTTTTTGGTCATCATGCTGACAATGAAGAAACATTTCAATATACAGATATACTGTAATTATTCAGACTAAATTATACCTGGATTCAATGCAGAACTTATGATAGTGGCAGATGTAAAAACAGGGTCTATGTTTGAAAAGTATGGCTCTTATTTGTATTGAGTTGTGCAGAGTCTTGTGATTATCGCACTGTACACTGTGGTGTAAGCGTAATTAGGCATAATTAGGATGTGACATTTAGTTATTAGAGCTTATTTCAATGAACAATAACAGGGCAAAAAAGAATGAAAATGTAGATAAGTCTGACATGAGAGGAGACACAAATACTACAGAAAGTACAGCTTTAGGCAAAAACAATACATGAATACAGCCTTCCCAAAGTGCAACAAGGTTTGAAAGTCAGGGAGAAAGAATGTGGTAGGCTTGATTATAATAATGTCAAACTTATGTAGGCTTTTATGGATGTTGTGGAGGCCAATCCCCCCAAGTCGCCAGATGGAGCCCTCCTTGCAGCATGGAGGTCCCCAGAAGACCAGCAGGGCATCATGGACAATGGAGTTTTTATGCACAGCCCTGCTGGATGCCATGGGGGCCACTAGGCGACGCTGCAGGGATGAGTAATGGATATTTTCTTTACGCCCCGGAAGCACACGTGGACAAGAGGAATGATGTGCTTCCGGGGTGAAGAAAAGAACTTGTACCTGACCCGGAAGTGATTGAGAGTCACATGGACTGGGGATTAGGAACACTTCCCGGTCAGGAGATATAAAAGGACTGTGGGAGCTCCCAGACGGAGAGCTGAGCTGGGTGGAAGGGTGGCAACGCGTCTGGGAGCTGAAGGATTGTTTATTAGTGATTATTGTGTTTATTTATGAGTATTGTGGAGGAGAGGGTGTTTTGTACACTGTGGCTGAAGAATACAGTCAATTTGAGGACTTTTACCTGGTGTCTGGAGTCGTGGACAGGGGTTCAAGGGAGCGAGAGCGCCCCCTATCTACCACAATGTTTATCTATGAAATGTGCACCCCAACAAATGTAAGATGTTGGTGCCAATGGCCAGAATAGATCTGTAAAGATCAACATGGACCCAGACATTAAGCCATCTCGTACCAATCTATGTAGCAATGCAGCTTTTTTACTTAATGTGAACCAATTTGTTTAGTTTTAGTTTCACTTTAAATATTATTTAGGTTGTTCACTTGATTCAATCCCCTGTTCATTTTTGTCTACGTTTATTTGGGCTCATAATAAATATTGAGTAATTTTAATGTAATTGATTTTATATTATTGTGTAGTTCAATTGGTTGTACTGTATTGTAAAATCTTCCATTGAACGATTCCCTGTGGTATCACAAAAGTGAAATTAACATGGAAATACATGTATCGACCATTCCACTGATTTGTTTACATTGTCATAAGAAGGAATTAGGGTTGACTGTATATGCAGTATATTATGTTATGTCTTAAAAACTTTGTGTCAATATCCTTGAGAAATGTGCTTGGTAGACATGCTCTGATTGTAACATATGGAGTGTATGTTGAGAACCTTGCAGTGCACATCATCAGTGATGTAACCCAGAGTTACTGAGTGTTTTGGGTGTTTTAATATCATATGATACAGCCAGTGTTGATCAGGTCTCAACCTTGTTGTTGCATGTCTGCTCTCTTACTGCATATTGTTCCTCTAGAGAAACTTTTACCTCCTACTGGACCAACTAGTGCATCACCTTGTTATAGCAGACTCTGGGAAACTTCCCTAACCGGCTCATCCTGTGGCCACCATACCCATATGCGCCCTGTAGCAGTGCTGGGAATCCAGAATCTTGAGCCCTCTACATTCTTACTGTCTTCACCTCAATCCTCAATTGTGAGACCTTAGGGTTACAGGACTCACTTCATATCTGTAATTCCCTTTTATGGGTGAGCATAAACTACTCACTCACCTTGCTAATGTGGAGCCTCAGCTTGGCAATTTAGGCAGTGATGCTCAGACTACTTAGAAAACCCAGCCATCTTCACAGATACTGGCAGACCCTCCCCTTGAGTCCCTCGACTTTTGAAAGTGGAACTTCTTAGGCCAGTAGAAGCCATAGAATCCAAGCTGTAAACTTGCCTGTCAACCCTGATTTCTCCAGAGGAATCAGCCATTGGTGAAGCTGTTCCACAGCTACTCTAACATCTAATGGATATTGCGACCTTCAGTTAGACGTTGAACACCTTTCCAACGCTCTTCCCAACGTTGGACAATGTGCATGGGAATAATGAATTAAAAAGGTACTTCTGACATATTGACTGCATGTTGAAAATAAATAAGTAATAAATTATTACATTTCAAAATTACTGAAGTTCACCAAGGTTATAATAAAGTATATTTGCACTACTTTATGAAGATGGAATGATTCTACTAGAAAATTTATGTGAAAGTGACATTAAGTGATTTATTTTGTTGTTGTTTAATTTCCTTCCTAATTTTGTAAAATATTGGCACATCTGGCTTTAAATCTATCTGCACATCAACAGATTAGGCAACTGAATTAAGCAAAAGCAGAATTAATTACCTACTGTCATATTCATTTACACATAACCATTGAGCAGTCACCATTTGTAAGATCTGAAAGTTCATTTAACGTTTAATTATATAGATCAATGGGCTTTTTATGGACTTATATATTTTTAAAACATGCTGTCTTTCTGTAGTGTTTTAATGTAATTACTTTGCATTCTTTACTTTCTGTTGTTCTCGTACATTCTTTTTTGATTACTAAAAGCTATAGTATTGATCTCCTGCAATTGACTGGTTAACTAAAGTAAAGAAATACATTTATAAATACACAAATAAATAAATATAAGTGCACGTACATATGTGCAGTACAGTACTCACACCTGGTGCCAAGTGTCTACTTATTGCTTTCTACTGAAGACACTTTGGTGACAAGTAAGCTTTCTAAAGCACACTGTGCTTCTTCATATATTACAGTATTAAGGTTTCATTGCATTTATTAATTTTATTAGCACTGAACAGAAATTATTTCAAATGATAAACTATTTTATATAAGAACAGCTAATATCAGATTGGGGTGTTTTCATTTGCTTAATCATTGGATTTCTGCTCATTTCATTGCTTTTTTTAAGTAGCTTGCTATCTTAGAAGGACTGCTTGCTTAGCCACACTAGAATGGAGGTCATGCAACTTGTAATGTAATGTCAGCTTATATTGCTGCTGACTAAATCCTGATTTTTATCCTAAGCTGACGGGAGTGACAGGGCATTTATTTTAATATTTGCCTGGATCGGTGTTGATTAAGTGAATTCATAAAAATGGTAGAAACTACATCTTAAAATTTAAAGCAAACTATAGGAAAAATGTATTCTTCCAATATTTGCATTAGTATATGCTAATTAAACTTTGCTTGTTTCAATATCCACCTAGTTAAGTCACCAGCATTGTAGGGTCAGAATGATTTTGTAATTGGAATATTAGTACATTGTGAATAACTTTTGCCCCTGAGTTAATAAACATTAATCAGAATAATATAAGGCACGGGTGTCGAACTCCGGTCCTGGAAGGCCGCAGTGGCTACAGGTTTTCATTCTAACCATCTTCTTCATTAGTGACAAGTTTTTGCTATTAATTAACTTTTTTTGCCTTCATTTTAATTAACTTGACTCGTCCCCTTTGTTGTTTCTTTTTTCCTTAATTAGCAGCCAAATAATAATGAGAAACAAAACAAGTGGCCACATGACCAGCTCACCTGTGCACATCTCAGAATATCTGAAAATAAAGAAAGGTGAAGGTCTCAGTAAGGCTAATCTCTCAGGTCACCAAAGCATTTTTACCGTGCTATGGCAGAATGAGAGCAGCAACAAGCCATGGAATTAAATAATGAGTGTAATTAACAGCAAGAATCAGCTTCTCATTAAGAAAGTGATTGGAGTGAAATTGGTTGGAGTTTGCAGCCCCAATTTAGCTGGTCATCTGTTGGCTTGTCTCATGTCTCATGTTTGGCTGTCATATAATGAAGAAAAGAATCAATTGAGAGAACTGAATCCTTAAAAACAGAGCTATTACAATGAAGGGAAAAATAAGTTAATTAGCAGTGAAAACTGGTCACTGATTAGGAAAAAGGTTAGAATGAAAACCTGCAGCCACTCTGGCCCTCCAGGCCTGGAGTTCGAGACCCCTGATATAAGGTATCCCCCATGGTGTTACATTGACAAATTCAATTACTATTTCAATAGCTGGATAACACATTTTAGTTTTTAATTGTTATGTGTTTGCTTTTATCATTACTTATTCACTCATTTCCAGTCCCACTCTTGACTTTTCCACTTTGAATTTGATTGTATTAGTTGAAATTTATCCAGTATTAAAATAATTTCTGAAATATGTACTGTAGTTTAAGCTGGTTCACTTAAATAAATGATATCACAGTACTTGAACACACTACGACTGTAAAAGTTCGTCCAATTTATTTAAAATCGATTGAACATTCAACTCTAATGGAGACAGGACAATTCTGTGTCCTTTCCACTTTACTTTTATCCTTCCTTCATTTCTGGTCGAGCTGCTTATTTTATAAGGTGCAACAGGTAGCGATGATCACAGTGATGCCTGCTGAGTACAGAATCATAATTATTTTACATTCCCAGAGTCTCTTACACTCATGGATATTGTAGATGTAACTAACATTCAGATCTTTCCAATCCTCTTCACTCACTCTGTGAACTCATTCAAGTCCACAGCTCATCAGCTCATCCAGATGGCAGTTGAGATGAGCCTATCGTTTGAGTCTGCATCTGCGATGACAGTAGCATATCTTTGATTTAATAATTAATTTAAAGTTGATAGTAACAAGCCATAGGCCATACCTTATTGTTAATAATCAATAAATAAATTGATTAATAATTATATAAAAGAGGAAAGTTTTTCAAAAAAGAAAAGGACACTTTTCCAAGTGTTCGTCCAATTCTCAAGCTTGTTCAGTTCTTTTTGAATGTGTTGTTCTGCCTCCTCACTGTTTGCCATTCCTCCAATTATAGTACCATCTGGGAATTTCACAACTTTACTAACTATACCAGATACTATACCACTGAAATTAATATAAAAGTAATGTTTCCAGGACCCCTTTGGGACTCCACTTATGACCTTGGTCTAATGGGCATATTCTCCTCCTATCTATCCTTTTTGTCTCCAGTTGGTTAACTAACTTCAGAATGAGTGTTGTAGGTTACCTCTGATGCCTACAGTTTCTAGTTTCAATATTATTCTTTGGTGTGGGACAGTATCAAACGCTTGTTGAAAGTCTAAGTAAATTATGGCATGTGCTTTGTTTTTGCGAGTTATTGCAATTCCCTATACACAAATATCTAAGATTGAGCAGTGTTTGCCAGTCATATGGCTGATATTTACTATAATATTCTCATATAGGTACTTTTCTAGTTTATTTCCTATTATAGTTTCAACAATTTTGCATAGTAAAGAAGTAAGTGTTATTGATCTATAATTATTTGGATTCATTTAATCTCCCTTCTTGAAGATTGGAGTCACATTTGCAATTTTTCAGTCATCTGGGGCCTCATGTATAAATGGTGCATACGCACAAAAATGTTGTATACACCAGTTTCCTTGCTCACTGACATACATAAAAACTAAAATTGGCATAAAGCCACACACATTTTCACGGCAGCCTCACACTGTGCATACGCACTTTTCTGTTTGGTTTTGTAAATGGGTGGCACCCAGCATCAAAGCAGTGCTACTGTTTCTGTGGTCTTTTTAGATTCAGATCCATGATGTGGACTGTATCACATACACTGAAATTAATTGCATATCATATACAAATTTAAGGCACTTAATTGTAATAATTCTGTAACAAGTCTGTACAGTGTTTGTCTGCTAATAAAAGTGGGTTAAGACGCCATCTGCAAGATTAGTTGATAAATAGATAGATAGATAGATAGATAGATAGATAGATAGATAGATAGATAGATAGATAGATAGATAGATAGATAGATACTTTATTAATCCCAAGGGGAAATTCCCATACTCCAGCAGCAGCATATTGATAAAGAACAATATTAAATTAAAGAGTGATAGCAATGAAGGTATAACAGGCAGACAATAATTTTGTATAATATTTAACGTTTAACGTGGAATTGAAGAGTCGTATAGTGTGAGGGAGGAATGATCTCCACAGTCTGTCAGTGGAGCAGGACAGTGACAGCAGTCTGTCGCTGAAGCTGCTCCTCTGTCTGGAGATGATCCTGTTCAGTGGATGCAGTGGATTTTCAATTATTGACAGGAGCCTGCTCAGTGCCCGTCGCTTTGCTACGGATGTCAAACTGTCCAGCTCCGTGTTTACAATAGAGCCTGCCTTCCTCACCAGTTTGTCCAGGCGTGAGACATACCTTTTCTTTATGCTGCCTCCACAGCACACCACCGCGCAGAAGAGGGAGCTTGCCACAACCGTCTAATAGAACATCTGCAGCATCTTATTGCAGATGTTGAAGGACGCCAGCCTTCTAAGGAAGTATACTATACAGTGGAACCTTGGTTCACAAACGTCTCGGTACACGTACAACTCGGTTTATGACCAAAAAGTTCACCAAACTTTTGCCTCGGTTCACGACCACACACTCGGTATGCGAACAAGCCAGTTTCCCTTTCGGTTTGTACATGTTCAGTCTCTCCCTGCGCATTTCCTGTGCAGCAAGCAAGAGAGAGAGAGCGAGAGAGCGTGCCACACACACACACACACACAGGCAGCGTGAGAGAGAGACAGACGCACACACAGGCAGCGCGTGCACACACACAGGCAGCACGAGAGAGACGCGCACACACACAGGCAGTGCAAGTGTGAGTGCAACACACACACAGGCAGCGCGAGAGAGACGCGCACACACACAGGCAGCGCGAGAGACAGCTGGACGCATTAAGGTAGAAAGGCAGTTAAAGAATGCGCTGGGCTTGATTTTGCTTTTTACTTCTGTTTCCAGCGATCGGTTCATATGTTCATTGTTGCAATGTTATTTTTCTTGGTGGTTTATTAAATTACAGATTTTTTCAAATGTTCATTTTTTACCCTGTGCTTAAAACTCATTAAAAAAGTGCTTTTAGCCAGCGGTTGGTAGTGCTACAGCGCGAACTATTGCAGTGTTAGTTTTCTCTGTTGTTCAAGGTTTTCTGTGTTATTCAATGTTTTTACATTTAGTTTAGTATTACGCTGTGCATTCTATGGTTTAATTAACTATATTTGTGCTTAAAAAAAATATAAATATATATTTACATACAGTTTGTATGGTCTGGAACAGATTAATTGTATTTACATACAATCCTATGGGGGAAAATGCTTCGGTTCTCGACCAAATCGGTTTACGACCAGAGTTTTGGAACAATTATGGTCGTGAACCGAAGTTCTATTGTAGTCAGCTCTGCCCTTTCTTGCACAGAGCATCAGTATTGGCAGTCCAGTCCAATTTATCCTCCAGCTGCACTCCAGGTATTTATAGGTCTGCACCCTATACACACAGTCACCTCTGATGATCATGGGGCCCATGATGGGCCTGGGCCTCCTAAAATCCACCACCAGCTTCTTGGTTTTGCTAATGTTCAGTTGTAGGTGGTTTGAGTCGCACCATTTAACAAAGTCCTGAATTAGTTTCCTATACTCCTCCTCCTGCCCATTCCTGATGCAGCCCACAATAGCAGTGTCGTCTGCAAACTTTTGCACGTGGCAGGACTCCGATTTGTATTAGAAGTCCGATGTATATAGGCTGAACAGGACCGGAGAAAGTACAGTCCCCTGCGGCGCTCCTGTGTTGCTGACCACAATGTCAGATCTGCAGTTCCTGAGACGCACATGCTGAGTTCTGTCTTTAAGATAGTCCACGATCCATGCTACCAGGTATGAATCTACTCCCATCTCTGTCAGCTTGTTCCTAAGGAGCAGAGGTTGGATGGTGTTGAAGGCGCTAGAGAAGTCCAAAAACATAATTCTTACAGCACCACTGCCTCTGTCCAAGTGGGAGAGAGATCGGTGTAGCATATAGCATCCTCCGCTCCCACCTTCTCCTGGTATGCGAACTGCAGAGGGTCGAGGGCATGGCGGACCTGTGGCCTCAGGTGGTGAAGCAGCAGACACTCCATGGTCTTCATCACATATGATGTCAGAGCGACCGGCATAATGTATGTGGGGCATAATGATTTTAGTTCCAAGATCAAAGGGGTGTGGTCAGAGATAACAAGAGCATCATACTTACAAGAGTTAATCGTAGGCAAAAATTGTTATCTATAAGGAAATGATCAATTCTTGAGTACCAAGGATGCACTGGTGAGTAGAAAGAATATGCTGTTGAGTTTGGGTTTAGAAATCTCCAGGGGTCTGATAAGTTATGGTCATTTACAAACTGTGCAATTGTCTTTGCAGTGTTAGATGTCATCGACCCTGTGGCAGGAGACCTATCTAGGTTTGGATTTCAAACACAATTAAAGTCCCCAGCCATTATAATTTTATGAGTGTTCACATTGGGAATGGATGCAAATAGATTTTGGATGAAGTCCCTATCATCCACATTGGGTGCATAGATATTTATCAAAATAATTTTACAGTTAAATAAATTACCCATGACAATCGCATATCTCCCACCAGGATCAGATATTACATCTGATACTGCAAATGAGACTGTTCTGTGTATGAGAATTCCAACACCTCTAGTTTTCTTTGTGAAGCTGGAATGAAATATTTGGCCAGTCCAGTCTCTGTTCAGCCAAAACTGATCCTTGCTTAATAAGTGGGTCTCCTGTATAAATACTATTTAGACCTGTTAGGCAAGAGAATACTTTCTTTCTCTTTAATTCTTGATTCAGACGTTTAACATTCCAGCTCACATAGTTAACTGTTTGGTCATAGAAACATTGCTTCTGAACTTTTGTCATTTTGTAGTCTTAAATGAAAATAAGACAGCTTTGATCTTAAGTTATTGCCATGACGTTTATTGTTACGTTGGCACTTATAATTAAATAAACTAAGGGTATGATGTAAACAGGCTTGTGACCTTTAGCCACATGAAATGATGTACATATCTGTAGAGCGGCATCAAACTAATTATGTAATTGTGTATTCTTTTCAAATTATAGTACATATTTAGCTACTTTTATTTGTACCTTGATGCACCAATGATTTTTGCTAGAAAAAATAGAATATAATAATAATTAGTAAATATTAGTTGTTCATAAGTTAGTCAGACAGTATTTTAACCAGGTCATATTGTTTTTGGGTAAATATAAATGAACATTTTCTACTCTTATCACTAATACAATCAGTCCGTTTAATACTAAAATGAAAATGTTAAACAAGCATGTACCAATAAGATGATTTACTCTGATGTTCAGTGCACCATTCAATTAAATCAGGGACAAATAGGAAGCAAAAATATCAAGACATGGGTGGAATCCAGCCAGTATTATACAGTCAAAACAGTCTTACTAGAGTGATCACATAAATTGGACTGATCTTCTGACTGCCAAATAGAAAATTACAACAGAAATGTAATTACAAATACATTACCTTTAACTTTGTACAGTTTATTAACTGGACACTCTTTTTAATTAATGTAAGACAGATCAGAGCTCTGTGATGTTGATGATAGTCTGTAAGTTTTGAAAGTTCTACTCACTGTTAAAAAATACTCTTTAGCTTTAGAATGTGACCTATATGAGTTCCTGTAAAATATAATGTACAATAATGATTGAATGCAATTTCTTATTTTTAGAATTATATAAATGAATATGCTCATCTGTCTGAGTACAAAAGTTTGAAATAAATATGAATGAGAGCAGTTTTGTGTATTCAGTTTATGTCCTTAGATGATTTCTTTTTCTTGTAAATTTTTACCTAAATAATATACCCATGGGCAAAATTAAAATGGACATGTATTCAAACCATTATTCGTGTAGAATATTTTCATTCCTGCAGAACTGTTTTTCAGAAAGCATGACCTCTGAAATGCTGAATGATGTGGAAATGCTTAAGTAAGATTTGTTCCCCTTGAGTAAGGTTTTAGCTCTGAAGTGACATAAATTAGCACAAAAAAGCAGAAAAAACATGATCTGAAACAAAAATAAGGAGTTTTTTTAAAGAAATGAGAATGCAATGCAATATAAATAATTTATTTGGAAGAAGATTACAAAAAATGCAACACTGACACCCATGCTCAAGAATATGATTGCCATTAATGGTATAATTGTTGTTGTGTTGTTTGCACAAAAGTTTAGTGGACAATCCAGAGACAGGTGTCATTTTAAAGTGTGTGGCCTGAATGGGCACTCTTGTGAAGAATCTAAATTAAAACGCTAAAATATAAAGAAGAAATATGGATTGTGTTCCCTTAGTGTTGGATCCAGGCCAACAAGCTCCATGCATAACTTTGCACTTATTTAAGTTTTAGGCATTGTTGCACCATTTTTGAATTTTAATGTTCGGCCCCCTCATATTGAACTGAGCAAAGCAGTGGGTGGATGGCTAGATTGATGTTTAAACACAGCTTATTTTAACATGTGATCTTCGTTGATACTGGGCAGGATGTACAAATGGGTTGTCTGTGTTCTGATGCACAACTTTTTACTTTTGGGTACAAAAATGTAGTACTAAGGTGTTGTACTGTGTCAGTCATTATGGATGTAGTGAGAAGTCAAGCAAAATGACACCTTTTATTGGTTAACTAGAAGGATTACAATATTCAAGCTTTCGAGGCAACTCAGGCTCCTTCTTCAGGTAGGATTACATTAATGTAGAAAATGCACAGAAAGTAGCTTTACTGTAAAAAGTTAGCAATCAGCTAACCATTATATTTAAAGTCATTTTGACAAAACAGGTTTATCTATATAAATAAAATCAAGAGCAGTTTGGATGTTTATTTTTTTTTTTTTGCATTTGTTGGTCTATTTGTTCGCTAATCATGCAAGAACGGCCAAACAATTTTTCATGAAATTTTGCATGTTAATTTGCCATTGGTGCAGCTTAAAATATAGGCTATATGTCTATCAGGAAGAGAGGTTGTAATGGGAGGGGATGCAAATCAAAAACCAACATTGACACAATGAATTCAATTCCCATAAGACAGCAGGAATAAACTGGGGCTGAGGCAAATCTCCCATTTATTTATACCCAGGCAACATAAGGAATCAGTGATTTCTACTACATTTTAAATACTTTACCTATATCAATTTATATTTATAAATGCCATGTCACTATGCTAGGGAAGGCATCCAGGCTTCTTGTTAGAATTCAACCTTATTGTTGGCAGGAGTGTAAAATAATACTAGTTAGCAAAAGTATAAAACAGGCAATTTCTGGTCAACATAAAGCTATTAGTGTTATATGACATACAGTAACCTAACAAGTCATGCATATTGTATGTATAATATAATTCTTTACACAAATTCCTCAAAAGCAGTCTTGACTATTAGAGACATAAACAGTGAGATGCCTCGAGACAATATTTATTATGACTAATTTACACCTGAGACAAACAGATGATGTTTATTGATCTTTAAGGAATAGATCATCATAATAATCCACAAACAGTCAAATTTTCCGTTCAATTTAGAAATGTCCAAAAATAAAAATGCAAGAGATTTTACCTCTGTGCTCTGTTTCCTCCATATAGACTTCTGAGTTATTTTAGTAGAATGAGCTGAGCAAGGTTTTGTTTAAAACCATTTTTATAAATGTTAACGGTTATTTGACCAATTAGCTATAAAGTAAAGTTATTAGCAAATGTTTATGAATTCAGGCATATTCTGTTTACAGAAAAAGAAACTGACCACTGTTTTAAACTCTTTTTAGTGTATGAAAAAATGGCCATATCATAAACTCAGCTATACTGAGCAGAATGAAATGTTATACAAGTTGGCTAGCAACCTTAATGGCTCATTTTTATTTATCTGTCTTTGTGGATTTTCACATCATATACTTCAGCCAGCTTTCATTTGTTTTGACTGAGTGTTAAAAATACATAAGTGGACTCACATTAGAAACTAATGAGAAAATTAAGAACTTCAACAAAAGTGGAATACAAATGCAGACTGTCAGTTTATTGTGGCTATTTGCAAAAAAAAAAATTAAAATGCTGCACCCAAACCATGGAGTCTTGAAGGCAATTGCTATACACATAATTGCAGATTGCAGAGCAGTGGGGTGTGGTAATTCACTTTAAGGTTTTGCACGAGTTCTACATGGATATCGTATCAAGGATTGGGATAGAGGAGGCCCCACTGGTGATTTTGGCACATGGATAATGGATCACTTAATCGACTGGGAAAGCTTGCAAAAATTCAATGGTTTCATCGAGCAGGTGGCATATGGGGGAGGTACCCCTTCATGACTTTGGAATGCATGCACCCGGTTAACTTAATTCAGCCCCCCAAATATTTGCCTCCCTACGCCTACATGCTAGAACTGGCCCTGTATATCCTTGTAGATAACAATATTTACAAGCTTTTAAAAAGAAAGAAATATCTAACCAGCCATATATATTTTATTCCAATATATAATCATGAAAGATGTAGGCTACTGCAGAGTAATCAGGCACACCAGAGGAATGAACCTTGGACAGGATACAAGACTATATTAAAAAATCAAAAACTTTTTTTTGTATGTTTATCCTAACAAGTGCTAAATTTAATTTGCCTTCTCAAATGATAATGTAACTGAATATTGTTTGGAAATTGCTTTGCTTTGCTTCTTTTCTTTCTGCTGTCACATAATATATAGGCCTTAGAAACCCTAACAAATGTAAAAATTTGTTTTTATTCAATATTTATTTCCTGCTTTTTTCTTTTGTAAGATTCTATCTTAGATGGTTTTCAGTATTCACACATTCACTTTTTGAACGTTTTTTCACATTACAGGGTAATAGCATGAGCATGAAGGTTTAGCAGTTAGTGTGTACTTGAGCTACTCATTCATATCACACCAATCCAAAAGTGGCCAGTCAACGCACCACACATACAAATGAAGGAAGTCTGAGCGAGGAAGGGTCAGATAGTAAGGAGCTTGATTTTATAAACCTAATGGGTCATGGGACAATTCTTAAGTCTGTACTGTCTAATGAACAAATAGACAACAAATAAGTTACATTTTCATACGTTATGAGAAAATTGTAATGGCTAGCTTTAATGACATTGGATTATTTTTATAATATCGTCAGATTTGTTTAAAACTTTCCAATTTCAAATGAAGTCCTCCAAGCTTAAATATAACTTTTAAGTTTGTATCACAAATGAAGGCACTGTCATGCTCAGTTAAGTTTTCATTTATTATCGATAGTAAAACTGTAATTACAATGATTTAATGTATCAGTGCTCATCAGTTTTCTTAATTAGAAATCAATGGGAATTTGTATAAGCAGTGCCTACAAACATTTTTCAACCTTTGGAATTTTTTACATTTATTGTTATACAAAATTGAATGACAGTGGATTTAATTTGACTTTCTTGACACTGATCAAAAGAAAACAATTCTGTAATGTCAAAGTGAAAACATAGCTCTGTAAAGTGTTCTAAATTAATTACAGATATAAAAAACAAAATAATTAATTGCATAAGTGTTCACATATTACACACTAAAATCATCAGTGGTGCTTGACAGTTGGTTTGAGAAGTCATATAATTAATTAATGGAAATCACCTTTCTGTAGTCAAGGGGGTTCAATTGAATGCAGTCTAAATGCACCTCTATTTAGAAGGTTCAGCTTGTGGTGATCGACCATTATGGTGTAACCTGAACAGAAAAGAAAACTCCAAGCAGTTTCATGAAAATGTGACTGAAAAAGCACAAGTCAGAGGGTGCAGCTAGGAAAGTATCTAAGTCATTGAGTATCCAGTTAAAGCTATCATTTGGAAATGGAAAGAGTCCACAAAAGGGACAATATGCAAAACAATGACTATGGAAAGAGGCAGCCAAGAGACCTATGATAACTCTAAAGAAGTTACTAGCTACACAGGCTGAGAATGTGAAGACTGTGCACACAACAACTGTCACCCAGGTCCTTCACCAGTTACGCTGTTAAAAAAAAAATCAAATAATGTCCTTTAGTTGCCCATAAGGCAAATTGGAGATCAGGAAGTCAGCTGAAATAAGGTTCTATGGTCTGATGAGGCCAAAATGGAGGTTTTTGACCATTAAACAGCAATGTTATGTTTGGTGTAAGCCAGACACTGCAAAGTATGAAAAATACACCATCCCCACTGTGGAACATATCGATGACAGCAACATACTGTGGCAAAGTTTCTCAGCAACAGACCCTGACAGGCTTGTTAGGATAGAGGGTAAAATATATGCAGCAAAATACAATGAAATCCTTGAAGATAATCTGATTCAGTCTGTAAGAAACCTGCAACCTTTTCCAAGAAGACAACAACCCCAAGCATTAAGCCAAAGCTATACCAGAATAACTCAAAAACAATGTCAACATCCTGGAGTGACTGAGTCAGATTTTAGATCACAATTCAATTCCTTGTCCAATGTACTTGAAAAAAGGCTGTTCATTCACAGTCCCCATGCAACCTGACAGAGCTTGAGCTGTTTTTCTAAGAATGGGGAAACATTGCAAGAGTCCAGCTGTGCAAAGCTGATAGAGAGAAACTTGTACACAAAGACTCAATGCTGTCATGGCTGTCAAATGTACATTGAATAAATACTAACTTGAAGGGGATGAACACTTACACAATCAATTATTTAGTGTTTTATATTTGTGATTGGTTTAAATAACTTTGCTGAGATTTGTTTTTACTTTTGCTTTAAAGAGTCTTTTTCTGTTGGTCAATGTCAAAAAAGCCAAATTAAATCCACTGTTATTCAATGCTGTATAACAATAAAATGTGAAAACGTCCAAGGGGGTGAATTCTTCTTATAGACACTGTAGTTACTGTATATATTTAGACCTATATGGCAAAACATACATAAAGCAGGAACTATTGTAAGCTCAGTAGCTGATTACCCTATTAAAATGGAAACCCTTCCATTATCGTGTTTAGCTACTCTTCAATTGTTATTTCAAGGATTAAAGCTAATTTGATTGCTGGAATATAATGAGGTACATTCTGGGACAATATTGCCCTTTAAATAGAACGACCACAGTGGGAGAAATCGTGAAGTATAGACCACCTGTTACACCAGTCTAGTCACTGATGCATGGAAATTTTTTGGCAGGTTATGAATGAAGTCAAAACCACAACTGTTGTCACTTTAATTCCTTCATCTGGTTTTGCTCTGTAGAATTAGCTTTGTGATAGCCTACTGGGACAAACGTATACAAATTAAACCTAACCATTATGGGAGCATTAGCCAAATGTTCTACAGCAAGAGGACTGAGCACATTCATATGTAGATCAAAATAGCTAACAGCATTTTTGATACGTACTGTGAAAATCTGGGAGCTGTGCTAAAAGCAGATGAAAAATCCAGTGCTAATAAAGAAAACAGGAAATTAAAAGCAACGGAATTTAAATGGCTAAGCAATCCATAAACTCTAGTGCATGTGATGGGAGGGAAAATGCACCAAAAATCAAAATTAAAAAGTTTTGAAAGTGCACTTGTCAGAACAGGATTATTTTTAGAAAGTGTTTTTAGGCTGTTTGTTTACTTCTCCAGGAGGCACTCAATGCAAGGTGCTTTAACTTTGAACACTGTTGCATTTTTATGATTCGGAAGAACTGTTGTAAGACTAAATTTTGGAAATAGTGCCAATTAACACTGCCTTAAATGAAGAAGCTGTCATTTTATAATAATGGGTAGCATTCATTAATTTCTGCATTTCTAATGGTGCAAATGGGCCTGTGAGTAATTAAGGTGCATTTTCACACATACATTCAGCTACATTAAGAGAGCTTTTGTATTTTATAATTTTAATGTTAAATGATTTTTACTTAGTTGGATGAATATTAATGTTGAGTGTCTATAGTAAAACAAATGTAAAATGTAACAGTCATTTTCCATTAATTGTATTTTTATTTTAATTAACAAATTGTTCATGGTTAACAGAGTCTGATTAATTGATAACACCCTCCACATATTCCTAAAATGTGCAGGTTAGACTAATGGGAGCTCTTTTCCGGCACCAAGTAGTCGAGTGGGAGTGTGTGTCAGAGATGGATTAGCCTTCCATCAAGGGTTGGTCCCCACCTTGCACCGAAGTGCTACCACAATAGTCACTGGTCCTATGAAAGTTAGCTGGATGAATTGCTGGGAGGATAACAGTAGCTATCATGCCTGGGTTAGAGACCTCTTCTATGCATTTCCTGTTTTTATTATTTTATTTTTATCATTCTGTGATAGAAGATTATAGTACTAAAAAAAGTAAAAACCATAACTTGCAAACACTTCTTGTTACAGAAATGACAGCGTTATGTGGATGTCACATTAGAAACACTCAACAACACAATCACAGTAATACAGACCTATCTGTACATTCTTGACACTTGTACCAAGAACTAGCTGTTATACATTGTTTCGTAATTCAAATTATTTTACTATTTTAATTGCTTTAGCTCTTTTATAGTCACTCATATTGAGCTACTGCCAAAGGCAATTTTCATTTAAACATCACTAACTTTGATTTCTGAGTTTATGGCCTGATTTCCTAATTTCTGCCACACAGGTTAGTGCCCCACAGTTTCAGAGTCTCAGGTTTGGGTTCCAGCCAAGGTACTGTTTGAGTGGTGTTTGCATGGTATAGTTACTTTTCCAATAGGCTCTTCTCTTTTCTACACAAATCTCAAAGATGGATTAAATGGTGGGTTTGTGTGTGTGAATGTGCTCGTTAATGGATTAACACCACATTCTGGGCTGAGTCTAGCCTTGTACCTACCAGGAGTAGATGTGGAGGAGCAGAACTGCAAAGTAGAGCCATCCATTAGAAAGTTTACATGTGCTAATAACCCACTTATTCACAAAACTTGATTTCAAAAATGTCATGTAAACCTTTATTGCAATTAGAGAAATCGGGGTATTGGCCTCTAAGAAACCTGGTTTACAGAGGTGCATTTCTCGGTGAATAACCCAATTATGTGACCAAGTAAACCCTTAACCAGTTTACTGTTAAAGATTTTGTAGTTTGAATATGTTCATTACGCACTTTCAGCATTTGCATGTATTTGATTATTTGATTTGCACACACAACCATGGGTAGAAACATCCACAGAATACATTTCCAGAACCAAATGTTGAAACAATTGCATTATTCCTTTTCCTGATGGAAATATGTCTGGCTGTTTCGGAAGTCGTTAATTTATGTTATTGAAGTGAATGAATAATGCTGAACTCAGCAACATAATCTCAAGAGTAGTCATGTAACACATAAAAAGTAACATGCGCCACATGGTAAGATTACTTTTTAAAGTGACAATACTTATCTTATTGAAATAAAAATTCCTGTGTTATTATTACTCCAGCAGAACTGGGTGTAAGGCAAGAACCACAAATTCTGGATCCATAGCAGCACTAATTCATGCAGCCAAACAGGAACAAGTTTGTTACATATGAACTTCCTAACAGAAATCTGTAAATAAAGCTGTTAGTTTGACTAAACATATTTATAAAACATAAGAAAATTATCACAGGCTTCATATTTATTTTTGGATTCACTCTTTTATGCAAAGATGAGTTTTTGGCATGCTAATATTCAAAAAGTTATGTAAATGCTTTGCATTTCCTAAGAGAAAAGCTCCAGCTTCTCTGCATCCCTGCTTAGGAATTTGTAAATTAGATGGATGAAAACTTTAGTTTTGATGGGATTTTCTTCAAATTTATTTCTCCTACTTTACATGTTTGTCTAACAGCATATCGCATGCCACAGATAATAAGAACTTGCATTACACTAGTGAAATACTGACAACAACAGTAGTTATTTAATCAAATACTGTATAACACACTTATAATTGTATGCCACTGCTCAGGAAGCGGAACCCTTAAGTTTAATCCAACTTTGGGAACAGTGGATTGATTACTTTCTATTTTAAACATTGAAACAAAAGCAAACGTTTATCTTGGAGTATTCAGTGCAATCTGTGTGATTTTTAAATTCATTAGTGATTCTCTGTTTTTAAGATTAAACTCCTTCTTTTCAAAATACTCAAAAATATTCAATGGATGATTATTTTTTAATTGAATTTAATTTTAATTTAATTTTCTAACATACTGCAATGACTATTACTACTACTGCCATTACTATTGGTACTACTACTACTCCCAGATATCTACAAAAACTCCTAAAAAGAGACAGGCAAATCCATCTTGGGTCTCCATGGCATTTGGCACTTTGATAAGTTGGTGTATAGATCTTGTTCTCTTTATGCTTCTGACACCAATGTAGCACAGTGTGGCATACCTGCATCAAGTGCCAATGAATTCTCACTCTTTACATTACAATTTTAGGTATCTTGTTGTACTTAAAAGGACTGTTCAGTGTTGTTGCACTAGTTGGAATTCATAAACTTCAGCAGGCTTACCATTTTCATAGGTTCCCTGTAGCTAGTTCTGAAAGTACTCATTTGAATGATGGAAAGCCAGCTCATAATACTGGCTTCTCAGTAGTGATACCATCTATTGCCCACCTTTGAAGTCACTGTCCCTAGTTACCACTTCAAACTCCAATGGTGCATAAAGACTTTGAAGTGGTGGGTTGTTCTTCGGTTCCACTTTCGTGTTGTCAGTAACAAAGACACATCAGCAGGAATCTTAAAAATGTATTTTCCAGGTGGCACTGCAGTTACATTAAGTGCTGCACTGGCATGTGAAGTACCAGAGGATTTAAGTGCTGGACTTCTATTCAGTGATTTGACTTTTGACGTGGTCAGGCAAACCTCCTTGTATGGAGCTGCAGATGTAAAAGGGACTCTTAAATGTTTTCCTTCCTTCACTGGCCCTCAACTGGCATTCCAAGTTTCAGATTTTACAGTAGCTTTGAGCCTCTCCAATTTATGGCTGCTCTGGAACACAATGATGACCTACTTTGTCCTTTCCCATCACAGTCTTCCTGGCAGCCCTGTTACGTTCTGCTCACCTGAAGTCAGTGGTGACTTGATCTGCTACACTTTTCCCCAGTTAGCTCAGTTTCACTCGGGTCAATAAACTTTGACTAACGGAAATGTAGTAGTGAAGCTGCATAGGCAGCAATCCCTTAGCTATCTTCCTTCCTGTACCGACACTGCAAATGCCATTCCAGATCCTGGATATCAGCCTCAAAACCCTTCAGCAACTTCACAGAAGAGTCTATCAATTCTATATTGGGGCTCCGCAGCACTCAATCCTTTGCCAAGTTGGCCTTTAGACTAGTCTCATAATTCCACTTTTAACACCAATGTAGCATGTGCTTGCATCCATTGAGTGTCAATGGATTCTTGCTCTTTTACATAGCTGGCTGTTGCCACACTAGTTGGAATTCAAATATGACTATGGCAAACTTGCATGTAGCTTCTCATTTGCATGTTGCAATGCTAATTAAAGATCATACGCCTAAAAGCCAGGAAACAATACATGAACAGGATGATTTTAGTGATATATTGGTTTTTTTTAGCTGAATAATTCTTGTGTAGAATATAAGATCATTATATAAATAACAGATATATTTTCAACATTTCAGTTGTGCAGTTTATCCTATTAATCTTTCAACCACTGGCCTCTCTTTCTTGGCATTTGGTATTCTGAAGGCTGCATGCATACACAAGTTGGATAAGTTGGTAGAAACATTTTTTTTTCTATTTTAGTATAAAAAACAATTATCTCTTTTTGCATGTCATTTGAATTCCAGGTGGGTATTCATTTAATTTTTTTTTTTTTTCATTTACAGGCACTATTAAACCAGATGCACTTTCAACATAAATCTCCTTATGTATGTACTTTATTTTTTCTTTGATTTGTCAGATGTGCTTTTGGTGTTGTGTTAAAAATTAATTCTGCTTCACTAGCCACCTACTTTAAACTTTTTTTTATGAGTTCAGTAATGAACTGCAGTGCTGAAATATTATCCTTAAATCTAGGTCAAATAGAATACCGAGAGAATTAAGTGGTCTAAATGACATTTACTAGTATCATGAGCTAATTTTTGCATTTGTGAGGATGGCAGGTCACAGATGCTGGGACAGAAGAGGGGCCTGAAAAGGAGAAGGGAGGTGCAATAAGGGATGTTAGTGTTCACAAAAAACAGTAACAGTGCTATAGGTTTATAATCTAGAATCTAATTTGGCAATATCTAGAGCAGGGGTGTCCAACTCTGGTCCTGGCAGGCCGCAGTGACTGCAGGTTTTCATTCTAACCATCTTTTATTTAGTGAGCCATTTTTGCTGCTGATTAACTTGTTTTGCCTTTGTTTTAATTGACGTGACTCAGATCCCTTAGTTGTTTCTTTTCATGACCAGCTAAGCTGAAAATAAAGAAAGGTGAAGGTCTCGGTCATGTTGGTCTGCTTAGGTCACCAAAATATCTTGACAGTGGTTATAAAAAAAACAGAAAATCAACAGTCTGCTGTGGCAGAATGAGAGCAGCAACAAGTCATGATATTCAATAATGTCTTTGATTAACAGGAAGAATTGGCTTCTCTTTAAGAATCTAGTTGGAGTGAAATTGGCTGGAGTTTTGCTTTCAAATTTAGCTGGTCATGTGTTGGCTCATTTCACATTTCATTTCTGTTTTGCTGCCATTTAAGTAAGAAGAAACAAATGAATTCAGAGGACTGAATCTTTAAAAACAGGGATATTAAAATGAAGGGAAAAGGAGTTAATTAGCAGTGAAAACTGCTTGCTTATTAGGAAAAGGGTTAGAATGAAAACTTGCAGCTACTGCGACCCACCAGGACTGGAGTTGGACTTCCTTGGTCTAGATGGAAGACTCTGCTTTTTTCACATTGTTTTCAGTCTTGTCTGACTTCCGTTTTGAGGAATTATGTAGGCAATATTTAATGTTCTGACATTTCATTCACATTCCCTGCAACCCTAAATTAGATTTAAGCAGAGTAGGAAAATGGATGGGTGGAATTTACAGTATACGTTGGTCAGGCAGCTTTGAGCCAGACCCTTAGTGAGGTGTTCTGCTTTCAAGCTGCATAATCAGTACACAAAATCACGGCTTCAAGAGTGCAGCAGCAGTATTTTTAGCATACTGGCATGCATAACACATCACATAGAATGATCTATTGCAGGCATATCCTGGCAATCAAAACTCCAAGGAGGAGAAAATCCCCTTTGTCGATCTAATGTGAATGTACTCCACACCTTAAAAATCTACCACATATCAGACTGAAACAGAGAGCACCAGCATTTCTCTCCACTTCAGGCAAAAATGATAATTTAAGGATTATTAAGGTCTACCCCTAGCACCTTTCAAGGGCATATGAACAATTTTAAAAATCAGTGTGGTGGGATCAATGATGTGGACAAATAATTTCATGATTTACTTGCCCTTATTGTTGGCCATTACAGGATTGTTCATGCTATTGTATTACTTTTATGTTGTTTTGAACTTAATGTTTTAGCTTGCCGTTATTACATTTTACATATAAATAAAGAAAAACTCAAACATACTGTAGAACAGATTCCAAAATCAAAATAAAAATTTCACCAAAAAAATAAAATTTTTTTAATCAGTTTTTTTTATAAAAATTGCAGTGACATTTTCTGCTTAATATATGAGTTCATGGTGTAGTGGTCCCAACATTTAATATAAAGGATGCCCAATTTCACACTTTCATACACTGTGATTTATTTTATTTCAGAATACAGTGGAACCTCGGTTCACAACCATAATTCGTTCCAGAACTTTGGTCGTAAACCGAGTTGGTCGTGAACCGAAGCAGTTTCACCCATAGGATTGTATGTAAATACAATTAATCCGTTCCAGACCGTACAAACTGTATTTAAATATGTAAATGTATGTAAAGATTAAGCACAAATATAGTTAATTACACCATAGAATGCACAGTGTAATAGTAAACTAATGTAAAAACATTGAATAACGCTGACACAAAACACCCAGGCTCCCTGCTCAGCTCTCTCTCTCTGTAGCACACACACCACCAAAGCCCCTCCCTCCCTCTCTCAGCTACAGGAGCAGGCTGGCTCACGCGCTCTCTCTCTCTCTCTGTAGCGCGCGCGCACACACGCACACACACACCACCTACCCCCTATCCTCCCCCCCAATCCCTTCCCTGTCAGCTGCCCGCACTCTCTCTCTGCACTTGCTCGCTCGCGCTCTCTAATCTCTCTATAGCACGTGCTCGCGCAGCATTTTTTTTTAAAATGAGTTTTAAGCACAGCAGAAAAAAAGAAACATTAGAACAAATCCGAAAAGCATGCAAAAACCAACTCACAAGCAACCAAAAAAGTACTGTAACAAGATCACTCTATTTTAGCCTTACATTCCAATCGCTGTAAACACTTTTTATAAAATGAGTTTTAAGCACAAGGAAAAAAGCGAACATTTGAAAAAAGAGAAAAGTAACATTGCACCTAATCGCGCTATGAAAAACTCCATTTGTAAACACTTTCATGAGTTTTAAGCACAAGGAAAAAAGCAAACATTTGAAAAAAGAGAAAAGTAACATTGCAACAAATTGCGTTATGAACTGAAAAATTAACTTTTGAAAAATCCGTAATACAAAAACCACCAAGAAAACTAACCTTGCATGAGTCGAGTTCTGGCATGAAGTGTTTTCCTTCAGGTGTTTTCTCTCTTGTGATTTCTTGGGTTTCTGGTGCTTTTAGCTGGTGAGAGTGAAAGCCTCATGCAGCCATTCCAAAAACAAAGTTCTTGTGACCCAACCGTTCGTGTTTGCCCTCCACATTACTGGCAGTCTGGCTTTGTTTGCATTATGCTGCTTGAAAGCACGAGGGTTCTCAGATTGGTAAATGAGTAAACTAGTAAACAGTTTTTCCACCTCTTGTAATTTCTTTCTTTACTCCGATTTCAATTTTCTTCAAAACTTTCTTCTCACCACTCTTCACTTGCTTAGAAGCCAATGGAAGGAGAACAATGAACAGAGCTTTTGCAGCCATGTGGCTCGCTCGCTCTCTCTCTCTTTCTTTCTTTCTCTCTCAGCCTGCGTGTGGGGGATTGAGTGCGCTTGACGTACAGCCTGCTGATAGGCAGGCAAACATGTGCAGCAATCTCCTCCTCCCCCTCCCCAGCAGGCACATGGAACTGGGGGGATGGTTTGTCTGCCTATCTGCAGCCAGTAAGTGCAAGCCAACACGTGCAGCAATCTCCTCCTCCCCCTCCCCAGCAGGCACGTGGAATTGGGGGGATGGTTGGCTTGCACTTATTGGCTGCAGATAGGCAGGCAGTGCAGCAATCTCCTCATCCCCCTCCCCAGCAGGCACGTGCTCGCTCGCTCTTGCTCTCTCTCTCTCTCTCTCTCTCTCTCTCTCTCTCTCTCTCTCTCTCAGCTCAGGCAAGCAAGGGAAACTGGCTTGTTCGTATACCGAGTGTGTGGTTGTGAACCGAGGCAAAAGTTTGGCAAGCTT
The DNA here is from genome assembly GCF_016835505.1 of Polypterus senegalus. Lineage (NCBI taxonomy): Eukaryota > Metazoa > Chordata > Cladistia > Polypteriformes > Polypteridae > Polypterus > Polypterus senegalus. The sequence continues at coordinate 217,761,589 of NC_053155.1, read as the reverse complement.
TTTGGTCATGAACCGAGTTGTACGTGAACCGAGACGTTCGTGAACCAAGGTTCCACTGTACTAGGAAACCACAACAAAGAGTGTCCTTATCTGGCGTGTTACACTGCACTGAGAAACTAAACGTAATTAAATAGAATTACTTACACTTATACGCTTATAATACCTATGCAAAATGCAAAGAACAATGCCAAGAAATTTTATGCTGAAATGCTCCAAAACACACACAATTACAATTCTAAAACAGAACTCAGATTAGGTGGCTGTGAATAAGTATAACTGAATACAGATCTTCCGAAAATTAACAAATCTCTGTCCTACCATAATAATGTCTGAAGTTAACATTTGTATTGTTAGAAATGTGCTGCATATCACAACTTGCCAACATTGATTCAAAGATCAGCACTATCCATGATGAACAAAGAACATAGGTATAAGATAAGAGCTGTAATCCTATATTCCATAGATACAGGGAACATGCTACCAAATACTGAAGTACACTGAGGACTTTTGAAATCCTGATAGATAGTTTATTAACCCAGCTTACCTAAAAATTTGCTATGTTGGATTGAATTATGTCAAACTGTGAATGATCTGCAGAGTACTGTGACAAGTTCACAGGTAAATACAAACATAAACTTTGCAAATTATTAATTACATAGTAAGTGCATGTAAAGGCACAGATTTGTTTAAACAAGCCGGAAACAATGGGGTTTGAAACTGATTGTCATGAATAGAACTTAATAATGTCTGTCTATTAATTCATTATTGAGCTGTAGGCTGTCAATGGAGAAGAGGAAAAAAAAACTCCAGTCAGCCTCAAAAATGGAGAACATTAACCTCTGGGAGCCTACAGTCAGTTATAAAGGACACAGTCCTGGAGACCTGGGCCAACTCGCTGCACACCTCATTCAGGGAATATATAAGAAATCAATCGATATGTCTTTCCTTCCGTATTTTTCAAATATGTTCCTACTTTGAAGGATACTTCTGCTTAAAACAACGCCAATGTTAAAATGAAACTGTTACTGATGCATGTCAAACTAGTTACAGTATTTACCACAAAGGAATTTTATTTTCTGTTGTAAACATAGAAACATAATATACAGTGACCCCTCCAAATTCAAAATTTGACATTTGCAGTTCTGGTTATTTGTGGGTTGGCTGTAAACCATTAAATAAGAATATTTGGGAGCTTGCTGATAAATCACAGAAATTTGCAGATGACGCATAAGCCAAAAATATATAAACAATACTGAAAATAGTTTGCATTATATAAAATCATGCAATTTATAAATATTAGTGTTATTTAATACAGTGGGATGCAAAAGTTTGGGCAACCTTGTTAATAGTCATTATTTTCCTGTATAAATCGTTGGTTGTTACGATAAAAAATGTCAGTTAAATATATCATATTGGAGACACACACAGTGATATTTGAGAAGTGAAATGAAGTTTATTGGATTTACAGAAAGTGTGCAATAATTGTTCAAACAAAATCAGGCAGGTGCATAAATTTGGGCATCGTTGTCATTTTATTGATTCCAAAACTTTTAGAACTAATTATTGGAACTCAAATTGGCTTGGTAAGCTCAGTGACCCCTGACCTACATACACAGGTGAATCCTATAATGAGAAAGAGTATTTAAGGGGATCAATTGTAAGTTTCCCTCCTCCTTTAATTTTCTCTGAAGAGTAGCAACAATGGGGGTCCCAAAAAAACTCTCAAATGACCTGAAGAAAAAGATTGTTCACCATCATGGTTTAGGGGAAGGATACAGAAAGCTGTCCCAGAGATTTAAGCTGTCTGTTTCAACAGTTAGGAACATATTGAGGAAATGGAAGACCACAGGCTCAGTTCAAGTTAAGGCTCGAAGTGGCAGACCAAGAAAGATTTCGGATAGACAGAAGCGACGAATGGTGAGAACAGTCAGAGTCAACCCACAGACCAGCACCAAAGACCTACAACATCATCTTGCAGCAGATGGAGTCACTGTGAATCATTCAACCATTCGGCGCACTTTACACAAGGAGATGCTGTATGCGAGAGTGATGCAGAGGAAGCCTTTTCTCCGCCCACAGCACAAACAGAGCCGCTTGAGGTATGCTCAAGCACATTTGGACAAGCCAGCTTCATTTTGGAATAAGGTGCTGTGGACTGATGAAACTAACATTGAGTTATTTGGGCATAACAAGGGGAACACAGCATTCCAAGAAAAACACCTGCTACCTACAGTAAAATATGGTGGTGGTTCCATCATGCTGTGGGGCTGTGTGGCCAGTGCAGGGACTGGGAATCTTGTCAAAGTTGAGGGACGCATGGATTCCACTCAGTATCAGCAGATTCTGGAGACCAATGTCCAGGAATCAGTGACAAAGCTGAAGCTGCGCCGGGGCTGGATCTTTCAACAAGACAACGACCCGAAATACTGCTCAAAATCCACTAAGGCATTCATGCAGAGGAACAAGTACAACGTTCTGGAATGGCCATCTCAGTCCCCAGACCTGAATATAATTGAAAATCTGTGGTGTGAGTTAAAGAGAGCTGTCCATGCTCAGAAGCCATCAAACCTGAATGAACTAGAGATGTTTTGTAAAGAGGAATGGTCCAAAATACCTTCAACCACAATCCAGACTCTCATTGGAACCCTACAGGAAGCGTTTAGAGGCTGTAATATCTGCAAAAGGCGGATCTACTAAATATTGATTTCATTTCTTTTTTGTGGTGCCCAAATTTATGCACCTGCCTGATTTTGTTTGAACAATTATTGCACACTTTCTGTAAATCCAATAAACTTCATTTCACTTCTCAAATATCACTGTGTGTGTCTCCTATATGATATATTTAACTGACATTTTTTATCGTAACAACCAACGATTTATACAGGAAAATAATGACTATTAACAAGGTTGCCCAAACTTTTGCATCCCACTGTATTTGTTAGTGTAAATGCACACTATATCTTTAATATTAAAAGTTATTTTTGGAAGGAAAAGAACTGTGGATCTACGCCAGCTACTTTCCACCTTCACTGCTTCCTTAGTTTTTTAGCAGATCCAGACATCTTCCCCCAGTTCGTTCACACTCAGTTCTCTCTCTGTTCTCTACTGAAAATTGCGTAGAGCTCTAGCCATCCTTTTCGACTCTCACCTTTATCAAGGTCATGCTTACTTCTCTATTTCTTTTCTCCTTATTTATTTTTCTCCTTTCTTAACTGCCCATGTCCTTTTTATCAATGCAGTCAACCCCAGCTGATGCCATGCACTCGCCATACCGCTAAATGGCAAGTAATGCTAGGATGTGCACATGCCTACCATTGCCGGTTATATAAATAAAATAAAAACAAATATCTAAAAACATTTATTAAAATAAAACATACAAATATATATCTACACCACAGTTAAGGGGGCCCGAGTATTATTTGCAAATTTTCAACCAAGCGGGGGTCTTCTGCCACTAACTCTCATTAATGTCAATGGGTGACATGTGCAAAGTCATTTATACTATATATTAAATAATAGTATTCAGCTAATACTTCAAATGATGTGTAGCTGCTGGTAAGTAAGGCAGGATCACACATGGGTTTAATGCGTACCCAAAGGAAATCTCAGTCCAGAAAAGGTTTGTTTTAAAAATGTTTAATGAATATTCAAAGCAAGTAGTCCACAAAAAAATAGAGAAAAGTTGTTAAACAAGTAGAATAACATTTAAAAAAAGAAAAATGTTTCTTCTTGTTAAACTTCAATTGTTTCTATACTTAAGGATGAGTTATTTCTCTATGCTTTGCTTCACATTCAGTACGTTGTAAATGTAGAGCTTTGCACATACAACTGAGCACGTTAAGACATGGTTTAAAACCGCGTGCCTTCCATGCCTTACCTACGGCAAGGCAGGTCACTAACTGAGACAAGAAATAGTTAAAATTTACCAATTCAATTCAGCTATTTGGGTTATAAGAACCTCCCAAATGCTTTCCACTAATGTATGGGCAAACATTTAATATAACTAAGAAAGTACTTCTATCAACTTAACATGACCTAAGTAACTGGCAAATGGCTCTTACATAATGTTTTACATACCTTTTTTGTTGTAGCCTCTGTTGAGAATCCACTTGAAAGACAACTGCTAGTTTGACATTATTCTAATACCTTATAATAAATACATTTTTTAATATCTCATGCTATTAAGTTAATGATGTGGTTCAAGATTTTAACATCCAATAAAGGCACAAGCATCTTAAATATTTCCTACATCTTATACTGTTTAAATATGTAATTACTGCACCAGTTTTTTCAGGACATTGTCTAAGGGAAACTGTAGTCTGACTAGGCAGTAATGAGCCAAAGAAAGACCTTGGAAGAAATCTTAAAGTACATTTGCTTATATAACCCAACACACTTGCTCACAAGTCAAGTTTATTTTAGTGGTGGAAGGAAACTAGAGTTCCTGGATTAAACCCATACGTACACGGAAAAATGTATGAACTCCACATAAGGGGCACCCCAGCATCTACAGTTATCTGACATGTGTGTTCTCTCCAGCTGTAGTCTTCTAATGCTAAACAGTATTTTTTTAAAGCTATATTTCTCAAATATGATTGCCATTCCTAAAATTCTAATTTGACAAGTGTCTATATGTTAATATTTATGTATTCTCTGTATTCATAAAATATTTTGAGCCTACAATAAACTTAACAAAAGCATAGAGTTGGATTTTTTTGACATGCATCCCATTACTAAGATGCTGTGAATATCTTACAGTCTACCTTAGTAAACAAAAGATGACACATTTTGTAATGGAAGTGCACTACATCAAAACAATACAAAACATAAACAGTGGCATAATTTATTTCCTATTTTAGAGTTCTAAGAGAATAGAAGCAAAAAAAGTCAAGGTTAAAAACCTACTGATTTAAGACATTTAATTACTTTTCTCCCGTTTTCTTTATACTTTATTACTAATAGATATTCTTTTATGTAGCTGTATTTCAGAAAGCCCAAAGACAACAGGAAATTGTTTTGAACCTCTTGCTCTATATCATCATGTATTCATAGCACTTCTACTTTGGTGATTACCTGATAAATATTAGTTGAAGTCTGTCCTCAGCATTTTATTCACTGCAGTATAATTTTATGTGAAGGTTTTGTGACTTTGCAATTGAATTAAATAAATCTAGATGTAATGCTGTTTGCACAATGCATATTTTAAAAAGAACTTCAAATTATATTTGTTCTCTGCAACAATATTATTTTTATTTAATAGAGCAGAGACGATGTTATAACCCGTTACATTTGGTACAAAGTGGTAAAACACATTCCCAGTAATATTAAAATTAATATGTGCAAATACAAGAAATAATGAAAGTATTATAAATGCTCATTTTATTCTGTCTTTCTTGGCTGTTCATGGGTGATGGTCATATATTAGACTCATAAAAAGAAGAATAATTTTATATCACTAACTAAAATTTATAATTAAAATTAAGCTATTCAAAATTATTGAATCTCATCACTGCTGACCGGTTTGTGACTGTGTATAAACTGTGTCATATTTAAAATTCCATGATTGATCTTGTGAATTCAATTATAGTATCAGAATTCCTTTTCAGATTATACTTTTTTAAATTGCTTTTATCTTAATAAAGTTTCTGTTTTACATTCGTAACAGGTATTATGCATTCGCTTGGTGCAGGTCAGAATTTAAACTAAGTGTACAATTTGATAAGGCATAATGAAGGAGAAAAAGTGGACTTAAGAACCTGAGTAAAAGCAGCTCATGATAAAAACTAAGCAGAAAATATTAATCACTGTATATTTATTCTTCTGTTTATACAGTAGTAACTTTGAACTATAAAATGTTAATTTATGTATATATAAATACTATATATATATATATATATATATTTATAGAGAGAGAGTTATAATCAAGATGCATTCAATGTCTTATGGATTGCTTTTGGGACTGCCACTTATATGATATATTTAACTTATACACACTCTTACAATATATTATCCAAGATGATTTTATGTGAGAGATATGGCACACCAAGTTAATTACATAAAATTAAACAATTTTAATATTGACATACTGTTTTGTGGCCTAGTCTTTCTATGTGTGCATGTTCTTCCACTGTTTGTGGGTCTTTGGATATTGAAGTCTTATGTATTATATTAATTAGCAAATCCAAATGTACCCACTAATGAATCGATGGAAGAAAAATGGATGGAAGAATTTCTTTCCAATGGTTATTCTGCTGTTTTTGTTGCCTTCTAGTGCAACCCTGATTTTCCACAGCTCCTTCTAGGTGGCTCCACACACTTTCATCTGCATTATGCTCAGCTTGCTTGCACATTCATGTTTGTGGTTCTACCTCACATCATTCATCTGCACTGAATTTCCCAACTCTGTAAGCTTATCCAACCCAGGATCCTTCTAAAAACTTGCTGGTTAGCAAATGTCCAGGCCAATGAAAGAGAAAGAGAATGAACGTCAATGTTTTTGCAGGTAAGCATTCTCTACCCCTGCCCCCCTTTCCATGCTCTGCACCAGAATTAGTTTTTGTAGATGCTGAAAGTGGTTTCAGATGAACTGAAAATATAAGTACTAATCATGTGAATTCCTTATTTGGCAAATGATCTATGTTTCTAATTTTTTTATAAAGTGAAACACCAAGTTTATATATAATTTTATTTTATAGACTTAACAGTTGTACAACCACCATGCTTCCATCCATACATGCTTCCCTACAGAATGAATTATTAAAAAAATGTTACTTTATATATGTGGTGTATAAGTTTTTAATGTGTATGTTTTACATAATAAAAGTGAACTGAATGAATGTGTTATTTAGCAGAAATGTAAAATGAGTTGGTATTCCTGGCAAGGCACTGTGAATTTGACCATGACTGTTAGAGTGATTCAGTCCCTTGTCTCGTTAAATTCAACTCTTTTAATGGTGAGCTCAGTTATTTAACATCTTCTTTTGTACATGCATGTTTTGACATAAAAATATTGAATATCAGCCTTGTTGCAGCTTTCCTTTAGCTACATTATAGTGTTTTGATGGCTAAATATTGATAGGACATTCCAGACATTTCAGAAACTTTAGATTGGTATCTGCATGCAATGGTAAGTTAAGCTACAGAAGAGTTTTTATCTTCATTTTTTTGTTCAATGCTGTTTTATTTTATCATCTTCCGTTTGGTACTGTGTACTGGGTTGTTTTCAATACGCCACTTTAGCATTTTTTTAAACAGCCTCTGCTTGGCTTTGGCCATTTTGAGCAACGGTGTAAACAGGTGATGTTTGCTCTAGTCTGTTATGTATGAACTCCTGACATATTTTATTTAAACCAAAAATACTCAGACTTGTATTATTATCAATATAATCAAGCATCAGCACTTCTTTCTGGTATATTTGTTCTGGAGCTAACTCTGACAACTGTGTACATGAGTTACAAGTGTATTGCTTGTGTAACTGCACTGAGTAGTGGCTAATTTATTTAAAAGTGGCAGGAAACTTTTAACATTAGATCCAGTAATCAGTCAGCATCGATAAACACAAAACTGTCCAAGGCAATGAAAACCACAGGGTAAATACAATTTGGGAAGTCTTTAAATAAGCAAAAGATCAAGAACCAAAACAATACCTGCAGAGAAATCAGATTGCTCAAGATGTTTATCTTTTTGTGCTGAGGACTCTTTTATTTAAGGGATCATCATCTCAGTGTTAGATGTCCATGATATAATGCACACAGCACACACACAAGACTTCCTTAACAGTGTATGGAATTACAATAGCAAATACATTAAATGTTGCAAATTATGATGCACAGTAACTAATGGAATTCCTAAAATATAAAAATAATAAGACAAAATATTTTTTAATTCCTGGATTTAGAACTAAAGTGTCCTCTTGAAATAGTGTTGGGCAACTACTAAGGTAATGGCATCCTTACTGTCAGTGCCAGTGACAGCATGGGATCTTTCTTGGTCCTGTCCCTTTACTGTACCATACTTACACTTTCCAAATGAGGAGTCAACTGAGGAACATGCACACAGGAAAAGCCAAGGGGCCAGATGGAGTCAATCCTCAAGATATTAGGGCCTGTGCCCTAACTTTGTGGTACCTTCTATCACCTTTTCAGACTGTCATTAAGGCTGAAAAAGGGGTCACTGCTGTGGAAAACATCTTGCATTGTTCCTGATCCAAAGAAAACAGGTGTGTCTTCACACAGTAATTACACACCAGTGGCACTTACGTTTCACATCATGATGACCTTTGAGAGGCTGGTCGTGAACTTTATGAGTCCTATTGTTGGAGACAACCTAGACTTACTGTAGTTTGCCTGTCAGACAAAGATCGGAGTGGAGACAGCAATTATCTATTTGCTCCAAAAATGCTTATTCACACCTGGATGAAGCTGGCAGCACTGAGAGGTTTATATGTTTTATTTCTTAAGTGCCTTCAACACTACCTAGCCATCCCTGTTCAGCTCAGAGATATGCAAGTGGATAAGCCTATGGTGCCCTGGATAATGAAGTATATGTCAGATAGACCACATGAGACTTAAGGACTGTGTTTTTGATGTGAGCAACACTGGCTTACCACAAGGAACAGTCCTGTCCCCCTCTCTGTTCATTCTGTACACCTTGGAGCATAAATATAATACTATGTCATGTCACTTGCAGAAATCTTTATATAATTCTGCACCTATGGGGTGCCTCAATAAGAAGAATTAGATAGTGTACAGAAGTAAGGTGGAGAATTTTCTGCAACTGAACATCAGCAAAATCAAGAAACTGGTTATTGACGTTTTCCACACCAAACAGCCTCTAATGCCCAGTCACCTTTCAGGGAATGGATGTAGAGGTGGTGCATTGCTACAAGTATTTGGGTGTCCACATCAATGTCAGGCTGTACTGGTCTCGTAACACAGAGGAAATACAGTATATAAGACAGGACAGAGCAGACTATTTTTTTCTTAGGTGAATGTGTTCCTTTAATGTGACATCACATCTTCTACAACTCTGTGATGGCCAGTGTGATTTTCTACACTGTGGTGTCATGGCCTGGAAACAACACTTCAAGAGAGGCCCACCAAATTAACAAGCTGTTTAAAATTGCAGGGTCGGTTATGGACGCACGTACAAAATGCTGCAGGTAGCATCAAAGGAAAGAATAAAGTCAAAATTGAAGGCCATTATGAACAATGCTGTACATCCATTTCACACACTAATACTGAGTTGTTTTGGCCAACAAATTATTCAGCAGAAGTGTGCCAAGAAATGCTAGGCTCCTTTATACCAATGGCAATATGCTTTTAAAATGCCTCATTGTAACTGTATCTGCCAAGTCAGAAGTTTATTTCTTTTAAGTTTTCTTTCGTTTTTAGTCATTCTGGTGTGACTGTCTATTGATCTTGCTTTGGAAATCAGTAAGGGTATGACAGCATACATAACACAAGGAAGGAGTTAACTTGTTCCCAGAGTGAAGTACAGAATAGATTTTGATACATTCTGATAATTTCAAAGAAGTACTCTATCTTGGAATCTGCAGTTATATGACTGTAGTGCACAAAGTTCCCGTGGATTGCAATTCTATATCATTTATTTGTTCAAGCCTGCACCCCTACATGATCTTTTTACACCTTACTGTTGCACCTGCTGGTACAGTTCCACCAGAAATAATGAATTGTTTACTAGGGCAGCCAGGCCTGTGATGAATTTGCAGGTTTCTATTAATTCAATGACATTGGTTGCAGACGGTTAAAAATGTAACCTATTTAAAAAAGAAAAAACAAAAAAGCCTTTTGTAGTTTAGCCTAAAATGTTTGAATTATTATGTTTAATTTATTTTAAGGAAGAAACCGCTTAAAGATAACTATGTATCAACCAATATAACAATAATAACAAAAAAAAAACAATAAAACAGGGTTTTAGTTTAATGAATACAAGGTGGTGGTTGACAGATATATTATATCCACTGGATTGGACTTTACTATTCAGATGTTTTTTTTTACTATACCTAGATCCCTCATACTGTATGCCTTGTGTTGGCAAAGTAGAGAATCCACGAGGGGCAGTAGATAGTTATAAGTGCAATAAAGGAATTTGCTAGTAAATATGTATAGACTCTGCTGATAGACTGAAGAAACATCAGCAACAATAAATCTATAGAATAACCCTGCTGCACTATGAACAAGAAAACAGTTGAATACTAAAATATTAAGTGTTTATAAATATTCAAGTGGAAACATGGCAAATAAAAAGTTTATGAGTAACCTAGTTCATTTTAGTTTATTAATGCTTTAATAATGCCTTATTTGTGATTAAAATAAACTCTTTGGTTTCCTTTTTTAAAGGTTTTGGGCAAAATAAAGAGGGATCTATAGTGGTATTAAATGATTTTCCTCAATCAAGGAATCCTCAATGAAAGTCACTCCACGTAACTCTGCTGAATGAAGCATTTTATATTTTTAGTTGCTGTTATTGTGTGTTTTTCTTAGTTTGACTATAATAATGTGCTTTTTTAGCTTGTAAACACTTTTTAGAAATGGTTCTCATTGTAAAATCACATTCCAAGTTACCAACTGGGGTGTTTGTGTCAGGTGGGGCAGCGGAGTGGGTCTTTTTACACTTTCCTTTCTTCTTAAAACACTTAAACACACTGTTTCTAACCAGGTCTTTTCCTTCCTTCTACAGAATGGATTACTTAATACCATCCAGTCGGGCTTAAAGAGGAACCACTCAACTGAGACGGCTCTGTGACGATGCGGGTCAGCTCCTTGCTTCCTCTTCCATAAAGGGAGCCTCTTGAACTCGACACCATCAGTATCATAACCAAGATGAGCATGGCAGATTAGGACAAAACCCACCAAGCAAGGGGATGGTGAAAAGTGCAAGTGCTTTTGTTATAAATATTCCACAAAACAAGTGTTCCAAAAAGTGTAATGTTCCAAACTGTCAATAAATAAATAATCCATAAAATGAACTGAAAGTGGTGTATAGAATCAATAAATAGAAAAATTAGTTGAAAACAAGGTTACAATAATGCAGTGCAGGAAGCTCTTTAAAAATCTGCAGAAGCCCTGGTGCCTTGCTTTAAAATTTACACCTCTCCAGCTTATCCTTTTTGGACCTTGGAGCCCAGATAGATGTTGATCAGCAGGTGCAGACACCCTTCTCATTCGGCCTGTGTCCCCTGCCGCCAATCCTACAGCATCCGCGAGTAACCACCAAGCCCTGTTCCACCTGAACTGCTGCCAATCCAGGCTTTACCGAGCGCAGGCGTTCTGCACACCCACTGCTGCCGTTTCAATGGCTCCTCCTGGCAAGAGTACCAACAGAGCATAATGGTCACTCCTGCTCCCAAAGAAACTCAACAGGAGTGACCCACATCCCCTTCCTGAGCGATGGCCACTCACTTCTCCTTGGGGCTCTACTCCCGCCCATCTGCTTCCACTCTGTTCACCAGCTTGTTTTCTGTCTCTTTGTCCTGCCTGATTCTTCTCCCATCTTCCAACCTCTGTTTTCTTCTCTTGACTCTCTTTTACTTTTCTCTATGTGCACTCCGCTTTTATATGCTGGGAAGCTGTTGCAGTTGCGATCACCTGATTGCTGTCCCAGGTGATAATAAGGAAATCAGTACATGTAAGGCAACGCATGGATGGCTGACCGCCTCACACCAACCCTGAGACAGGGCGTCTTCATGGCAGTTGGCTAGCACCTGCTCCATTCCCCAGCATGAGCATGTTCATTATTTATTTATTAAAATGGCTGGTTTTTCTGAGCCGCGGACCCAATATGAATGGATAAAATACATAACTTGAACCTTATAAAGAATGATGGACTGAGTTCTGCCTTTTTCCTCACTGATGCTGTGATGGTCTTTGTTCCTAAGTGACTCTGATTTCGGTTCATAAGGTTTAAGAATTATATATAACTACAGTATAATAAAAATACAAATACATAGAATACAACATTATAAAATATTACTGTGCATCTTGGTTTTTTATACTGTATCAGTACGTTTGAACCATTGAGTCAGAGGGGTATCTTGTGCATACTTTCATTAACGTAATATAAAAATTAAGACTGATTGATTAATTATGCATAGTTTGTTGTTCATTTGATTTTTTTTTTTATATTTTTTTGTATTTTCACAATCAAATTAAAGCCATTATTTCAGATTTTCATTACTTCACCTTGCAATGTGCATCTTAAATTAAAATTGCAGCTCACACTGGGGCTACAGAAAAAAGTTAAATAAAAAAATCAGGAAATGCCATACAAACACCCAGATTATATATACAGATGAAACCTATTTATTCATCATTAAAATGCAATTTATATATGAAGTTTAATATGTACTTTTCCAGAATTTACTTTGTTTTGTTTTGGTGTGATTATACCTTTTGAATTTTCAAATGTTATCTGGTGGTAATAGTATCTGGGGCAGGCTATAATTAAGAAATGCAAAAATAAAAAGCGCCCTTTGGGCGAGACAGCCATTAAGTGTTTTTCAATTTTCATTTAAATAATCTACATAATTTCTGCTTAGTGCTTGACCTCTTAAATTTAACATCTTGTCAGCTTCTCTAACTTATAACTACCCATATTTCAGCTGAAATCTTCACCATCTCTTCCATCCTGCACAATTTTGTTCTCTCCCTTTCACCTTAAAGTACTCTTTCAAAAAATGTGACTTCCTATCCAACCAACCAACAATAGATTTTGTTGTGATATGAGTACTCAGCTACTTGCCATTTAACAAGCAATACAAGCAACTCACTAACATGAAGAGACATGGTGAATATGAATTCAAGTCAGTATGTGAGTACAAGGAGATAGAAAAGATTGAGAAAATGTATAGTCCATAAATAAAGAAGTGAATAAGGAAAAGAAAAATCTACATTAAGAGAAAACAGCAATGCTGGAAGCAGGAGGAACTATAAATTTGAGCTGAGATGCAGTAGATACAACCTGTTTAAAAAATCCATTTTCTAACTAGCTTATCTGTTTCAAAATCACAGGTTGATCTGTGCCTATCCAGGGAACTTTGAGTGCAAGGCAGGAAACCATTTTGGAGAGGCTTCCAGTCTGTTGCACAGCTTAATTACAAACACCCACTCTCATTGACATGAGGACACTGTTAGAGTTACTAATTGTTCAACACTGTAAATTGAATTAGAAAAGGTTTTAGGTTTGTAGACAAAGGGACATGTACTGTGTCAACAAGTGATTCTGCTTGTCTGAACCAGTTCATGGCCTGAGGAAAATGGCATTTGAGAACAAGAAGCAGTAGATATGTCAATGTCCACATGAGCCACCATAAACACCAAAAGGTGACTAAGATGCTGTTGTCATTCTTATAATTTTTTTTAACATTGCATTATGGAAAACTGGGATTTAAAGAGGTAAAAAACAGTTACAAACAAGGCACAAACAATATAATTAACAGGTGAAGTGCAATATTGTTTCTGTATATAATATATAATTAATATTCAAATTTAAAAAGTAGAAGCTTAAACAAGTGCATTATGATTAATTAGTAAAATCAAACATTTTGTTTTCTCTGTTTCTTTGTATTCTCTAATCAACATAACAATACTAAAATGTATGTACCCAGCTTGCCTTCTGCATTCAGTAAAAAAGTAAAACTGACTGCAGACTATAGAGTGCTGTACTAGTCCATTAAAATATCAGATTCCAGTTGATTAAGGTATTATTATTATTATTATTATTATTATTATTATTATAAAAGAATAAATATAATCTTTTTTGGTTGATATGTATCCCCTTTGTTTTCAATCACTATAAATATTTAGATAATACAATGATTATTTTTGACCCTAATTTGAAAGAATGAAAGTGTCTCAACAGTTGAAGTGGAGACCTGTTTCAGTTAGCATAATGCAACTTTAATTCTCCTAAAAAATAGGAGTGAAGAAAATGTTTGTAGCTTTGAAAATGTCCTGTTTCTTCTGTGTTTGTTGGTGAGGGTGGAAAGTACAAGATTAAAACTTCAAAGGAAGGAGACAGCCTGTAGTGTTTAATATCCAGCAATGCTTTATTATGAGATAATGTTTTATGGTAGACTTCTCTGTCATTTTCGGCATGAAAATTCTACTGGGGCCATACCAGAATTTTCGTTTATGGGTGTAGACTACTCTAACATTCTGCAAACATTAACTTACCTAATGAATAATACACTATCTGGCCCTCTTTTCTTAATGACTAATGAGTCATGCAACATCACACACCTTTCTCATCCCACAAAAATCAGGCGAGCAGTACGATGATAGAGTCTGGCATGTTTTGATTGACATTCGATCATTGTGATACTCAATGACATTATCATCATCGGACAAATGTACAATGTACATTTAACCATTAAGTAAACTGTCAGCTATCCAACAATCCACAGCCCAGGATAAGAGCTGTCTAAATCAAAAAACAGCAAAATCTCAAGTTTTGTTTTACACATCCAAGGGTATAAAGAACAGTACAGAGACAACACAGCTAGCCCATGAAGACAAAGACAATCATGCATACTACAAAAGGCAGTTTTTTTAGAAATGAAGTTACATTGAGAATATAATGTAAAATTGGACAGAATTAGTTAAGAAGACAAAGATCAGTGTTTTATGAACATTTTAATAATAAGTTACTGATGGAGGCTTATTACCTACTTAGAACAACATCTTTTGTGACTATGCCCCACTGGTTCATGATGTAGAAATGTCTGTTAGATTTATGTACATAGCAGTGTTTATTAGTAGAACACCAAAATACCATAGAACATAATAATGAAATATCCTTCTTTGTAAACTCCAAAAAAGCTCAAATTTTGAATTCCAATACACTTACACAAACACAAAATCTATCAAAGTAATATAGTACACAGCTTTATACACTACATATGGTGACATAAAACATTGAAACACAGAAACTAGGGGAAATAAAATTGGAAGACTTCAAATATCTACAAAGGAGCAATAGGGCACCAACCAATCAACTCTGTTTAATACTTAAGCAAAAAAGTGTGTGAGGGTACAAAGTTAAAAAACTTGCCATGAACTGACCAAAATAACTGACTCTCCATTCTTGTGCAAAGGGTTTCTGTCAATCTGGAGCTCTGTCTTTCTTGAAGTTCAGATCAGAACTGAATGTGACACCACCTTCTGGGGATTGTCTGCTCTTATCGTAACTGGCCTGAAGGGAAGAAGCCTTCTCTGGGCACTGGAGGCAGAGTTAAGTGTCCTCCCTAGACATCTTCTCAGGACTATGGGTAAAAGAGAGGACACAATTAGTGACAGCACCCCTACTTGACCTGCAGTGATATCGCTTACCTTGGCAGAGCCAGATTAAATGCCCTTCCTGGTGGATAAAAATGACAAGATATAAGTAAAAAACAAAACATATACAAGGGGCTTTCAAATATAAACTGGAATTTATGAGCTATGCTTTATTTATTGAATACAATGAAATTGACTTACACACTATTTAGTCTCCTGCCACTGCAATACATTTGTTCCAGTGCTCAGGAAGATTCATAATCCCCGAAGAGTAGAAGTCTTTTGACTGCATGTTGACCAGTTCTTGCACAGCATCAATAACCTCCTAATTCGGCTTGAATTTCGATGGACCGAAGAGATGATAGTTCCTCTGTGAATGACTTGCACCAATCATACACTCTAGACTGAGAGAGAGACACTTATCCCCAAACTGTTTTTTAAGACTCAAATAAAACTGAGATGGAATGACTCCTTCATTTGTCAAAAATTCAATAATAATGTGCTGCGCAACACTACTGTGTACCTTCTGCTCCGGCATGTTGAGTACAACTGACAAGAAGGGGGAAAAGAGCAGCTAGCACTATTAACGACAATTTCATATATGCATGTGTTTGTCCAATGAGTCAGATCTACCTTGCACTATTTATAAGAACAGACCATGAAAATTCCTGTTTATAATTGAACACCCCTTGTACTTTAAAAATTTTAAAAGAAGCGCTAATTGAAAAGACCAGGAGCTGGTCACATGATTTATACTATCCAGTGTTGCTAAAATAGAACATGATTTTAGGATGTTTCTGATCATTTAAAGTTAGTTCATACTGAGCTACAGTATATACTATATTTATTAATGTTCTTTATTTTTTCTTAATATTGTAGCTAGTCATCTATTAGTTTTTAACTATGGTAGTGAGTTTCTGTTTAATGTGAAGGTGGAACATTTGTTTTGACATCACTGTGTTGATATTATTAAAGCGGGCTTTAGACAGTTTCTTACTTTGTCAAAGCAAGTTAGTTAACTTAGTCTTCAGCAGGGAAGGCTGAATGGGGAACTATTCCAGGTCTTCAAACTCCTAGACTGGCAGACTCAAACAGATATCTAGAATGATAGACAGACAGAGATGGTAGGTAAGTGGAGTGTTTTGCAGAAGAACTATGGTGTCCCCAAATGAGGAGCCCCATCTCAGGAAACTGAATGCATGGGTTTGTTAAGTTATGATTCTGTTTGTGTTTTAGTCTGCAGTTGTTTAGTGGTTGAAAATTTAAGCAATATTTTTGTATCTTGAACTTATTGATATTCACTTGAAGTCAAAGGATGTACTGAGATGATACCATACTGGTCACTGTTCACCTCCCTACAAATTCAGTGCTTATTTTAAAAGTGTATTATTACATATCGCTATTGGAATTCTTGGGCTCACTATAGAATTTTACAACTTCACATATTTGAAGAAGAGGAAGAACTATTTGGATGGTAATAGTATGAGAATTTAGTTGCAGAGTCATGAAGATTATTAGAATACTTTCAGTTTAAAACATCACCTTTTTTGTTGTCAGGTAAAAAGAAAATCAAATTTATTAAAATTAAAAAATTTCCTGTTTCCTATTTTCCTATTGCTGACTCACTGATTTTCCTGCAAATACCTAAAAGTTATTACTCTAGGATAGTCATTCACTTTCAATACTAAATGCTGACTCTGACAGTTGTGCCACAAAAAGCTCAGAAGCTAAGGATCTGCACTGGCAATTGGAAGGTTGCCGGTTTGAATCCCATAAATGCCAATAGGAGCTCTTCTCTGTTGGGCGCTTGAGCAAGGCCCTTATCCTGCAATTGCTGTGCATTGAGTAGTGAGAAAAGCGCTATATAAAATGCAAAGAATTATTATTATTATTATGATTTTAAATATTTAAGAAAGTTTTTAAAGTCTGCTTACCTTAAATTTAAATCATGATATTTTCACTCCAAACACATGTTTGTGTAAATGATGACAAATATTTTTCAAACAAAAAATTTCCTGTGTTTTATTGTGCTGTATAATGTGACATTTTTATTTCAGCAAAGGGGTCAGTTAGGTAGTGTAGGTGGAGCTGATACTTGTAGCTTTCTGTTATTCGTAGAACTATAAAGTTGTAATTTCAGGCCAGTCATACAACCAATCACGTTAAGGTTAGTCTCTGACATCATAAAGTGATGGTTTGGTGGGTGCTCTTAAACTCAGACTTCAAAACTGAAGTCTTTCTGATCTGATCAGATTTTATATGTGTAAGATTGTTGTTTTGTTTAATGAAATGGACAGTAACCCTATTCTGTGACTCTTCTTGGTTCACCCTGCTTGCATTCTTAAAGTTAATTTTATGTGAGTGACCAATTTTTTCACCATTATCATATGCAATAACATTTAATATTAAACACCCAATGAAATTCTATTTTGTTATCAAGTGTGACATCCAGCCCAATTAAGCTTTGCAGAGGCCCTCATATTATTCAGGGTTTCTTATTATTTATGCTGTGAGATTGCAGAGACAGCAGGTTCTATTAAGGGGAGCTGTAAAACTGGTGCCTCTTACTTTGGAACAAGCTAACCTGTCGCCTAGACATGTTTAAGTGGAGGTCAAAGGGGACCCTATAAGTACCTATGGCAAGAGGCTTAAAACAAGATCTGGGTTAGTAGGATAATCATACTCTGTGTCGGAAAGATGAAAAGTGTGAAGATGAAGACTTTCCAGAGGTAAGTTAACCAGCCATTACATAAGATAATAAAAGGATCTTATTGCTCTTTATAGGTAAGCCCAGAGAGGCACTGTGTTAAATATTTATTAATATTGGGTATTGTAAGCCTCCTTTTCTCTTTACCTACTACTGTGTCCTTTAGCTCGTTTTAAAAACCAGTGTCATTCTCAGATTTGGGCTTCTTTGGAATTACTCTTGAATTACCCTTTCACTCTATGTAACGGAATTTTGCAAATTGTTTCATATTTAACACTAGAATTACCAGAGCCTACGAGAAAACTCGTAAATCCGGCCCACCTTAAATCCGTTCGCACCTCTCCGTCAGCGTCTTTTGCCCTGTAAATGTGTCGATCACAGCAAGCAGCCTGCTATCCCATCCCACTGCCGCAGTTCAATTCACAAAGAAGTTTCTCAGTGTTTAGTGTTTACCTTAAGTGAAGTGCTGGAGCTTTATAGGGTAAAAAAGTACATCGTCATTTGGAACAAATACATTTCATGTGTGTTCCGTGTCAACAAAAATCTATGTAAAAACACTGTTAACACAGAAACGTTTTTCATGTTTTAGTAATAATTGACAAAATGTAGACATGAAATGTATAATGTGTGAAGCCTGAAGTGCAAATATCAAATAAACACTTTCACAAAAGGTACAAGTATAACAAAACAAGTGCACTTTTATTCAAGAATAAAAAAGAACAAAGAAAAAAGAAAGCAGGTTATGGTAGGCGGCTGATATGACAGCTTGCGTGGTGCAATGCTAAGAACTGCTGCCTTCCAATCAAGAGCTTCTGGGATGGATGCTGGCAGCTTCTCAAGTTTACCGTTTTGAGTAGAGAGCTGCTCTTATTGTTAATATTATACAATAAAAACATACATTTTATTTGTGTCTGTAACAGCCGTTGTAAATGTATAGTACTTGTCAAAGTTAGCGTCTTTTTTTTTTGTTTTATTCTCTCACTCACGTTCACGCTCCCAAAACACCTCCCTGCCCCAGCAGTTCTTAGCATTGCACTACGCAAGCTGTCATATCAACCGCCTACTGTAACCTGCTTTCTTTTTTCTTCGTTTATATTCTTGAATAAAAGTGCACTTGTTTTGTTATACAGTACTTGTACCTTTTGTGACAGTGTTTATTTGATATTTGGACTTCAGGCTTCACACATTATACAGTCACGTCATGATTACAACTGCATGAAGGTATCAAATGAATATACTGTTGCATTAGTGAAACAACGTTTTCTGAAATGTGTAATACAGGTCATAAAATGAATTATTCCAAATGCCATATATACCTAAGTCTCTCTTTTTTGTCAGTGCTTCTTTGACATCATGGATCAGAAGGTGCATACTAATTCAGCGTGAGCAGGAACACTCAAGAATAAAACTGATTAAAAAAAATTCACATTCACAGTCATTCTCGGTCACGCACAACACTCAGATCCACGTCCACAGTTTTCCCAGTCTCGTTTGTGCACAAGATCTGACACGGTGTTCAAATAAAGAGGGGGTATAAAAAAACAAGTTTGTACCACATCTTTATCTGAAAAAGGCATCAGATTGGGATTTTTGGGGAGTTGTGGCAGCTTGAACATGAGTGACAGAATAAAAGTGAAAAAAAACTTTGACAAGTACTATAAATTTACAGATGCAAATCAAATGTATGTTTTTATTGTATGATATAAACAATAAGAGCAGCTCACTACTGAAAATGGTAAATTTGGGAAGCAGCTGATATCGAAACCGTGACTTCTTCATTGGAAGGCAGCAGTTCTTAGCATTGCACCACGTAAGCAGTCGTATCAACCGCCTGCCATAACCTGCTTTCTTTTTTATTCGGTTAAATTCTTGAATAAAAGTGCACTTTTTTTGTTATACTTGTTCTTTTTGTGAAAGTGTTTATTTCATATTTGTATTTCAGGCTTCACACATTCTACATTTCTTGTCTACTTTTTGTCAGTTATTACTAAAACATGAAAAACCCTTCCTGTGTTAAAAACGGTTTTACATAGATTGTTGATGACACTAAATACACATGAAATGCATGTATTCCAAATGACGATGTACTTTTTTACCCTATAAAGCTCCAGCACTTCACTCGAAGATAAACACTGAGCACTGACAAACTTCTTTGCGAATTGAACTGCGGCGGTGGGTGGGGGGATGGGTTAGCTTGCTGCTTGCTGTTATTGACACATTTACAGGACAAAAGACACTGGTGGAGAGGTGCGAATGGATTTAAGGTGGGCCGGATTTACGAATTTTCTCATAGGCTCTGGTAATTCTAGTGTTAAAAGGGATGTTCAACAGGGCTTTTTTATCTGCTCAGAAAAAAACAGAGGCACACAGTGAAATTCTTACTTCTGTCCTTTCATTCATGAGCTGAAGGAACAACCCTCAGGGTAAAATAAGGCCTATCCCAATAATAAACCTAAAAGAAAGGGACAGAGACAGAGAGATAAGAAGAGAGTGAGCATTGTGGAGAAGAGCACACAAACAATCAGGCTTTGTTTGGTCAGTTTAACACCTTTTCACACGTTATTAGTCTTTCTATTAGGTACACAATACATTTGGATGACTGGTGTCTTCATGAACCTTTGGCTTCTTCAAAGTGTGTTTGTAAGTGTGCATATCCCAGTAGTGATGAAATGAGATCGCTTATAGATACAGTATTTACAGTGTCATCAGTAGCACTGTAACAGTATTTCAATAGATGAAATGATTTACATTGTATCCAACAGTAGTTTTCGTCTGGCTGTAGAGTGACAAGTGCTTGATTTCATTGCTGATTTATTTGACTTTTATGCGTGTAAGATTTTATGGTTCACAAAACTGGAGTCAAGGTTAATAATTCTATACACCAAAAGGGAGTTTTTTTTTAAATATTCAATGATTAATGTAGTGAGGGTTGTTGAAGAACTCAGTTTTAATTACCTAGGAAGGATGACAAGATTTCTGTAAAATAACTCTGAACATAGCATTTTGATTTTGCAGTCTAGTAAGGGGAGGATGGGTTTGTTGAAAATGAAGAACCTTTTTCATGTAAATGCAAATGCCCAAAACAGAAGGCACTAGAGAAGGTTTGCATGGCTAATGTGTCAAAGACAATTCTAAAGTAAAAAAAATGTAGACAGTGTAACTTTCTAGAATTTGTTAGAAAGATCTGTGATTTTAGGTTGAGAACATTTGAGCCTGATAGTTTCAAAATAAGGCTAAAGAATAACACTCAGTAATACCTGCACAAGTTGTGAGCTGGAGGGCTGATCGCACCCCAAATAGAGACAGACGCCCCTGGGAAAACCACAAAAACCCTGAAACACTGACTACCCTCACATTGTTCCTTATCCTTGCACTATAACGCGTAATACAAGCCTCGCGCGGTACTCTTCCGACTTATAAGCCTTGCGCAGCGCCTGTCAGTTTGGAATTGATTGTTTGCTTTTATCTCTCTCTGCTCCTAGCGGAACTGTCATCTCTGACTTGTCATGGAGCACGTTTAAGCTCATGTGTTTGCAGTGTTTGAATAAAAATCCTTCTTGTTTCTACGACCTCCTGTGTCTCTGTGCAAATCTGTGACCCAAGCGTGACAAGTGGTACCAGAAGTGGTTGCACAGATGGATGCCGCCGAAGACTTATTTCAGAGGTCTAAAACTTATGCACTTAAAGACTGGAAACTAAACATGGATGACCCAATCCGTGCGCAAATTCAAGATTTGATACATAAAGTGCACTGCTGGTTTGAAGGAGACGTGATGGAAACAGTTGTCATGAATATATTACTGGCCGGCATACCTGAAGTTCTTCGAGATGAATTTCAACGTCATGATATTAAATCATTAACGATTATGTCCAGACGATTAGAGGGTTCACAGTCCACTTGGAGAAAGAGCGGTGGATTTCGTGCTGCTTCACAACCTGTGAACGAACGTCCAGGACATTCTCGTCGCTTCGATCGACAAGCTGCAGGACCTGAAAATCTAATGGGGTCAGGTAGGACCCCGGGAAATCCAGTCGTAGATGAACGCCTGTTTCTGGGGAGACAGCGGCAACAGCGGGCGAGAAACCGTGGACACTACAGAGCACGTCGGCGTGGGCGTCAGAGGATATTTCGAAGCGGAGCCGACCGTAGATGTTTCCGGTGTGATCAACTCGGCCATTTGGCAAGAGAATGTCACTTGTCTCCAGCTCATTCAATGGAGATTGGACTGGCCGAGATTTGTTGCTCAACTATTACATATCCGGATGGAAAAGATGGCTTGTTGATCCCGGTGAAATTGGGGGGCAGAGAAATCTCAGCATTGTTAGACTCGGGAAGTGACCTTTGTATTGTGAGACGAGACTGTCTTAATGAACAATGCCTTAGAGACTGTGAGACTGTAAAAATACGCTGTGTACATGGTGATGTTAAAGATTATCAGACTTTACTTCTTCCTTTAACTTATAGGGGTCGCCACTTTAAGGTTTGGTCTGCCATTTCAGACTCGTGCCCTTGGCCATTACTCATAGGACGGAGAAATGCCCTTTTATCGAAACTGATTAATAAATGTAAGGGACCAGTAGTCCAGTCCACTAATGAACTTAGTGGGGGGGGGAAAGAAGAAAACCAAAACAAAGAACTGGTAGCGGCCGGGGAAAATCTAGAGCTCAACTTAGATATTGAACCCAATCTCTCCAGCGAGACTGAGGAGGTCACCCCGACAATCTTCCAGAATGGGCTGGTCCTTCTACATCTTCCCAGATTGCAAGCCTCCGAACACAAACCGAGCGTTAACGAACAATCAGATTTTGTGCGTTTGCAGCATACTGATAGCTCATTAGAATATGCATTTAAACAGGCTCGCCCTGCTAATGACTCTTATTACCAAGAGCGTAATTCCGGGGGTGTGAAAACCCCACACTTTATAGAAAAGGACGGTTGCCTTTTCAGAGTGATCTCAGATCATTTGGAGGGGGAATTTATTGAACAACTGGTGGTACCTGAAGCACATAGGGAAACTGTTTTGCATCTGGCACATTCACACATCTTGGGGGGGCACCTCGGTGCCGACAAAACTAGAGACCGGTTATCAAAACGATTTTATTGGCTTAATATGGGAAAAGATGTTGAACGATTTTGTACTTCATGTCCAGACTGCCAGATCGTCTCTGCTTATAAGCCTCCTCGGGCTCCCCTTTGTCCTATGCCCATATTGGAAGTTCCCTTTCAGCGTGTGGGATTAGATATTGTGGGACCATTACCTAAGACTAAGGATGGGTACCAATATTTGCTGGTGTTGGTTGATTATGCGACACGATTTCCAGAAATGATTGCGCTGAAAAGGCCAACTCTTCGACTGTAGCCAAAGCACTATGTGAAACTTTTACTCGTATTGGTATCCCTAGAGAAATCTTAACTGATCAAGGCACACCTTTCACTTCTCGCGTGATGAAACAATTGTGTGACAGCTTTGCTATTAAGAAATTGAGTACTACTGTTTACCATCCTCAAACGAATGGTTTAACCGAGCGATTTAACAAAACATTGAAACAGATGATCAGGCGAGTTGCTCATAATGATCCCACAACATGGAACACTGTCCTACCTTTTGTTTTGTACGGTGCGAGAATCACCACAGGCGTCCACTGGCTTGAGTCCCTTCGAGTTGTTATTCGGCAGGCGGCGCGAGGCATCCTGGATGTGATGCGTGAGGAATGGATAGGAAGCGAGAGAGCAGCTAAGGTCCAAGCTTTGCAGATCGACTAATTTCGTTGCAAGACAGAATTTCTATGCTTTCCTCTATTGCTGTGGAACACCAACACAGAGAACAGGAAACTCAGAAGCGCTTTCGATAGGCGCAGTAAGCTCCGTGAGTTCAAACCTGGCGATCGTGTTTTGGTACTGGTTCCCTCGGATCCACACAAATTCTTAGCTAAATGGCAGGGCCCGCCATTATTGAGGAGCGTATAAGTCCGGTAAATTACAAGGTTAGAATACCAGGCCGGCGCAAACCAGATTTTACACATTAACCTCTTGAAGGAATGGCACGACCGACAAGAGGTTAACACTTCCTTGGCTGCTGTTTCTCAGACCGATGTTACCATTGGTAACGATCTTACTGACATGCAAAAGACAGAACTGTTATCTTTGATAGAACGGAACACTGATGTCTTTTCAGATTTACCAGGCAAGACTAACATTACAAAACATAAAATTACCACTGAACCTGATGTTGCGTACAGATGCGGCCTTCGGATACCGGAAGCCTGCAAATATTGTGCGAAGAGGTAAAAAGATGCTGACACTGGGTGTAATTCGTGAAAGTAAAGTGACTGGTGCAGCCCAGTCGTATTAGTCCCAAAGCAAGACGGTTCGGTTGGTTCTGTATCGATTTCAGACGCTTGAATAAGGTCTCTAAATTGATGCTTATCCCATGCCCGTGTCGATGAACTGTTGGAAAAACTGGGTCAGGCGAGCTATATCTCCACGCTAGATCTCACGAAAGGCTATTGGCAGGTGCCTTTAGAGGCTAGCAGTTGTGAGAAAACGGCATTTGCGACTCCTGACGGACTCTATGAATTTACAAGACTCCCGTTTGGTCTTCACGGGGCACCTCTAACTTTTCAGCGTATGATGGATCAGATCCTACGTCCTCATTCTGAATATTCCGGGGCATACCTTGACGATGTCGTGATTTTTAGCAATGATTGGAAAACACACTTAGAGTGGCTTCAAGCCGTTCTTGAAAGCTTGAGACAGGCTGGCCTTACTGCTAACCCTAAGAAATGTAAACTAGGCATGTCCGAGACTCATTACTTAGGCTATTCTATGGGCAAGGGTTTACTTAGGCCACAGTTAAGGAAAATAGAAGAAATGCTTGTTTACCCGAGACCTGAGACACAGAAACAAGTACGCGCTTTTCTGGGGCTCGCTGGTTACTACAGAAAATTAATTCCAAATTTTGCACATAGAGCTGCTCCTCTTACAGAACTTACTAGAGTCAAAAAAAAACGATCTATCTTGTGGACAGAAAATTGCGAACGTTCTTCCAACGATTTAAAAAAAGCATTGTCTTCTTACCCAGTTCTAAGGAACCCGGATTTCACAAAAGATTTTATCTTGCAAACAGACGCAAGTGCATTTGGTGTGGGCAGTCCTGTCACAAATTTTTGATGGAGAAGAACATCCAATCACATATTTGAGTAGGAAATTACTTCCTAGGGAACGTAATTATTCTACAATTGAGAAAGAATGCTTGGCAATTAGGTGGGCTGTGGAAGCGCTTCGCTATTACTTGTGGGGACGAAACTTCACTATTAAGAAAGTAACATGTAAAGTATACATGAATATATGGTCTAAATGTCATTTTTATAGTGTGTTTTTACTTTGCATTGCAGTGAACAGGTTTCTACGGTAATCCACATGACGTTTTCTGGATCCTTCTACGCTGCATAGTGGAGATCATAGCATGGTGTGGCTTTGTGGTCAGTTATATGGGGTTCACAAATTTTTCCTGTATCTTCATGACCTTTTGAGTTTATCTCTGGGCATTACATTTTTTCCACATCTCAAAGATATCACTATTAGATGATTTGGAAGTCCTAAATATTGATGCTTGTTTATGAGTAAACCCTGCAATGACACTGTGTCCAATGCTTTCAGGATTAAAACAGTGCCACCATGAGTTCATACACATGATTTATTTGAAATATTTAAACAGTAAATTAGGATTATTATTTGTGCTTATTTTTTCAGAAAGAAATTTACAATTTTATAGTCCCAGTGATAAAGGATAGCAACAATCTGTAAATCATATTACTACTTGGATAGTAAAACCTTATTTTTAATGCTACTGCTCTGTCCTTTGTGTGCAGGGTATTTGGAATAATAAAATATGGCATAGACTTTATAATGCAGCACTTGGTGAAGCTTTCCTTAACCACTACTGAGAATGATCTTATGATTTTTTAATCAGATATCTCAATACTATGTATTGTGTAGACATGTTACCATCAGTATCTTCTGTCTTATTCTACTTTTCCTCAGAAACTCATACATTTTTCATTATAACCACTCTGTTCTGAATTCAAACCTATGGACAGATATCAATAGCATGAGGAATGTAAAACAGCTAAAGGTTCCTCTGCATGCTTCTCTGTTACTGCTAGTGTGGGGCTCTTTGTGTGTTTCCATGTTGTTTAAAATGAGTTAATTTGTCTATGTGAGGCTTAACACTTGGCACCCATTATCACACCTTTGTGTCAGATCTGCCACCTCATTTATTATAAGTAGTCTCAGCATTTTCGATCAGCTCTATTACTTTCATAGCATTACCAAATATAATAATGTGTTTGTAGTCAAGAATGAAACCCAAGTGCAGTCTGGGACTGAGAGGGGCCTTAAAACATTTTAGTGTTGAAACTTGAATGGATTAGGTTTTGTTTGTTGTCTTTCAACCACTGGTTAGGATATCCATCATCCAGATCAAAATAAAATTACATACGCCCATATCTCGACATCTAAAGGGTGCATTACACAAAATGGTCATACTGAAGACAGAATAGCAGCCAGTAGGCTGTGAAGGTGTTCAGTGGTAATGTACAGAAGCACATAGACACTATTACCAGCTGATCTACTGATTTGACAAGCACATACAGTAAGAGTGGCGTTTCGAAATATAAAGTGAATGTAAGTCATTACAAGCCTTTATAAGAATCTCACAGCACATAGTGGCTAAAGGTGCCACTACGTGAATATTGGTAATTCATTCTTGATATTTTACTTTTATTTGTCTATGGCTTTTGGCTGATTTTTGTAAATTGTGCATTAATAAAACAGAAAAGAGTAATAATGTGTTTATATATCTATGAGCACAGAGGCTAAGTGATCTGCTAGGGTCTAGTGCAAAGGCAGTTCACTGAAAATTTTATTTGTAGGTTCTGCTTTGACACAGTATTGAAATCTCCCATATGTTCCCTCCTCAAAATATACAAAACATATACAGCAGTTACCTTTTAAAACCATAATCCTTCCACTGATTAAGCAAGGGCAATTTCAGAGACATTAGTTGAAACCAACCAGCTTGGCTATCTATTGGGATCAGACTCAAGTATACCCAGTAGCGGTCTTGTCTGTCCTGGGATCAGCTGGTGTGGTCATAGCTGGCATTACTATTACCAGCTGATGCAGTATACACTCTGCTGAGTGATAGTCTCTTGCTCATGCCACTATTGAAGGCACTCTCGGAGGACGAATGATTTTGGTTTTTTGGCTTTCAAATTAAGAGTGAAAAAATTGTTTATTTTCTCCAGTTCAGTTTTTTCTGTTTTCTACTTTCACATCTTGTAGTCACCTGGTCACTCTCTGTATACAATACTGTATAGAAATTCTCATAGTTTTAATTTTTTCTGAGAACAATAGTTTTCCTTCCACACATGTCAAAGTTGTGTAGTTATATTACAGACTGTAGATTGGCTTATTGTGAGTGAATATGAGAATTAAAATATGCCCTACAAAAGAGTGGCACTCCTGCACAGCAGATCTTACACGACTCTTTTTTTGCCAGCACAGAAACCCATGCAGAAAAAGCAAATTTGGTAATTTTCAGCCAAACAAAAATACAAATTTAGTGTCTACCAAAGTATTGTTAATTTTGAATTCATCTTTGTAGATTACAGATTAGATCTTCTTTTGAGCGTAACATTTGTGATGTACAGTATGATTATTTAAAATTAAGAGATGAAATGCACTTTAGCATTTGTTTCATGTAGTACCTCCCCAAAGCACAGTGTCTACCCACTGCAACCCTTGTAATGCTAAATATGTTTTTAAAGATGAGGTTTAAAAACCATCTGGCATAGCTTTCCAAGTTTTTGAATGAGACAATTCAGCTCACATTGTGCCTTAATTAAATATAACAAATAATTCTGTAAAAAGTAATAGACTGTACATTAGAAAATGCTCAACAAATTGTGAGATTGTGCCACGTGGGGCAACAAATCATATACACTGGGTTTTTCATTGATTTTTGTTGTTTTAGTATAATTGTTGTTTGTTTCCCCAAACTCCAGGCTAATGCCCCGTGTGTAAATGCTATGGCTAAGCAATAAATGGATAACATTGTGCATTATGTGTTTTCTTATTCTTATATTTCAGCACCTGCTCCTCCCTGGCATAGCGCAGAACTGATTTTTATCTTGGGAACATGCAGCCAGAAGTAGATAACAAATGCTCTAAGTATTTCACTTTGGATTGACATCATTGGCCTTTATGTGGTTAGTTTCACTTTAATTAGTTAAAGTTTAACAACATTTTTCAACTCTATGTACTGTCACACACATGTGCATGGAAGGCAGCTAAAGGGCTTGAACGAGGGCAATTCCGAGCCAGAGTGGGAAGTAGCAGAGAGCGCTAACACTTTTCCTCACTTTTCTACAGACCATTCACATGAAGTTCCACCTGGTCCTGATGACATCAAGTCTGCTTCCGACCCCTCTGATGTCATTTCCAGGTCTGAGCCTACAGATAAAGACCCTTCCAGTTCCGACCCACCAATGTCATTTCCTATATTGGCCTTTAAAAGCCACCACCTTTCCCCTATTCCCTCAGTTCTATTTTGGACTCTGAATCGTGCACCTCAGTGCTATCATTTTTTCAATTTTGCAACCAGGAAACAATATAAGGGTGGTTGGCCCGAACCTTGCTTTGACTCTTGGACAAGTTTGTGACAGTACCTTGTTACTTTTATGAGTTACAGCTCCTTCATTTCTTTGATTCTTGGAAGTAGTCTGTTCAAGATATATCAGAGTACTCTTACATTGCTTTTATGCTTCATAAAACTATATTTTGATGAGAATCAAAAGCTCTTCGAGCTACATTACTTGTATGAAAATGTGCTATATAAATAAATGTTGTTGTTGTAGACAAAGTACTGAGGCTTTAGTCTATAATGTTTCATTATCAGTCTTAATTTTGTCTCATTAATTTCTCTGCTGTTTCTCCCCCATTGTTAAGAACTTCATCTCATAGTCTAATCACCCAAACTACATTCTGTCTGTTTCCTACTTAAATAACTAACATTGTAACATCAAATAAATAAATAAATAACATCACTTACAATGATAGTGATGCTGAGACATTATACTAAAGAATAGTTTGTGAGGAATTTGGATCTAGCCTATGACACAACTGGCAAAATGTACACATAGAGCAGAGAGGCTCCCCAACTGGACAGAAAATGACTCATGGTTCCCGAGGGGACAATGGACCAGGTTTTTAGGTGATGTGGATGAGAAATTACATTTCAGAGAACACCAGGTTTACAATGAGAGAGAGAGACCGTGTACTCTTTGGAGGTTTAGGTAAAACAAAGAGATTTTCCTGTTTGGCTAAAAGAGGAGAGATGAAAGGGAAATGCATTATTGCACTTGAAAGGACAAGAGGTCAAAACACCCCAAATGATAGGGTTTAAAATCTTTGGAAGAAAGCATGTAGTAGCATCAGGGTGTGTTGTGTTGTTTCATTTCCATTGCTGTATTTTGTTATGTCTATTTATAACTGTATTGTGTGTTTTATAAAAAAAAATAAAAACATCTTCTTTGATATATTTTGAATTTCTTATTATTATTATCAATGTGGAGAGATGCCATGTAAGCACATTTCTTGCTGCAGTGGTGTGTAATGTCTTATCTGTTCAAGAACTGAGTGGATGAACTCTGAAATTTTGAGAAGGAAAGATATGTAAGATGTGATAATTAGGTAAGTAAAATGAGGAAATGTTACAGTTGAATTAGATTATTTAAACCAAGGTGTAGAATTTCATATTTTTAAGAACTTGTCTTCATTTGGTACTTCTCTGTGTTTCACTTGTACAGGGATTCACATTTACTATTATCTGCCAATTTATTAGTACAGGAAATAGAACCAGTCTGAGAAGAAGAAGAATCCCCTTATGATGCGTGATGTGTTTGTAATTCAGAATAAATCTTAGACCAAGGATTCCTGGAAAGCATAAAATGTTATAAAAGGCAAAAATAGTATAAGGTATTATTCAGAGTAAAATAAAAGTAATTGTTTTTTTTTACCTGGCAGTCATCCCAGATTGAACTGAGCTCCATGCTTTGGAGATAATACAGTATAATGTTTACTATATAAAGAATGTAAATTTCTTTTGCAGTATGACAGGCTTTCAGAGTAATACAGATAAGTTACCGTTTTCTGATTAGCAAACATATTCATACCAGATGTGATAGGATAGTGCTAAACAGTATGGTTGAAGTCACCCTGCAGAGTAAAGCACTACTAATTAGAATACAAAATTATAAGTGAAGAATGACAAGAAATATAACTGATTTATGGACTAAAAACTCATGGAAAGCAATTTCATTGGAGAATTAAAAAAAAAAAATATATATATATATATATATTGAGCATAATTTAATATACTGAAACAATAAGCATTCAGGGCAGATCTGGACACCACTCCCAAGTGTCACCTTACCTGTTTCTCACAGGGCAGTGTAAAGTCCTGAAGAAGACATCTAGAGTATCCTAGAACAGGAAAGTCACTGGCAGATAATAGGTAGCAATATGCCATGTAGACATGCTGAATGCCCTTGGAGGACTTTGGAAATTGGCATAAGTAAGAAAGATCTAAGACCTAAGAAGGGGGAAAAGAGAAAGAAAGAAGGAGACACAAGACCTCTTGCCCAGCCGAGAGCAGACAGCTGACAGGAGGCCCACAGTCTTAATGTATGGGGCAATGCTCTGTCTCTAAAGTCTGGCATGCACTATACGATTTTGGCCTGATTTTAAACCCAATTTGCAGTCGCAAACTGATATTCTGAGTCTGATTTTATGAGAGATGTTGTGATACCCGATTGCACCTTACAATTGGGCTTTCTGACATGTCAGAAATTTCAGTCTGCTCTTTTGTAGTGTGAACAGTTTCAAAGATGATTTTTCTGATGTTATCATCAAATGTCCTAAAATTCATTGTGCAGCGACCACAGTGAGTGTGTGCATGGCAATAATAATAAAAGACATGGCAGAGCGAAAACATTATGTGGATGGAGATCATAGAAGCTGGGTTACCTGAGCTCTGACAGCAAAAGCCATGCCTATATATGATGTGTCTTCTTCAACATACCATGACTGACAGGAAAGGGAGAAAGGGTGGCTGGATATAATCCCCTGTCCTTGAGATTTCTGGTAAGTTTCTGCAATGATATAACCTAGGATAAGTACTTCATAACACTGTTGCTTCATGTAGAGGTTCCAGTGCGATATTGGAAGCTCAGCAAGTCAAGGGCAACCTAAACTACAGAAACTCAATTTCATCATGGCAAAACTACATTTCTGTTCATTATCCAAGACATACTTTTGGCAAGCCTCTTTTAAACCTATCCTAGGTGTTAACAGACAAAGGCCTAGAAGAATGGGGAACTGGCTCCAACAAACTTTGCTAGGTACAACTGTTTACATGTAAAATAAGAAGGCAGACACCAAAGTTACTGCTGCACTGTTTAGCTCTGCTGCGTTGTTTATTGTAGTGGGCAGTTTGTTGCAGGTCTTTATGCTCCTTATGCCTACTCCACTTCATAGCTCCCTATACTGAGCTGGCCTGAAGTAGTATGAAATACAGTAAGAGTCTGTTTGCTTTTCAGCAAATATTTTGTGTTAATCCTACCACAGTTTCCTCTGATTTGCAACAAATTGGCCATGTTCATTGCAGGTTTAATTAAATTTGATCCTTAAAAAATATTTATTTCAATAGTTTCTGACTTCATCGAAGATGCAGATGAATTTGAAATATGGTAGAACTCCCATGTAATATTTTTTTCAGTTGTCCAAGAAAAGTATTGAATGCAGGAAGTTCTCAAGTATTTCTCAAGATCCCATACTGGTCCAAATTCACTGTGCTTAGGTTTTTTCTATAAATATTTTCGCTACAGTTACTTTAAACAATTAATAGTTATGATCTATTTTGAACTATTTAAATCTGTTGAATTACTTATTATTATTGTTATTAAATGATCAATTAATAATAGACTTTTGTAGATTCATTTATAAAACTGTGTGATTCCAGGCGTGAAAATATGAAAAAGCCAAAAATCAGAAAAATATGTAAAAAAAAACCCAAAAAAATCAGAGTTATAAAACCTGGCATACACATGTTTCTACACAATTTACCCTTTAAAAATCATATCATCTTGCTCTTTCGTGAACGCACCTCAATCCCTGCCCATTTACTCCCTGAAACACCCATATAGGGAGCATGGTTATCAATCTCATACATATGCGATTAGTGATGCCGCAGACCTTCATTGGCTGGTAGAGCAGCCTCCTACATGACACGTCCAGTAACATAAAATAGAATTTCTAATCTTTACCTTAGAGACATGCAAAGAACCTTTATTTGGTGGCCTAAGCGCTGGTGTCAGCAACAAGTGCCAATATGTTGCATAGCAACATACTGTATTACTGCTGCTGTAAATGCGGTGAGGTCCAGCTGCACAATAACTGAAATAAAAATAAAAAGAAGAAAAAAATTTAATCTCTAGCCACAAATCAGATCGCTGGTCATCCATAGAGTGCGTGTGTGGAAAAAAACATATTGTTTATCTGTAATCAGCGATGCCTTTTTATGTGGCATTATATCAGAGCAGTCATGATGATAGGCAGTCTCATCTTGACATCACAGATGACTTGTATATTATAAGAATGTATCTGCGTATATTCAAGAAAAGCAGCTTCATTCTTGCTAGGTGCCCTCATTGCAATATGAGTGCATTAAAGGGCTTTGATTGCATTAAGAAAACAGGACACAGCTGTAAATTGACGTCTGTCAGACGGTTAAAGGCTTCCTGCAAAGTGGGCATGACATGTGATATTACTGACCTAGTTCCCTTAGAAGTGACAACATTTAGCCAATATGAACTGATGAAAAACCAAACAAGTTTTTCAATGCAGATGTGTAGCAATGACCATCTTCATTTCCAAAATGGAACTAAAATCCAGCCTTCTACATCATATTCAACACTTTTGAGGTGTAATATGTTTGTCACATCAATGCACATCGTAATAACAGCTTGGTGATATGAATTATTAATGTGTGCGAGTTGTCATTTACATAGCTCATTTGGCTACATTCCCTGCTTAATCAAGAATCATTTCCCAGTTTCTCCAAAATGTTGTGTACGCATGGGACAGAGTTGCTGTAAGTATACTCACATTCCCCCTTCAAGTTTTCATTTATAAATCCTGACATTTGAAAATCCTATGCTTGCAGTCATCCATTAATCACCTTTTTTTTCTGAACCCATTTTTCCTTTGCATTGTTACTGGTTGTTGGAGACTATGGGCATAAGGAAGAAATCAAGCTTAGGCAGAATGCCTGTATCAGGATGTGATGCAGTGCAATAAACACATGCTTTTATTGTAATTAGTAATTAGTTGGTAGTGTCATAAAGTTAGGTACAGGTAAAAAAAAGGCACCTGGTTTCCCGGCATGGGTGGTGCTAGTGAGATTTGGGTGCGCAAGTGGACCCAAAGGTTTGAAATGTGCTGCTGTGATCTGTGAGTTTTATTCTAAATACATTATTTTGTAAGTTATTGTGGTCATAAATAAATACAAATGAAACCATGTGAATCAGTTGATAGAGAGTCTGACAGGGAGAAGGACTGAAACAAGTAGAAGATGACACTGGCAGAGTGCTGATGTGCCTAGTTTGGTGATGATCAACATATGGCCAGGAGCCACTGTCTGCTATTTAGAAGTTTCTCTATGAAAAAATTCCTTGGGGTAGTTCTTTCAGGCAGGGGTTTTGGTTGGTTACAGCAGGTCTGACCCATCACTTTCAGGCAGAGGCAATGAGTGACGAGACCAGCTGCATAGTGCACAGATAGGGTATCCTAGAAGAGCACACTCCATAAATACCACAGCTCAAATGGTAGTTACCCATACATGGCAAGGTTCTTAAAAAGCTTACTTAATATGCAAAATTTGTGATTATTTACAATGGAAAGGGACCATCAAGAAGCCAGAAACTATCTGCAAAATGCCATCTTGCACTCTGCCGAATTGGGCATACATTCATCAGCATTCCCCACTGAAGAACTGGATGATGATTGTACTGTTATAATAGCTTCTCTTCAGCCTGCATATGTATTTATAAATGATTATGCTACATTGTATATTGGGAGTAAAAAAGCATTTTAAAGCAAGTTAAATATAAACTTACTGATTACTGAACGGTTAATATATAAGGTACAAGTATGTTCTGCATTCACTAAAAATCTGAAGAGATCAGGTTATAGGTGTCCTTGGTGTGGTTGTGTGAATTGGTGTCTTGGTTTGGAGTGATTCCATGGTGATGTACAGGTGGAAAGGGTGTCGACGGAGCTGACACAAGTGCTTGCTGTGGGGCAGGACTGGGTGGAATATGCATAGCAGAACTGAAGTAGAGTCATAGAGAGACTCACTCACATGGTGAGGTCCACGGTGACCTCCTTAGCTCTGTTATGTGATAAGATGTGATGAATAAGGGTGATTTGGGGATTACAGACAGGAGAGATGGGACAGTTTTAAGAAGAGATCTGATCAGAGGAATCTGGGGAAACAACAACCAGATGCATGAGGAACTGACAATCATGGTGGGTTGTAAATACCTACAAGTTTAATTCATGTAAACAAAGATTGACTGATAAACCTTTGTGAAGGATGTGGAAAGGCAGTTTGATTCTTTGACAGATGGAAGTGAGAAAGATTTATAGGAATGAACAAGAAAGCTTTTTAAACATATCTTGGAAGAGACTGCTTGTAAGAGAATCTTCTTTTATTTTTTGCACACCTAGGAAATTGTGGTGTAAAAAGATTGGACATTTTTTATTGGTTTTAATTGCTTTTTTATTTATGAACTACAGTAAACTCCAAGATTCAACATTATTTATTGGGTTATTTTTTTGTTAAGAAGCTGTTTCTCATATCTGCACAAAAGAAATCTTTGAAGACATCCCTTTTTGGTTAGCCTGCTGGTCATTGGTCACAAAACAATAAGCTGCTTTTTTGTTTTTTTAAGATGATTCAGCTAGATGATTCAGTTTTCTTGGGCCAATTTTAAATAAAAAATCAACCTCATGTGCTCCTCTTTGGAAACCCAGGTGGTGTGAGATGTGAGTTAGATGAGTTAAATACTGTCTGAATTTATAAATTACTTTTAAAAAAATCATATTTTACAGGAAAAATATACCTACTTCAAAAGGTGAGTCATTTTATTGAGATCATACCTGCTGCAGTTCATGGAATTAAGTTAGCACCCGTCCATCCACTATCCAATCCGCTATATCCTAACTACAGGGTCACGGGGGTCTGCTGGAGCCAAACCCAGCCAACACAGGGCGCAAGGCAGGAAACAAACCCTGGGCAGTGCGCCAGCCCACCGCAGTAAGTTAGGATGAAAATTAATATTTATACAATACAACTTATTCTCCAGGTAAATTAAACATCTTGTCATTTGAAATAAATCTGAATAATTTTAAAAGATCTATATACTGCTTATATTAATTTGCCTTCATATTTATTATGTAAAATAAACACATTTGCATTTAAATTGCATGCACTGTGTGTAGTAGTAATATATGATTATTTTCAATACATTTTGTTCTAATATAAGGAATGAGTTCTTTGCAGAAAGCATTTTTGTTACTCAGCAGATAAATAAATAAATAAATACAAGTCACATTCACATGAAAATCCTTCATTTAAGGTGCTATGAAATATTAATAGACAATTGCGTTATATTGTCATTGTTAGCAGGTTTCTGTTTTCCTTAAATACTACATAGTTGTTCTTTCACTAACAGTTAAATATGTTTGCATTTGATAAACATTTGTTTTCCTCAGAGTAAGTCAAGTACATTCAAAGTTGCTTTAACAAGTTTTTGGTAAATAATAAAACAGGTGTACAGATAAAATTCTCCATGGGAAATACCAGTTATTTGTGAAATATTCTTGACAGATTAAGGTAGGCCGGGTGTGTGAATGCATGAACAGAAAATCAACAAAGTGATAAATTATGTAAAGGTGATAAAAAAACAGAAACTCTTTGCTTTTATAATGGAGAGAATGTAATACAGCACAGAACACATCAAATAATGCTTTTACACCATTGCACCAAAAAACCTTTAGGGCTTTCAGAAACAGTATAAATATACAAAATGCTAATGGTATTCACAGAAGAGGCAATTACCTTATAGACACGGGTTGTACCTGATATAGCACCAGATGGCATTATGATAGTAGCAAGCATTTGCTGTGAGAGACCTGGGCTTAGTGCCAGACCTCAACATCAGCAATTGCAAAGCAAGTGATGCTGAACATTAGCTAAAAATCACATATGAAATACTAACAGCTTAAACAAGCAACATTTACTTTGACCTTTCCTATTTGTCAATGGAGGACACAGAGCTGTATTTTTTATTTTCCTTTAACTCTGGAAGACTGCACACATTATGAGAGCATCACATCTGCAATATTAATCCACAGTTCTCTTAAAGCGTAAAGAAAAACACTGCATACAAAAATGAAAGGGTATTTAGTTGAGTTCAATACTGTATCTTAATTAGAGCTTTACGTTGTTTCTCATAGTATGTAATTATTGTTTTGCTTGACAATGTTCACATTAAAGATTTGGATTTATGGCATTTTCATAATAATTTTGTATTACTTTTACTATATACTAATGAAAAGTATATACTGCTAGTAAGAAGCAGATAGTAATAAAGTAAAGATAGAAACACAGTTTTTGCTGCCCCACTGAATTGTCTTTTTCAGCTCTGACAACACTTGTTCTTTTCACAGTCTTTGTTCAAATTGCATTTTCAGGGGAATTTCCCAACTAAGTCCACAAATCACTTCTAGATTGAGTGGACATCCATTTTGGCTACTCGGATACCAGGACAGAACTCCTACTAGAAGTCCTCTGGCATCACAGCACCTCTAAGTCCAATGTACATTTTCAAAGTTCTGCTTTTTCTGGACTCCCTGTCTTAATTGGGCAAAACGCCTCCCAATATGTGTGTTTCCTACACAGTTCCCTACCTGGTATTACCTTTAAAAGGTTACCATGGTCCCATCTTTGGGACCATATACTGCGTGTTACAGTTCTTGAACCTTTCTGGCTATTTCGAGGGCAACAATGTCAAATGTAATTGTTAAATTCAAATTGGGGTGGTGCCTACTTCCTTCTTTCCCACACTGACTAGTACAGAGTATGCTGGGTTCTTTACTTGCATAGTACCACCATTTCAGTACATGCCTTTGCAACAACCCCCTGTATAGCAGGTGACCCTTCACAACCCTTCACAAGCAGTGATCCATGTGATTTTAGGATGTGGCCAGTGCATTCTATCACTTGAGCATGCAAATGCCTCCTCGGGAAACACAGGTCATTTGTAGGTTACATTTTACAGCTTCTTTCCTATCATAAAGGCTTTTGAGAAGAAATTCAGATATGCCAAGTTGAAGATC
Source organism: Polypterus senegalus (assembly GCF_016835505.1). NCBI lineage: Eukaryota > Metazoa > Chordata > Cladistia > Polypteriformes > Polypteridae > Polypterus > Polypterus senegalus. Next base: position 217,724,061 of record NC_053155.1, on the reverse strand, counting down.
TTCTTTAGATTTAGACTCACTTTTTTTCACTTTTTCTTCAGTTTCCCCAACGGCCTCTAGTACTCCTCTAAATATGTTCTAAAGAGAAACAATGTAAACACTTGAATATAGGAATTTTAGGTTCAAGACCTTTTCTAAGAATAATTGGAAAAAGTAAAGACTTATCCAAGCTTTGTCATTTATCTACTGTTACTGCCCTATGCTCCATCCCATAAACCTTCTCTGACACCTTCAAAATAAAACATGCAGCATTTTTAATGCAGTAGAAGCATCTATTTATCCTTATGTGGGCTAAGTGTTATCTGATCCCCCTTCAGTTCCTTCAAATTGACCATGATATTGTGTACCATTTTCAAGTCCCAATAAGGTGCCTTTACTTGAGTAGTGTTATTTGTTATTTATACAATAATCCATCCACATATATCCATTTTTAACTCACTTAATCCAAACACAGGGCCTGTTGTTTCTATAAAAGCAACAATGAACAGGTAGATTCACTGTGATATTAAATAAGCTATACATTTATTTTTAAAAATGTGCATGACATATCATGAAATGTTGAACATTCACAAAATGAATGGATAAATGGATATATTTTTAGAAATATGCTTTTTAGGAATAATAATTTCATTTCCATTAGAACTTCTAAGATCTCCACAGCTTAGGAAAACTTTTCTATGAATAGATTGCAGCAAAAACTATATAATATTTGCAAAAGGCAATTCAGTTGAATTCCAAAAATCAAAGTTACTTTTATTTTGTACTTTACTGCTTTAGTCTCAAACTACCTCCATGCAAAATGTAAACAAAAATCAAATATATTACAAATATAATATCAAATATATTACACGTATTTTAACATAGTTCAACTAAAACTATAAAAGAAAATGAAAAACTATTTCCTTTCTTTGTTTTAAAATTTAAAACAATACAGTTGTTTAAACACTGGAAAACAGGATATTTAGTCATATAACTAAACAGGCATATTGTTCTATGAAAATGATTTGACATTCTAATAAAGAATTGAACTCTTTTAAGGTTAAATAAATATAATTTCTTTAATTAGTTGAATTAATATTGGAACCTACTTTTTCTTTCCCAAAAAGGACCAAAAATGGCAAAAAGGATACTGAAATGCAAATTCTTTTAACAATATATCTTATATAATACGCTACTGTGGCTGTCTGTTTGTCTGTCCAGGATTTTAAGTCACCTGTAGCTCACAAACCGTTTGAACTATTGATATGAAATTTGGTACACATATACTATGTGACATCTACTGTCCACTATTGGGGTGATAATGGTTATTCCTCTTTTTATTTTTATTTTATTGTAGAATCAACTCTCAGCAGCGGCCAGCAGACATTCTCATCCCTACCACCTTCACTATCACATCCCTTACTTCTTCATATCTTAAATCATTCTTGAAGACTTAAGTGCCAGCTTAAGGGAAAAATTAAGGAAAACATACTCAGTAAATGCAGCACAAACACTGACTTAATCAGTTTTAACACGAAAATATGCTTACGAAAGAAGAGAAAAAGTGGGCCACTAGGGTGGAGAAAAGAAGAGCTGCTGAGGAAGCAGCAAGTACATCAACCTCTGAGCAAGAGATTGTTAAATGTATGGTGAAAGAGTATGAAAACTATGAATGCTTAAGTCAAGTGTATTCACTGCATGTTATAGAGCGCCATTACTGGTGTATACTATAATTATTGTTTATTTGTAAAAATGAAAATAATAGAAAATGTTATATTGTCAACCTATAGAGAATATCTGTGTAAAGGTAAATTAGAAATAAAATCCTGAGAATGACTCTTTCCATCTGCATCTGAGAGAAGCCATGAAGCCTTCAAACTCTGTGTCCAATTCCACTGCTTTTGGTCCTAGTGCTGTTTAAACAACAAGCCAGGGACGTAGCTTAGTTTGCCTATAGCCTAGTTTGACCAGCCAGGTGTAATAGGACACCCTGTATGAGGATTGCTGTGAAAAAAAAATTTACTAAGGGATGATTAAATGAGCTTACAAGCATTAGAATTCAAAGAGGCAAAATAGCAAAAGCACAAACAAAACATAAGGGCAAAAGAAAAATCAGAGTTGAAGGCATAAAGGAGTTCAAAATAAGAAAACCAAATCATGCTCTAGGGCCTCATTGTTTGAAAGCTGTGACTAGAATTGTATTTGTGACTACTGCAATATTTATATTATCACAATATATAATGTAATTAATGTGACAATCGAGTTTACATTACAAAACCTGCTGAATCACAGAAATTAATTACACAATGGTAAATAAAAATTAGTGTTGTAAAACAAATCGAAACAATAAGAAAACCTTCAAAACACTACTTGCACTGGGAGCAATGCATGAGTGTCAATTAGAGCACTAATTACTTCATTTCATTTTTTCATCAGTTAAATGGAGTTGCCCTTGTAACATTATTAAGGAGAAGTGTAAAGTGTTGTCACTAGAGGGCAATCAAGTGTAGAGGTAATAACAGATTATTATCTGAATTTGGTCTTTATTATTTGGTGGGGGGAGTTGCCAGTTTTTAGGTTGGTTTGGGTGCAATGAATAACTTCCGCTGGTGGGGATATTGTATTGGAAGCGACGTTGGAAACCTGCTGGTGTCTTTTCATTGTTAGGCTCCTGGAGGATATTACCTCGGTGACAAGGAAATTGGATTTAAAGGGAGATTATTTTAAAAAGATAGCAAAAGAAGCAGAGAAACAGAGGTGTCTGTTATCATGGCTGTAATGGTAGGATCTACTGTATAACTCCTTTTGATAGTCACAGTCAGATGTGGGAGAAGTATTCTGAAGTACTGTCTCATTTTGTTGAAGCAAATGAGATAACGGTGGCAGCTAAAAGTACATGAATCTGCTGAGCTCAGAAAGAAGTCAAACAGCAGAACTATTAAAAAATCATTTTAACCTGAAACCCAGTGAAATTGTGCAATGGTTTAGATTCAACTCCAAGAATAAGAAGGTGAAGAAAACTTGCAATTACAGAGATAAGCTAAAACAAACGCTACAGGACTAGGCTGGTTTGTGGCATAGAAGACGATTGAATCCAGTGTTAACAGATCCTGAATTAACTTTTGAGAAAGCCCTAAAACAACTACAACAACAACAGAATTTATTTATATAGCACATTTTCATACAAATGATGTAGTTCAAAGTACTTTACAAGATGATGAAAGAAAAGTTTATAAAAAATAGAAATATAAAAAAAGTTAGGTAATAAATATATATATAAATATATATAAATTTCTATATATAAATAGAAATATAAAAAAAGTTAGGTAATACTAAATAACAAAGAATATTGTAAGGACTAATGGCCAGTAGGACAAAAAAAACAAACAAAAAAAAAAAACCTCCAGAGGGCTGGAAAAAAAAAATCTGCAGGGGTTCTGAGGCCACGAGACCATCCAGCACCCAAGGAGTTATTCTACCTAACATGAATGATAAAAGTGTCACAAACAATGGAAATGGCCAACCAAGACATGCAGGACTTGCAAGGATAGTTAAAAAGCAAGCGAAGGGGCATATGCAAAGTATACAAATCAGCCGGCAGTGTACAAGTTGGTCTTAAAACTTTCATAGGGGAATAGGGACCATCTGAAAACATGTTACAAATGTGGACGTGAACAAAGGGCATCACAATGTCGGTTCTTAAACAAAAAATGCCACAAATGTTGGCTCGCATGAGGATATTACAGCCCATGGTATCTCCAATGTATCCTTACCCTTTGTCTTGTGTTCATTTCCAAAGTTTTAGTGTTGAGAAGTAATTGACTTCATTAAATCATCTATAACCAGCACACAAGGATTGAGGATGAGACCTGTAGGACAGATAAGTCAGATTAAATTGAATGATTCAATGACAAAATTAAAGAGTAATTTGTCAAAGACAAGGCTAATAAATAATGCTAAGGAACGTGTTTCTGGACAGCAGCAGATGGAGAGAAATCCTGCCTTTGGCACTGTTATACTACATGTTTCTTTATGTCACTATATCTGGACAATACTGTTATGAGTTTTATTCACATGTGCATGTTAACTGTGGCACACAGGGGCTCAGCACTAACACCATTGATGAGATATCACTACTTGATAACAGCATGTTAAATGTAACTGTTTGTCCATGTTTACGCTGGTTTTAGGTAAATGGTACAGAAGCTATAGTGATACTACATCTCACATGTCCGCAAATGACTTGAAATATTGACACTGTGATGGGGGATCAAGTACCTTTTGTTTTGTGGATATGACTTTCAAATATTGTTTTTTGTCACAGATCCAGTGACAAAGGGTGGCTTGTTATACTACATGTTTCTTTATGTCACTATATCTGGACAATACTGTTATGAGTTTTATTCACATGTGCATGTTAACTGTGGCACACAGGGGCTCAGCAGTTAGAAGTGCTAGCCAAGCATTGGATTAGATAGCCTAAGACAACTGGAGGCTTGTATAGTCAGCTTAAACACAGGTTAGGGTATTTCTGTCCTCTATCAGCACAAATCTTCTTTCCTTATTGGGAGAATGAGAATCGGCATGTAAGCACTATGATAGGTCTGTATTTTGGGGAAGAGGAATTCAGCCCTTGTTTGGAGACAGAGAAGACCAGCAAATGAAGCAAGAACCATATAAAAGGTCTGGACAGTGGGCAGACCCTTCGAGGCTGCATCGACACAAAGAGTTGTCGAAAAACCTCCCAGCGTAGGGACGGAGAAAAAGGCTGACTGTGTTGATCCAGATTTCCCACCTGGATAAAAGTCTGTCCATATGCCTCCCCGTCTGTAACCGCGTAAACGTCAGTAAATGTAAGCTAAAAGATATTTTGTCTCATGTGATTCTTGTACGCCGTAATCACTATGGGAGGGATATCGCCTTTTCTGGTATATTATGATATTGTTTAATTATTTAATAAGCCACAATATTAAAAGAACACATTTCCAAGAGAGCTAATGCCTCTGCAGGAAACAGGCACTAATGTGTAAATGTTAGCCCAACTACAATTTTTATTCACCGCTTTTATCAAGCTTCCGTTATAACACTCATAAATTGAAGGTACTTTTTCATTCACAAATACAAATTAAAATGGTTTTATAATGGAAAGACTGATGGAGTTGTGTTGATATTTCATGCTACATGTACTTAATGTGTTTCTTTGTTGTTTTATATGTGTATTTATCTCAGTCATTTGAGATTTTTAATTTTTACATTTAAATTACTTATTTTTAATTTGTCGTTTCTAATATTGTAATATATGATCAATAAGACTAAAAGGGTAAAGTGATGGTTTTTGTCAAATTTCCAAACTTCATAGCATCAATCATGAATAAAAAAGAACATGGCGGGGACAGTAGCTCATATACTGATTAACACAATCTTTTGATTTATTCTTCTTCTTCCACAGATCTGTCTTTTTTAATAGATGTTCTTGAGCCTGCAACACAAGTAATTTGAGTTCTTCTTGCACATTTTGATGTTTGCTACTGTTCAATATAGAACCCCACTGAAGTCCTTTGTATATGGAATCTTTTGATCCATTTTGTTATCCATTGTCCATTAAAACTTGAGATTGACACTTCCTATCAATTATCATTACAAACAAGGCAGGGTGAGTAACAGAAACAAAAAATAATAATTTGTGGGTGGAGTTTTCCTTTAAAGTGCTTGTGGGAGCAATCTGATAAAACTAACAAGCATTTTTTGAGAGGCGTTCCTCGGTTATCTGTGTAATGTGCGTGTGTGTGTGTGAAGACATGTCTTCATTCAAATGAAATGTGACCCACTGGTCTATAAAGACAATCCCCAAAAAAGCAAACACTCAAAAAAAAAAAAAAAACTCAGGTCATAGTTAACTTACATTGTTCATGTTAACATGTTCAATCACTTTTAAGTGACCATATGTCATTATAGCACTATAGATCACTGTTTCTGAGTGACCTCTCACTTCCACCAAGCTTCAGCTTTGCTGTTCTGATCTGATACATGTCAGCTGTACAGCTATTTAGTGAGCATTGTAAAGACAGTAAGCTTAAACAGAAAACAATCAAGTTCAGCAAGTGCTGCTGTGTCCTGGGTACCATAACATTTTATAAAAGAACAATACTATTAAAGGTATCTGTGCTTATTAAAACAGCTAACAAAAGTGGATGTAAAAGAGCCCTTCTTTTTTTAATTGGATAGACTCACAATACGGACCAATTTAAACACATCAGTATATAGCAGTATAACAGAAGACTTTATGCCGCTGACACTGGTATTTGGTGTCTGAGGATCTGTATGGCGTGTTTTTTTGTTCGTCTGGGCATTCTGGGCAGTGTTTAGACTTTTGAACCCCAACACCACCAACTAGAGGTTTTATCTTCCAGTCCTTACTGGCCATCTGACCATAATTTGTTATTAAGGAGGGCATTATAATTCTCTTCTTTCATTTACTTTCTTTTCCAACTTTGTTTAGCTATTAATATTGTAAAGCACTTTCAAGTATAAAAGAGTTCTCTATAAATAAATGTTGTTTTTGTGCTAATCTGATTAGATCTGGCTTACACTATTCTCTCTTATAGATGCCCTTGAATGAAATGCAATCTTTTGTATGGAATGTTCTTCATTTTGCAAAAACAACAACAGTTTGAAATGTTTCTTGAGAAAACTATTTTGCACTGGCCATTTTTGAACATGGAATTGAACTTTAGGAATAACAGTACCTTATAACACTAGGAAGGAGAATTTACTTACTTTATTGAACTCAAAAACTTGTTTCAGCTGTGCTAACATAATTACACGATTACAAAGGATTCTCTAATAATCAATTAGCACTTAAACATGGTAAGCTATGAGAGTGGTAACAGTGTACTATTAGTATACCTGAGTAATAGCTGCTGAAAACGTGGTATTGAAGTTGTAAATAAGAGAGAGAGGTCGGGAGCATGCACCACCACACCACTAACCATCTCAGGATCCCAAATTAGGTCCGAGCATAGCTGTGCAACAGGTGACACCTCAGCACCACACTAGTTCAAATGGAATGGAAGAGTATGAGTTTTGTTTACAGTTGCTGGAGTGCCAATCCTGCCACCAACCCCTGAATTTTTCCCTTACAAGTTAGAGGACCTGCATGCAGGGTTGAATGCAGGTTAACGTCATACCCAGGATGGAGTAATTGCAGGTTAAGGGCTTTGCTCAAGGGCCCAACGGAGTGGAAGCACTTCTAGCATTTACAGGAATTGAACCAGCAACCTTCTGATTACCAGTGCAGATCCCTAGCCTCAGAGCCCATTAAATTAAAATGCATCTAAAACAATAATAATAATAATAAAATAAAATAATTTTCAACATTATTAATGTTTTGGCTGTAATTTTAAATCTGCTTGATCATACTTTGATAAAAAAATATAAAAGTATAAATTTCTATAAAAAACATGAACATTTCTGAGTTTTTCTAAACTTTTCAACAGAGGTGCATAGAATTTTTTTCTATTAAATGAAATGGGAACTGGTGGAATATTCACAAATTAACTTTCATAAGGAACACTTTGCTTTAAATAATCACAACTAAAATCTCTATTTAATATTAATATGTGAATAGTTAATATGACCTCAGCAATATTAGCTCATAAACTAATGAAATTACAACTGTGTCAGTATAATCTAAGAAATGTTTATGGGTTATTGGATGAAGTGTGGAATCTGACATCTTGGAAACATATTTAGATTATATTTATAGCTCATAATTAGATAATAGTTACACAGATGCAGGATTACCTAACCAAATGTTTACCAGAATGTTTCTTTTGCAATCCTCATTGTACAGAGGACCACACTAAGTAATTCAAATGTTATTTAGGGCATCTGACACTATGAAACACATCTGATGTGGTCTGAGACGTAATATGGTGCTACATCTACTTGATGCCTTGTTTTATGTATACACTAATAATCAGATTCAGCTTGTACTTGCCTTCTTAGTGAACAGGATCTGGAGTTTCTTTGACTGTATGCCCTGTTCTTGTAGCATTAGGTACATTTCCTAAGTAGTAACAAAGATGGCTTTTTCTGTCATAATGAACTTAGCTCAGACATTAAAAAACACAAAAACAGGAACTAAGCAACTCAATGAACTGCCCTTTGTGTGCATTACGCCTTTGGGCATCTGTCAACCAACTTCTCAGCCAATGACAATATGCATTGATTCAAATATTTGTAAATATACAATGAAGAAATTTAGTGCCAAGTTTAAATTTAATCATATTTGCATACCATTGCTGTTCAAGTGAGGATATTTAAATATACATGCACAATTTATTATTCAAGAGCACTCTGAATTTAGAGATAAAGAATTTTAGCAGAAAAATAATTTATTATTTATGTGCCCTTATGGTGTGTCTGAGCAAGGAAAATAGAATGAATGAGCCATCAAAGAATTGGGGGGGTATCTACTCTATAAAGCTTAGAAAGGTTAAATAAACACATAGTAAATAGGGTGGAATTGGAATTAATTCACTAGGCAAACATGCACCTTATAGTTATTTATTTATCAGAGAAACAATGAATAGTGTCGAGGGTTACCAGCATGTTTGTCAAATTGTTGTTAGAATATGCAGTATACTATATCTTATTTGTCTCAAAACTGAAAACTAGAATCCTACATCCAAACAAAAGAAAAGCAGCATTAAGTGTTGGTGAGAGATGATAAGTGGCTCTGGATAATAAGTATAGCGAGGTTGGGAGTATACGCTGATAGCGTGTTGCCACACCCACCACATGCCACATCACCTGGATTGGGACCCGAGTGCAAAAGGTGACACCTCAGCACCACACTGGAAAAGTGTGATTTTTTTTACGGTGGCTGGAATGCCAATCCTACCAGCAACCCCCACATTTTTCCTGTTAGTTGGAAAAACTTGAAACAATTGCAAGTTAAGGACCTTACTCGAGGACCCAACAGAGTAAAGTCACTTCTGGCATTGATGGGATTCAAACCGACAATGTTCCGGTTGCCAGCACAGATTGTTAGTCTCTGAGCCACCAATCCATTCAGAAGTAAAAAAATGTCAAATACAATAGTAGAATACTGAAACACCAACATTATATCACTATTTGTATAATCAAGAAACATTGACAAAATTATACACAGAGAAAAGGTGTTTTTAAAAGGATTGCTTTTAAACTCAGTTTACAGTATTGTTTGTAATTTGCACATTGGGAGAAGAGTATTCCAGATGATAACGCAGCAAAAAAACTTTGCACCAAAAGTTTTTGAAAATTTTCAGCATGAGACTAAAAAGACATAGCTTTTATTCATCTAAACATTATGATTGGTTACAACAAGGGATGCTTCCACATTCCTCAGCAGAAGTTTTGACTTTATTATGAGCTCACATTATACTTCAAAGGAAACAAGCAAGCTCATTTAGAGTAAGAAATGATAACTGAGACCATTTCTTGAGAAAATCTGGCCAATAGTAAGCACATTGGAGAAAAAAAAACTGTAGGGACCTTAGTTATCAATCTGCACAAATGTTAGGAAGTTCTCCTTGATGCAATGTACCATAGACAAATGGAATAAATTAACAAGTAGTATGGTGGAGAGTAGGACTTTAGGAATATTCTCAACTATGATATTTTGGACAATATAGATGAATATGATGGGTGAACTTGTTGGGCGGAATGGCCTGTTCTCATTACAATTTTTCTAATGTTCTAATTTGACTCTATAGTGTACTGATGACTTTGATGTCAAATTTATTACTAAGCATACACTGTTGTCGCTATGTGAAACAGAAGAAGAATCAAGTAATGCGAAAAACAGTGAGTCAAACATAGATTAATGTATATTTTAAGTCCACTGAGGAATAGGGAATGGCTTAATATGTTGAATGTTCTGATAATTTATAAAAAGATTTCATACCAGTGGCATTCTGAATTTAGATATTTTCAAAAATCTGACTGTAAGGATTAAGTAAATCAGTTTAGACAATGGGTTTCTTAAACTGTGAATATTAATATTTTCTAGAATGTTACCTAAAATGATATTCACATCAGCTTTCAGTTTTCATGACCTTCCGTGAATCATACATTTTAATATGTTGTAAAGAGTATTATGTGTTTTTTTTAGTTGAAATGATACTTCATTTGTTTTGTTCAATATTTTGTTTGCAATGTTAGAAAATACAGCATAATGATAAAGTTGGTTGTTTCTACTGACTGTTAGTGAGGGTGTTGAGAATATAAAATGTTAAATAAAATTTAAAAAGCTTACAATTTCATGACATTCACTGGGACATACTCATTCTGAAAAAATGTTCCAAACCTTTTTTATTTACTTCTTTTGTTTTGAATATCTCTCTGTCTATAATTAACTATTCATATTAATAATATCCTTTAAACTTACTGTACCTGCAGAATATGTTTGTTAGGGCAGCTGATAATTATGTTTGATTTGCTATTAAACAAATGTGATTAAAATTGGATGGATTAAAAACCAGAAGTCTACATGACCATCATCACCAAGTCCTTCCAAGAGAACCCTAAATACAAAGAGGACTGTTTCTTTTATGTTAGGTAAAATGCCCAGAGGGGGCTGGGCAGTCTCGTGGCCTGGAACCCCTGCAGATTTTATTTTTTCTCTCCAGCCATTTGGAGTTTTTTTTTGTTTTTCTGTCCTCCCTGGCCATCGGACTTTAATCTTATTCTATGTTAATTAGTGTTGTCTTATTCTAATTCTTACTTTGTCTCTTATTTCTGTTTTCTTCATCATGTAAAGCACTTTGAGCTACATTATTTGTATGAAAATGTGCTATATAAATAAATGTTTTTGTTGTGAGTTTTGAATACGGTGACCTAATGTAATAGGATAATTTCCTTTTAATGTGTCGCACATTGGGACATCGCCTTAAAAAACATTTTAATTCTCCCCTTTCTAGAAGGTGAATTCATTAATTTAGCCTTGTAGTTTGTAAGTTACCTGTAGATCACAGATGAAACCTTGGGGTCTTTTGAGATTGCTCAGAACAACAGACAGTCTGTTTTTGGAGTGTATGTGGCATTGTGTGAAAATGGCTTTTTAAACTTTAAACATAAGAGGTGGCGACTTATGCATCTTTTTTTCTGCGATCGTAGGACATTTCTGTAGTTTGAAAATGAAGTGATTTTTAACATCAGATTCACAATTTTTCTAAATTTCTATGCACATGGAATTACATCTCCATGATAAACTATTTTGATGTGGCAACATTTAACCAGTATCTTAAATATGAAAAGCTAGATCTTAGAGTGCACTTACTTTTGCTAAAAGAAGGAGAAGAATGTTGTTAAATGCTTAAAATCCATCCATCCATTATCCAACCCGCTATATCCTAACTACAGGGTCACGGGAGTCTGCTGGAGCCAATCCCAGCCAACACAGGGCACAAGGCAGGAAACAAACCTCAGGCAGGGCACCAGCCCAATGCTTAAAATACTTTTTTAAATTTAAATTTTAAATCCTATTTACATATAGTAAAGAGAGTGAGAAGAGCACATATGTGTGATATACAAATGTGTATCTTCTTTTTCAAACAATTTTCTTATAGAGGAATGTTAAGAAAATATATCTTAGGTGTATATGGGATTGGTAAAAGGATTTAGCAAGTACTTTACAGCATAAAATAATACTTTAGAATTGGCAAACCAATAAAATATGAAAATATGTCACCTTATCATGTATAAATAAAGCTCTCTGGGAAATTATTGCATATTTGTTTATTCTGAATTGTCAGTGGAGGAGTATTGAAAGGTGTATCAATGGTACTTTCAAGACCATTCCATTGAGCTTTCAGAATAGTTAATGCACATAGAAAAAAGTGAAAACAAGGAAAAAAACAGTTTTGTTGTGTCCAACAAATATAATGCATGTTCTGTTAAAAGTTAGAAAGGTTTAAAGAGAATAAAAAGAGAAACCAAAAGGAAGAAATTATTTTCCCAATACAAATGAAGCGCTAACACAATTATATGTGGGTGCAAAAACTTGCAAATGGAAACTTTCTGTTAGAAAATGCGGTGAACTTGATTTTAAGTGCAATGTTCAGATAAATAATTAATGTATAGTCTGACTCTGTTAGGGTACAAAGGGACTGTTAGAACAAGAAAGAAAATGCAAGGTCTAAACAATTTTTCCAGATAAATGGAGGAAACTGGCTGTTAAACTTTTTTTCCTATTGAGCCTTTTGTTATGTCGTGAAATAAAAAAATAAACAATGGCTGAGTGCTGCTATTTTATGGAAAAAAAGCTGAGGATTGTATTTTTGTTGTGTAGAGTTTAAATGCAAAGTGTTCTTTAAAATGAGGAGCCTGTAAATTTTTTTGCTCGTTATTATGAAAGTAAAATTGAAAAGTTTTAAGCAAAGGATAATGATATGCAAATACATAAAAACCTGGACAGTATGCCCTGGTTATGTGCCAAATTATTTTAAAAATGAAGTGAGCCTGATGCCAAGAACTGTGGCATGCAAATAAATTAACTACAACACTATTACAACGTAGATATAACAATATAACATTGATTTGCATGTCAGTGCACAAATTGAAATGCACCACATCAAATGAAAGCTCCCGTAATGGTTTAGGTTTAACAATGACTTTAGTTTTTATTTGAATAGCTGCCTGGAAATAGTACAGCTTTAATATTAAGCATATGCCAACACAGAAAACAGGGGTTTGGTTCCCATAGGCTGAAATGTTATGGTAAGTTTTTCATGGTGGTTGTTTATATTATCCTAGACTTTGCTACACATGGCAATTTGTGAATGATTCATTCTTTTTGAATAACTATTTTCAGCTGAATCACATGCACAAATTAACTTATTCAGCACAAGGATAACAGTAATGTACTAGTGGATGTGTTATGTCGTCGTCATCTTCAGTTTCTTAGGTTGATGTTTAAAGCACACTAATTCTTGATTCATATTCACTTTTCTTACAATTCTTTCGAGCATAAACTGAATTATTATTAGTGAACGAGAGCTGTCTTTAATGATTCTGTCATTCACCATACACGTACTATACAGTAACACTACATTTATATTAGAATGTATCAGTTGTTTGTTTTGTAAAATTTGCCATAAGAAACTTTTTAAACCAAATATTAAAATTTTATATTAAACTAATATGTTTATAGCCCTTTGCACTTTCAAAAAATTAGTCACGCAAAACTGAATCTAGAATTGAATATTATTTTAATTTCTAAAAATGATTTTGCTTTCAACTTTAACACACATTTTTTTACTGGTCATTGGCTGCTTCAGACATCATTCATTCACTGATTCTTAAGAGTTCGAACAAATTAATTACTCGTGAACAAGTCACAAAATTCTCATGCATTTGATTCTCAAACTAAATCATTATCCAAGAATGAGGCACATGATTCTCATTCATTTGTTTCACAAACTGAATTATTACCTGCTAAAGACTTGCTCAGTTCTTGTTCACTTATAATTTTTTGTACTTTGTGCTTTCAAATAAGACAATGTTATATAATATAATTTAGCAGGCTACTTGGGAAGTGTAGTTTCATTTGGCAGCCTTGTCAGGGACCTCTGGGCCTGGAGGGGCAGTTTCACTGCCTTGATCAATCTGGGAGTACTTTGGGTTTATAAATGTGACTTACTATAAGTGTTCCAAGGTCTAGGTTTTATAAGACGCCTCTTCTTCTCCTCAGCGGTGTAGTTGGGCAACACTTTCCTGGAGAGGAGGAGGAAAGAAGAAGATTTATGTGATTAATGTGCTGGTGCTGCCTTCAGTACTGACAACAGAGCCAATGGAGAAGGTATGCTGTTAAATGATGTAGAATTTGACCCTGAGGCTTGTGATCGTTTAGTTGTAGTTTCAGATGCAAGATGCCCCCTAACATCCATGGTTTCCAAATTATTTTCCTCCATTAATGCTTAAAGGTGAAGTTCATATTGCTGGTATTATTCATTCAATCACACCCATTACATTGTGTGTCTTTACTCAGTCATTCTAAGTCATATTTCTTACACTAATCCACTTCCTTCGCCTTTTAATGCTTACATATTTTATTGCCTCCATATCAATCTTTTCTTTCCCCAAATCCTGAACTAATTCTCATTTTGGCAGAAACTGTGTATTATAATGGACAGCATGCAGGAACTGGCAACCTGGGTTCCTTATCCAGTCGTGAGGCAAGTATAAGAGAAGGATACTGTGGAAGACAATTTACTCTGGACATTTTCTTCCCCAATACGCTAGGTGGAAGCCTCCCTGATTTAGGATTCCCACACAGACACCTGCAGCACATGCTGGGACCTGTAGTCCTGTGGCACATCCCTGTTGGGTTCTGTGGGGGCCACCAGTGGGAGCCCAAGGGATTCAGAATACCTACTTTTTGGGATTCCGATAGACCTGGAAGTACTTCCATTGGGCTACGCCCTGGCACCAGAAGTACTTCCAGGTCCAAGATAAATGGAGCCACTTAACTTCATTCAGGGAGACAGACTTGGGAGGAAGCAGATAAAGCTTGCCTAGAGGAGTGGAGGAGCAGAGGAGAGGAAAAGAGTTTGAAGAATTGTACTGTGTGTGGTGTGTGTCTTTTGAAACCTTTTCTTGAAGGTATTTAAAAAATGTAAATCGTTCAATTAAATTCGAATTTAAGTCTCTGCATTTGGGTCAGGAGTTTGGGGTGGTGCAACACCGCCTGGTGTTCACAGTATTTTATAAATTTTCTTCCTGTTTCATCTCTGATTGACTATGTTCATTCCTGTATGCTATGTAATTCCTTACATCTTATAAAAATCCCTTCAGTGCCTGGTGCTGTAGGTTGCTTTAGAAATGATGGCATCTCCCATGGCCACAATGATTGGAGGGTGTCTTATAATACATTCAAGTTATAAAAAAATAGCCAGAGTTATTTTCAGAATTCTGAGAGGCTGGTAAAATACTTTATTTTTCTTGAGGCAAAAAACAGCGTCAAAAATGTAGACTAAACCTAAAAATATGTAAGTCAAAAGTCCAAAAGTACTATACCCATGTTAACATTGAGGTAAATATCCAAACATGGAACTGAAAGCACTTTAACAAGATTTATAAGCATAATGATAGAGCACTCACTGACAAGTTTCTTACTTTTTTAAATATTTGACTTCATACGTAAAAGGTATACATAGCAATATAATAAGATGAAAGCAATTAGAGGGATTAATACCCAACATAACCCAACTTAATGACAGTAATAGAGTATTGGGTCAAAACATTACAGCAGCACTACAAACTACAAGCTGGGTTAAGAAGGGAATGCAGCAAATTAACAAAGAAGGGCTGTGTAAGTTAAATGTGTTCAAAGTGCATGCTCGCATATTATGGCTAACTAATAAAAGATTAAAAAAGATTAAAAGGTAAGTAATGAGCATGCTTGATAAGTAAGTATGTTGCCAGGCAGATTAAGAAACTAAAAACTATTCTACCTTAAGGCATGAAATAAGTACTTGAGATAAAAAATATTTCCCAACCTTAAATATTAAATGACTACTCTGTACCTGTTTATGTTATTTTTCAGAGTTAGAAAGGGAGTAATGCAGTGTCTTTGGTGACCTAATTGCTGCATGCAGGTCTCAATAGTGTTATCCCTTGCTTCCATTTGGTCTTTAGTTTGTACTGCTGTGTAACTTCAGATTTGTAAGAAGCTTGTCCCTACTTTTTCCTTTATTTTCAGATTCCCTGCTTGCAGTCTTGTGGAAATTTATTTAGAAAAATTGGGTTACATGTTTATGACTGGGCCAGTTAATTAAGTAGGTTACCACTTCCTAATTATTTTATTTCCAGATGGCTGCCCACCAGATGTGCATGTATTAGTCATAATAACTGCTTTGAGATTGGTTTGGCACATGTAAATACTTTCCCACATTATCTTAATTTAACATCACTAAATTCAAGTCATTGTACATGGTAAAAAATGGGCAAGGGGGCATCCTTCTTAAAATAATGACCTACATTTAAAGGGGGTTGGAATAATCACCCTGCATTGCCAAAGCCTGAGCCAGGATGAGTGATAAAAAACAATTTATACCTTTGCTTTTTGTCATTTTTTGCTTAGTCAATGCTTGCAGAATGCACTGGAGTGAACCCTTTATCATATACAGTGGTTAGCAGTTCAAAGCAAAGATGAAATGCACATTCACAAACTCCCACCTTAGTTTTTCTTCCATCATTATTTTTTTCACCTCCCTGACACAGAATAATACTATACTCAGACAATGGAAGCCCAGCACCCTTTTTCTGGCTATATTAAAATGGCTGCTTGGTTCATGTGGTATTCTTTTGTGCCTTTACTACATTTCTGCAAAGCTCCAGAAGTGAGCGCAATTTCTGTACTTACTTTATGGTAGAGGTAGTGATGGAACTAAGAGGGGGTGAAAGCATTAGATGTAGTGCATCTTCATGTCTATTTAGACAAGGAATGTTAAGATATTTGTTAGTTACTGGATTCGCTTACAAGTTCCTATTCTACTGGTACATTTTTGTGGTGTTAATATATTTTTTGGAGTACCATATATACTCACGTTTAAGTTCTCCCGTGGATAAGTCGGGGCTTGATTTTACCATATACTTTCTGTTATTTTATAATGTTGGTCGAATAAGTCGAATGCGGAAAACTCACGCTATTGGTCCAAGACATTATGATATGCTGACGCCCACCTGCGACAGTAACCATGGAGCACATTGCCTTTTTTTCTATGTGTTGTGCTAACATGATCACACGGTAATACCTACTATTCTGAAGCAACGTTTGCACTGTTTTGTGTTTTTTGCGTCTCACATCCTCATACACCTTTATCTAAAATGGAGCATTTGATCAGAAGAAAATATGAGACTGGTTTTAATTTATAAGTCATTGAAGTGGCGAAAGAAATTGATAACTGCACTGCTGTAACAAAATTTGATGTCTGAGAAACTGGTGTGAGATTGGAGGAAGCAAGAAGATGTAAAAGAAAAATGTGTCATATTTTTCAATGGGAGTATATGTCAGGGTCTGATTTTATGATCGATTTTTCAACTTCACCGATATATACGGTAATCCTAATTTTTTCAAGATGTTTAGTTTCTAATGATATCTTTCATGGATGTTGTCATTTAGTGAAGAGAGATTACTCTGATGTAGCACTGGGTTGCCAAAAGGCAATTACTGGAAGATGTCAATTAAATTATGGTATTTTTTCTGGCAGAATCTTTCCAGTGGATAACCATCTAAGATTCTGGAATCTTGGAAAGTAAAGCAAGCATTTTAGTGAGTTTTTTGATACACCAGCGTCTACAGTCTTGGCCAAAAGTTTTGAGAATGACACAAGTATTGGTTATCACAAAGTTTGCTGCTTCAGTAGTTTTGGGTCTTTCTGTCAGATGTTTCTATGGTATACTGAAGTATAATTACAAGCATTTCATAAGTTTCCAAGGCTTTTATTGACAATTACATTAGGTTTATGCAAAGAGTCAATATTTGCAGTGTTTGCCCTTCTTTTTCAAGACCTCTGCAGTTCACCCTAGCATGCTGTCAGTCAACTTCTGGACCAAATCTGACTGATGGCAGGCCATTCTTGCATAATTAATGCTTGAAATTTGTCAGAATGTGTGGGTTTTTGTTTGTTCACCCACCTCCTAAGGACTGATCACAAGTTCTCAATGGGATTAAGGTCTGGGAAGTGGTAATGGACCCAAAGTTTCAATGTTTTGTTCCATGAGCCACTTAGTTATCACTTTTGCCTTATGGCGCAACGCTCCATCATGCTAAAAAAAGTATTGTTCATCACGAAACTGTTCTTGGATGGTTGGGAGATGTTCTTCTCTGAGGATGTTTTGCTGCCATTCTTTATTCATGGCTGTGTTTTTAGGCAAAATTGTGAGTGAGCCCCCTCCTTTGGCTGAGAAACAACCCCACACATTAATGGTTTCGGGATGTACTGTTGGCATGACACAGGACTGATAGTAGTGCTCACCTTTTCTTCTCCAGACAATCTTTTTTCCAGATGTCCCAAACAATTGAAAAGGGGATTCATCAGAGAAAATGACTTTACCCCAGTCCTCAGCAGTCCAATCCCCGTACCTTTTGCAGAATATCAGTCTGTCCATGATGTTTTTCTTGGAGAGAAATGGCTTCTTTGCTGCTCTTCTTGACACCATGCCATCCTCTAAAAGTCTTTGCCTCACTGTGCATGTAGATGCACTGAGACCTGCTTGCTGCCATTCCTGAGCAAGCTCTGTACTGGTGGTGCCCCGATCCCACAGCTGAATCATCTTTAGGAGATGGTCCTGGCACTTGCTGGACTTTCTTGGGAGCCCTGAAGCCTTCTTCACAATAGCAGTGGAAATGCGTTTTTTGGGATTAAATTCATTTTCATGGGAAAGAGGGACTTTGCAATTAACTGAAATTCATCTCATCACTATTCATAACATTCTGGACTGTATACAAATTGCCATCATAAAAAGTGAGGCAGCAAACTTTGTAAAAATGAATATTTGTGTCTTCTCAAAACTTTTGGCCATGACTGTACTTTGTATCATAATCCCTTTAACTGCAATTTTTAGAATTCACATTGATTTTGTTGCATGATCTCTTTGATACACAGTTTTTAACTATGTCCTGATTTTTGACTCTCATTCTGTTGTGGCCATCTCCTGGTCCTGTTAAACATCCCCATTATTTGTCCTGATGGACAGAACAAGTGGTTTTAGCTACCTTTTCCTGAGGCCAACTATGACTGTAGGTATTTTTTCCAATCGGTTTTACCATTATTTTCCCTCAAATTGATCTCATTGTTTAATTACACTGGTTAACAAAGATTTTGTCACAGAACAACTTCAGAGTGTTTATTTTCCTGCTAATTTTAGAAGTGTACTCACATTTTTATATTACCCAAAGGAAAAAAAAAAAAAGTTTCAATCACTGTTTCAGGGGTTGGCACTGTGTCCTAATGCCCATTTCTCTTCCTCCCACTGCAGACCAGATAATTAACAGCAGTAACACATCAGACATCACTTCCGGTGTTCATCCACCTGGCCAAGCCTTTTTCTTAGGACTGACTTAAAACTGGAAGCCATTGTCAGTTCTGTTGTGACCTTGTGTTTGTAAAGACGTCTCCGTAATTATTGAGTGTTTTTCTTTGTTCCAGTTATACGAGGTGACTAGAGTGTTACCTCAACTCTTTATAAATCTTGTCTCATTCTCTTACAACCTTTATTAATATATACATGTTTTTAAAGTAAAATTCAGGACTAAATGGTCTTGCTGTTTGTAAAATTTTGTAACTTTCAATACAGGTATAAAATAAGTCTGTTGTGCTGGAGTTTACTGGCCTTAACATGTCTGGAAATATTGAGACAGGAGCCTGCTCCCTGTCTGAGGCACAGTTGGTGACATGCCAGTTGGTGATCAGATGTCAAACAGTTACCATCTGTGTGTTTACATATTTAAAAAGATGTGGCTCAGTTAGCAATAATCATGGTAAATGATTTCATCAGGACAATTCTGAAATGGAAGAGCAAAACCAAGGCAAATGATTCTCAGCATGCTTGCTGACTACAGCTGGACCCTTAAGAGGCCAAGAACAGCAGAAAATTGTACACTTGGACCTTTATATATATATATATATATATATATATATATATATATATATATATATATATATATATATATATATATATATATATATATAGTCATACATGTGTGCATGGAAGGCAGCTAAAAGGACGAAAAGAAGGTAGTTTCATGCCAGGAAAGGGGGTAGCAGGGTGCAGTAAATCTTTTTAATCTCTACAGACCAGACATGGGAAATTCTGCCTGACGACATCACTTCCGGTTCTGGCTCCATGGATGTCACTTCTGGTTCAGGACCCAAGAACGTCACTTCTGCCGACCAGCTTTAAAAGCAAGACAACCTCCACTTGTATTTAGTTCTGTTTTGGACTCAACACTTCTGTGTTGCCAAATGTCAATTATTGCAGCCTTATTCAAGTATACGGGTGGCTGCCCCAAACTTCTTTTGGTGTCAGGGTCTATTCATTTTACAATATCCATCCATCCATTAACCATTCCACTATATCCTAACTACAGGGTCACGGGGCTCTGCTGGAGCCAATCCCAGCCAACACAGGGCGCAAGGCAGGGAACAAACCCGGGCAGGGTTCCAGGCCACCGCAGGGTGCACACACACACACACACACACACACACATACGCCCACACACCAAGCACACACTAGGGACAATTTAGAATCGCCAATGCACCTGACCTGCATGTTTTTGGACTGTGGGAGGAAACCAGAGTACCCAGAGGAAACCCACACAGACGCAGGGAGAACATGCAAACTCCACGCAGGAAGGACCTGGGAAGCGAACCTGGGTCTCCTAACTGTGAGGCAGCAGCGCTACCCACTGTGCCACCATATTTTACAATATAAATAGTGTAAATATGTCTATTTTTATTGTGCACCACTTAAAGCCCTTACATATTAGAGTAAGTCTGATTACATATTTGAATTCAGCATGGAAAATAATGTAAGATTCACCTATACTGATTTAGGTGACAAAAAGGTCACTTTTTGTTATCCAGTGTTACCAGGTCTTTTTTGTGTCTATTATTCTGCATTCAGAAAAGTTAAGTAACGTGAAGTTTATATTTATATAAAATTCAAAATGTTAGTTATTTTTTTCATACCTTAAGGTGACTAAACTATCTTTGATCATTTTCTTATTAATTCACCTTTCTATGTGAAGTTTGCTCTTTTTATTGCATCCTAAAGATAGGAATTAAAGATGGATGGAGTACAGACAGAATGCAAAAATGTGTCATAACATAATAATATACTCATTATTTAATCATAGCTAAAAAAGCCAAAACATATTCCAATATAACGTACCCAAATGTCTGCTACCAGATCTATAATTTCTGTATTAATACTGAAATATAGAAACTGAGAAATAACAGCATAATTAAGGTAAGATTTCAACTGCAAAATTTAGTTAGGATGACAACTTACAGCCATAGTGGGTCTTAAGGATTAAAGTTCAAAATTGCTGCCATAAAAGATTTCTCAAACTTTTCAAACAGCAAGATAGTTAGCTGTTATGTTACATACCTGGCAAAATAATTTGTTCTCTTTGATAGAAAATTAGAACTGACTTTACTTTATGCATGGAAGTTTCAGGTGATTACATAATTTACTCTACATAGAATAAAATTTTAGACTGATGTGCTTGGAAACTATCACTTTCAGTAGAAGCTGGTCTGCTGCCTTTTTTAATCAAAATTAAAACAGTTGAACATAGCTGACAACGTAAATTATAAATGGCTGGAACAATTCACCCCAATCTTTATTGACTGCTAGTATATGAAATTTGTCACTTGTATTTTAACTTTCATTTCATTTGACTTGCTTCATATTATCAGGCGATAGGCCAAGAGCCATAATGACGACCTTCAGAGTCAGACTTTTCTGTCTGTGACCTAACTAAACATGAATATGTTGACCTAATAAAAACGATGGGTGACAGCTGCATAGTTTTAATAGAGGACTGAATTTAGCAAGACAGGATGCTACAGAGAACAGAAACCGTTGGGCATGTTTAGCACCTGGTTCTGTCAAAATAAAATAACATTAACAGGGAAAGACAAAAATCATCATCACACTCATAAGGAGGAGCTCAGTAAATACTATGGTACTAGGAAAATGTAGGTTTATGAATTTTCAAGTTTTAGATACAATATGCAGGTTTATATACAGTACAATACTTAATTACAAGTAATTAACATATTCCAACAATCAAGCATGCCATAACCAAGCAGAGTGAGGTTTACAAAACAAAAGCATCTCTTTAAGGCATGCCAATATAAATAAATCAAGATTTGTAGTAAAGAAGTTCAACAATTATTGCTATTTAATTTGATAGACTGCTTGAATGCTTCTGTAAAATACCTGGATAAGAATCATTCTGACTCAAAATGCATTTGTCTAAACAAAGCTCTCATACTTTTGTAAACAAGACATGAGAGAAAGAAATGTCAGCCTAAGAATCTGAATGGCAAGTGTTTATAAAATATTTGTAATAACCAGGGGATGATTTTACTAATTTTACTGAAGGCTTTAAAGTATAAATGACACTAAATAAAGCATTCTTTAAGTAGGTTATTGCAAAATAAATAAAATGAATTGAAATTTTTAATGTGTACCTATTAATAATATTAGTGTGATGAATGGCATGATAGACAGAAAACAGCACGCAGGAAAAGCTAGCCTTGTCAGTAGTTTCCATGCCAACATAGGAAGGAGGGTGATACTTTTGACGATACATCATGTATGTATGTTATGTAGTTCTGTAAGGCAATGGGCAGAAAAACCAGCATTAGAGGGAGTGAGGCGCCAATTCCCTCAGAGCACTTCAGAAATGAGAAACACTTTTTAATATTGCAAAAATTTGGCAGAACTCTTCTTGTTTATTTCTGCCTCATGAAGTAATTCATTACATTCCCCATGAACTCTCTGAATTAGGGTGACTTACACTAATTCAGACTTTTTATTTCAAAATGTTTTGCTTTCATGTGCAGAACAGTGTGCTTAAATGCCTACTCTGTGTACAGCATGTTTTGTCCATTTGCTCTTCACAAAGACAAGCATAGAAAATTGACTAGTGACTCTGACTTGCCCATTTTATGATCGGCTGATATCCTGTTCCATGTTGTTTCCTGCTTTGGGGATAAACTCTTACACTGTGTCGCTCTATAATTGACTAAGTTGTTTTGACTATCTTTTATCTATTACTAGCAAAATACCCGCGCTTCGCAGCGGCAAAGCACTGCCTTAAAGTTTTTATTAAGAAGAAAATGAAACCTTTTTAAACTGAAGGAAAATATACCAATAATTATTTGTTAAGTATCTGTTTGTATACCACATTGTGAGTTCGGCCCTCCGGTTGTAATATGACCAAGCTGTGCGCTGAGCTTACTCTTGAGCATGCAACGTACAGTTGGCCATGTGAACAGTAATCTTGTTTTAAATGTCACAGCTTGGATTGCTGCTGTCATAATCGGTTTGAGTTTCATGGTTTGTTTCAATGACGTTTGTATTTGCAGGACTTGTTTTGAAATGACAATCAGCATGGGTCAAGCGTTGTATGCATACAACCGGTTTCATTGATAACTTCACATCCAGCTTTTGAGAGTTTAAACATTCATAAACATCAAAGTGTCCACTACTGAAATCGTCACCTGTGAGTCTAAGATGTTTAAGAGGCACTGGCAGTTGTCGAAAGGTGTAAAATATTTGGCCATTTCGGTACACTTGAAAGCGACAACCAAACAATTCAGCGGCAGCCATTAACTCACATACAGAAGGTGAAGGGCTTAAGCATTTCACTCTTATAGTGCTCCTGCGTAGTATAATTATCTCCTGTACCATCATCAGTCCACACCTTGAACCTGTCCCAGTCATTCAATACATAAGACACAATGTTCCTCCGGATATCAAGAGTGAGCCTGATATGGCTGTGCAATATGTAACACAGAGAATGGAAAAGGTAGTTGCCATCTCCTGGCATGGACGCCACTCGGTAAGTGACAGTTCTTTAATCGATGTTGATCACCTCGATAGACATGTTAATGGGGGTACGGTTGGAATGATAAAGGAAATGGGTACCCGAACAATGTAAAGTAAGTCTAAAATACCTACACAATAACTATAATCGTAGTAAACGAACAATAAAACAGCGGATTAAATAAAAAGGCTGTAGTTATCAGCAGGGAGATGTGAATCCCGTGGCGAAGCAAGGAAGGGAATGTAGAGACCGGAACGATGGACGGCCTTATATAGGCAGGCAGCCAGCCAACAACATGGGAGGCGTTGGGATGGGGGACCCAACGCTGCCTCACACAGTGACCGAGCTGCAGGCTATGGACATATATATGTACGTAAGTAGGATTCAGTTAGCATTGGGAACCCGCATACCAAATTTCTATAAGATGGGCCCATAAGTAACAAAGACCATTGAAAAGTTCAATATGGCGGCATCATACCACCAAACTAAGTACGTACATTGGTTTCGATTAGCGCAGGGAAGCCGCCTACCAAATTTTGTGAAGGTGGGGCCATAAATAAGAAAGTTCAACATGGCGGACGTTGTCGACCATTATGACCGTTACGCGTAGAATTTCGAAATGAAACCTGCTTAACTTTTGTAAGTAAGCTGTAAGGAATGAGCCTGCCAAATTTCAGCCTTCTACCTACATGGGAAGTTGGAGAATTAGTGACATTGGAAAGTTCAATATGGCAGCCGACAGTGGCATCATACCACTGAAATAAGTACGTATATCGGTTTTGGTTAGCACAGAGAAGCCACCTACCAAATTTGTGAAGATGGGGTCATAAATAAGAAGGTTCAACATGGTGAACGTTGTCAACCGTTATGACCGTTACACATAGAATCTCGAAATGAAACCTGTTTAATTGTTGTAAGTAAGCTGTAAGGAACGAGCCTGCCAAATTTCAGCCTTCTACCTACACGGGAAGTTGGAGAATTAGTGACATTGGAAAGTTCAATATGGCGGCTGACAGTGGCATCATACCACCGAAATAAGTATGTACATTGGTTTCGGTTAGCACAGGGAAGAAGCCTACCAAATTTCGTGAAGATGGGGCTGTAAATAAGAAAGTTCAACATGGCGGATGTTGTCGACCATTATCGACCGCTAAGTGTAGAATTTCGAAAATGAAACCTGCTTAACTTTTGTAAGTAAGCTGTAAGGAATAAGCCTGCCAAATTTCAGCCTTCTATCTACACAGGAAGTTGGAGAATTAGTGATGAGTGAGTGAGTGAGTGAGTGAGTGAGTGAGTGAGTGAGTGAGTGAGTGAGTGAGTGAGTGAGTGAGTGAGGGCATTGCCTTTTATTAGTATAGATTAAATGCAAATGTTAATGCCATTTTTATGTCCATGATTCATCTGCATCTCATAATAATAGTATAGTGTTTTGTAGGATAAACACTTGCATATTAATTGTGCACAACAAAACCAGCTTTTCCCAAATATTCTCCACCATGGGTTTTCCATGCAGCTCTCAAAGAAAACTTGACATTACCATTGATTTGTATATTACTACTGATTACGCTTTTTTAATTAAATCAAAGTTTAATTTATTGGGACTGTGCTATTATGTGTAAGGCATTTTGCCTCCACAGCTATCATTTTGACTGGACTTCCAAAGAAATATACATTAATACCTTATTTTTATGTCTTCTATTTGCGACTTCTTTATATTATAACAAAAGATGCCTCCAGTGTAAAGTTTCATTATTGTCCAATCAAATCATATCATGATGTTACCCATCTATATCTGACAAAATTTAATTAGATTAATTACATAGGTTAGGTCAGTTTATTCATGATATAAATATATCTGACATCTTTTAAATGTATGATGTCCTATCACACTTTGAATATCTGACAATTAGTACTTAGCAAGTAATGTATTTTCAAAGAGGAAAAATACATCAATATAATCAAGTAAACTCATGTTTTTGTCATGAAGAAGTAAAACATGTACTAGGTCGTTAAATATGAGGAGTAGAAATTGTTTTGAAAAGCTTTAAAGTAGGGCCTAATGGAGCCTGTTATATAAATACCGGGAGGTGCATCTCAGTGAAAGACAGGGTTGAGCCATATACAAAAATACTCAAAGTTGCCAGTATTTCTGAGGCCACTAAGATCCTTTGGCAAGGAAAGGACAGTTCTGCACATATTTTAATTGTCCACCTGCATCTCATGTTGCTAGTACTGGCATGTAGGGAAAGTAAAATAAAAACAAAAAATGCCAGCAGACAAATCCGGAAGGCTGTCTCGCTGAAGGTGGTTGAAAAGACGGATGTTGAATAAGCTGCTAGCTGTCATGAACAATGCCTCACTACGCTGCATGACACCAAGGTCAGTCTACAGAGCACTTGAAGCACAAGGCTAATTCTACCACAATGCTTCAGGGAGCAAAGCCAGAGGTCTACTTCACTGTCAAACTTAATAACATATCCTTTTACCTGTACTAATTTTAAAGATTATGAACTTTAAATAAATAATTACATTTACAGTAAATTATCAGCTGCTTTAATACTGCATTTTCTCCTTGGGTTCAATTGGCTTTCTTATCTATCTATCTATCTATCTATCTATCTATCTATCTATCTATCTATCTATCTATCTATCTATCTATCTATTATATAGTGCATTTCTATCTATCTATCTATCTATCTATCTATCTATCTATCTATCTATCTATCTATCTATCTATCTATCTATCTATCTATCTATCTTTGCTATTTTATACCATCAATCTACACTCAATATTGACAAACATTTTCAGAAAGGATTATAAGCTTATTAAAACTCAAAATCTGAAATCTCTCATTCATATAAGTGTCCAGACCCTTAATTTGGTACTTTGTAGATGCCCCTTTAGCAGCAAATACAATTTTGAGTCTTCGTGGGTAAATCACTACAGGTTTTGCACACCTGGATTTGGGTAGTTTATTCCATTTTTCTAGGCAGATCCTGTCAAGCACCATTAGATTGGATAGAAAATATCAGTAAACTGCTTTCGTCGTGTCTCTCAAAAGATGTTTTATGGATTTTAAGTCTGGGCTTTGGCTGATACACTCAAAGAAAGCCACTAGAAGATTGTCTTGGCTTCATGCTTTGTGTCATTGTCATGTTGAAAGGTAAATTGTCATCCCAGTCAGAGGTTGTTTTCTTCAAGGATCTCTGTGTATTTGGCTGCATTCATCCTTTCCTCAATTCTGACCAGTCACCCTGTTCCTGCCTCTGAGAAGCACCTCCATGCATGATGCTGCCACCAACAAAATGCTTCACCGTAGGGATGGTATTAGGTAGGTGATGAGCAGTGCCTGGTCTTCAGTACACATAGTGCTTGGAGTTCATTTTTGTCTCCTCAAACCAGATAATTTTTTTCTTCCTCATACTCTTAGAGTCCTTTAAATGCCTTTTTCTTCGAAGTAGCTTTCGTCTAACCATTTTACAATAAATTCATGATTTAGACAGGTTCTCCCATTTCTACCAGGACTTTTGATGCTCTGTCAGAGTGTCCATTTGGTTCTTGGTCAGTTCCCTGACCAAGGTCTTTCTGGCACAGATATTCAGTTTATCCTGATAGACAACTGTAGAAGGAGTCCTGGGGGTTCCAAATATCTTCCATTTCACAATTATAAAGTCACTATGCTTCTGGAAACACTCAAAACCTTAGAAATGGTTTTATAGCCTTTCCATAATCTGTGCCTCACCACACTTTTATCATGGAGGTCTATAGAGAGTTCATTGGACTTTATTGCTTATTTGCTTATCATGACATGCAGTTTGATTTATAGGGCCTTACATAAACAGATATGTGCCTTTCTAAATGATGTTCACACAATTCACAGATAAAGGAGAACCCCCATCAAGTTCTAGATACACCGCAAGGATAAATAAAGTATCAGGATGCACCTAATCACAATTTGGACTGAGATCCATAAATATTTGGACAGAATCAACTTTTTTCTAATTTTGGTTCTGTATATTACCTCAATGAATTTTAAATGAAACAACTCAGATGCAGTTGAAGTTCAGACTTTCAGCTTTAATTCAGTGGGATGAACAAAGTGACTGCATAAAAATGTGAGGGATCTAAAGAATTTTTTTTAACACAATCCCATCATTTCAGGGGCTCAAAAGTAATTGGACAATTGACTCAAAGGCTATTTCATGGGCAGGTGTGGGCAAGTTCATCGTTATGTCATTATCAATTAAGCAGATAAAAGGCCTGGAGTTGATTTGAGGTGTGGTGCTTGCATGTGGATGATTTTGCTGTGAACAGACAACAGGCGGTCAAAGGAGCTCTCCATGCAGGTGAAAGAAGCCATCCTTAAGCTGCGAAAACAGAAAAAACCCATCCGAGAAATTTCTACAATATTACGAGTGGCAAAATCTACAGTTTGGTACATCCTGAGAAAGAAAGCAAGCACTGGTGAACTCAGCAACGCGAAAAGACCTGGACGTCCACAGAAGACAACAGTGATGGATGATCGCAGAATCATTTCCATGGTGAAGAGAAACCCCTTCACAACAGCCAACAAAGTGAACAACACTCTCCAGGGGGTCGCCGTATCGATATCCAAGTCTACCATAAAGAGAAGACTGCATGAAAGTAAATACAGAGGGTGCACTGCAAGGTGCCAGCCACTCATAAGCCTCAAGAATAGAAAGGCTAGATTGGACTTTTCTAAAGAACATCTAAAAAAGCCAGCACAGTTCTGGAAAAACATTCTTTGGACAGATGAAACCAAGATCAACCTCTACCAGAATGATGGCAAGAAAAAAGTATGGAGAAGGGGTGCTCATTATCCAAAGCATACCACATCATCTGTAAAACACGGTGGAGGCAGTGTGATGGCTTGGGCATGCATGGCTGCAGTGGCACTGGGACACTAGTGTTTATTGAGGATATGACACAGGACAGAAGCAGCCAAATGAATTCTGAGGTGTTAAGAGACATACTGTCTGCTCAAATCCAGCTAAATGCAGTCAAATTGATTAGGCAGCGTTTCATGATACAGATGGACAATGACCCAAAACATACAGCCAAAGCAACCCAGGAGTTTAAGCAAAGAAGTGGAAAATTCTTGAATGACCAAGTCAGTCACTTGATCTTAACCCAATTGTGCATGCATTTCACTTGTTGAAGACTAAACTTCAGGCAAAAAGGCCCACAAACAAACAGCAACTGAAAGCCGCTGCAGTAAAGGCCTGGCAGAACATTAAAAAGGAGGAAACCCAGCATCTGGTGATGTCCATGAGTTCAAGGCTTCAGGCTGTCATTGCCAGCAAAGGGTTTTCAACCAAGTATTAGAAATGAACATTTTATTTCCAGTTATTCAATTTGTCCAATTACTTTTGAGCCCCTGAAATAAAGGGATTGTGTTAAAAAAATACTTTAGTTGCCTCATATAATACTTTTGTTCAACCCACTGAATTAAAGCTGAAAGTCTGCACTTCGAATGCATCTGAGTTGTTTCATTTAAAATTCATTATGGTAATGTACAGAACCAAAATTAGAAAAAAACCGTCTCTGTCCAAATATTTATGGACCTAACTGTATATAAATAAGAGATTTCAGTTCTGAACAGATTTTTAGTTTGTCATTATGGGTTAGTAAGTGTAGATTGATAGGCAAAAGTGGTGACTTTATCCATTTAAAATTAAGTCTACAAAACAAATGTGAAGCAGTCTGAATACTTATTGAACCCACTGTATATACTAGTGCACATCTATAAGCATTTCCATGTACAGCTAATGGAAAAACATTGATTCTCACGCCAAACCTTTTCAATATTATACTGTTAGGTACAACATTAACAAAATGACAGATGGAAACAGCAGGTTTGTTTAATACTAACTATGTTTTGAATAAGCACATATGTCTATACATGAATACAGAATAAGATGAGGTTTTTTTTTTTATCAAAAATATCCGAACATCTGTTATTCAATACCTTGGTATTTACATATTTTTCTAAATGTAGCAAGTCTTTTATATACTTCTTTAACTATATCACTTATCTGCCTTAAGGGTGGCTCAGTGGTACATTGGCAGTGCTGCTGTCTCACAGTAAGGAATCCAGGGTTCACATCCCGGGTCCTCCCTGCATGGAGTTTGTATGTTCACCACAGATGTCCGTGGGTTTCCTCTGAGTGCTCCGGTTTCCTCCCTCATTCTCAACGCATGCAGGTTGGGTGGATTGGTCCTACTAAATTGGCCCTGATGTGTGTGTGTGTTCGCTCTGCTGCCTCATCCTGGTGTTGTTCCTGCTAAGTGGTAGCTGGGATGACTGACTTCTCTGTCTTAGATTATCACTTGAGTACACTTTCATTATTTAAAATAGGAACATAACAAGAGATTAAACTTTTTCTTTCAGGACTGCGTTGGAGTTCTTCATCTGACTCTAAACAGTGCTGTATAAAATTTAGGTAACTGGCTCAACACATGTGCAGTTAGTGAAAGTTAAAACAGGTAAAGGTTAGTTGCTCAAATTAGAAAAAGGTAGAAGAGACAACATTTTTAATGTGTTTACAATGAGGCCTGGATATTACGTAGCTAGAAATATATATTTATTTTTTTGCATGTCTGTGTGGATTGTCTCCTGAATGTAGGCTGGTGGATCAATGAACATTAATGTTGTGTTTATGTTGCAGTTTTGTATCAATGGTTCAGAAAATCAAGTTTGCTGGTAACTATTGTTTTAATGGCTACAATGTGAAGAATACGTAAAATGTCTGAATTGGACCACTATGCATGAGTCTGGCTGTAATGCATGTGTGGAAATGTGGCCTGTGTGAATCAGAGTCCCATCTAGGTTTGCTTCATATTCTACCAAGATACTTTAGGTGTTGGCTCTTCACAAACATGCGATAAGAAAACTTAAGTTCAGAAAAAAATGGGCAGATATGTGATTGTACACTGAAAAAAGTATAACCTCCATTCAACTTAAAATAATTAAGGTAATGATTCACACTTAAAATTTTCAATCTGAACCAATATAATTCTTTTTATCTTATTGAACCCACAATTTTTAAGTTGAGGCAAATCATTTAGAGGGATTGGGTGCAATTCACTTGTTTTATACTGAAGCAAATCTATTTTTTAAGTAATCTGTTTTTATGCTATTAGAAATATCATGAACATAACACATTCCAATGCTGTACTTGTTACATCTATTTAAAAATAGAGTGCAAATACACAAGCATTTTGCAGTGTCAATCTTAAATATACAACAAAAAATTATTAACGTTTCTACAGATTTCTTGAAAGTATGTTTTGTTATATTTAAAATTAACAGTTGAGAAACAGGGTTACTTACCAGAAATCCTCCGTTATAAAAGTCTGCTGCTGAAAATGACCAGACCTGCATAGCCACGTCCACTCCAGTCGGGAAAGTGTTCTTCTTTTTTGGCAGTTGGAAAGCCAGCATGCTGGAAAGTTCGACCGGAAGAATGTAGAAACAGCCCCTCCCACAAAGCACACAAACAACCTAAAATATTAGGTTAACTGGTACAAACAATTTTTTTTTACTTTGATTGAGATCTGAAAGCAAATATTTCAAGCTACAACACTAAATGACTAATCTTAAGTTGCTTGAAAGAGAAAATTTACATTGAATGAACAACATCAATGTTATCATTTTTTCAGTGTAAAACTGTGTTTAGAGAAATAGTTATTAATCTATAAATAACATGTGACTATGCTATTTGTGTTTTATTTTTACAAATATATATTTGGGATATATTTTAAGCTTTATATGCCCATTATGAATGAGGTTAGGAGTGTGATGCGACGAAGTTGTGTTTCCCTTTTATATACGACTAGCAGAATACCCGCGCTTCGCAGCGGAGAAGTAGTGTGTTAAAGAAGTTATGAAAAAGAAAAGCAAACATTTTAAAAATAACGTAAGATGATTGTTAATGTAATTGTTTTGTCATTGATATGAGTGTTGTTGTCATATCTATCTATTTATATATATATATATATATTATTGTCACACACGTGTGCATGGGAAGCAGCTGAAGGGCTTAGGAAATACTGTTTATACATCTGCCCAGGGGCGGGTGCACTGACGCCTTTCTGAGTTCTCTGCAGGTCTTACCCGGAAATCCCACCAGGAGCCGCCATTTCCAGGAAGGACACATCACTTCCGGTTCCGCCCCAAGAATGAGGTCACTTCCGTTCCGCCCCAAGGATGATGTCACTTCCAGTTCCGCCCAGAGGACTACATCATTTCCGCCTCTGTGCTATAAAGCTCACTGCCTTGCTTAGGCAGGCAGTTCTGTTTTGGACTCTGTTGTGTAAACAACTATTACAATGCCTCAAAGACTTTTGCAGCCGGGAAACCGTAATAAACGGGTGGCTGCCCCAAACCTTTCCACGTCTCTGGTCTCCACTTATTACAGTGGCGTAGTCGGCAGGATGGTGTCCCCGATGAACCCGGGACACGAACTATCACGGAACCAGGTGGGTGAGTACCGGGCCGAAGTTTCAGGGCGGGAGCGCCAGAGGGTCAGGAAGGACGCGGTGCAGGCTCTGCTCCATGAGCATAACTCGTGGGGACCACCCATCTCGTGGAGAACGTAGAGGGGACCCACAGGCGTGGGCTGGCTTCTGGGGAACACACACGAGTGGCTCAGTATGCTCTCCTTGGCAGGAAAGCCGAGCTGCCCATCGGGACCAAGGTCCCAGTTAACGATGGGTTGTCCCCAGGCCGGCAGGTGAAGGAAATCATAAACTGGGAGTTTAACCCAAGCAAAGGGCTGTCAGAGCAGGCTATGGCTCTCTGGCAACAGGTGGGTGAGTGGCTACGCCATTCGAGTTAACCCCTTACAAATAGTGCAGCAAGTGGCCTGTTTTCTGCTGCTGAAAAGACTACCCCAGGAATTTGCCCAGCCGCCTGGGGCTTAATTCCATTCTATGGACGAGCTGCTGCAGCTCTTGCAAACCCAGAGGCCGGCTGTGAAACCTGGGAGGGCAGAACAGCCGCTCTGTGGACTACCCGGAGCTATGTCCCACTAAAGCAGTCCCTTCCACGCATTCCAGAGCTTGTTCAAGTCGCCGGGCCGCCTGGCTTGCGACCTGTCGGGAACAAGGCGGACCGTAGGGGACAATGGCGGGTTGTTTGTGTGCCCTTAGCAATCCCCTGGCGGATAAACATACGGGGAGCTTCTTATTAATGGACATAAGATAACAGCGCTGTTCGATTCCGCAGTAACGGTCTGTCGTTGCTCGCCGCTTTATTCTACCGCAACAGTGGATTAAAAAGAAGACCAGTCTAAAATGTATACACGGAGATATCCGCATACAATACCGCCCGGTGTTACGTATGTCTCGGAGGAACCCTTCGACAGCTTACCGTGGCGGTGCATCCGATCCTCCGCTTCCGTAATCCTCGGGCGAGACTGGTCTGATAGTAACGGCGTAGTTTAGAAAGCATTCCCAAAACTTATGGCCTCGTATAGATGACAACGATTCATCTCAAGTTGCTTCCACACCGTAATCAGCCGACAGGGAGTGGGGCGGTAGGCCAAGAGAGTGACGAAGACACTCCCGACCGCCGCTGGCTACTACGCCATCCACTAGCGCCCGCAGCGAGGAGGAATCTCCGCCCTTGAGGTCAGACCGACCCGCTCTCTGAGTTGCACTTTCAGTTTAGAGCGACGCCGCTTCTTTCAAGAGAGAACAGTGGAATGACGACTCTCTGAAACACATAAAGAATGCAGTGGTTCTCGTTAACGCCAACGACGATTTGCCCATGCCACAGGGACCTCACTTTGTCGTTGATAATGATTTGTTGTATCGGGTCGCTGAACATGAGGGGAAGGTCCGAAGTTGTTGCTAATCCCGCTGACCTACCGGGCGCAGGTTTGCGAAGTTAGCACACTCCCACCTTCTTGGAGGCCATCTCGCCCGATAAAACATTAGAGCGAATTAAGCTCCGCTTTTTCTGGCCGGGATTAATGAGGAGGTTCGCCGCTTTTGCTTTCCTGTCCGGAATGTCAACTGCGCAAATTCCTAGGAGGGACCGTGCTCCTCTGGTTCCCCTTCCCCTTATTGACGTTCCCTTTGATAGGATTGGGGTTGACATAGTAGGACCCCTAGAACCCTCAGCCCGAGGATATAAATATATACTGCCCTCGTGGATTATGCTACCCGATTCCCTGAAGCCGCTCCGTTGCGCCGCTACCACAAAAATATTGCACGGAACTAGTAGGAGTCTTTTCAGTAGGCATTCCTAGAGAAGTCCTGACGGACCAAGGAACGCCTTTTACCTCGGAAACGCTCAAGGAGACTGCCAAGTTACTGAAAATAAAGCATTTAAAGACCTCGTGTATCATCCTCAAACCGATGGCCTAGTGGAGAGATTTAATCAAACTCTCAAGCAAATGCTACGTAAGGTAGTCAGCAAGGATGGGAGGGATTGGGACCAACTCCTCCCCTTGTCCTCTTTGCATATCGGAAGTTCCTCAGCCTCTACGGGTTCTCTCCATTTGAATTACTGTACGGAAGACAACCCCGGGTTTATTGGATATTTTAAAAGAGGGCTGGGAAGGGGAGGCACAGCCCTCCACTAATATTTTGGAATATATCGCCCAATTGCGCGTAGATTTGATGCAATAAGACCGATTCTAAAAGTCATATAGAGAGGCGCAATCAGCACAGGCCCGCCTTTATGACCGTGGCACGACTCTCCGGAGTTCCAACCGGGGATCGCCATGGTATTGGTACCAACTTCTCACTCTAAACTGCTCGCCCATTGGCTAGGCCCCTACGA
The DNA here is from genome assembly GCF_016835505.1 of Polypterus senegalus. Classification (NCBI taxonomy): domain Eukaryota; kingdom Metazoa; phylum Chordata; class Cladistia; order Polypteriformes; family Polypteridae; genus Polypterus; species Polypterus senegalus. The sequence goes on along the minus strand of NC_053155.1, from coordinate 217,689,657 downwards.
AATTAAGGAAAGGAAGGGATTGGTTGACTATTTGGTGAAACAGCCCAATCGCCACCAGCTGAGCGTAATATATCATGTAAACCTGCTGAAACCGTGGAAGGAGAGGGTCCCGATCCCTCCTCCGACAGCCCTGCTCTCTTCGCTGAAGTAAGTTCCCTTAATTTCGGCGAGCAGCTATCCCCAGGCAGAAACAAGAGCTCGAAGCAGCTATCCGCTCTGTCCCAGAGGTGGTAAGTGAAAAACCCGGTCGGACCTCTCTGATTGCGCATGACATATTGACTGACCCGGGGGTGATCGTCCGTGAGCGACCCTACAGACTCCCGGAGGCAAAGAAAGTAGAAGTGGAACTGGAAATCGCGAATGCTGGCACTAGGAGTAATCGAGGAAAGTAGTAGTCCCTGGTCCAGTCCCATCGCCTTGATTGCTAAGCCTGACGGCAGTTGGAGGTTTTGCAATGACTTCCGCCGGCTTAACCAAGTTTCCAGATTGATGCTTATCCCATGCCTCGCGTGGATGACCTCCTCGAGACTGGGACCAGCCAAATTCTTGACTACACTTGACATGACAAAGGGTACTGGCAGGTTCCTTTAACGGAGTCCGCGAAGGAAAAACCGCTTAGCACTCCTAGCGGACACTGGCAGTATCGTGTCCTTCCATTCGGGTTACACGGGCCTGCGACTTTTCAGCGCCTGGTGGACAAAGTGCTCCGCCCCATAACTCGCTCTGTGCTGCCTATCTGGATGACGCGTCATCTATTCCAGCACCTGGAAGGAACACATACAGCAGGTCACAGCAGTATTACGGACACTGGGAGAGGCGGGCTCAATCAACCCCAAGAAATGTTTCTTTGGATTGAGGGAAGCCAAATATTTGGGCTACCTAGTGGGCCGGGGTACTGTGAGGCCACAGTGTTCCAAGTTGCAAGCCATAATGGCCTGGCCCCGTCCGCAAACCAAGCGGCAAGTCCAATCCTTTCTCGGTTTGGCCGGGTACTACCGCCGGTTTGTGCCTCGCTTCTCCGAGAGCGCGCCTTGACCGACTTGACAAAGAAAAGAGCTCCTAATACGGTGGTATGGTCTGATAAAGCGGGGCTGCATTCAGTGACTTAAAAGGGCTCTGACTTCAGCACCTATCTTGATCTCCCCTAACTTCTCTCCCTTTATCCTCCAGACGGACGCCGGACACAGGCTTGGGTGCCGTGTTGAGCCAAAGCGCCGACGGTGTTGAACACCCGCTATGTACCTGAGCCGGAAACTGTTGGACAGGGAGACCAGGTACGCGGCGGTGGAGAAAGAGGCTCTGGCGATCAAATGGGCGTAACTCAGCTGCGGTACTACCTCTTGGGTCGCTGTTCACTCTGGTGACGGATCATGCACCTCTGAAGTGGATGGCCCTTCACAGGAGTCGAATCCACGGGTCACGAGGTGGTTTCTTGACCTGCAGCAGTACAAGTATACGCCGCTCATCGACAGGGGTCTCTTCATGCCAACGCCGATGCCCTCTCCCGGCCCACGACCTCTCGGTGTAGGTCGCCCACCCACGGGTCTGGGCTGAGGGGGGAGTCTTGTCACACACGTGTGCATGGGAAGCAGCTGAAGGGCTTAGGAAATACTGTTTATACATCTGCCCAGGGGCGGGGTGCACTGACGCTCTTTCTGAGTTCTCTGCAGGTCTTACCCGGAAATCCCACCAGGAGCCGCCATTTCCAGGAAGGACACATCACTTCCGGTTCCGCCCCAAGAATGAGGTCACTTCCGTTCCGCCCCAAGGATGATGTCACTTCAGTTCCGCCCAGAGGACGACATCATTTCCGCCCTCTGTGCTATAAAGCTCACTGCCTTGCTTAGGCAGGCAGTTCTGTTTTGGACTCTGTTGTGTAAACAACTATTACAATGCCTCAAAGACTTTTGCAGCCGGGAAACCGTAATAAACGGGTGGCTGCCCCAAACCTTTCCGCCTCTGGTCTCCACTTATTACAATATCTAGTATTGTCTTTAAATAATAATAACCAAAATTTCACCATAAAGTGCAGTTTTTCTTCTTAAAAAAATAAGTCAGAAACATAAAAGGTAATTTGACCAGCTTACTCTTTAAACTCTGAGTAACATTAGCCAAAATTATTTTGTACATTAGGCTAAAACAGTGTGATCATTGAACATTTTGTAATTAGATGTATTTAGAATTACTAACGGTCACGGAAGTCCAATGATCCCCAGTAAGAGCCACAAAGTCCGCTTTCTGTAATGCATCTAATTTTGCTTGCTTTTCAGTGTGCACAAAACCATGCTTTTATCAAGGCTTACGGGTAGTCGAAATGATCAGTCGTAGGAACGCGCTTTATTCCGACTCTAACATTTTTGTAGCTGTGATGTGTGCATCAGTGTAATGGATGTACCAGGAAATCATTCATTGACAAAAGTTCCCGTTTGCTTGGAATTGAAAGTGTGATTAAATGCGTTATTTTTTAGCAGCGTTATGGAGGACATGCATCGAAGCTTCTCAACTGTGCTTGTGCTAAGAAAGGGAAAATTTTAAAAATAACGTAACATGATTCTGCGTTAACCTAATATTTTTCATACGTCCCAAACCAAGGAGATGGGAAGGTAAAATGAATCGGTAGCGGCGTACATAGTCAGTACATCCCTCTCGGAATCGAACCTCGAATGTCGGCGTTAGAGGCGAAGACTCTACAATTGCGCCACCGCTTGTCTATGCTAAAGTATGTATTGTAGATCGGGCTATAGATATACATTTATATATATATATACCCGTGTATCGCAGTGGAGAAGTAGAAGTTATGAAAAAGAAAAGGGAACATTTTAAAAATAACGTAACATGATTGTCAATATACAGTAATTGTTTTGTGAGTGTTATTGAATGTTGCTGTCATCAAGGATTTGATTATCATTATTTCTTTCAATCAGGCTCGTATTTGTAGGATGTGTTCAAGTTACATTCCGTGTTTGTCAATCGTTGTAAAGATAAGAGGTTTCATTCATCGATTAGTTCCTTACTGCATCAATAAACAGCTCGTCTTCCTTTTTATCTGTGATGTGACAAACTGCATGCACGGGTTTTTTGTTTTTTACGCTGTCTTCCTTTAGCGGGACATTCACTTTTTCCACCGTGTGCTTTGTTTCCACAGTAGCTGCATTTATGAATATGCTTATCAGACGCTTCATATTTTTGGCTGCCTTTTCAATTGTGTAATTCGGTTTTGTTCAGCTCTTTGGAACTGTTGCTTTTTATCTGTGCACTGCATCAGTTCACGTGAGCCACTCGGTGTTCTTGCATCGAAGGTTCCCAGCTGTGCTGGTGCCATCTCGTGCTATGTCCATAGCTTTATTTAATGTTACCTTAGTCCTGGCACTTAAAACTTTCTCTGGCAGTTTCGCTGAGTTTGTGTCAAACACCACCCTGACCATCTCATCTTCCTCTCCATAAGCACAGTCCTTCACCCGTGAATATTTACCCATGGCAGTTTGCTATTGGATTGCCGCTGACGGATGGCCTTATATGGGCAGGCACTAAATTACAAACGCCAGCGGCAGCCTGTCTATGAAGTTAATTTAAAGTGTAGGTTTAGATCGTGCTTTGTTTCCGAAGTAGCAGAACTCGCTTCTTATTGTTTCGCTGCCTTCTCAATTATATAATGCATGTTTTCTTGAGCGCTTTTTTGAGGTCTTCCTGGTTTTCTATGTACTGCGTGATTACGTGGGAGGTGTGATGATGTCACACGAAACTCCGCCCCCACGGCGTTGAAGCTCATCTCCATTACAGTAAATGGAGAAAAACTGCTTCCAGTTATGACCATTACGCGTAGAATTTCGATATAAAACCTGTCCAACTTTTGTAAGGAAGCTGTAAGGAATCAACCTGCCAAATTTCAGCCTTCCACCCACACGGGAAGTTGGAGAATTAGTGATGAGTCAGTGAGTGAGTGAGTGAGTGAGTGAGTGAGTCAGTGAGTGAGTGAGTGAGTGAGGGCTTTGCCTTTTATTAGTATAGATTCTGCCTCTGTACCCCCAAATTAGATTAAGCAGAATAGGAAAATGCCTGTGTGGGTGTTTTATAAATACACTTACTACTTCAGCAATATATTTTTAAAACAGAATTTACCAACATTTAACATAAATTGCATATAATTTATATATTTAATGATTTCCTACAGCACTTCCATTTCATAATGCTGGATAACAGATTTACACACAGCAGCAGCTAATGTTTATGATGCTTTATCATTCAAAGAACAGCAATTTCACAAACATGGTTATCAAAAATCATTTTCTTACTTCAGCTATTTATTGCTATCTCTTATTGACAGTAAAGACATTATTGAATACAGTTGTGATGCAGAGCCTGCTTCTCTGTGCTTTGCTCTGTTAAATGGTGTACTCTATAGTCTTTCTCAATGTAATAACAGCATAGTTTCCTTTCAGTACTGAAAATTTCAACGCTTTCACCTCTTCACATAAGAAACATGGATTACTTGGAAGAAGACAGCATAAAAACTGAACTTGAACTTGATGGGCTGTGGCTGTGTCATTCTAGTATATGTTTTGTCCGCCAGTAAAACTGTACAAGCACAGACGTGACATAAAACTTCATTAGAAGCAGATCCTACAGCTCAGAACTGAATACATTACCCAAGACTTGTCCTTTTATCTTGCAACATGGTAAACTGAGAGAGGTGATTAGATACTCATAATGAGGAGATGCTAAAAAATTCAGCGTGGGTTGGCCCCTATAAGAAAGGAGATATCTGACAGCTCTCTTTGTTAGAGAAGTATCAGGAGCTTCATGCATTCTGAGTGGGCTACAGCTGGCTTCACTTTCATGAACAGTATGTACTGACCAGTGACACAAAGAAAATACATTATTTATCTATATAACTAATAAAACATGTTGGTTTCTAGCATGAGCTCTTCATAAATGACTGTAAATCTTTAGCTTACCAAGTTTTCTTCTAATATAACTCACTTGTATGACACAATGCATTTCTCTTGTGACTCATCAGGTGAATAAGCTTTGATAATTACTATTATCAGGGTGTTTAAAGATAAGTAATGACTTTGAATTGGGTTAAATATACCATTGGTTTGCTATTATGTAAAGTTCAACATGAAAATACGTTCATGTTTTTTGAATTTTTAACTTTGAAGACGTAATATATTAGCTGGCATGCAACTTCATTAAAATGACATAATGAGCTGGCAAATTGTAGTCTTTGCAAGGAAAGGTTACCAAAAGATATATATATATATATATATATATATATATATATATATATATATATATATATGAAATTATTACTTTCATACCAAACCTTTCATACATTGAATGCAATATATAAATAAATTAATGCAATATACTGCACTGTACAGTCTGAGTATACAAGAAAACATACATTGTTTGCCTGATTGTACAACTTGCTGTTTAGTAATCTTATAACCTATGGATAAAACTGTCCCTGAATCTACCGGTGTGAGTACCAATGGCGCTGTACCATTGGCTAAGGGAGGAGTAAGAAACGTGGCTATGTGGGATGGCTGAGGTCTTGACTTTCTAAAGCAGACTCTGTTATATTCCCGGTAAACAGAAGACAAGTGCTTAGCCATGATATTCTGTGTGTCACCTCATTCTGCAGCCTTTTATAATCTTGAGGCAAGCAGGTGCTGGACCTAGATGTTATCCAGCCACTGAGAATGGACACCACTGTGTGCCTCTAGAAGTTTCTAAGAACTGATGGAAAAAATCCAAGCTATCTTCAGACAACTGAGGAAGTAAAGATATTGGTGAGCCTGCTTGACAAATGTGTCCATCCATCAGTTTATGAATGATGCACATCATCTCAATAATATACCCTTGATTATGGATAGGAGTTTTGATTGCTTCCTGAAATCTGTCTTTAATTAGGCATGAGTCTGATTTCCTGGCCCCACTGTATCAACAGGTAAACCTATTCTATGTAGGAGATCTCATCATTCTCAATTAAAATCTTGTTGCTGGTTTTTAAATCTTTACATGGGCTTGCTCCTGCCTATTTATCTGAATTGTGTGCTTTACACCAGCCATCCAGAGTGCTTAGATATTCTGGTCAGTTGTCTCTTGTTGTCCCTCGTACCAAGTGTAAAACTAAAGGGGACAGGGCTTTTGCATCTGCTGCTCCTCGCCTGTGGAACTCTTTACCTCATCACATAAAAGAGTCGTCTACAATTGAACTGTTCAAAATAAGATTAAAGACTCATTTGTATTCACTTGCTTTCCGTGACCTTCAGTAATACTGATGGTTTCCTCATTGTGATTATGTAATCTTACTTCTATTTATTATTTTATTTTTTTATGTTCATTTATTTTATTTCTATTTATGTTATTTATGTTAATTGCATGTTTTTTCTTCTTTTATTTTAAAGCACTTGGGCCACAGCATTCCTATGTTGTTTTAAATGTGCTATATAAATAAATTGACATTGACATTATTGATTAAGTCTATGTTGATGGAATAATTTATTGAAGGAGTAGGGCAGGTGCCACACAATCACAGATGGAGCATTGAGGGGGATTCAGTACACTACCTGTGGAGGGCCTGTTTTGAGAGTCAGCATGGAGGCCTTAATGTTGCCAATCTGTACGATTATTAGGCAGAGATGTGTGAACCAAAACTGTTTTGAGAAGAAAAGACAAGGAGGCAAAAAGTAATGTTAAAGGCATGGCAATCTAAGAGTCAAAAACATACAGGGGTCAAAGTCAAAAGAACAAACAAGTCGGTTAACTGATTTTTAGGTGTAGGAAAGAATCAAAGTCATTAACGCTAAGCAAGATTCAGGAGCCAAACTAAGCAACAAAACAAAGAAAACATGAGGTCATGCACATTTTTTCCCCTTCAAATCTGTAATAACAGGTAAAAGGGCATGAAGAGACAATACCTGGCCCAGGGAAAAGAATTTTACTCCTTTACAGTTTAGTGAGATTTGAAGACTAGGAGGCAGCGGGCTGGTCCCCCTTGGGTTCTGCAGCAGGTGAAAACGGGGAAAGGGGTCCCCCATGGGGTTTATTGAAATAAAAAAAACATATACCTGTACTGAGGCCCTTTTCTGGGCTCCTTGGAATCACACATTCAGGGAATCTTGTTTTTTGTCACTGGGCCTGTCAGGCCAGAACAGGCATGATACGTCGCCCTCTTAAATAGTCAACTGGTGATGACTTGTCATGCTGCCAGAGGAATTATTGCTCAGCAACACTGAAACCTCAGTGGAATATCCCTGGCTTCATCAGGGTCACTAAAGTATAGGATTTAAATAATATTGTGTAGCAGTCACCTGACTTCAGAAATGAATTCAAAGGTTTGCTGGCTCGGAGTTAGAAAGATAGAGGTTTGAATATAGAGGAAATATAACATTAAAGCAAGCTCTTCATTTGTGGTGTTTTGGCGGTTGGAAAATGGAATAGCAGCGCACTGTGATTTCAGTTTGCTTTGTGTTTATTATTAATGCCCCAGTAAACACTCCATTCCTTATTGTTTAATTTAATAAAACCCCTCTTGATCATATTTTATAATTAAGGGAGCCATTCTGAGCTGTCCTGTCACACCTTTAATTAATTTTTCATGCCTCTTATTTTAAAATAATTAGAGGAGAGCTGATCTGTCTCAGCCACATTCCGAGTAATTCCAGGATGAAGTGTCAGTACATCTTAAGGCCCACAACCACCCATCAGTATCACATACATGGACAATTTACACAGTTTGCATACACCATTAATCATAACGTTTGGGTTTCAGAAGGAAACTGGACAAGCTGTAGAAGGGTAAACCATATAGGCAATGACTGGGTGGGAATTTGTACAGCACTGCACAGTACATACATTTTAAAAATCAGTTTAATTATAAAGCATGAAAAAATAAACTTTAGTGTTCATTGCTTAGCAAATAACATAAATGTTTTGTTTTTCTGGCTAGTCCGTCTGATTATACCATGATATAGTTCTTTTTCCTTTATTGTGCATAACATCAGTGAGTCAGAATTTCTTCTTAATAATGATTTTCTTGGCTCAGTATAACTCATTAATTTCTGGGCACCTCGTCTTTTCTTCAGCAGTATTGTCAACTCTAAATGGTCCTTTGGGTAAAGCTTTTCAAAAATTCACTAATAATAGGCAATTAATTCTGTAGCATTTCTCCTCTATGTATATATAAATGCACATGTCCTTATAAAACAAATACATTATTATTTTTTAATGTCGTTGTTGACTTCAAATTATGTAGTTTTTAAGAAGGTTTTAGTCTAAATAATGAGCATACTTCAGTATATATTTCTTCCATTTCACATGGGTGACATTTCTGCCCTTGGAGTCATTACAGTCACATACTTCCTGTCTAGGTGGTCAGCCTTTAACTCAAAGTGCTTGGTGTTCAGTCCCAGGCTGTGAAGTGTGTATGCTGTCATCAGCTTTCATCCTAGTCGAGGGTGTGTGGTGGCAAGTGCCAACTCACCCTTATTACACCCGTTTCACAGGAAACAATTTCATTACTTTAATTTGTTGCATCATGTTATCTCATAATTTCAGATTGGAGTGATACTCTGGTAATAAAAATGAACTTTTAATTACACATTCTCTTCAAACTGACCACTTTAATTAGTTCAAATCCACATTATTCAGTGATTGTCGAAACAGGCCCACCCCCACTGATCTCTCAATATACTAAAAAAAAAGTCACTCTCTGAATGAAGACACCAAATCTCATGTTCAAGACGATGATGTGTTATTTCCCAGAAGTGCTGACAGCCATTTCAGCACTAGTGCTTAAGCTCTCATTACTGTTCTTATCTTCTTAGCTGGCTTTGTGGACAATAGATTTGTTGATACAGTTGCCTGCCAGAGTTGTCAAATGTCTTGATTAATTTAGTCATATTCTTCAAATCTCTAGTTAATGATCAATGCACTCTGCAGTAACATTAATCTTACTCATAAAGCAGAAAAGTTTTTAAACTTGCTGAAATTGGAGCGCTTTTTTTTAGATCTTATTGGTCAGCCATTCCTAAATAATGCCAAAAACAGACTGGCAGCTAGATTAATAATAACAGTTAATAATCTAACATGTCTGTATATTTTGGATTTCAGAAGTCAGTGGTCTTATAGTAAAAACTTCAAGAGCTGATTTCTGCACCCCTTGACTTCTTCTTTGAGGATTTTATAAAGAAATGAGCTTTGATTTAGGCCAATTTTTTTAATGCTGAATAGTAAAGCCATGGGAATAAAAGATTTTTATAGGTCAAGCATGGCTGAAGTGCAACACACATGACATCAATATTTTGTTCTGCTCATGAATCCCCTTAGAAGTGAAAATACATAGTTTTCTGATAATTATCAGCCATTTTTTAAGTGATGTATGTTGAAGCTGTCAAAATTCTTAAACACTTATAATGTATGTCTTACCTTAGCCTATTTTCTACAGGTACTTCTTATGAGAAGGGCTGTAGAAGAAGAATCCACTGCTTCAGACAAGATCTGCAAGACATCCTGTAAGCTAATTGGGGCAAAAAAAGGGAATACGATATTAATTTCTGGTTTGCCTGCCAACTGTCAGCCCTCTCACCGGACGTGTTAAAACTGGACCATGACTCTCAGGTCTTACACCCAAGATGGAGAATGTGCTTTCCACTCTCATCCAACCTACTTATATTGAGGTGCCTCATGAATGCACACCTCCTTACATTTTATACTTTTTCTTGCAGCTGTTTAACATTTTTTTTCCCTCTGTTGAACTTTTATACACATCAGTAATTGTCATGCAACTTTGTTACTGTTTAAACTCTGAATGAGACCCTTCCTGTGTTTAACTTTGAATTTTGTTTTCTGTTACTTTTTATCACTCAAATTATATGTATTATGGTTTGTTTTTGGAAGTTATCTTCGTTAAAATGTGTCTCCTAAACAATTATTATTATTATACTAGGTGTGTATGCCCATGCTGTAAAAACCCAGGGTCCTAAAAACTATTGAAATCATCTGAAAAAAATTGAAATGTAGAAATGTCAGGTAATTGAAAGGAACTGCTCTGGATATCTCTCTCCTAGGAGGTTTCATTTTGTCGACATACTCGCCTTGCTTGTGTATTAGCGGCTGGTGGAAAAGTAAAAAAGATACTGTATTCCCAATGTGCTCGCCTCGCTTCTGTATTAGCGGCTATGCGAGTTTCTATTTCCTTGGAGGTGGAGCCCTTACCCTGACTCCACCTTTCACTTCCGGGCTGGACAGACAGACACACACACTTCCACATGTAGACATTTATATATACTGTAAGATGATATTTATCTTACATGTTAACTATCATAATGGTATACAGCCATTATATTCTCTTTTCTTTGTGCTTTATTTGGATCTTCAGTTTCATGCTCAGTCAGGTAATTTAGTATTTCACCTCACATAATACGGCCAAAATATTCCAACTTGTTTGTTTTTAAGCAATATATTGTCTTGGTATTTGCCATTACTTTCCACAGGCTTTAGTTCTTTGTAAAAGTACAGTAATTATCCGTCTTCTCTGTAGCCAGATTATAGGATATCCAGTTTCATGAAGTCTTGTTTTTAAAGTCCAAACATTCATTTTGTACCGTCATGCACTGAGCATGTTTGCAATATGCTATTTAAATTGTAACCTTCAGAAGAAGATCACTGTTATGCACTTCCCTTTCCTATTCAAAAATGATTTATTGTGCTGTTCTGTCTTTACGCCAGTCCTAAATATACGGTATTTTGACAAACCGTCTAATAATTACTTTCAAGTTTACATTAATATTTAGTGATCATAAAGTTTAATGCACAATCTGTAATGGTCCGTGTTGGCTCCATGGTCCCTTGTTGCTTCTGCAGACATCCTACCTCTCCTTGAAGTTCCAGGAGTCTCCCGCATATTGATAACAGCTCCCTGATACCCGCAAATTATATAAAATATCCCAGAAATTTCTTTTAGAAAGCTAGAGCAAAGAACCCAGAGATTATCTAGAATCTTTGGAGAAGGATAGCAAGTGACTGACTAACGTAATGAGAGAGTAACAGAGAGAGAGCATCCTGATTAGTCTCTCTTTGATCTGCTGGATAGACCGATCATTTTTCTCTGTGTGATGCTTTACAGTCACCCTCTCTTTCTGATTTGTTAGTTCATCCAGCATTGCCATGGCATTTAACTTCAGATTATATGAAAGTGTACCCCTGCCTCGTTGCAGAAAAATGTAATGACAATGTTGCGTGCTGCACAGTTTGCAACAGTGATTTCAACATTGCCCATGGGTATAACATGATTGTGAAAGAGACTATGAGGTGAGTTTAACAGGAGGCATTTCTTCATTATCATAACTAATATCATTTAAATTAGGTGGAGAGCTGCCAAGGAGCTACGTCACAAGGCCAATCTCCCTGTAGATTTGCTTAAAGTTGTAATAGAATAAAAATGACTCTATCAGTTGAATAATGTAAGTACATAATTTAATGTCCAATTTTCTACATATAGGCCTACCCAGCTTGGTTTATATACTCAGCAAAAAAAGAAATGTCCTCTGACTTTCAACTGTTTTCAATTTCAGTAAACTTAATGTGTAAATATTTGTATGAACACTAAAAGAGTCAACACCATAAGACATAAACTAAAAATGTTTCACAATGTGTCCCTGAATGAAGGGAGGCTCAAAATCAAAAGTACCAGTCAGTATCTGGTGTAGCCACCAGCTGCTTGAAGTACTGCAGTGCATCTCCTCCTCATGGACTGGACCAGATTTGTCAGTTCTTGCTGTGAGATGTTACCCCACTCTTCCACCAAGGCACCTGCAAGTTCCTGGACATTTCTGGGGGGAATGGCCCTAGCCCTCACCCTGCGATCCAACAGGTCCCAGACGTGCTCAATGGGATTGAGATCTGGGCTCTTCGCTGGCCATGGCAGAACAGAACAGAACTATGACTCATCAGTGAAGAGCACTTTTTGCCACTCCTGTCTGGTCCAGCGAAGGTGGGTTTGTGCCCATAGGCGGCGTTGTTGCTGGTGATGTCTGGTAAGGACCTGCCTTACAACAGGCCTACAAGCCCTCAGTCCAGCCTCTCTCAGCCTATTGCGGACAGTCTGAGCACTGATGGAGGGATTGTGTGTTCCTGGTGTGACCATCCTGTACCTGTCACGCAGGTGTGATATTCGGATGTACCGATCCTGTGCAGGTGTTGTTACACGTGGTCCTCCACTGCGAGGATGATCAGCTGTCCTTCCTGTCTCCCTGTAGCGCTGTCTTAGGCATCTCACAGTGCGGACATGGCAATTTATTGCCCTAGCCACATCAGCAGTCCTCATGCCTCCCTGCAGCATGCCTAGTGCACGTTCACGCAGATGAGCAGGGACCCTGGGCATCTTTCTTTGGGTGTTTTTCACAGTCGGTAGACAAGTCTCTTTAGTGTCCTGCGTTTTTAGAACTGTGACCTTAAATGCCTACTTTCTGTAAGCTGTTAAGGTCTTAACGACCATTCCACAGGTGCATGTTAATTAATTGATTATGGTTAATTGAACATGCATGGAAAACATTGTTTAAACCCTTTAAAATGAAGATCTGTAAAGTTATTTGGATTTTTAAAACATTATTGTTGAAATACACAGTCCTGGAAAAAGGAATGTTTCTTTTTTTTGCTGAGTATAGATTAGGCAGAATTACTAAACAAATTATTGCAAAGTTTATTAAGGATACACCTTATGCTTTTTTTTCTTTTAGGCATCACAGCATATTAGGGAGGCTAAGCGCAGAGAAGACTGCTCAAGTATTTCACAGTTCTTTTCAACAGGCAACCAAAGTTTGACAGAGAAGGCCACTATAGCTGACTTACACTTTACACCTTTTATTTGTGAGCATAATCTGCCATTCCAAATGTTTAAACACACAGGCAAACTATTCATGAAACTTTTTCCAGATTCAGAAATCACATACAACTATGCCTGCTCATCAACCAAGGCAGCAGCTATTGTGAACACAGCACTTGAACCTGAAAGTTCAGAAGATCTGTACAAGTTCATTCATACAGAAAAAGGCCATACAGGTTTTTAAAAATAATGATATCGTGTGAGAAGGAATGTGCCAAGCACAAGATAAGGTAACAGTTGGATTTGTAGGTATGCTAGTGTGCAATAATTCCAAAGCTGAAAACATATTCAACTACTTTGCATCGTCCAGGCATGATAATGGCATTAAATAGTGCAAGTCTGTTGGGCTTAGCAGTGAAAAATACAATGTGATGACTGGCAAAAACATCTGTCTTGTCAAGAGTGAAAGTGCAGGCCCTCATATTTACAGTGTTGGCTGTCCAAGTCACCTGGTCAGCATTTATAGCAAAACTGCTGCCAAGGAGCTCACAGTGTCATCTGAAGAAGTGCTCACTGACCTTACTACTACTTCTTGAAAAAAGTTCCAAATGAAGAAAAGACCTAAAACAGTTTCAAGAATTCTGCAATTTTGCCCAGCAGAGAATACAAAAGCACTGTCCTGCACTCTAGCTTTCTTTACAAAAAGGTTTGGACCATCTGCACTTTGAGCTCCATTATTTGTATGAAAATGTGCTATATAAATAAATGTTGTTGTTGTTGTTGTATCTGTTCCACCAAAGACCAACCTTTAGTTCATATTTTGAGTCAATGAGTTAAAATCAGAATTTGTCAAATATTCTGAAGTGGCTGAAAGACCTTCAAATGAAAGCACCCACCTGCTTTCTCCATAATGTCACACAATGTTTTAACAAATTCAAATTTTGCCAGTTCATGAGTTTTGAGGGAAGCTGTCTAAAGTTAAATCTGTGAGCACAGAGCAGTTGAAATCCAAAGAGCTCTGCCAGTTGATGAAGCTGCTTTTGGTGCTGCCATATTCTAATTGTGATGTAGAAAGGGCATTCAGCATGGTCTGTCACCTTAAGACAGAATTCTGGAGGCAGTTATCTTATGAAACACTTGTGAATCTGATGTCTTACAAAATTGACAAATCTGCAAAGTAAGCTACATCACAGTCCAAGGAAAGTTTATAAAAGAAATAGGCTACAAAAAGCTATTTGGATTAACTATGCCAGCCAAATATGTATAACATATGTTGAATAGCTGAAGTATGCAATTAAAGTAATTGTGTTCTTATACAGTATAGTTACTCTGCCAGTTTGAGTCTGCCATCCAAATGGGGAGTATTTGGTCACTCCTGCTCCCAGGCTGCTCGGCAGGAACAACTCTCAGCCCATTCTTGAGCGTTGGCCACATTCTTCTCTGCTGTGGCCCACTTCCTAACTGCTTGCGTCCACTCTACATTGAACCAGCTCCTTTCATGATATTACCATCTCTTCCTTTAAACTCTGTATCTTTCTGTTCTCTTGTTCTCTCTTATCTTTTCTCCCAGGTGTTCAGTCTCCTATAATCTGGCCTGCTTGGGTGGAGGAGTGATACGGTGCTGGTCCAAGGTATGAATGAGTTACTTGACTGATCCACCCGCATTTGCACATGTATGTGAGATCAGACAAACATACCAATCAACCCCAGAGTGAGGCGCGCACGCATACACCCATATCTGATTGGTGTCTAAACAATTGTTCATATAAAAACTGCACTGCACTATGGACCTCTCATCACACAATTATGTACTTAAGTTTTGTATGTTTTACTATTGGAATATCTATTAAGTTGAAAAACCGAGCCTAGTAAAAACCAAAGCAATTTTGAAATGTGCCATTATTAAATGTTCTGATGTGATGTCAGTTTAAGGGGCAATGTACATTGTATCACCACATAATCACAGCATGACTATACAGTATGCAAGTATATATGCTTAGCACTGTAACAGAAATATAGATGGGAATCAAATTCCTTTCCCTCTAGTATTTTAAGATATTAAAGGTAATGTCTTTTAATTTTTAAAACTATTATTATTACAGCCAATTCTCATTATCTGCTGTGGTTAAGTTCCTGAAACACTCTGCAGATAAGAAAAATGCATAGATAGATAGATAGATAGATAGATAGATAGATAGATAGATAGATAGATAGATAGATAGATAGATAGATAGATACTTTATCTATCCGGTATTAATTCTTCCACAAGTTCACCTATGGAAACCTTATGACTTTTACTTAACTATAGACAAGTTAGATTATTGATCTCACATGTAACTGTGCAAAGAGATGACATTAGTTAGCAAATGTTGCAAAATTGGTTAAATTGTAGATAAGCAAATCAACAGAAATGGAATACACGGATATCAAGACTTTTTTGTATTTAGCCTAGCTTCAGTCCACCAGTATGTCTTGGACTGGTAATCCTTGGCATCTGCAGTCCTATCCAAGGATCTAGGAGTCACAGGATACAGTATGTGGTTTTCCAGGTAGTTCTGTCTTCTGCAGTTGGATTGTTATGTTTTTAACTCCCAAGACTCTCAGGTGCTTCTTGGTGCTATTACTGCTGACATTACTTAAGCTTTACTTTTCCCAAGATCTAACAAACCGCAATCATCAGGTTTTGGTACTTGATGGCCTTCTCCAGTTCTTTCTGTTCGATTTGGCTATTATTAATATTTTTATTTACTTTGTATAATTTTTGTAATACACATTTTATAATCAAAATAAATAGCATGCAATTAAGTTATTAATGAAAAAAAAATCATACTTATGTGGGCAAATAGTTGTATTGTGATGTTTACTAGCTGTGCTTCCTGACTAAAACTGGTTGAAATCTAGCGAATAGACATAGACCTTAGCATTAATGTATGCAGTGCACCATTTATTGTATTTTGTAATGCATGTAGTAATATAATGCATTGCATTTGTCATTACAACAGATGGCACATTTATAGTGATCAAATACACTACTACCAATGTTTGTGATGCGCCATCTATTGGAATGAAAAATGCATGCATTTTCATAACGACAAAGGCTTGTGATGCATCATCTTTTAGAATGACAGAGACATACCAACCAGACACACACACATACACAGACATTTATCTTTTTTTATTAACGTGGATTAGGTTTATGGGTCCAATATATGCATTTACTGTACATCTGTCTTTTCATTTGTTTTGTTAGCAGAGATAAGCATTTACTAAAACACATATACAGTGGAACCTCGGTTTGCAAGTAACTTTGTTTACGAGTGTTTTGCAAGACGAGCTAAATTTTTTAATAAATTTTGACTTGATAAACGAGCGATGTCTTGCAATACGAATAGTATGGATACACTTGGTCTGCTGAGCGTCATGTGATCACAACTGAGCAGATTGTTCTTCGCTCTCGCGCGCGCGTCTCTCCTTATCTCTCTTGCCCACCGCACGTGTCTCTCTCTCTCTCTCTCTCTCCTTATCTCTCTCGCTCGCGGCACGCATCTCTCTCTCTCTCTCCTTATCTCTCTCGCTCACGGTGTGCATCTCTCTCTCTCTCTCCTTATCTCTCTCACTCGCTCGCTCACGCGTCTCTCTCTCTCTCTCTCTCACTTCTCTTGAGGGCAATCGTCTCCTATTCTCCGTCTGAGTCTGAATGCCTCACTCATATAGTCAATAGCCGTGCGAGCGTATAATGTTTACTACAGCATTGTGAATGTGTGTGTGTGTGTGCGCGCACGCACGTGTGTGCTGTGAAGTGCGAGTCCCCGTCTTGCACTCCAAAACACAAAGCTGAGTCTCAGTACTTTAACAACACCAGCTTTATTCAGCTTGAAACAGCAACAGCGCAGTTATTTATTGTAGCGGGATCTTTATAATGTTCCTTGTATCACCCATCGACGGCAGGCGCTTACAGCATGCCTGCGATCTTTTTGAATACGGTTATACGGCGAACTGCTACAGCGCTGGGAGACTGCGATTGCTTTGGGACACTCTTCCGGTGTCATTCCGTTGGGTGGAATCCCACAAGAGTTTAGAAACTCACTCACACCAGCCATGATTCTTTTTAAAGGTAAAGTGCTGGTTAATTTGTTTTATATATTTTTACTTTATATTTTGTATTAATCATTTTTATATGAATAGTTTTAGGTTGTGGAATGAATCATCTGAGTTTCCATTATTTCTTATGGGGAAATTCACTTTCATATACGAGTGCTTTGGACTGCGAGCACGTTTCCGGAATGAATTATGCTCACAAACTGAGGTTCCACTATATAGTATATTAGTGTCAGCCAGTCAATTTTCTTTCCTTAAAATTAAATCTTGGCTAAGCCATTTTCTGTTTTTTCCATTATCTTTTGAAGATGGAGTGAAACGATCTCCAAACATGGGTGCAAATTGTTGGGGTGCTACACCACCAAAAACTCTGTTTAATGACGATTTTCCTTGAAATAAATAAATACAATTAAATATAAGCAAATGCCACCAAATACACTGGCATCAGGAGTGAGGCATCTGTCAAAAGATACCATTCTTGTTGGACCATCCATTTATCTATGTCCTACGCCTGTGGGGATGTGACTCAGATTGCTCATTGGAGGCAGAGCTAGACCTCCTTTCCTGGAGACTGTTCAGAGCTGCAGAAAAGGTAGGAGACATTGTTAGTGACAGTGCGCCCTCCTGCCTTGGAGTGGATTACCTGAGCCTCTCAGATGATCCTTCCTTGCACATGTTACTATAAGAATTATTAATGGACAGTATTGTTTATATATTTTAAGTGCCTTACAATTTTATGATTTTCAGTTGAAAATAGCAGTGGATTCAACATTGATCCTTATGTGAACATGCTTTTTTATACTTTTGATTTCCTGAAATGTATTGTCATAACATAAACCACAACTATCTAAGAACCTTCTTTATCTCCACAGTTCAGGCTGAATACCTTCAGTATGCACCTTAAGAAGCAGAGGCTGATGAAGTATCTTAATAAAACAAATTTAAGAGCTAAAATTATTAAATGCTTTTGTTGCTTCTCATAAAATTCACTCATATTTGTGTGGAGGATTAGCCAGAGCTGTTTTCAGACTACGTTTTTACTTAAGTGACATCTAGTGATAGGTTGCTTTTCAAAACTGTTGTCATTACTTTGTGTACAATTGCAGTAAAGGTAAACATATAGTATAATTTCCTGGTCAGTAAAATATTTTACTATTTTTGTATAGTAGGTGAAAATATAATATAGACTGATATAAAATGGAACTCACAGATCTATATAGAGAGTTGGGGTAAATTTGATAATCTCTTAAAATGAACAGCATGAATCTCTTATATGAACAGCATGCATTCTGCTACCTTTTTATTATGCCATATGAGAGCTTCCACTTGCAGTCAACAACAACAACAACAACATTTATTTATATAGCACATTTTCATACAAATAATGTAGCTCAAAGTGCTTTACATGATGAAGAAAGAGAAAAAAGACAAAATAAATAAGAAAAATAAGACAAAACTCATTAACATAGAATAAAAGTAAGGTCCAATGGCCAGGGAGGACAGAAAAAACAAAACAAATTCCAGACGGCTGGAAAAAAAAATAAAATCTGCAGGGGTTCCAGGCCACGAGTCCTCCCAGCCCCCTCTGGGCATTCCACCTAACATAAATGATCAGTCCTCATTGTATTCAGGGTTCTCATGGAAGGACTTGATAATGATGATCATGTGGACTTCTGGCTTTTAATCCATCAATGTAAGAACATCATGGTGCTTTGATTAGGTGGTGGTGGTGCTGGTCACCACCATAGAAACCCGGGAAAAGGACAGAAGAGAGTGTAGGTTTTAGTTAGTTATTTTGGAACCACCATGAATAGTAATGATAATTAATTGAATATACAGAGCATCAGGATTAAACTAAAATGAAGTTATAAGAAAGCCATGTTAAAGTAATGTACTTTTAGCAGTTTTTTAAAGTGCTACACTGGATTAGCCTGGCGAATTCCTATTGGCAGGCTATTCCAGATTTTAGGAGCATAACAGCAGAAGGCTGCCTCACCACTTCTTTTAAGTTTAGCTCTTGGAATTCTAAGCAGACAATCATTTGAAGATCTAAAGTTACGATTTGGAATATAAGGTGTCTGACATTCTGATATATATGATGGAGCAAGATTATTTAAGGCTTTGTAAACCATAAGTAGTATTTTAAAGTCAATTCTGAATGACACAGGTAACCAGTGTAGTGACATCAAAACTGGAGAAATGTGTTTAGATTTTCTTTTCCTAGTTTGGATTCAAGCAGCTGCATTCTGCACTAGCTGCAAATGATGTATGCCTTTTTTGTGTAGTCCTGAGAGGAGTGCGTTACAGTAATCTAGTTGACTGAAAACAAAAGCATGAACTAATTTCTCAGCATCTTTCAATGATATAAGAGGTCAAACTTTTGGTTTATTTCTTAAGTGAAAAAATGCTGTCCTAGTGGTCTGTTTAATATGCGATTTAAAATTCAGGTCACAGTCAACAGTTACCCCTAAATTCTTTACCACCGTCTTGACTTTTAATCCTAATGCATCAAGTTTATTTCTAATAACCTCATTAGATCCATTATTGCCAATCACTAAAATTTCTGTTTTCTCTGTATTAAGCTGGAGAAAATTACTACTCATCCATTTAGAAACACAAGTAAGACACCGTGCTAGTGAATTAACAGCATCTGGGTCATCATAGGCCCCGAGATAATTTGACCTAAAGGAAGCATGTAAATTGAAAACAGCAGCGGACCCAGGGTAGAGCCTTGTGGAATATATTTATAGAATATCATGTGTCTTTGAGTTACAATTACCACAACTAACAAAGAATTTTCTACCTGCCAGGTAGGATTCAAACCAATTTAAGACACTGCCAGAGAGGCCCACCCATTGATTAAGGCAATTTCTAAGAATATTGTGATCAATGGTATCAAATGCAGCACTCAGATATAAGGGGATGAGAACAGAAAAATGGCCTCTATCTGCATTTATCCGCAAGTCATTTACTACTTTAACAATAGCAGTTTCTGTGCTGTGATTTGTTCTGAAACCTAACTGAAACTTATCAAGAATAGAATGTTTATTGAGGTGGTCATTTAGCTGCATAATGACTGCCTTCTCTAGAATTTTACTTAAGAAAAGCAGGTTAGAAATGGATCTAAAATTTTCAAAAGCAGAGATCTTAAATAATGCACAATTTCCTTAAAACATTGACAGAAGCATGGTTATGAACTGTATTAAATTCTATAGGTTTTATCTTTCTGTGTCTTAATTTCCATCCATCCATTATCCAACCCGTTATATCCTAACTACAGGGTCACGGGGGTCTCCATCCATCCTTTTTCTAACCCGCTGAATCCGAATACAGGGTCACGGGGGTATGCTGGAGCCAATCCCAGCCAACACAGGGCGCAAGGCAGGAAACAAACCCGCAGGGCACACACACACAAAGCACAATTTAGAATCACCATTGCACCCAATCTGCATGTCTTTGGACTGTGGGAGGAAACTGAAGCACTCAGAGAAAACCCACGCAGACATGGGGAGAACATGCAAACTCCACGCAGGGAGGACACGGGAAGCGAACCTGGGTCTACTAACTGTAAGGTGGCACAGCTACCCACTGCGCCACCATGCCACCTTTGTCTTACTTTTCAATTCATAATACCTACAAAGAAACCAAGCCTTCTCTTATAGAAGTTTGTGTTTCTTATTAAACTTGCTTAATTACACTTTTTGTCTGCTTTTCCTACATTCAAAATTAATACTCATAATGACCATGCATTCTTTTTTTTCTTTTCAAACACTTAAAAATTAAAAAAAAAAATTACATTTCTTTGCCTTTATGCCATCAACACACTTTTAAGGGCATTAATTTTAAATAAACATGCAATAAACAGATATTTCTGCGATTTGGAGCCCATTCATTGTCCTTTATTCATATTAGACATTGTGATGGAGTAACCTATTTCCCACTACCATTTCTGTCATTGGTGTAATTGTTGTTTTACCATCAGGATTTTCCAGTTTGTTTTTCTTTATTTCTCAATAAATTACAAATTATAGTACACCCTTGTAAATATCTGTTTCTAATAAACAGACATTTTTTTCATTACAAAAGATTTTACTGTTTGTTTCCACAGTACTTTGAGTTTCTTTCTTATAAGTAGAGTACATTAGATTTATTATCCATTAAAGTTTCTTTACAGTAACATATGCAAATTATTTCACTCCTCTTCTTTAAAATGGATTTAAGAAATTAGTATCCAGAATAAAAGCATTGACATACATGTGCATCTTAATAAGAGCTTTTTGTTTAATAATTAAACTGAGTATTTGATTGGATTTTCTCACATGGAAGAAAGAATGCAAAGTCATTGAATGCATTTAACAGTGGATAATGTTTTTTCTGTTTTCACCCCCTCTATTCTAATCCATCCAATTGGCATTTCACATTCTTACAAAACTGTATTTGCATTTTATCCCCAGTATTAGTATTGATAAGTGAAATTTGCAAAAGCGATTTGCATAGTGATTATGCTGCTTTCTATAGTGACCTGGTTTGTTGAAATTTTCCTAAAAAATCTGCTGTGCAGCTGCCTTAGATTAACTTTTTTCCCCAGCACCCCATGATCCTTTTTGAGGTCAGCTTGACATCGCAGAGCTGTAGTAGCCAACGTGCATATGTGAAATATATGCGAAATGTGTCGACTTTCTTGCATTCACTTGTAGACTTTCTTACTGCATATTAAGTGAAACGTGTCTTAGCTCCAATGGTGTGGAAGCATTAATTGAAGCAGGACATCTGAATTACAGCATTGTTCATTTGGTTCGCCAAGGCAAAAAATGTGGCAGTATAGCAAGTATTTACTCGAGCGGATTAAGATACAAAGATGCCAGTTTTAGTACTTTCAGAAGTTTCTTGCTGTGGTTAGTCAAGTGTTGCAGTCTCTTGTAATGACCATTTACTGTTTATAATATAAAATATAATGCATCTTTTACAGAGGAATTTTTAAACTTGGTGTCTATAATAATAACTAACTATGACAGGTTCCTAATTGTAGATGGTTTAAGTTTTCAAGAGGATAACTAATGTGGCCCGAAAGCAAGATAATTCTTAAACTTAATGCAGTCTTTTGATCTAAGTCAGTGCATCAGCCAACCCACACATAAGGGAGGAATCACACTGAATTTAATGATTTTAACAGGATTAAATGTTGAAATAAGGCAGGTTGTGGATATCAGCATACTAAGACTATTTTTGCATATTATTTGATGTAGAAGTACTAATAACTACATCTAATGAGAAGCATATTGATAAAAAATGTTATTCTGATACATTTGCAGCTTCAGTATTTGCTAATATTTGAAACAATAGGTCCAACTATTGTGCTTACCTTAATAATACTAATAGTGTAACCAGTAAGGTGAAAACTTTTAATGTTAAGGTGAGAGCTGCAGCTGACACAGTGGCCCTTTAAAAGACTGCTAAGAAATCCTCTAGCACTATCACAACTTGGAAGACCCAAATAGTATCTGATTTAAAGAGAATATGTCAGAGAGCTGACCATAAATGAAGAAAAACTAAACTGATAATCCACTATGAAATATTGAAGGCACAAATAACTGAATATAACAACACAGCCCATCTTCAGAGACAGTCCTATTTCTCTAAAATTTTAAATGAAAATTTTCAGCTATTCCCATGCCTCCTAAAAAACCACTAGTGAAATTTGTGTCTTTTGTTATATTCTTCTAAACACATAAATAAATCTTTAGCCTTTTACAAAATAAACTATATAAGAAATAATATAGTACAACCCCCAGAGTTAATCTTGTTGAACTCCAGCGTGCCCTTTTAAGCAAGTTAAGTTTTTTCTCTAAAAAAGTCTAATGGATAATGTACTTGACATAGTGAACCCATCATTACTGTATATATGGAGACTGCAGTTGTTAATCCCCTGCTCAAGAAAAATAATTTCTGTCTTTGACAACTTTAGACCAATTTCTAATTTACTTCTTCTTCTTTGGCTGCTCCCATTAGGGGTTATCACAGCGGATCATCTTTTTCCATATCTTTCTGTCCTCTGCATCTTGTTCTGTTACACCCATCCCCTCCATGTCCTCTCTCACCACATCCATAAACCTCCTCTTAGGCCTTCCTCTTTTCCTCTTACCTGGCAGTGTTTTTTAAGCAGTTAAATGATTACTTGAATAAACTTTCTATTCTTGACAAGTTTCAGTCAGCTTTTAGAACAAATCATAGTACAGAAACTGCACTGTTTAAAGTAGCAAATAATTTTGAGGGTTAATGTGGACAGAGGCCATATATCTATTCTTGTTTTCTTAGACCAAGTCAAGTCAAGTCAAGTTGGGGAGCATGCACTGGTACTGTGCGTTGCCACACCCACTACACCGCGAAACAACTTGGTGTCCCGGTTGGCAACCCCCCAGGCAGACACACGGTCCAGTCCTACCCTCCGGAAATGACCCTCCATCTGCCGCAGCCAGGTGTTACGTGGGCGACCCCTTGGCCTGGTCCAGCCACTTGGTTCCCCAACAATGAGGGTCTTATGAGCTGGATCACCCTTGGGGAAACGCGCCACATGGCCGTAGTGCCGTAACTGACGCTCCCTCACAATGCAGGTAATGTGCCTCATTTGGGACTCCATGAGCAACCACTCATTCAACACGAAGTCAAACCAATGGTTTCCAAGAATTTTCCAGAGAGACACAGTACCAAAGGAGTCCAGTCTTCCTTCTCAGGTCACTGGATAGCGTCCATGTCTCACAACCATATAAAAAGACAGGAAGCACCAGGACTCTAAAGACTTGGACCTTCGTCCTTTAGCATAGATATCAGGAGTGCCACCCACCCCTTTCCAGCGACCTCATGACCCCCCATGCTCTCCCAATCCATCTACTAACTTCACACGAAGAGTCACCAGAGACATGACTGTCACTGCCAAGGTAAGCAAACCTCTCAACAAGGTCAACACTCCCTCTGCACACAGGCACATGGCTGTGCCCAAGAGGTCATTAAAGGCCTGGATCTTGGTTTTTATCCAGGACTCTCGCAAGCCCAGACACTCAGAGTCCTCACTCAGTCTCTCGAGCGCCCCGATCAGAGCCTCCATTGACTCCGTGAAGATCACAGCAAAATCAGCAAAGTCAAGATCCGTGAATCTTTCTTCACCAACAGATGCCCCATAGCCGCTGGACCCCATGACCTTGCCCAACATCCAGCCATTACAAGCACTGAACTGAGAAGGAGCAAGAACACGACCCTGATGAACCCCAGAATCAACTGGGAAAAACACAAAGGTCCTGCCTCTACTCTGCACAGCAACTCACAGTATCAGTGTACAGGCCAGCCATGATATCAAGCAACCGATAATCGCATTTGCGCTCTATGAGAACCCTAAGTGCCAGGATGCGGTCGATAGTAGACTTCTTAAGAGTAAAACCAGACTGTTCCGGTCGCTGGTAGGTGAGCAAGTGATCACAGATCCTATTAAGGACGACCCTAGCAAGGACCTTACCCAGCACCGAAAGCAGTGTTATCACCGTGTAGTTGCTGCAGTCCAGGCAATCACCCTAAACTTTCCAGATAGGGACGACAAGTCCCGTTTTCCAGTCAGTTGGGATGATACCAGTCTCCGAAATGGAAGCAAAGATTGCTTGCAATGCCAGGAGGACAGCCTTACCACCAGCCTGGAGAAGTTCACCCCGCATACCACAGATCCCTGCAGCCCTTCCCTCCCTCAGCTGGTTCACAGCCTGTGCAATCTCAGTGAGATTGGGTGGTTCACAGCTAATTGGAGGATCAGCCTCAAGAACCGTGGACCCAGAGATATCCAATGTCCTAGCCAGAGGATCAGCTTTGAACAACTGCTCAAAGTAGCCAGCCCAGCAAGTCACAACTACAGTGTCATCCATAAGGACCATTCAATCAGCTACCCTGACTGCGACTCTCCGAGGAACAGATTCAGATGTGCGTAATGCTTTGATTCCTCTGTAAGCAGAACATGGGTTGCTAGACCACAGATGGTGTGTCACTTGCTCACAGATTCCTCTAACAAACGAGCCCTCACAGCCGCCCTTCTCAGTTCCTGGTACAGACCAGAGCTGCCATTAAGCCGTGCACTGTGACTCCTCTCGATGATATCCAGGGTGCCCTGCGAGATGAAACACCTCCTTCTGGGAACACCGGTTACACCAACACAACCGTCAGCAACCTTCAGGGTCTTGTTGCGGAAGGTCTCCCACATCACATTAGGATCGGCAGTTGTACCCAGATCTGAAAGTTCCTCACACAAACTGCGTGAAAACTCATTAGAAACTCATAGACCACAGTACTCTTATAAATTGCCTTAGTCAATCTACATGCTTCCATAAGGTCAGTTTCTCTCAAAATACAAGCTACCACAGCTATGCGGATGGCACACAGCTTTATTTATCTATAGCGCCTGTTGTGATGTGAGATTTTGCATTTAAGTCTTTATTTGTAATTTAGGCAAAGCAATGTAATTTAGCGTTTACCAAACCCCCCACCCCCTTACGACTGAGTCTCTTTGCATTTTGCGACACAGTTGAGAGAGTATGTGTCTTAAACCAGCTTGGTGAGTATTTCTCTGCTAAAGTCTCTTAACCCCAACCCCGCAAGGAAGCCAGGATGTTTAACATACGGTTTGAAGGCAGGTGTTAAGATGTTCTATTTCCCCCATTGGTCTGAGGTACAGCTGTTTGGAATTGGCTTGTCTCAGAGGCCTTTAAGTACCATGATGTCCTATTGGCTGTAGGGGCTGGGCAGAACATCTGTAAATGTATGTGCTTAACCTCACAATTTCTCTCTTACTAACAACTAATGAAGACCATCACACCATGAACTGACAAGAACAGCACAATGGAGAGCACAGCTCGGTTTCAGCCATATTGAGGCAGGCAATGCAGCCTGTTCTGAAGAAAGCTGAGCATCAATCAAGCCTTAACTAGAGACATTTTAAGTAACTACAAGTCTGTGTGCCACCTGAGCTACATATCACCATTTAATCAGGTTGTATGGTTGCCAATATTCAAATGTACTTTGCATTTTGTTATTATTGATGAATATTATCAATAATACATTATTTGTGTGTAACTTAACTGCTGCTTGTCTTTTTACTACACCTAATTGCCTGAGGTTATAGATATAGAAGGGAAGGTGGGGATAATTTATATACAATAATACCTTATAAACAGTGGTAAGTCTGTGGGATTTGAGGTGTTCTGACAAAGGCTAATACAATAGGGGAAAGTAGAGCAATATATTACTCTACCAAGATAAAACAGCACCTGATGACACTGATTCTCTTGGCTCTCTGATCCAATGTCTTAGCAGTATTTCTGAATGGATTAGTAGTAACTTTCTCAAGCTATACAAGTGAAAACCAAATATGGAAAAAGCGAGGTTATTAGAAATATACTGATTCTGTATGTTTATGAGACCTCTAATAAGATCTCAAGACACTGAAAAATTTGTTCATGCTTTTGTATTTAGGCAACTAGATTACAGTAATGCCATCCTATCAGGACTACTTAAGAAAGACATTGTAAAAAAGGTGACTCTGCACACCCCTGGAGGACGGGGTCGCTCCACCGAGTCCCCATCTTGAACACTGTTGCAATGGGAACAAATACAGTTTGCCTCCTCTTTGCTCTGTTAGATTCTGTCTGGGCTGCTGCTGCTGATGTGTCATGTGACATGCCTCTCACACAGCACTTTGTATATTTAAAAGCCTGTACAGCACCTGTGCTTTTTGCTTATTGCCTTGTCTCACTTCTCTCCCAGACATCCTCTGCTTTAAGCTTTATTATGTTGTTTACGAATAAAGTTTATGTTTCTTGAAAACCTTGAATGAATCTGTGAAGTTGTGTTAACCCAAGTGTGACAACATCAATCATTTCCAATTACTGTAGAATATAGCAGCCAAAATCTTAACTAGAAAAAGAAAATCTGAGCACATCTCATCAGTTTTAGTGTTGTTACATTGGTTACCTGTGTCATTAAGAATTGTCTATAAAATACTACTAATGGTGTATAATGCCTTAAATAATCTTGCCCCTTCCTATATTTTGGAATGCCTGTCCCCCTACTCCAAGTCATAACCTTAGATATTGTAATGGAAGTCTGCTTATAATTCTACGAGCCAAGCTTAAAGAAAGTGGTGAGGCAGCCTTTTGCTGTTATGCACCGAAAATCAGAAATAATATACTATTAGAAATTCACCAGGCTAATACTGTGGAACATTTAAAAAAAAACTGCGAAAATCCCCATTATTTTAATTTGGCTTTTTCACAGTTACATTTTAGTTGTACTCCTAATAGATTATAAAATGCCTACTTTTATCTGTCTTTTTCGATTCTTCTGTAGTGGCGAGTTGTGCCGTCACCACTTGGTCAAGGCACCATGCAGTCACTTGTGATGCTGGAATGAAGGCTGGTGCCTCAGCTGTTCATGGTACCAACTGCATTGAATCCTGTAAAATGAAGCCTGGAAATAAAGAGTAATGACTTTTACATTATGTTAGGTAGAATGTCCACTGGGGGCTGGGTGGTCTTTTGGTCTTGAGAATCCTGCAGATTTTATTATTATTATTTTAGTTGTTTTGTTTTTCTGTCCTCCTGGCCATCTGACCTTATCTCTGGGCTTATCTTTAGTATCATGATATTGTATACTGTATATGGACGCTTCTCTTCTATTTGAAATGTATGTGATTTTTAAGATTGTATATATTTATATGTTTTTTTTTCCTTGTTACTTAATCCTTAATATAATTTACTGGTAACTTCCTCTTTAACATCTTGAAAAGCACTTTGTATGAAAATGTGCTATAGAAATTAATGATGTTGCTGTTGGTATATTTGAGTCTTAAAGTTAATGTGTTTTTGTATTGACTTGCATATGACCTGTATGTAACTGATAAGCCTATCCCTTTAGAAATATTACCCAGAGTGCTGTGTAGTTGAAGCAAACAGTAAGGAGTGAGGAATCAATGTGCTTTAGTGTTGAGCTTATTTTGTAGTAGTGGCAGTGAATGTGAAAAAGTAATGGGGAAATAAAAACAAACTGTACTTTTCGGCTTTAAAGTGGTGAGGACCAGCAATGGAATCTGTTGGTGGCAAGCTTTAGTGAATTTATGTTTCCGATTTGCAAGAAATTGTACTGTTCTGGTATTTAATTCTATTCATTTTATCTCAGGTGACACTGGTGCTGTTAATAGCACTGCTGCCTCACAGCTCAGGTCACATTTTAGGCCACAATCCAGCATAGTTGGCAGTTGTTTTCCAAGGGACATTTTAAAGACCATAGCACCATTATAATCCACTCAAAACTATATCAGTCTCTCCTTTCCAAACGACTTCAACACATTTTACTGACTTTAGGCAAAATTCCTGAACATTTCCACCCGTTTGTCAAATTCAGTAGGGCTTGCTGATTTCTACCCAGTATGTTCAATGCTAACTATAAATACAGTCAGAATACAGCATAAAATAATAGGAATCAAAAACACAAAACAAAACATTAAAAAAATTATATGATATATAAAAAATTACAGTTTTGTTTTGTAAAACATTTTTCCAGAATTGAAAGTCTTGTATTCCCAAATTCCACTATGCTAGGTCTGTCACAATCTGCAAAAGATTACGGCACAGGCAAATAACAATTAGAACAATGTGCAATAAAGTTCTGATCATGAGTGACGACACATCCACAGAGGTACCAGAGGGAAAAATGGAATGCTTTTCCCTGTACAGGGGGTTTATGGGGTGCTCAGGACAGTCTGTTCAGATATTCATTATTTTTGTAATGGTGGAAGTAGTAACAATGTAACCAAGAGCTGCAGCAACAGCTGCAAAGGACTAGAGAAGGTAAGAATGCATAGTGTCTTAAAGTGAGCAGGCCATTTTGCAAATCAGCTCCATGCCTCTGATGCCCCACTGCCCACCACGTTATCAATGCAACCTCTACCTCTGCCAGATTTTGCTATTTCACAATGGCTGACCAACCGGTCATTTTTAAAGATTGTGGTCCAAAATACAGGAGCTGTTACTGACTTAACGCGCATCGATGTAGCAAGAACGACTGGAGAGTCATCAAAGAACTTGTCCATCAAATGGGGGCTTGCACATTAGCTGAACAGAGTGGCAACTTCAAAGTCAGAGGTGGATTCTATAGAAATTAGTGCAGCATGATAGTAAAATTGTTATTTACTATACAGTATTTGTTTTACATGATGCTAAAAGGATATTCTGCTACATTTGGCTTGCAGTGTTACAAAATACAAACGAATAATCTTTTACATTAGATTTGAAATGTAAAAAAAAGAAAAAATACACAATGATAATCTTTTGCATTGAGGATGAATCTTATTAAATGTACATTGATAATGTTCTGTTAGTAACAGTATTGTTAAATGGCTAATACGTTGTGAGCCTATGGTTGAGGAGAAGCCCACTTGTACAGTTCAGTACAAGGCCCCGACATGCGTAATGGCGCCCCAGGACACACACTCCAAAGTACAACAAGTGAAGAGGTAACCACATATGCTGTAGTTATACAGGGTGGTCCAGATCTAATTATGCAATTTTCATTATGCTATAACTTATTAAGTTTATTACTCCGAGCCTCAATCCAACTGAATGGAGGACAAGTGGGACATTACATGGAAAATCAGTGAATTAATTCAATGTAAGTTCATTTTCATTTATTACAAGATATTTCAAACAATTCTTTTGTCTTGTATTATTTTCCTGCATTGCATTAAAAGTTGTATAATTATATCTGGACCACACTATATTTGCATATAGCAATATGCTATATTTACATTTGGTTTTGTCCCAAATGACCTATAACAAAGCATGCATTTAAGTTTCTGGTTACAGACTTTGCCCTTTCTGTGGTTTCCCAAAAACATGTATTACTATGTCTGGGGCTGAATTTTTCTAAATGATGTTCATTGACATTTTTATGTATGACAAATTTATTTATGTATTTGTATTTGTATTTCCTATTTCTTACCCATACTTGACAATTTATGAGTCCAAAAAAAAAGAAAAAAAAGCGGCTAAATTTTTAAGAGTACTTATAATTAACCAGGGTAATTTTGAATATTTTAAAAGTGATATACTTTTAAAAGTAACTGACAGAGGGTCTTCATAAGTTAATCAGGCTCATCATTGAACAAAGCTGTCATGGAAGTAATGGCAGAAACTTTCGATCTCAACCTACATCAAAGAAAATAAATTATTTACAGAAATGATATTAGTATATTATTTGTTATGAGCGCACTATTAGCCTTAATGGTGTTTCTTGATGCATACAGTTTTTTAAAACTACTTTTAATTTAATTTTAGAGTGTATTTAACTTTCAGGCTCTGAATGAAAAATCAAAAGAAAAAAAAATACACTCTTAACATTTTAGATGTTGTAAAACTAGATTCCATTTAAGAAATTTTCCTAGTTAATGCCCGAAAGAATATATCATTGTCAAAAATCATTTCAAACTTGCATTATCCTTCAGACTTTTAAAATTTATTGCAAATTTTTATTATCTTTCAATTATATAATTTCATGTCACTTCTGAGAAGGCAAGATATTACATTTTTTAAAGTACCTTGTAATGTGCAGAATAACACATAGTTTGAGCCACGGTATAGTTCACTCTGGAGATTTGGCTAACACAAACTGTGTAAGCAGTCCTCTCATTATTTCTGAAACTAACACAACCCCTCCAGTGAAATACATCATTGTTTTGCATGGTTGACCATGCATGCAGTGTTTCTCTATCACTTTCTTTTTTATGAACTGGAATCTCCTGAAACTACACATATATATTCATGAAGAAAAAGCATGGTGCAAATAACTAACGTTGCTGAAAGATCTTTGCATTAAATGGAAATTAATTTATGTTATTACTTTATCCTTAAGCAAGGTCCAGCTAACATTTACCAATTTCCTTCGTGTTATGCAAAATTTCTTTAGGATTAATTGATGAAGGCAACATTTCAAAAGCTGCAAAAATATATAAAGAAGAATATGTATACTTTAAATATGTATTCACCTCATAACTTTTTATGTTATATGTTTACACTTGGGTTTTATTGCAACTTGTCAATTTGCTTATTGTGTTCCTAGTGAATTACCTACCAAATATCGGAATTGATTTATTTCTTAAACATGCTATTTGCCCACCCTGACTCTTTCATTCAAATACAAAGTAATCAATGCTCTTTGGAAAGAAAGTTAGACTTCTCTATTTATTAGCTTTGATTTCAGTACTTTTATAATGCGAACCAATATTGCAGTTCCTTTTGTCTACAATTTATGCTTTCATTCTAACTTTTTAAAAAGATGTTTTGCAATAGTTTTTGAAAAACAAAACTCCACAAGTAAAAGTCTGCCACTTTAAACATTTACGTTTTCATACAAACTTAATTGTAATGCACCAAAAGTCTTACCATTAGTTATGGCAGCCTATCATTAGCTATTATACTACAAATCCCCTTTGCATACCTAACAAATTAGTTTAATTAGCAATCTTTGATTAATAACTAAGTACAAATCCTTCATAATTAACAAACTCATCAAGTGTTTGCCTTCTAATTTAAGTTCCATCTTATAACATTTGCAGCCACATTCAAATGAGCAATCATTATTGCTCTGTTAAAAACAATTCTGCCATTTGCTAATTTGAAGCTTATACATCAGACAACGGTTTCAAGAGAGCATTTATTAGCATTGCTGCCTCAGAAACCTGGCTTTGATTCCATACTGTCACTGGCTCTATTAATTTTACACCTTTTCTCTATACCTGTGTTGTTTTTTTCTTGGTACTCCAGTTTTCTCTCATATCGTCAAGGTGTGCACATTAGGCTTTCATAAGAATAAGAATAATAAAAAACTTTGACAGATTCTTAATTGTTGTCAATTTTAACTTTCATATTGATAACCATCATATTCATATTGATGACCTAAAAGCAAGTGATTTCATGAGCCTCCTGAACTTGTTTAATCTCAGCCCACACATAAGGGAGGACACACACAGACCACTTTTTCATATTGTAGAAATACTAATAACTACAACTAAAGAGAAGTGTATTGCTAAAAATTGTTACTTTGATACATCTGCAGCTTCAAAGTTTGCTAATATTTGAAACAATAGGTCTGTTTGTAGTCATTACCTCAACATTGCTAACAATGTTAATAGCAAAATGGAAAAAGTTTAGCTAAGCTGAGAGGTGCAGCTGGCATAGTCGCCCCATGAAAAGACAGTTAAGAAATCCTCCATCACTATTATACCCTGGAAAACTTAAAGAGTGTCTGATTTAAAGAGAACATGTAGGAAAGCTGAGCATAAATGGAGAAAAAATAAATTTATAGTCTGTTATGAAATATTGAAGGCTAAAATAACTAAATATAACAATATGGTCTGCATTGAGCACAATCATGTTTCTCTAAAATTATAAATGATAATGCAGGCAATCCAAGAGTTTTATTGTCAATTATTGATTATCTTCTAAACCCAGGTCACTCAATGGAATGCCTCCTAAAAGCTACTAGCGAAACTTCTGAGTCTTTCATTATATTTTTAAACATATGAAGCTAAATGATTACTTGAATATACATTCTATTCTTGACAAGTTCCAGGCAGGTTTTAGAACAAATCACAGTACAGAAATTAGACTGGTTAACTCTTTGAGGGCTGAATATTTTTTCTGAAAAACAATGGTTTCACACAGAAATCAACATAAAATGTGTGTTGCTGCATGCCGAGGTTACCAGTTTGCCACGAATGTGCGGCAGACTTGCTGCCAGGCTGTCTTTGTGTGGCTGGGGCAGCGGCAGCAGCCACAGCAGCGGTTCATGATCGCAGTGCATTGCAATCTGGTTTCTACCTCTTACCATTGTTAAGTGGCAGTCCTCCCTGGCAAACATTGCCATAGGCGTGTCTGCTCAAGCTGGAACCTCACATTTGTTTTCGATCACTTGTATCAAAATCAGAGTCTGGCAAGTCATAGTCCAGTTAAGAGATAATAGGCAAAACTTTGTCCATGTAGTATTTTGCTTCACACATTTGCTTTGATCTCTCGCCATTATGTCAGTGCCATTTTTGCTCTTGTTTGCACCTTACTGCTCAAGCGAGCGCAGAAAATCTTGGTCAAACTAATGAAGCTAACTTTCCTTCTAGAAATAAACCGCTAACTAAAACATAACGGTTTGTTTTGGCACAGTTTACAGTTGATTACCATCGTCATCTCCTCCTTTTGACAAAAGTTGACATCAGCCCTGAAAGAGTTAAAGTAGTAAATGACTTGTGGGACAATGCGGACAGAGAACATATATCTGTTCTTGTTCTGTTAGACTTGAGTACAGCATTTGACACCACAGTATTCTTATAAAACACCAGTCAATGGATGGGCCTCTCAGCAACGTCTTAAATGGGTTTTAATCTTACTTAACAGGTAGACAATTCTTTGTTAGTTGTGGTGATTATATCTCAGAGACCCATGATATTTTATAAGGTGTACCATAATGATTTGTTCTGGGTCCACTGCTCTTTTCAATCTACATGCTTCCATTAGGTCAAATTATCTCAAAGCACAAGGTGAGCTACCACAGCAATGCAGACGACACATAGCTGTATTTATCAATAGTGGGTTGAGGTAGAAACACACTGAACTTGCAAGACCAGGTTACCTTATCAGCATCAACCTCTTCAATCTTCTCAAACTGCTATAGTCACTAGTTTGTTGAGTGATATAATCCCAGTCTTGATCACCTCCCATTGGACCAAACCTGTGTTCTTCCCATGAAAGCTGGATAGAGACATCATAATGGCATGCCAAACCACCTCACTAGGCTCCATTTGATCCAGTGAAGAGCAGTGTTTATTCTCCCAGGTCTTTCCATTTTACCAATTCATTCTCTATTTTCATTAAAAGTGAGTAAAGCAATCTTTTTGAGGAACCGTGATTGTTGCCATAATCCCATTCTTTTGTTCCCCACCAAAAGCATGTAACCATAAGTGAGGTTATAATGTAGATATTGCAATCATTTAAAAGCTTTGTTCAAGGACCTAGCTTAAGTTTTACCATCATGGTCTAATACAATGTGTGTAATTCAATGGTTATCTTTACATTTATCTCTATTCTCATGATTTCAGGGTGCTTGAACCTTTCAAGTGTCCACTGCTCACACCTTTCTTGAAAAGATAAACCATTCTTTTCCAGGTGAGGATAATGACCCAAGATTTCAAGGAGGTATTTTTCATCTCAGCTGTAACATACTTGGAAGAGAGGCCAGGGAAGATAGAGTGGTGGATAAAATTTCATGGTATGTGACAAGTGAGCAACTGATCACTCATCCCTGAAAACATACAAAATTACTTGACGCTTGTTATGTACATGGTATGAAATGTTAGGCTTCGGTATTATATACCTATTTTTTAATGATAACAGTTATTTAAAAATGTATAATATTCTAATATGTTGCACAAAGTGCTTTTTTATCGACTAGAAGATAAAAAGGATATTTTTTATTAATATATCATTCTAATATTGTTAGCAACATATGTATTTCCTAAAGCTTATATCTCTGTTTATCTTCGTTGCAATGGTTGCTGTATAAGGAAGAGAAGTAAACAATTAATTCTGTTTGTTGATATCACTTATGTAGTGTCAGTAATTATACTTCTGCATATGTTTTATTATGAAACATAAATAAGATAAAATAAAAATACAGGCAAGACTCAAACAACAACATTGATAACTGGCACTAAGTTTGCCATTTCTAACTATTTAATGTTAAACATCATCATGGCTTATCCATTTGTAAAATCATTTTTTCCTAAGCTGTCTCAAAAAAGCCAAGCTTTTCTTGTCAGTCTGTCAATCAGGAACATGCAGCTTTATTCTTCTGCATATTTTTTGGATATGAAACATAGATAAGATGAAGATATAGGCAGAACTTGAACCACAATTCAGTCGGACATGGTACCACTTGTGAAATTGTACAACTGCTGTAAACCCATGTTTGTGCTCTTTTTCTGATTTGGTCTAGTTTTTTTTTACTATTAAATTTACTTCTTGATAAGGATGAATATTTCTTGACTTTGAGATAACAAGATTAATCCATTGGTAAATACCTTTTAGACGGTCTATGAATAGCTAAATATTTTTTGTTAGTCAGTCCTGAGTCAATCAGGAATGTGTAGTTCTATCTATCTATCTATCTATCTATCTATCTATCTATCTATCTATCTATCTATCTATCTATCTATCTATCTATGTGGGAGAGAAGGCATGCAGAAAAAATATATTATTTAAGAAGGCTGTATTAAATATATAAGAGTAATAAATACATAGTAGACAGGTGGGAAATTCACATACAGTAACATAATGAAGACTAATACTTTTATAGCTATTCAAAAAGTGCAACATAGTAAAATAAGGTAGCATATAACAAACTAGAGGAACACATGAATATACAAAAGGAAAGCTACTATGTAACATAAGGTGTTAGCAAGAAAGTCTAGAAACAGAACTATTCACTAATGTACTGTGCCTGCTGATATCATTGCAGTTTTACTACTGACAGCATGTACTATTATTACAAGTTACTTTACAAAGCAAATACTGTGTTAACCTGACAATCCATAACAAAAATTAAAATAATGATAGTTTAAGTTGATTCAGTATTATAATTTCAAGAAGCAACTTTAACAAGGAAAAGACATAATAACAATAATAAAGAAAACTGCATTATGCATAGGGTGGAATCCGAATAAAAAGTAGGTTGTCGAGGGCATTGATCTGACATTTAAATGAATATGTTGTAAGAGTAAAGTGGACATTTTTGACTCTTTGGTATACCTGGGCTATCTTGATGACTAGCTCAATTAAAATACTGTGTTCTGTCAAATGGTTTGGTAAAAAGTATTCAGTAATGAATAAAACCTGTGGGCTTAACTTAAGTGAGCACTGAACATATGATATATAATAAAGTAAAGTAGCAAAGTAAGAGTTTAGGCAACATAAGAAAGTTATGAAACTATACATCTTCATGTATATTATGAATAGAATATTCATAATAGTGCACTTGTGTGTGATTTTCATTTCTTTTTAGTTTGTTCCCTTAAATTTATGCTAACAATAACAATTCATAATGAAGTACAGGGTGAACAGAACAGGAATGCTGAAAAGCTACAACTTCTTCAGAGGCCGCCCCACTTGAATGTTAATAAGTAAATAAAAGCATAAATGGATTCCGAAGTTTATAGGATCATTATTGTCAAGTGTACAGATTGCAATGTCATTTTACTGGCATAATACCTGGAAGGCAGAAAGAAAATCGAGATAATGAAAATCTCAAAATCCAAGTTAAAATAAAAACAGTACATTATAATTTTGTAACAATCGTAAACACTTGCTATATTCCAAAAACAATTCTCAAATGCATTTTTATAATTTTTTCACTGAAATTAAAACATTGAAAATAGGGAATAATAGTTATCTTAATAAAGGTAAGAGTCCAATAAAAGCAGAAGTTGAGTAGGATAGGAACTTGCAGGCACAGTGTGCCCTAGGGACTGAACTTCAACTCTAGCAGGCAATTTATTTTTTCCCTAGGATGCCCGCAGCATTCTCTCAGAAAAAATGTGCTCATCTCTTTGGAAATATAGTGAAATGCCATTTCTTTGAGCTTGTCTCCTTTTATATTTGCCATCCCACAACAGGGTTGGACCAGAAAGGCAGAATTCTCATCTTGCTTGTGACTTCCTTGAACTGAGCTTTCACATACATTAGACTTCACTTCTGGGGCATATCTTGTGTTCTCAACCCCCTATTCAATAATTTCCCACTGTACTGGCAGCTTAAACAGTCAGAGGAAACTGTGTCAGTATATTAATCAAACTATCCAAAGTACATAAAAGTAATCGTGGAAGCCTGAATTTTGCTTTCTAACAATTTTTTTGTCTTAGAAATTGCTTTTAATTGTTATTTTAAAAGTCCATCTGTTCACCCATTCATCTATTTTTTGAACCTGCTTATTCCACTACAAGTTCCTAGAGAACTGAGCCAATTCCACCACACTGAAGCTACAGCCGTATCTAACCCTTGAGGGAACACCAGTCCATTCACAATCACACCTTTTTTATGACACTTACTTATTCCAGTTCTGGTGCTTATTCTTAAATTATATATATTGGTTCTAATGCAGAAACCAATTCAGGATGGGGACACACTCACACACACTCACATACTAACCATGCTGTTCATGAATCAATTTAGATTGGGCAGTTAATTCTTCACGTGCTTCTCTGGCAATCTGCGAGGGAATAAATTATATTTACAGAAAATCTACCTAGATGAAGTTTGAATGATGCAACACCATAACAAAATAGGGTAGGCCTGGAATCCTGATCTCTGAAGCTAAGAGGCAGCAGACCTA
The DNA here is from genome assembly GCF_016835505.1 of Polypterus senegalus. Classification (NCBI taxonomy): domain Eukaryota; kingdom Metazoa; phylum Chordata; class Cladistia; order Polypteriformes; family Polypteridae; genus Polypterus; species Polypterus senegalus. The sequence goes on along the minus strand of NC_053155.1, from coordinate 217,652,270 downwards.
AACAGTGTTCAACTGTTACTGCCTATTTTTCTTAGTAACATTCATAACAACATTCTCAGACCTATAATCCAAATGAGCAGCACTGGGTACAAAGCAGCAAACAGGCCTGGACCACTCGCATATATGTGCACACAAACAAACATTCACACTTGGGCCAGTTTAAAATTAACAATTCACCCATCATGCATATATTAGAGGTTGTGGGAGAAAATTGCAAGCACACACGGGATAGGAACCCAACACTACATATTGTGCCACTGTGAAATTCAACTAACTGTAGCTAGGAAGTTTTTGAATTGCATCAGATACATGCAGACATTCCATTGTAGTCCAGCTCTCTTTCATTTACATTGACTTGCTGTGCAGTAATGGATAAATTTAAATACTACTATGGGATCCTGTTTCACTGTGCAGTTCTTGTCTTCTTTCAATTCTTGTGCTATATACTGTAAATTATAAAATTTTAATCTAGGAAACTTCTAGCTTCTAATCATAAGTATTGAATTTTATCAATATCTGTGTGTGAACTACATGTTAGTTTATTTATTTATTTACTTATTACTTAAAGAATTTGTATCACTAGATAATTGCTTGTTGGATAACATTCGTTAACCTGCTTAATCCAGTTCTGGATAACTGTAAAATTGGAGGCTATCTGTCATCATTGAGCACAATGTAAAAGCCCAACCTGGACAAGGCAATGGTCCATCACAGGACCGAATCATTTACAAAAAAGACAATTTAGAATCACCATTTCTTTTGGGTGTATAAGGAAACTAGAGTACTTGATGAAAAACTGTTTTAGACATTGGGAAAACATAACAAGCCAATGCATATAACACCAGGTTAGTTTGTGGATCTGCTTAATTGTAGTAACGATACTAGACCATATGAATCAATGATGAGTGCACGTCATTCAGGCAAACTTAACTTACATTTCCTATTCACCTAATATTTTGAAAAATCAACAAGATGAGATTTGAAGGTCTTCACCTACACTGCACAGTAAATTGTTTTGTGTAACTGTATGAATAAATGTCCACTACCATTGGCACAAAATTTACCTTCGACTGATGTCCTTCTGTGTCGCCACATTCATGCTGAAAAGCACATTTTAAAGTAACTCTGTTTCAGACAGAAAGCACTTCAACTTCTCCCTCCACAAGGAAAAGCTATTTAGGTAACTACAAGCATTATTTTGTAAACACAGGTAGTAAGCTGAATGAGAGAAACAGATTTGGTTGGAGTTCAAATCATGACTCTTTAAAGGTAGAACAAAATTTATACAGTAATATACTTGTAAAACAAATGTCAAACTATAGTAATGTGAACATTCACTAAGCAGTCACAGTGATGCATATATTCAGAATACCTGCAGAACTCCACACTATAAGCATTTGAGAATAGTTTATTATGTTCAATAAATAATGAAGACCGATTACATCAGGAAGGGAATTATTTAGTTGCAGTCACCTTATTATTAGAAAGAAAAGATCGAGGTGAAGCCTGAACACAGTGATCACTGGCAATATTACTTCTCAGCATCTGCTTCTGTTTTTCCTACTGCTATGGAAAATAACTATTTTTCCACCTTTGTGGTCTAGTTACATAGTAGATGAAGACATTTTCTGATATTGATGTGCTAGAATTCCCCACAGGCAGAACAAATGAAGCTTACAAAACTGGCGAACAAGCTAAGGATCACTTGCTGAGCCACTACATGCACCTCTGTATAGTTATTTAGTTCATGCTGATATGTGTATTTTTTGGCTTTAAAATATTTTCCTTTGCCCTAAATAAGGGCTTTTCAGAAGACATTTCAAAGAGTTTCCATTTGAAGAGGATTTGTTAGGATTTTTCACACTACATAAGCTTATGTTAGGAAAGGATAAAAAATATAATTGACATTTAAAATTATGGTTAGCAATGTTATTACCTTGAAACAGCAGTCAGATGAATGCACAGCAGACATTACACAATGAATATTCAATTCACCATTGATCAAATCAAAGCAAAGATGCAACTGTACTTATTCAATCCTTTTGCAGAACATTTTGAGTAGGTGGAATGGAGGATTTGAACCCTTAGTTGCATCCATAGGCATGATGAGCAGCCATTTTCCAGAGAGAAGCAACCAAAAGGAGTGGTTACCACATGGGTATGGTCATTATTATTGGTGGTTTCTCAACACAAAATTTCTGTAAGCCCAGAATGGAGTATCTTCATACTTGCCTACAATTATTATGACAGTGTTATTTTTTGTATATACTGTATTTTAGGAAAATACATCAGCAGTTTTAAAGGTGGATACCTCTGTGCTGTAAGAGTGATCAGGACTAGGAGACACTTATTAAGCATTACAGGAAATAAGAAAATTGTCACCTGTGATTTTCTTTGATTCTTTCAATGTAACTGAACCTCAAAAGTGTAGCTGTGTTGTTTGTTTGCCAGAGGACCAGTCTGAGAAAATGATTGCTTCTCTTGTAGGTATTGTGGAGCAAGCTTACAATGGTGAAGACTAACTAGTGTTTGATGGCGACAGCTAAAGTGAACTCCCTCATCTAGTGGTCATAGCTAAGGTCCATTTGTTGATTTCACAGTTTTGACTCCACTGTGTTCCTTGTTTATGATTTCCTATATGATATATATAGGAAAAAAAACAAAATCCTCCAAGCAGGATCATGAAATAAACAAAATATGCAAAATGTGGCAGTGAAAATACTAAGAGAAATGGGGAAACATTGAAATAAATACACACAAAATGTGCTCTCATACCCCCAGATCCTCACACACATAAAGTATTCATAACATTTAATCTTTTCTTTTCTTGAAGAGGATGGTTGAATACTAGTTTTTCTTTGTTTTTCATTCCTGCTAGCACATCGTTAATAAAAAAGGCAGATCAAAATTCATGTGCAAATTCAAATTCAGATTATTTTATTATCTACAGTGGTAACTACTTTATTAAACTGGACAGTGCATAATGTGGACGAAAACTCAGACCAGACAGCAGGTGCGGTTATAAAGCAGCTTTATTTTCAGAGTCACAGTGAGAAGAGTTTCAGAAAAGCAGACAATCAAATATACATGACAGCGTCAGGGCTCTTCTGAACCCCGTCTGTTGGGTGGGGTCCAGTTTTATACCCCTAGAATGCGTGATTTAATATCATTATAAAATGTAACAGTCAACACATTTATTATACACAAACCTTGAGCCCCTTTAACATCCCTCGTAAAATCCCTTTTGTTATGGCGTTCAGATGTAAGCTAAGGGACAACATGATAAGGCAGACTCATGTGTGGAATGCTTAGACCTTGAGTCCTTTGCACAAATATTTTTCTGTTTGCTAAAACAAAGCATTTTATTACATGGTTTTGTAAAGCTTACTTCTCAGACATGAATTAGTACAAGGGAACGAAGAGAACATTCGTCTTCCACATTCCCCCCTTTTTTAGCAAACAAAAAATATTTGATCAGGGAGAGTTGAGTAGGAAAGGGTAGGAGAGGTGGATGGAGTGGAGTGGGTGGAGGAGTGTGGGGTGGCTGTGCTGATCTGAAGCATTTTGTCTTTGTGTAAAAAGTCGGCCTTTGCCATAGAGGCAGTAAAATACTTGGATACAGTGTATCTTATCAAGGGAACAATACAGCAAGCTACAAACAGGAGAATGAATGCATGAAGAGATGAAAACTGATTTAAGCCATTTAACCAGGTTGAGTGGAGGTGTGTTCTGATTCAGGACCCACAACAGTGGCTACAGCTCAGCTAAATGAGCCACTAGAAACCTGCAAACAGGAACAAAGTCCCCAGCGACTTGAAAATAAATCACCCTAAAATGTCCAAATATTGCTGTTCTTATAGCTGAAAGTGCATACAATTTTTACTATTATGTTCTAGAAAATAATCTGTAGGAAGAACAAAATCCAGCTTTCTTTTAAGCTGTGCTTTATATAGCGTCTTTCATACATTTATCAGTCAATCCATTTTCTAACCCACTTCAGTTCAGGGTCATGGTCATCTGGCACTTATTAAAGTTGTGGGCACTGGAACCCTTGAACTGGATGCCATCCTATCACAGGGCACACTCGTTCACATGTCCATAAGAAACACCAGGCAAAAGTAAATTATCCAGTTAACCCAGTTTTACATCTTCAGGATATGGCAGCAAACAAGGATACCACAATCAAGGGTGCCGTCTTTTGCAATGTGAGATGTGAATCCAAGCAGGCAGTCCCTAAACTTTAACAGCGTGTGGTGTCGACAGCAGAACTTGGACCGGGCCTCTCCACCGAGGGTGATGCCAAAGTTTCCTTTGAGTATCTCTAACCAGAATCCAGGTCTCCTAACGGAATCGGGGAGCCCTTTGAGGGAGGACTAGTTCTCCAGGCCTGATTCACCTGCTCGTGGACTTCCTTCAGAGAAGCTCGGAGACCTGTAAGACTGGAAAGAAGATCATTGTCCACAGTATGCAGTGTAACATTACCTATGACTATGCCGATTGGCATGGGCAGTCCGGTCAGAATTTCGAATGGCGACAGCCCTAACTGCCGATGTGTTCTTCCCCTTAATCCCATCAAGGCCAGAGGCAGAGCATCAGGCCAAGTTAAATTTGTTTGCTCACAGATTTTAGCCAATTTAGATTGCAAGGTACCATTGCATCGTTCCACAATACCTCCACTCTGGGGTGGTATTTGCAATAATGATGCACATTTATCTGGAGCCAGGTGGTTCAAATGTGTGCCATTATCAGTTTGTAATTTCTGCGGTATGCCCCATCTTGGAATGATTGCCTTTATCAAAGCTTTTGCCACAATTTTGGCATCTGCATGTTTGGAAGGGAAACCTTCCACGCATCGGAGAACACATCAACAGTTACTAAACAGTATCGGTACCCCTTTGATGGTGTTAATTCAATGAAGTCCATTTGAAGGTGTTCTAATGGACCCATTGGGTTAGGTGTAACGCGGGACTTACCTGGGTGCCCTTTCCTACATTAAGCTTTTGACATAATGCACAGCCCTGCAGAACTGCTCTGCATATGTAGAGAAACCTACAGCTTCCCAATGTTTTCAACATCTTGAACCATGGTGTCTTTTCCAGCATGGTCTAAGCCATGGGCGATTTTTTCCATACCTGGGAAAGAAACCTTTGGGAGAAAAGGTTTGTTAGTTTGCTTATGGGTCCAGAGTCCATCAGAGAGGAACCCTTCTTTGGACCATTTTCTCTTTTCTGTGTCCGTGGCTGCACTCTGTAAAGAAATTATTTGATTATCAGTGTCCTGGTCATTTCTCTGTTGGAATAAAGAGATTTGTGTGTTATTAAACGCAGCCCGTTTAGCAAAATGTTCAGCTAATTCATTTCCTTTGCTGACAGGATCCTGTTTTCCTGTGTGAGCTTGACATTTAACGATCGCTAGCTTTGATGGTTTCGTTATGGCCTCTAAGAGGGATTCTTTTAGTTTTGATGCTGAATGGGCTTGCCAGTACTGGTCTTGAATCCCCTGAGTTTCCATAATGCCCCATGATCATGGCAGACTCCAAAAGCATATCTAGAATCAGTATAGATAGTTACAATTTTCCCTCTGACAACTGACAAGCTCAGGTGAGAGCTATCAACTCAGCTGCCTGCGCGCTTAAACTTGAAGAAATTCGGTTGTTTCCTGTAGGTCTGGTCTAGGTTTTATAACCTTAGTTATTTCATCATGACAGTTGGTAGAAGAGTAGCTGGATTTAAGGTGGAGCACCTTTCTATGGTAACGTTTGACAACGTACAGAGTACATTTTGATAGTGTATTGCCCTAGCAGTAGTGAGATGTGAGGTTTTAGCCTGTACTAAAATGGAGTGTACGGCGTGAGGCACTTTTACCACTAGGGGGCTCATGAGCACATATCTGTACTGGCTAGCACAGCCTCTGTTGTGGCTGCTACAGCTCTGAGACAGGTTGGAAGTCCCACAGCCACTGGATCTAATTTTTTCGAAAAATAGGGATTCTATTTGTTTTTTCTCCATGGAATTGTGTAAGAACTGCATTCATATATCCCCCCTTTTCGTCCACGAACAGAGTGAATGGACGAGATAGTCAACAGTCCCAACGCATGCGCAAACAGTAGGGCACTTTTTTTTTTTTAAGTCACATAGAGCCTTCTCAGCTTGATCATTGCATGCCACCTGACCAGAAAGGGGGAGATCAGGGGTGACCGCTAAAGGTTGCAAAAGCTGTGCTCTTTCAGTGAAGTTTAAAAGCCATTGCCGACAGTATCCTATAATGCCTAATACAGACATAACCTGTTGCTTTGTAACAGGTCTAGGAAGATTTTGAATGGTGTTTATACGATCGCTAGAGAGAGAGAGCTCTTGTTTCACAAGAAATGTCATGACCTGAATATTTCACAGTTGTTTGAATTAACTGCAGTTTTGTTTTAGAAACTTTATGGCCATTTGCTGCTAAAACTAATAATTTATGAATATCACGTGCACAATCTTCTTCTGTAGTACTACACATTATATCATCGACATACTGTATCAATACACTGTCTGTATCTGGCCTTTTAAATTTTGAGCAAGAGCTTGTCCAATACACAAGGGCTGCAGTATATCCCTGAGGCATAACGGTCCATGTCCAACGGCGGGTTTTGGAAAGTAAAGGCAAACCAGAATTGAGAGTCGGGGTGCAAAGGAATACAAAAATAAGCGTTAGCAAGGTCAATAACAGAGAAATAACGGCCGGACGGGGGTATCGTAGAAAGAATAGTGGAGGAAAAACTGCAGAATTAACTTGTCGAAGATCTTGAACAAAAACGCCATGAACCGTCAGCCTTTTAAACAGTTAAAACGGGGGAGTTGACTGGAGAGTATTTAATTTGAATGATTGCTCTACGTTTCACGAGATCGGAATGTACGGCGGAGATGCCAGCCTCTGCTTCTGGAGACAGAGGATACTGGGCGCAATGCGGGTGGAAGGATGATTTTCCGGTAAATCACCAGTGGCTCACAGTGTGCTGTCCTTCCATAATCATTTTTCCCTGGGACCACAGTGCCTCGGGAAGTGAGGAAAGCCAAGAGGGAGAGGCGGTTTGCAATGAAAAAGCAGAAAGGGAAGGACGGCACAATGCATGATGTACAGTACTAAAAAATCATTTTGCAGCACAACTTTAGTTATCAAATGATCTGAGGTATCAAAAATACCCGAGCAACGTGCAGCCAGTCCGTCCTATCGAAACATTGTTCCACCCATTCCCCAATTTCAACTCAGTGAACGGTGCTAGAATTGGCTAAAGAAAACATGGGGAACTGAATCTCCTAAATAGAAAACGCTTTGTGAATATGTGAAGTGCACTGACAGCAGCAGCTGTGTTTGCATGAGAAAAAAATGCAAGGGATATGAAGGGTCTCTGGGCTACTGCCTGAAGAGAGAAAAGATTCTAACCAAGGTGTGTCCACTTCAGCAGGGAAGTACTGGGCAGTGCAGTGGAGGGTGTTGGGGACTTGCAAGTGGGGAAAAGACATGAAGGAAAAGAGGGTAGGGCTTTAAGGAGAATGGTGTGTGAGGAGATGTTCAGGGTCCAGCTGCAAAGAGGGCTTAGTGTGGGGAGGTTTGGCACAGGAATTTAGGAATAGAATAGTAAAACCCTCGTTCGGTTAGAGAAATAGAAAGGGAGAGCTTAGTCATCATCCCTTCCTAACAGATTAACAGGGCAGAGCTGATGTAACAAAAACCGGTGCATCAAAGTGGAACCACTGAAATGAAGTTGAACCCCAAGAGGTTAAGACACCAGCAAAACATGAGGTTTTCCAGAAGCAGTAAGCACAGTCACTGTATCGTTCGAGGCAGACTAGAAAAGCAGTTTCAGTGCCATTCACCAGCAAAGTCAATAAAGGATCTGTGTCCGCATGGCAAGTGAGCAAAGGCAACTGAAGAGAGTGGCTGGGGTCCCTGTGAAAGGAATATCCTCAGGTTCAGGTAAGGAAGGCGGGGGAGGAAGCTGATGTGGGCAATTGCGGCAGAAGTGTCCCATCGTAACAGGCAAGATGTAAGTGCTTGATCTGAGGGGAGAGGCGGCTGAGCAGACGAAGAATTCGGATTAGGGAGTAAAAATCCACGACCTCTCCCCCGGCCTCGCCCCTGTCCTCGGAAAAATCCACGTCCTCCACATCCTCAGCTCCTGCCTGAGGCAGCTCCACCTGCATAATAATTCATTTGTGCCGCGATTAACTTGGTCTGAGTGTCTGACTCTTTTTGTTTAGTCTGTCGTTCAGCATGCTCCGCGTGTCTTTTTTAACTATTTTTTAACAGGACACTTTATTTTGAATATCACTTCTGAGTCCTGACACAAAAGGAGGAGCTGCTGACGGTCATCTGGGCTGTCTAAGGCAGAATGGTTTGTCATTAAGTCTTGAATGCGGTGTGCCCATTCATCTACCGTCTCATCTTTCTTTTGTTTGGCAGCTGAAATAAGGTATCAGTCGGTGCCCTTTTTATATTTTGCAGCTATTGCAGTTTTCACGGGTTCCCATTGGGCAAGGAAAGGACCCTCATTATTTTGTCCACGAGGCAATGCCTCATTCCACTGCCACTGTACTCCGTTATGCTGCTCATGATTGACAGTAGCCCAAGTAGTGCCCATCTTTCTGCATAGTGCCTGGGTCCATTCAGCCGCACTGGGTTTGTATATGTTTTCTAGTTGCCGCACCTGTTCTACAAACTTCAACCCACCGATTACCTTAAGATCAGGCACTTCGGACACTACGTCTTTCAGCTCTTGAATATCCCAGTTACGATGTATCATTACAGTAGTGAGGTTAGCATTTCCTGGGGGTTGTGTGGGATCGTGTCGGGGGTCAGGAACCTCAATTAAAGGGCATGAAGATGTGGGTGCTAAAGGTTTAGGGGACTTAAACGGGGTAAGGTTTTCAGGGACTTATCTCTGAGGGTCTTGCTTCTAGTACGTTGTGAAATGGAGGGCTTTTTGTGTGAGTTAGAAGAGCCTCCCATAGCCCCTAACAAGTGGCCGTCAGTCTCATCATTCGGATGTGTAAGTGAGGAGGGGTCGCACTGATGTTGTTCATCAAAGAAATCATCAGTAACTGGGGCATCGGTAACCACAGGAGCCGTTGGGGCAATGAGTGAATGTGGCGGTGGAAGGGGTTGTGGGTAAAGTGTTGGGGAAGAGAGCACGGGATATAAAGGGTCTTTTTTATCCCTCCTTTTCCTCCTTACTTCAGACTGGGATCCTGTATCAGCCTGCACTTTCTGTAAAGCTATAAGCAGCTCTTCTTTTTCCTTTCTATGTTCAGCAATTTAAAGCTCATTCCGTTTCTGTGCCGCTTCCAACGTACGGTCTTTAATAACCAATTCCCATCTGTCATACATATCCATCTGATAAGGACCTCCATTACAACAACCCTGTGTATTTCTGCACAATATTTTTCTAATGTCCTGTATCTCATTCATATCTCCGGATCCTTTACACTACACCATCTACCTGCACTGTCCTTATTCTACTTTCTACATGCTTTAATTTAAAAAAAAATCTAATCCTGTGTTCTTTTCAATGAGCTTTCTAGGGGACCCACCTTTCGATCCCGACAGCGCACTAGAAGCCTGGCGATCCCCCAAAAATAATCCTTCTAATGTTAGGTTTTTAGGACTCTTGGGGGACTGTTTGACTGGCTTGCTAATTGTTTTTTCCCATAGTAAGCGGCAGGATCTCAGCAGAAAATGACTCAGCCCTCGATAAACCCCGTTCCACCCGCCGTCCGCTCCTATCCCCGGATTACAGCTTCAGGTGACTTCGTGTCCGTTTATTCGCATCAGCAGAATCCTACATCAATACGCCCCGTGGAGTTGAGGATATGGAGGTTTTTACCCCGATCCCTTCATCAGACGGTTTGTATGCGTCAATCTGCCAGGGTATTGTCTCCGTCACCTTAGCAACCCGTTGAGACAAGAGTATGACTAGACAGCGGATGAAAAACTCGATCTCCCGTTTATTTAGACACACATTCTCTAAATACGCCCTTTCACCCCCATTCCTCAAATTTTATAGGAGTATGCCACTCACCCCTTTCTAATCCACTTCACAGAGATGACTAGCTAACATTCACACTGTGCCGTTTTCCGTAGGGTCCCAAGTCACCTTCCGTGAGTCCTTAGAACCATCCTATGGGTTTGATACAGTATGCTCTCTTATTCTTTATTTTGCATATGCTTTTATTCTTTTTCTTTCTATATTCGTATTACTTCTAGCACACCAGTCAAACTCAACTAACAGGAATCCCCCGATCTACTCACCGTGACTCCATCCACCTGCATGAAAATTCCCATCAAGTCGCGCCTCATATCGGCTAGGAGGAGGTCAGGGACTCCCCACGCAGAAAACGCCCGGCTCCACCACGGTGTTTTGGACGATCCTGCACGAGGAGCCGTCCGCCGTCTCCTGCCCCACGTTGGGCGCCAAAACTGTGGACGAAAACTCAGACCAGACAGCAGGTGCAGTTATAAAGCAGCTTTATTTTCAGAGTCACAGTGAGAAGAGTTTCAGAAAAGCAGACAATCAAATATACATGACAGCGTCAGGGCTCTTCTGAACCCCGTCTGTTGGGTGGGGTCCAGTTTTATACCCCTAGATTTAATATCATTATAAAATGTAACAGTCAACACATTTATTATACACAAACCTTGAGTCCCTTTAACATCCCTTGTAAGACATGATTTCTTGGCTCCTTTTGTTATGGCGTTCAGATGTAAGCTAAGGGACAACGTGATAAGGCAGACTCATGTGTGGATGCTTTAATAATTCATTGCAACAACCTTATGGCTGCAGGTTTTTATTGACAGAATCAGTACATCATTTTTACTTTTAACTAATCTACTTACTAAGTAAGCTGGTCTTTTTAATTCTATTTTTTTCCTGGAAATTCTTATTTTTTTATTTTCCCCAATCTTTAAATGCTGTTTCTAATCATTTAACAGAAGTTATTGCTCCTGTTTAGCATTCAACATCCTCTATTTTTCCAAATATTTGAAAAGGAATGGTTTGAAATCTTCAACCAAAATCTAATTTTAGATAAAGGGCACCTAACTGAATAAAATATATATTTTTATGTACATAATCTATTGGCTAAACAAAGTCATTCAACAAAATCTGCATTATATGAAAAGTAATCGCCCCTTACACTTTATAATTGCAACCAAATTTCACTGAGTGGGTTTACATGCACACCCATACGGGTTAAAAATGAATAACCTTGTTAAGACAGAAACGTGATTACTTAAAAATCTGAGTTTACGTGGGCAAAATAATCAAAGCAGTCAAACTATTGATAATGTCTTGATAGCATGTCATTAACTGAGGGAACACAACACGTCCATCAAAGAAATATTCAATAACTAATAAGCCCAGAAAATAAACAGGCACTCGATAGCACAAATAACACGAAAACAAGACAATACTGCCTGGTAGGGTCAGGCTTTGAAATTGAGGCTCAGGTCATGCACATCAGATTGGAGCTCCATCCCCAACCCCAGTTTTGAGCATCTTGGTTCTAAGGTCGCTAGATCAGAAGGGTTGGGGTCAGTTGCTCTCACTGGGTGGTTTCTCTGAGCTATGGGTGGAAATGGAAACAATATCATCAGCGACAGTGCCCCCTCATGTCCTGGAGTGGAAATGCTTACCTCTGATGAGTCTAGAAGGTAATCCTCTGACACGCATGTATAATAAGCATCAATGAATTTCTAAAGAGTTTAGTTTGAAGCCACCATGGAAATTAGGATATGCTGTTTTTGTTGATACTATTCACAATTTTTAATAACTGCAATTCCTTCTACCATTAACCCAAGATAAGTTTTAAACATTTTATATTTTTTGTGTAACAGTATTCACACAAATTTGGTGTTACTAATTTTCAATTGATCCAGTTTATAAAAAAATTTGCAAAACTGTTGATAATGTATTTTACACTTGTAGTTTAAAAGTAATACCTGAATGAATATCCCTCAACTGTAAATGTAATTACTGAATGCATTTATTACATAATATCCCCCTAAATGGCACCATTTTATTAGAACAATAAAATGCCCAAAATTACATTAATGGCTTTTTACATTTTTATGTGTACTTATTAAATAACAATCATTTAATATTTTAGGCAACTGTTCAAATGTAATTAAAACATATATACTTTGCTTCTCAGTAACAGCTGAATCCTTATAATGTTGGGCACACCACTGAGACAGCTCTATTTAGAATGATTTATTCATTAGCTCCTGTGTAAACCTTCCATAGTGTCATGATTTATTATATCTCAATGCTTTTGATGTTGTGGACCACTCATTTTTATTTTGCTTTCAAAGTTTAGTGGGAATGCCAAAAACATTCTCTATTGATTTACATTATACTTACTGTATCGATCTATAAGGTCTGTTTGAATACAGCAAGAAAAGCTTGTTATTAAATATGACCTTAAAATTAGTTTATTACTTAGATAACTTCAAAGATAAGTGAAAAAATGGTATTTGGAATATATGGGAAATGGGAGAAAAACAAAAGTCTAGTATGACATGAATCTTTGAGAAAAACAAAGTCTGGTTAGCCCAGTTTTGGCATAAACAGAAAGTTTAATTGTCAAAAGCAAACTGAGCAGCTAAGATGTTCTGGCAAATTTCCAATACTGTTGTGTCAGAGAAGGTTCATTTCTCAGATTAGGATGGAATGACATCTATTCTTCCATCTGCGATGAGTCCGTGTCCTGTTGGCATTGGAAATTGCTTGGGCAAAGGATTAAGAGGTGCCATGAGATCAAGGAAATAAAATAAGTCCAGTTTAAACAATGGAATTTTAACAGTCATAATATATATATACTGTATACATAAAAGAATGAGCCAGATAAATTATTATGACAAATATTCTGAAAGCAACTGATTATGCTAAAATCATGTATATATTTATTTTGATTTTGAATTAGTAACAGACTTTTTGATCTACATGTATAACCTTATAAAATATGAGCTTGCACATCTTACACTTATGTGAAGATAATGAGAAGAGTAAAGTAAGTGTGTAACAAAAAATTAACTAACATTTGCAACAAAAAACTGCATCCTGAGCATTAGTATATCTTATACTTAAACTTCAGAATGCAGGATTTTTTTTAAATGTAGGAAATTGCTGAAGATCACATGGGTGCCAGATTCCCATTGGGGGGAATCTTCCTGAAACATTTTACGGTATTTTTGACATGTTCAAATTTTTATTGTTTTTATCTGCTTTCTTCTTATTTTTGTGACATCTTTGAATTGCCATTTTAGAGAATATTTACTTAAGTGCCATCATTTTCTGAGCTGGTTTTCATAAGCCTCTTCTTATTGTTTATAGTAATACTGCACTTACTTACTATGGGAATTTACAGAGATCACAAATGTGATGTCTTCTCTTCCCACTTTGTTGCACTTACTTGAATTTCTGGTTGTTGTTTTTTTAATAATAAAATAAACACTTCAGATGAGAATTGCATTTCTCCAAATACAATTTGACTACAAATATGCAATTACTTGCTGACCCAGTTATTGCTGTGCGTGTATGTGTATGTATGTATATATATATATATATATATATATATATATATATATATATATATATATATATACACACACCTATACAAATAAAAAATTTATTTGTACATATACCATACGAAAATCTTCTTGTAATCATAAACACAGGCACAACTCTCTTTTCATTTTCCTTCCACTCCTCCAGGCGAGCTTTGTCCTCTTCAACGCAACTCCAACTCTGACTCTCCAGTCAAGCTGAAGTGGCTCCTTGACCCCTGAATACTTCCAGGGCTAAAAACTGATCCATCAGAAGTACAGGCAGGAATCCAACAAAGTAGGGACCATATCGCCTATATATATACAGTGGAACCTCGGTTCACGACCATAATTCGTTCCAGAACTTTGGTCGTAAACCGAGTTGGTCGTGAACCGAAGCAGTTTCCCCCATAGGATTGTATGTCAATACAATTAATCCATTCCAGACCGTACAAACTGTATGTAAATATGTAAAAATATGTAAAGATTAAGCACAAATATAGTTAATTACACCATAGAATCCACAGTGTAATAGTAAACTAATGTAAAAACATTGAATAACACTGACACAAAACACCCAGGCTCCCTGATCAGCTACTCGAGCTGGCTCGCTCGCTCTCTCCCTCTCTGTAGCACACACACACCACCAAAGCCCCTCCCTCCGCTACAGGAGCAGGCTGGCTCACGAGCTCTCTCTCTGTGTAGCGCGAGCGCACAAACACACACACACCTATCCGTCCCCCCAATCCCTTCCCTGTCAGCTGCCTGGCTCTCTAATCTCTCTGTAGCACGTGCTCAAGCAGCATTTTTTTAAAATGACTTTTAAGCACAGCAGAAAAAAAATCCGAAGCGCTTGCAAAAACCAACTCACAAGCAAACAAAAAAGTAAGATTGCAGGAGATCACGCTATTAAACCTAAAGCCTGATCGCTGTAAACAATGTTTTTAAAATGAGTTTTAAGCACAGCAGAAAAAAACATTGCACAAATCCGAACTTCATTTAAAAACCAACTCGCAAGCAACCAAAAAAGTAACATTGCAACAAATCACACAATGAAGTCCTCCATGTAAACAATTTTAATGAGTTTTAAGCACAAGAAAAAAGCGAACATTTGAAAAAAGAGAAAAATAACATTGCAACAAATCGCATTATGAACTAAAAAAATTACTTTTGAAAAATCCGTAATACAAAAACCACCAAGAAAACTAACCTTGCATGAAACGAGTTCTGGCATGAAGTGTTTTCCTTCAGGTGTTTTCTCTTGTGATTTCTTGGGTTTCTGGTGCTTTTAGCTGTTTAGCTGGTGGGAGTGAAAGCCTCATGCAGCCATTCCAAAAAGAACGTTCTTGTGACCCTCCACATTACTGGCAGTCTGGCTTTGTTTACATTATGCTGCTTGAAAGCAGGAGGGTTCTCCGATTGGTAAATGAGTAAACTGGTAAACATTTTTTCCACCTTTTGTAATTTCTTTCTTTACTTCGATTTCAATTTTCTTCAAAACTTTCTTCTGACCACTCTCCACTTGCTTAGAAGCCATAGTTAACTGCAAAAGCACACAAAATACTGTAGAGCACAAAGAGAGTGCACGTCTTATTGAAAACAATGAACAAGGAGCGGCTTTGCTTAAATGAAAAGCATGGCAGCTCTCTTTCTCTCTCAGGCTGCCTGTGGGGGGAGGGGGATGGTTTCGCTTGCACTACAGCCTACAGATAGGCAGGCAAACACGTGCAGCAATCTCCTCCTCCCCCTTCCCAGCAGGCACGTGCTCGCTCGCTCTTGCTCTCTCTCTCTCTCAACTGAGGACGCAAGGGAAACTGGCTTGTTCAACAAACACGTGCAGCAATCTCCTCCACCCCCTCCCTAGCAGGCACGTGCTCACTCGCTCTTTCTCTCTGTCTCTTTCTCTCTCTCTTTCAGCACAGCTTGCAGGCAGGCAAGGGAACCTGGCTTGTTCGTATACCGAGTGTGTGGTTGTGAACCGAGGCAAAAGTTTGGCGATCTTTTTGGTCGTGAACCGAGTTGTACGTGAACCGGGACGTTCGTGAACCGAGGTTCCACTGTATATGCTATAAATAAAGCAGTGAGTAATCACCAGTGAATAGTCCAATCAGAACTGACTTTTACTTTGAGTTTTTATAGATAGCAGAGAGGAAGAGGTGTGCTTGTAAGGCCAGAACCGGAAGTGATACCATATTGGACCTTCTTTGAGGGTCTGGAGAAAAGTAAAGAGAGAGAGAGATAATTAGTTTACATTGTACCCTCTGACCCAATCAACTTAAACCCAATATGTGAGATTATATATATATATATATATATATATATATATATATATATATATAGTGCATATATATATATATACTTAAATGGGATGACTGCTCAAGATTGCAATATCATTTTCTTTGAATTGTCCCAGTGAAAGCCAACACTTTAAAGGGCATTCATCTGTCCTCATCATGTGAATGCAGCATTGAAAATCCAATTGCTAACCTATGGATAACAACATGTGACATTATCCTTTTATAGTCATGTTGCATATGTGCCTAATGTTTTGTTTAAAAACCTAAAAATAACTGCAGAGATTTGAATTTCTTCTTTTCTGACTTTTAGGTTGGTATTCCTGGCTAAAATAACCTGACCATTACATTTTTTTGGGATTTTTTTCTGGACTGTACTTTAATAGCACAGTATTTTTTTCTGCTACTTCTCCATAAGTCCCCTGTATACAGAAGGAGTTCATTTCACCCATAACATTAGACCCTACTTCTGAGGGAGGTTTCAGATTATTATTTTTGGGCCTGTGCAGTCCTCACCAACAATTTAAAACTGGAATTTCCAATAAGCAGATCATAGAGAATGCAGTTAGGCAAAAATGAGGTAATGGTCCTTGCAGCAGTGACCTGGCCTTGCACTTCTCTAAGAGAAACTGAGAGTCAGATTCTTGTCAGCAACATCAGTTTATGAGTGGAAAAAGTAAAATGATTTATGCCTTTTGCATTACAGTACTCTAATTACCTGACCCACAGCACTGAGGCAATAGTGAAAGAGGCACAAGTGCACCTGCACTTTCTGAATCCTTTGAAGAAATATAATATACGTAAAAGAGTACTTAAACATGTTTGATGCTGAATTATATAAAGTGTTCTGTCTAGTAATATTAGAGCATAATCCAGAAACACAAACAAATAGAAATTTCATTCAGAGAGTTGTGACATCTGCACGGGGGGTCAGTAACATTTTACAAAAGTTCTTTGAGATATAAAGGTGAGTAAAAAATGCTGTCATTACTGGGGAGGATTCCATCCAACCTACATACAAATGAATCATGTGAATAATCAGGCACACGGGACAGTAGTATAAATCCAAGACATTGAGGTTACAAAAACAGTTCAGAAACAGTACCACAGGCCAAAAGCACACTTACAGACTAACTGTAAATTCATTATCAATGTGACTGTTAGATGTGACACATTTTCAATTCACACTACAAAATGTTAAGTACTGTTGCATAATTTATGTTGTATAAACTGTAGATAGTGTATTTGCCTGTTTCTTTTTTAGTTCATTTTAAAATTAAGTTACTATGTGCAAATAACAGTTCTTATATACTTGTTTAGCATGGGAAATAAAATGATAATTTAAAGTAGTCTTTTTTATTATATTATATATAATTTATATTTATAAGTTTGTTTTTTTTTAATTTTAATTTAAATGCCTATGTCTGACAATGATACACAAAATGTACTATATTTTTATCATTAACATTATTTAACAAAAATAGCCTGAGCAATGCTTATAGTATTCATGAATCATTTCTATTAAGAAATACAATTTACTTCAGATTATGGGAAGATTCATTATATATATATATATATATATATATATATATATATATATATATATATATATATATATATATATATATATATATATATATATATGGAGAGAGAGAGAGTGCCTTCCATAATGTATGGGACAAAGACACATTTTTCCTTGATTTACCCCTCAGCACCACAGTTTAAACTTACAAATCAAATAATTCAGACATGATTTAAGTGGACATTGCAGACTTTATTTTAAGGGTATTTGCATACATTACACACTTTTTCTATATGGTCTCCTAATTTTAGGGAACCATAATGGTTGGGACAACTGGCATCACAGGTTTTTGTGATTACTCAGGTGGGTTTCATTGATTTATTTGTGCAGTTATAAAATAACTAGGCTTGTTTCTGCCTACAGACTACCTTTTGAGTTAGCTGCTAGTTAGTTGCTGTTGTTCAACATGAGGACAAGAGCTGTGCCAATGAAAGTCAAAAAAGCCATTATGAGGCTGAAAACCATTACAGACATCAGTATAACCTTAGCATCACCTAATTCAACTGCATGAAATATCATTAAGAAGAAAGAACACACTGGTGAGCTCAGTAATTGCAAAGGGACTGGAAGGCCAAGGAGGACCTTCACTGCTGATGACAGAAAAATACTCACTGTAGTAAAGGCAAACCCCAAACACTTGTCCGACAGACCAGGAACAGTCTCCAGGAGGATATTGTGTTGGTGTCAGAGACTACTATTTGCAGAAATAGGATGGCTGGATTACGGTTTTCAAAAAAGTACTTAAAAAGATTGCAGAATTCTAGAAAAGATCTTGTGGATAGACAAGACAAAGATAAACCTATATCAGAGTGATGGCAAAAGCAAAGTGTGGAGACTGTCACACATGTGCGATTAGGAGGCAGTCAAAGAGCCTAAAGGTGAGTAAAATATAGCGAGCTAAAGGGTCATCACGTGGTACTTTCCTAAACTTCTTTTCATTAACAGAAAACCTGAAGAAAAATAATTCCGGTTTCCAAAATGGCCGCAATGACGTCACTTCTGGCCAACCCTGATGACGTAACTTCTGGCTCCATCAAATCACATCACTTCCTCTGCACCATGATGACGTTGGTTCCGGCTGCAGCATCACTTCCTGCCAACCTGTCCCATCAACCCTTTTGTATAAATCCGACATTTTGTCTAAGTAAAATTGTTCATTGTGCTTATCAAGACTTTGAATCATGTTTTTCTTTATTGTCTGTACGACAATATACGGGGACAGTCTCTAAAACTTTGTTTGTTTTTGTGACGCATTAATTTTATAAGAAATAATCACCGCAAGATGAAAAGGAACTTTCCAAGATCTATAACATACCACCTCATCTTTTAAACATGGTGGTTGGAGGTGTTATGGCAACTTGTCTTAATTGATGATGTAACTACTGACATCTGTTTCACAATGAATTCTGAGATGTATAGAAACATCTTATTTGCTCATGTTCCAGTAAATGCCTCCTAACTCTTTGAACGGTGCTTCATCCTACAACATAATAATCCCAAACATACTGCTAAGGCAACACAGACGTTTTTTGAAGCTAAAAAATGGAAAATTCTTCAAAGGCTAATCCATTCACCCAGTTTAAATCTGAATGAGTATGCCTTCCACATGCTGAAGACAAAACCCGAGGGGATAAGCTCCCTAAAACAAGCAGGAGATGAAGATGCCTGCATTAGAGGTTTGGCAGAGCATCACCAGAGAAGATACTCCTGGTGATGTCTACGAGTCGCAGACTTCAAGCAGTCATTGTATGCAACAGATAGGTGACAAAGTGCTAAATATGTCTCCTTTAATATACTGTACCTACCACTGCTATTGTTATGGTGCCCTAAAATGGGAGAACCATGTAGAAAAAGTGTTGTCATTTCTGGTGTACCTGGTTTGACTGAAATATATGCAAATACCCTTAAATTAAGTCTGCAACGTGCACTTTAATCACATCTAAATTGTATGATTTTCTGGAATCAAGAAAAAAATGTTTCGATGCCCTAAACTTTATTAAGAGCACTGAATGTAAGTAATGATGACCATTTTATCATATAGACATTATTTTTTATAAGTAATGGGAAAAAAATTTATATTCTTAGGATATTTCAGCCATTGTCTACCAGCTGTGTAAGCTTTTATTTAAGACCCCTAAGGTATTCCTACTGTGTTTCTATGCTGTTAGGCTGGCTCACTAGCTCACTTTGAAATGAGCATAGTCACAATTTAATAATGCACTCATGTTCACAAATCAAAAGACTTCCTTTGGAAGTGCAGTAGAACACAACATACACATCACATGAGTAAAAATGAAATGGCCAAAATCAAATGAAAAAATGATAAATCGCATACCTCTTTCCCACCCTTATTGATAACCATAATGAAGTGTTTCAGATTTTTTAAGAGCAGATAAGTAGTTTCAGCCATTGTCAAAGATGAAACAGTGTTGTCCATGCTAATGTCCAAAATGCCAATAAAGATCTGCAATCTAAGGGGACTGCACTGCTGGTACGGATGTCAAAAGAATGATAAGAGTACAGTATGTGACAGACCATGTCACAGATTCAGTTCTGTTACAGTTTTCATAGATATTTTTAGTGCTATATTAAAAATGTAAATAGTTACTGAAGGTAACTCTCTATTGCTCAATTGAGGTTCGAAGACATGTACCAGCGATTGGTTTCCCCTCTTGAGTCATGCTGTGTCCTGGAGGCCTATGGGTCAGATGCATATCCTCAGGGTATGAACCAGACCGGGATTTGAAATCAGAAATGTACCATTAGGTAGTTGCTGTCATAGGTGCGCAGATAGGAACGTTATTATTGTGAACTCCTTTGTAAAGTTTAGGAAGTTCAGAAGCGCACAACTGCATGCATGCACATGACATTATGAATGAGAACAATTAGAGTACATTCACCTGATTAGAGTGTGATGCTCGGTGGATATCTGTATGTCATTAATTACTTGTTTATCCAGGAAGACATACTGTATTAGTATTGACCCAGTGGAAAAGGCTTGCCAATATAAAACCGCTGTTCTATTAGAGGTCAGGTTTTTTTTTTTAATTTTATTGAAATCACACAACAATCCATACAAATAGATCAATTTTACAAGAGTAGGACTGAAAACAAATCAACCCCCACCCCTGAGAAAGACAGTATGGGCAGCAGAATAAAACTTAAACTTAGTAAAAATAAGTAAATAGATAAATTAATAAGTGAATATAGATGAATGGAGAAGAAAAACAAAGAAAAAAAGGAATAGGGAGAGAATCTGCTTCCTCAGTGCTTTCAAAGCTTATTCTAAAACATTATTGATTAGATCCTGCCAGGTTTTGAAAAATTTCTACACAGATCCTCTAAGTGAGAATTAGATTTTTTCCAATTTCAAATAGTATATAACATCAGTTACACACTGAGATAAAAGGGGAGAGTTAGGATTCTTCCAGATGAGCAAGATAAGTCTGCGTGCGAATAGTGTAGTAAAGGCAATTACAGTTTGTTTGTCCTTCCCCACTTTAAGCCCATTTGGAAGTATACCAAACACAGCAGTTAATGGGTTAGGAGTTAGGAGGGATTGTGACACCAAGGCTGTCTGAAAGGCATTTAAAAATTTTGGTCCAGAATGATATTAATTTGGTGCAGGCCCAAAACATGTGACCCAGTGAGGCTGGAGCTTGATTGCAAAGTTCACAGGTTGGATCTTGCCCTGGAAACATTTTAGACAATTTTAAGCGAGACAGATGTGCTTGATATATAATTTTGAGTTGAATAATTGTATGCTTTGCGCATATGGAGCTCAAATTAATTCTCTGCATTGCTACCTTCCACTTCTTTTCTGATATGTTGAGGGAGAGATCCTTTTCCCATTGTCCTCTTGGATCTTTGAAAGGAAGGGACTGTAAAATGGTTTTATATATTGCAGAGATGCTGTCTAAGTCCTTGAAACTAATCAATATTTTTTCTAGCATAGACAGAGGTGGGTGATGAGGAAAAATGGGCAGGTTCTGTTTAACAAAGTTTCTAATTTGAAGATAGTGAAAGAAATGTGTTGCTGGAAAGTAAAATTTAGAATATAATTGTTCATAGGATGCAAA
This sequence comes from Polypterus senegalus, assembly GCF_016835505.1. Classification (NCBI taxonomy): domain Eukaryota; kingdom Metazoa; phylum Chordata; class Cladistia; order Polypteriformes; family Polypteridae; genus Polypterus; species Polypterus senegalus. The sequence goes on along the minus strand of NC_053155.1, from coordinate 217,630,731 downwards.
GATGTTGTTTATGTACAGATCTCTAAGTGATATAATCCCAAATGTTTTCTAGACATTAAAAACTGCATACTGTATGTTTGCGGGGGTTGAAAAAGGTGGTTCTCGTGCAAAGGTGCCACTGATAAAAGATTCTCTGTCTTACAATGCTTCCTATACTTGTTTCATATTGAGTGAATGAAGCACAATTAGGTTATTAGTATATTGGTGATAATTTGCATTTATTGGGGCGCAAAGCAAGGAATATAAAGAGGAACTGCAGGATTTTATTTCTATTTTAGACCAATCCTGTATATGTTCATCTGTTTGTGTCAATGTCCAGGTTTTTATATGTTGTATGTTTGCTGCCCAGTAGTTAAACTGAAAACTAGGTAGGGCCATGCCCCCTTCTGCCTTTGGCCTTTGTAGGGTCGCTCTTTTGATACGTGGATGTTTTGAATTCCAAATAAATGTGGTTATGGTTGAATTTAATTTCTTAAAGAACGATTTATTGATGTATATTGGAATATTCTGAAATAAAAACAGACGCTTAGGGAGGATATTCATCTTAACAATGTTACCTTTTCCAGCTAAAGTGAGATGAAGGGTTGACCATCTATGCAAGTCTTGCTTGATTTTTTCCATACAGACACTGAAACTTTGTTGATAAAGAACTTTATATGTAGGCCTACTTGTGATATTTATCCCTAGGTATTTAAATCAATTTGCAATAATAAAAGGGAAGGTGTCCAATCTAATATTGTATGCTTGAGAATTCACTACAAAGAGCACACTTTTATTCAAATTAATTCTGAGGCCAGAAATCTTTTGAAATTCTGCTACTGCTTTTAGGACAGCAGGCACAGTATTTTGTGGGTCTGATATATACAGTACCATATCATCTGCATATAGATAAATTTTATGTTCTAGTTGTTCTCTGATAATCCCTTTTATGTCATAAGCATTTTGACAATGAACTGCCAGTGGCTCAATGGCGACTGCAAAAAGTAGTGATGACAAGGGGCATCCTTGTCTGGTACCACGTTCTAGTTTAAAGTAGTCTGAATTATTGTTGTTAATAGAAACTGAAGCTTCTGGATTGGTATACAGTAGTTTGATCCATGCACAAATGTTCAGGCCAAACTCAAATTTCTCCAACGTGGTGAAAAGGTAGTTCCATTCAATCATATCAAATACTTTTTCTGCATCCAAGATTAATAAAATCTCTGGGATGTTTGACTTTGCGGGTGAGTATATTACATTAAACAGGTGTTGAAGATTGGATGCTAAATGTCGTCCTTTAATAAATCCAGTTTGGTCTTGTGATATTACTGAAGGCAGCACTTTCTCCATTCTTCTAGCTAAGACTTTGGAGTAGTATCTTAACATCATTATTCAGAAGTGAAATTGGTCTGTATGATGCACATTGTAATACATCCTTATTTTGTTTAGGAAAGATGGTGATTAATGCTTGACGAAAAGTTTGAGGTAGAATTTTATTGTCTCTAGCTTCTGTGAATGTTGCTAATAGGAGGGGAGCTAGCTAAGTGGAGAACTTCTTATAATATTTGACACAATAGCCATCGGGGCCTGCTGCTTTCCCACTTTGAAGTAACTTTATAACATCTAATAATTCTGATAGTGTCAACGGTTTATCCAATTCCTCTGCAATAAAAGCATCTATTTGTGGTATCTCTAATGCATCCAGAAATGCATTATATTGTATCTTGTCTTCTTTAAACTCAGTAGAATATAAGGATTTATAGTAGTCTCTAAATGTGCACATTATATTTTTACAGTCAATGATTATGTCTCCATTTGTGTTGGTAATTGCTGGGATTGCATTGCAAAATTCTTGCTAGTGGATTTGTTGAGCTAAAGACTTATTAGCTTTCTCTTCATGTTCATAGTAATGATATCTTGATTTAAAAATGAGTTGTTCAGTTTCTTTAATTGTCAAGAGGTTGAGTTCTGAATGTAGTGCCTGCCTTTTCCTATGGAGAGCCTCACTTGGACACCAGGCATGTTCTTGATTTATTCTAGTAATTTCATTAGTTAGCTTTGATACCTGCTTGGTTTCCAATTTATTTCTGTGGGAAAGATATGAGATAATCTGTCCTCTTAAGAAGGCCTTCAGGGTTTCCCAGAGTATTCCTGCAGATACCTCTGATGATATATTTGTCTCTAGAAAAAAACTGATTTGTTTTGATATAAATTCTGTAAAGTTCTCGTCTGCTAACTAAAGTGGGTTAAGACGCCATTCGCGAAATGAGTATGTGGGGCATAATGCTTTTAGCTCCAAGATCAGAGGGGCATGGTCGGAAATAACAATAGCGTCATACTTGCAGGATTTAATCTTAGACAAGAAATGGTTATGTACAAAAAAATAATCAATTCTTGAGTAGCAATGATGCACTGGTGAGTATAAGGAATATGTTCTTGAATTTGGGTTTAGAAATCTCCAGGGGTCTGATAAGTTGTGGTCAGTTACAAATTGTGTACTTTTCTTTGCAGTGTTAGATGTCATCACCCCTGTGACAGGAGACCTATCTAGGTTTGGATTTAAAACACAATTAAAATCCCCAGCCATTATAATTTTATGAGTGTTCACATTGGGAATGGATGCAAATACATTTATTTTGGATGAATTCCCTATCATCCACATTGGGTTCAAAAACATTTATCAAAATCACTTTACAATTAAATAAATTACCCATAACAATCATTTATCTCCCTTCAGGATCAGATACAACATCTGATACTACAAATGAGACTGTTCTATGTATAAGAACTCCCACACGTCTAGTTTTGTTTTTGTAAAGCTGGAATGGAACATTTGGCCAGTCCAGTCTTTTTCCAGCGGAACTGATCTTTGCTTAATAAGTGTCTCCTGTAAAAATATTATTTTAACATTTAGACTTGTTAGGTGAGAAAGTACTTTCATTCGTTTTAATTCATGTTTCAGGCCTTTAACATTCCAGCTCACAAAATTAACTGTCCCTTCTTGGAGACATTTATTCTGAATTTTTGATGTCATTTTGTAGACAGCTTTGACCTTAATTTCCAATTTTTCCAGGGGTTATTTCCATGCAGTCAATTGTTACGTTGGTAATTATAATTATAAGGATCAAAAGGATAGATTAGAGATAGCGTGCTCTCTTTCTCCCCCACCGGTCCCAACCCAATCCCCCCCCACTTTGCCTCCCCACGTGAGGCAACCCCACTTCACAAAGTCCCAGTCCTCTGACATACCTAGAGACAGAGCACGTCCAAAAAAAACAAGCCCCCAGCTGTGATGTATATGAATTAAAATTGAGATATCTATTGCCAATACAGTCTAAATACTATAGATAGATAGATAGATAGATATAAGCATAACAAAAAAAAGAAAAGAAAATCTTCAACATTCTTGAAATGTTAAGATAGTAAACCCAAGGAATTGTGTTAAATAGTGGTCCTGGATAAGCATAGTAAACCCTAGTGCAATAATAACAACAACAATAAACCAAGGATATGATGTTTAACAGTCTCCTTTAGAATTTATCGTAAGTGCTGTGAGGCAAACTTAGCAGCTGTTGAGGGTGAGAAATCAGGGAAAATACAAATGAGGTTATTTTCAAATATAATCTCGTTTCTGTCTGAGAAGTGACATTACATTTAATTTAAACTGTAACTTATCAAAGCGCACAATAAAAGTCCTAGGTTTAGAATTGTTCGATCCCCGTATGCGACAAGCTGCAGCTATCTCGGTGTCTGATTTAAAATCCTCTCCAATTATTTTGGAGAATAGTTCAGCTACGAATTTCACTGGGTTTGGACTTTCGCGATTCTCACGTAGACCTTCAATTCTAATATTATTCCTTCTGTATCCATGTTACAGAGCAGCAAGTCTGTCTCTGAGTTTTTTGCATTCGGAATTGGCAGCTGTTGCTTTTCCATCAGTGGTGAATTCTAGATTTTTGGCTGTTTCAATTCGAGTCGTGAATGTCTGCTTAACATCCTCCAGCTGATCGGCAGATGTGCTCAGTTTAGATGCATTATCCTGAATGTGCTCCTAAATTTTTTCCAGCATACATTTAAAGGCCACCTTGAAGCGGTTATATACGCATTTCTCAGAATCCTTATTATCCTGCTGCAGGTTCTCACTTGCCTTCTCGCTTATCCTCACTCTTGTCTTCAGCATACTATTTATATCATTCTTTATCTCTTGCTTGAGCTCAGCAATCACACCTTCAGTTTGGACAGATCATTTCTGCTTTTGTGCACCATAGGCGAAGCGGCGGGCTCTATTACAGCCAATGTTCCCGGCTCGCGAGTCTGTTCGCCCGTCTGTTCCAGGTCAGTCTCTGACGGGCCATACCTTGAGCTTGAACTTGGACTTGCCGGTCTAGACTTTGATGTAGCTTATGTTTTCTTTTCCATTTCCTTCTGAGCCCCTTTCTTGCTGACCATGTTTATATATGCTTGCATATAATGTAATAGAACCCTTGGGTTGGATAAATATAGGATACCTCGGGATAATAAAGAAATAATAGAAAAAATAACACTAATGGAGCTCCATTTCAGACGTCCATCTCCCGCAATGGACAAGACCAACTAGGTCAGCTTTTGACCATCTTCACACCTCTTGCTGTTTTCTGAGCTGCAGAGCAGAAAAGAAGTAAGGAGAAAGGTGCTTGTGTTGTAAATATATAAAAATAGTCACCTCTAATTAATTGTGCTTTTTTTAAGAGGTGGTTTTGGGTGGTGTGTTTTTGTTCTTTGTAATTATCTGTTTCTGATTTTTTCATTTTTTGAATGTTTTTCTTTGTGTCCTTCTTGAAGTGTATTAATCAAAGGATAAAGAAAATTCTTTTTGTTTTTCATTTTCATCAGCATTTGGTTTGGAGCCACTGTATATGCTGTAAATATTCACGTGCACCTATTTTTGCTTATTTTTACTTTTTTTAATTGAAAGTGTTAATAGTTGCAAGGCACTATATTTGTAAATACACTTGACAGTACTGAAATAAAATCATTTTTTTTACAATATATTTATATGTGTCTCAGTCTCTCACCAGCTGGCCATTTAGTTATGACTCCAGATGCCTAAAGTTTGTGTCTTCCCAAGGGGGACATTGCACAGGGCATCACAGAATGGAAGAAAGCTTAAAGCTTTTTTAAAGCTTTTTATACTAAACTGTTTAAGTATAAGGGTATTTTTCGTACGTGGATTACTCGTTTAGCCGGATGTAATTGTTGACAATTTGGCATGATCCTGGATCTGTCAGTTTTTCGAAACTCTTGCAGGATGTGTTGTCATAGCAGCAGATCCAAATCCTCAAATCTGCTTGGAGCAGGTTTGTTCTATGTAAACAAGGATTAGCTCACACACTTAATCAGTTTCCGTGCATGGAATTCATTCAGTCATGGCTTTGCCGTTCATGAATGAGCTACCAATTGATATCGGTGCACAAATTATAATAAGAGAATTTCATATAGAGAGGGTTTAGCACGATCAGCAAGATCCTTTATTGTTTCCAGAGGAAATTCTTTTCAAAAGATACTGTTTTAGCCGAGGGGGAATATTGTACCTCAAAGATTTATTAGCACCTTATTTCTGAAATCAAACTAGGCGATGTCGGGTTCTCACAGCCACACAGACAGTATGCATTGCTTTGAGTTTTTTTGCAAACGGCAATTTTTTTATATACTATAGGCGATGCGGAAAATGTATCTAAAAGTGAAGTTTGCCAGGCAATTTGTAAAGTCTGTTTGGCTCTGAAATATTTCCTTCGGGTTTTCATAGTGTTTCCTGGACACCTGCGTGTACAGACAATAAAAGAGGCATTTCATGCCATTGCAGGTACACTGGCAAAAACACCAACAGTTCTGTAAAGAATCTCACAATCAGCCTAACATTCTCATTACCCAGGATTTCCAAATCTGATTGGGGCACATGGGACTGATCAGAGTGGAGTTTGATCAAACGATATTTGGAAAATGTACCTCTCCTCCTGATGAATAATCAGACACAGTGTCTTCATCAAATATTTGACCTTCATCAATATCTCGTTGGTCAGACACAAGTTCTAGGGATATGACATTCCCTGCAACTGACCCAACAAAAGAACATGCCCTCAGAAACAGGGTGATGAGCATTTTCCTGGTGAGCCAACTCTTCTGCAGGGGTTAGGTCTGGACCGCGTGGACCTCCACCTGTTTTTTGCTTGTCTGCCTTCTTATTAGCTTTAAAACTAATGTTTGTTATATTATGTATGATTCTTTATGTCAACAATTCTTTAAATAGTTATATACCAATATTTACCAGTTTGAAGTATATTCTTGTACTTCACTTTAACCTGTTCCCACGTTCAACTTGTGCTCACGTTTGATCTGGAATTATGACATATAAAATAATAATTAATCTGACACATAGGAAATGAAACGCTGCATTCATTAAGTACTGTACACTACTTAGCGTTTAACTTGTCGGCCACTTTTTGCCAGCCGTCTTTTCTGGTTTGGGCTGCTTTTGCAGTGTTACCCCTAGTGTATATTAAATCTTAAAATTCTTCATATCCTTCCAATAAAATGTCCTGCTGTGCTTGTGTGAGCCTATCAAAGACTTGCTGATCATATTTTCTAGACTCAATATATATGGGCTTTTCAATCAGAGTGCACATTCATCTTGGTTGATTAGATCCAGCTAGACTAATCTACTACACGGCTGCGTTTGAAAAACTGACTTATCCCGGATGAGCTTCACCGGCATTAACTCCTCCAAGATGAAGCATCTGATCTTGGATTGTTTAAGCGACGTACGGAAAAAAACCTCCATGTCTAACTCCAAACAGTTGAGTGTGATTTCAATGTTTGAGACATACAACTAAGCTTGTAGAAAAAGTCTCACAGTGCTTTAGCAAAACTGTGTCAAGCTATGGCAATGCACCATATTAAATTTTCTTCTGCACTTTTTAATGGCAAAAAGAAAGTCAATGAATATTGACTTGACTGTCAAATCACTGAATGTTGAAGATTGTCTTATCAGAGACTTTTAAAACAAAAGACAGGATGTGGAACCAAAGAAAAACTGAAGCCATACACCTTCCTAAGACATCATTTAAATTAAATGCATTTGCATTTTTCAAATACATTATATTGACTTTTTTCATTTCTCCTGACTCACAATTCATTAGATTAAGCAAAAAGATAAAAGACATTTTAGGTTCTTGTGACATTTTGTTAGTGCTGAATTTTCACTAATAATGTGTATTAATCTTCCAAACATCCATAAATCAAAACAAACAAATCCATAAAAAAATCATTTTTAACAGAATCATTATATTGATGAAATTAAAATGCACATTAGTACTGTCATCCATTCTTTAAAATGTGTTTTCTCCTCTAAGACTAAAAAACAAAGATTTAAATTGTAAATTAAATTATAGAGTAATTACAGTCAACATATTTGTGTGTTATTAAGAAAATTATTACACTTTCAAAATAGATAAGTTTTCTCACAATAAGGAAATTAACTTTTCACAGAATAAAAAAGTAAAATCTGTAATTTGTAGAGGAAAAAAATAGTAATCAGTCCTTTTACTTCATTTACCAGAGTAAATTTTTTAATAGCTGTATAAGTTCAGGTACAATTTTCATTATGTTAATTTAAATTTAATAACCATTGAAAAATCTATGTACAAAGCTTTAATTCATACTTTTTGCCTTTTTCTGGTTAGTGTTTTGTGACTTGTTCAGTGTCCTATAGTTACTTGCAAGTTAGTGCAGTGAATGGGAATTTTCTGTTGTAGGAGGCTACGAGTCACTGGTGTTTGTAACTGGTGTAAGTTCTCTAAACTGTGAAAGTGCAGTTTTCCTAGCTATTATATTGGCAAAACGTCTTGAATAAAACTAAAATACTGCATGTCTTTCATATACAACATCAAATACCATATGTGTTTCTTTTTGTTTAGCTCTAACATGCACTACTGAGATATTCGTAAAGCAGAGTTCTCTAATCGTTGGCTTGCGCACCTAATCTTGCCTACCAAGGTAAAGACAGTTGGCTGCCAACCACATAAAAGTAATAACAAAAAAACAACAGCAGTATGAAATTAGAAAGATAGTTTTAAAAATTAACATCTAGCCTACAAACTATTTACAAAGACTGTTGTTATAAAAAAACAGGTTACATGGCTTAAACTCTTCCCTTAATGCATACTTGTTAGAAATATGTTTACGTTCAGTTGACTACACCGTTGGATGTTGAGTTTGTTACGGGCTTAAATGGAATGACTACAGTATTATGAAAAGATAAAAGAAAAACATAAAGACTGCTTAATTCAGACTGGACTGACCAATGTTACATTGTTTTATGGAATACTACACCAACATTATCACTATGCTTTTAATGCATTGCTGTCTGCAAAGTAGATATCATTAAATAGCACTTTGAAATAAAGCATATCTTTTTCAATAACAACTTTTCAACCAAACCAGAGGGACACAATTGCTAATCTGATTGGTGCATACACTCTGTTTGCTGTTAAAGTAACAAGACTGAGGGAGTCATAACATCAGATCTTTTATCAAAGATCTTGCAGTGGATGATGGCTTCTTAATTCTGTTTACTGATCACTTGGAAAGAGTTTTCAGATTACCGGTGGCTCACAAGCTCTGTGAAAGATGGATTGTAAATCAGCATTCTGTGTTCATGAGATTTTTTTGACACAAAGGCTTTTTGGAAGCAACAGCTACTTGAAGGCATCACAGGTTGAAATTATTTTTGAAGAAATGATGGAGTTACTTGAGAAAAACAGCTGAGCAAAATTTTGTCTGTCATAACTGATGGAGCTCTAGCCACAAGAAAACCACCAATACTGCTGTGTGCACCTTTCTTGTATAAAAGTCAAGATGGACTCAATTAGTAATTGAGTAGAAGACATTTTAGATAAGTTACAAAAGAGTAGTAAGATGCAGCCAAAGTCGGTAACACTTAAGGTCAGAAGATCCTCTGTCATGTTTTTAGGGAGATCAGTAAACAGAAAGTTGTTAGCAAAACTGGATTTGTAACCAGAATAATTAACCAGAAAAGGCTCAAAAAAAGTTTTTTTGTGAGTTATCTTCTAATTGTTTAAAAAAGTTCAGATACATTTCAAACTATGAGGCTATCTTTTATAATTTGCCTGCTATGATGTCATATGGCATTAGGCGTGTGAAGAGCTTCCTTAGTAATACAGCATGAAGACATCCAAACTCCCTAAAATGACGGTGCCCATGAAGAACAAATGCACAAAATGGTGGCAGTTATTACATCACTAAAGAAACAGTAAAATATCAGCAAAACAAATAAGTGACCATTACCCTGTCTTCCTCTTCTTCTTTCGGCTGCTCCCGTTAGGAGTCACCACAGCGGAACAACTTCTTCCATATCTTTCCATCCTCTGCATCTTGTTCTGTTACACCCATCACCTGCATGTCTTCACTCACCACATTTATAAACCTTATCTTAGACCTTCACTTTACCTCTTACCTGGCAGCTCTATCCTTAACATCCTTCTCCCAATTTTTGCAGACAACCATTACCCTGTACTAATAGAAGTTCTTCTGTTTTTCCCTGAAACAGTTTTGTGTGCCAAATTACAAGGGTAAATGAAAGAAACAATAGATAATGTAATGGATCTAGAAAACATCACTTACCAAACTTACTCTCTATTAAACTTCAGAGTCCCGCAGGAAGAAATATCATCAGTATATCAATATTTGCTGATACATAGCAGTGTGTGTTAGTTTAGCAATGGTCTTGTGTTCTGCAGAGTATGTAGAATGTGACAAGCTACAATTTTCAGACAGTTTGCATACTCAGACAGGCTGCATAGGCAGACAGTCACACCATTTTCATATTTTTTTAAATGCAAGGAAACTTGTTTGTGTGTGTGTGTATTTGTGTTATCCTAGCTTACATACATCAGCTCAATTTGTACTCAGTTTATAAAATACAGACTATTGCTGATGAGTATGATGCCATTGAAACTCTTAGTCTAAAGGTGTCAGTTCACTTGTTTAATCTGTGGCAACATCATGACAGGAACCAACTGCAAACAGATCAGCTGATTCATTTATTCATATAAAAAAAAACATTATCTGAACAAATAGTTTGAAGATTGTAGCCATTTATACAAAGTCTTCATTAGTGAATATTTCTTTGAGTAGCAAATTAAAAACAATTATTCTTGGGTACATCTGCTTTGAAAGAGATTTGCAGAGAAAAGCCAAGCAAAATGACACCTTTTATTAGCTAACTAAAAAGATTACCATATGCAAGGTTTCGAGGCAACTCAGGCCCCTTCTTTAGGCAAGATTACATTGCATATTGCAATCTTTTTAGTTAGCCAATAAAAGGTGTCATTTTGTTTGGCTTTTCTCTACATTCATAATGGCTAACACAGTACACCACCCTAGTACTAAAGAGATTTGTGAAATTAGAATAGACATTGCTCACTCAAAGCGAGAGCAAGTTGAGTACTCATTAGTAATGGTGGATTACACTTAAGTATATAATTAATGGTGTCTTGCCTCTATTACTAATTTTAAGGTTCTATCAAGATGTAGTAGAAAGTAACTGGATATATGACATTAAAGCCATAGAGTGATCTAGGAGAGGCATGGTGATTTTGATTTTTCCCGTTTTTTGGGGCATTCCTGTTTTTCTCTATTTGTTTATTCATTGAGTATCAACTTGATAGGCACACATACTTAACACTAAGCTGGTCCTACATTTCTCTTAGAATAGCCCAAATTTGTAAAGGCAAGGAGTTGACAGGGTGTTAAAAATGCACCACCTGAATGTTAGCTCTGTTATGTCTAGTGCCTGAACTGGAAAAAAAAAGAGACAACACTCAAGGTGTTTTTACTGTTTAAACTAAAAGACAATGGATACATGTTATGCTTTCAGCCTACAAGAAGACTTTGTATGTATACAGAATAAGCTCTGCATATGCACTTTGTATATTTGCAGCCTCAAAAATGAATACATTAAAGATGTAAGGACAGACAGTTTTCACACCCTACAATTTCAAAGGGATATCAGCTGATTAACAAGTGTGGTATGATAGTATCAAGAGCTTGTGAGAAGTGCTGCTACTGTACCTTGTGATTACCGACTGACAACAAATGCTGCCGGTATGCATAAAAAACTCATGCTCTAAACAACAGAAGCTGGAAGTGGCATGCTACTTCACAAATTGATTACATCCCATAATTATTCATCTCACAATTGCAAAACTTGACTGATATCTGTTTTCTTGGGAGGCTCCTGCTGTAACCTGAATCCAATATCTTGTTCATGAAACAATCTCAAAATATAAACTGTTTGATGATTTATCTCTCAAAGATAAGCAACAGAGACATGTAGTTGAAGCAAAAAAGTTGAAAACCTTTAAAGTATCTGGATGAGATATGAGATAACACCCAAACCTCTCCTCTCATTTGTCAAATTTCTTATGTTTAGGTAAATTCTAACAAAGAGATTGTACTCTGTTTTTATCAAGAGATGAGTGTGCTATAAAAGTTTACTGTTCACCACCAGTCTAAAATATTGTCATCTAAAAGATGGATTCATAGAGTCAATGAACTTTCACCATATCTTGGTCTTTCCATCAGTGTGAATTAGCAAAACTAGGTATTCTTCATGCCAAGTCAAGTCTTTCTAATGGCCCAGTTGTTTTAGTTTCTAAGCCTACTGCATCTGCACCTTTTTCTTTTAAATTAACAGGACTGACTCATTTGGATCATCTGTTGCCCAACCCTATTCTTGCCAGTTGTTTCATATTTAATATAAAATATCTTTTAATATCACTGTCCTATTCAATTGTTAGTTGAATGACTAGAGCCCATACTACACAGAAGTTGCAAAAATATTTGTCTGCTTTTCCATTATCAAGCATAAAAACAAATAACAGAGTTCCTAATACAAATATGCTGGTGCCTCTGGTATTTAGCAAATTACAATCTCCAAGGTTACTTACAAATTTAGTCTTATCCTATTCTTCATTTGGATTGCACACCATAAACAATATGTTACTATAAGCCTAACTGCTTTTTACTTTTTATATGTTCATGTCTTTACTGATTGAGCATGGAATTGTTATATTGTGAAAATATTTCATGTTTTATTGTGGTTGTTTTATTGTATTCTTCCACCTTTTGGAAATGGAAATGGCCATTAAATTTTACCTTGGATTTGTTTCATATGATGATTTTAAATTATATTACAGTGTCTTAGAATAAAATGTTATCATATATTCTCTTCTTTTTGAATGAACATGATTTTTTTTTTCTTATTCATTTTAGTGGATGAAATAGACATATTATTATTGTTATGTCTGCATCTGGTTGTTACTTGGAATACAATACTGTGCTGATATTAGTAAAATGTAAAATAAAGTTTGAGTGGCCCAATTTGTTAAATGAGAAGATAACACTGTAGTATTAGAACAAAAATGTAGTAGATATTCATAATGCTTGGCAGAATATTAAAATTTGTAATGTTTGCATCAGCAGCATTGTATTACTGTCCTTTAAATGCAATTTAAAAGTATACTCTAGATTCCTGTATCAGTACCACATGAAAAGTAGAAAATTATATGTTGTATTAAAAAAATACATGCACTTTTTTCTTATAACATAAGACAAAACATGCAACTTAGCTCTGAGGATAAAGATGTCGGTGATATACCTTTCCTACCACCCTCCTCTGATAAATCTGAAATGATTTATCTATAAAACTGAATCAATTAGAAGAAAATCAGGCCAACTGACAGCATTTTGTATTTTCTATTTGATGTTGACTGATAATAATATTGGAGCTTAGATGAAAGCAACCTTTCTGCAGCTACAATAAATCACAATAAAAATTAATTTCTTCTTGCAAAGTCTCTGGCAAATAATAAAGCATACTGCTTTCTATATTTGTATTTGATCTTAAAAGCTACTGCCATTTTTCACAGTGACCAGGCCTAACAACCTCTTAAGTAAACAGATGGGAAAAAAGCAGCACTCATTGCTGGACTGTAATTTCACCTTCATTGCTGAAATAAGAATGATGAAAATAATAGGAAAACAAAATGATACAACTACAAAAAAACACAAAAACAACAACAACTGCATATATTAACAATGGATATCTTGCAGTTGTTCAGTAGCCATCATTCCTCAACATCTCTGACACATACAACCAAGGAGCCTCTGAATCTGCAGTTTTGGGATTATGACGCCAGGGTTGCGCACAGCCTTGGACATCAATAGTCATGACCAGAAAAGACTAGTGCAATGAGAACACACAACATGAAGAAATGTACAAAAGTACTTTTTGTAAATTTCATTCAAAAGAGAAAGTGTCCAAATAAATACATGCAGTGCTGATTCTTCTTTACATAAACCTTAAAAACAAGAGTTCTTGGGAGATAAAGTCAATAAAAATATATCCAAATAATTAGGCAAAAATCAAAACATTCTCTGTGTTTTTTCTATGCACTTTCTGTCTTCAGGAATTTAGAAGTCTTTAACCTTGCAGCTCTGGTCCCTCACAGACCAAGTTGTAACCTTCAGTGCCTTGTCCTTCACTGCTACACTGCTGCACCTTGCACCTCCCATGACGCTGCTTGCCACATCCTGATCCAACATGAGGTTCTAAGCTGCACCACCTCAACAGCCAAAATTTCCAGGATGTCTTACCAATCTAATGTGTGCTGCCACATCTCTGATAGCATCCCCTTATCTATCCTGTTCACCACTAACCTGACGAGATTACTGCTGCTTCAGAGACTACACAGCACTCAATCTGACATCTTAACAAAACGTTCAGCCATCTTCCTGACTCTCTCATATCTGCGATCTCTCCCTTGTTCTCTGTCTCTTATTCATACCATCTCCCTCTCTGACCTACTCAGGCTCCTTTATACTTTGTGAGTGTGCAGGTGCTTTACTTAGGAAACTGGTTGAGCCGATTGCATTTGCACATCAATGCACAATCAGCCAATTTCCCCAATTAAAATTCTAGAACTGCATGGCTTTCCAGTGGCAGACACCAACACCGACCAAGCCTGAGTGCACTGTTTTTATACTAAAATCCTGCACTACCACAGACGCCTAACTTGCTTCACCACAAGGAGTCTTGTGGAAAGCCTGATAAAGTGTTGGCTAATAGCAGGTAGAGTCATGTCTTTGAATGTTTCTATCTAGGGCATCCCAAATGTGCTGCAATGGGTTAAGTTGATGAAAGATGGCAGGCCAAGCATTTCTCAGGACACCTGTGACCAACAGCATGTTGTCCTGCTGCAGAGTCAAATGTCTAGCATGTGCAAGCAGAGGGCCTTAATATGTTACCTTCCCCCAAGACAAGCAGTATGAAGCCTGCCCCTCACATGCTTGTCATCGATATAGGCATTGTATATGCTGTTAGTTTAAGGAGCAGTTGGGATGCAGATTTCAAATGATCTCTTGAACCAGTTTAAAGTGCCAGTCATGCTCTGGCGTGTTTGCTAAAGGGCAAACAGATTTTGGATATACTTCTGCTCTGTCTGTCTGCTGCAACTTTTCTCAAACTAGCCAACAGGGATACCAGAAACAAGGGCAGTCAGGACACCTGAGTACCCAACCTGTTTTGCTAATATTAACTCGAGAGCCAAGACAAAAGGAGGACTGAAAGTGCCCTGATCAGTGCATCTCCAGACAAGTCAAAGGGTAGAACTTCACCCTGGCACAGATGTAAGCTGAGCCTCATTGAAGGTTTAATAAAGATTTGTCAGGGATTCAGTGAGGACTTTTAACAATCCCAAGGTGCTGGTAGAATGTATTTGGGATTTTCAATTTTGAATAATTACTTTAGGAGTGCTATGTTTTTGTTTGTTTACTTTATAAATACATTTTGTTTATGTCAGTATGAAATGGTTTAAGACTGAATTCCGTACCTAGTCAGTTGAAGACAATGGCTTCTATATACTATACACTATACAAATACATATATAATGCATATATGTGTATCTGTTTGTGTGACAGGCACAAATTTACTGAATGCAAGAAATTAAGATTATTAATATCAGTGAAACAGTAAATAACATGATTTTGATGAATATAACAAATGTTTGATTTTTCTTCAACTGCATTCTGTCATTCATAGTCCTATTTTTTTAGAAAAAGAGCCTTGCTTAGGTGACTGGATTATTTGTTCAAACTAAAAAGTGTGGATTTAAAAGTTTCTAAGACACATAAAGCTATTCAAAGAATATAAATGATATGCTCATTGAAGTGTAGAATTTGAATTAGTTTCATTCTTCTTGATCTCATACAGTAGCAGCCTTCAACACTAAAGACAGGAAGATATGTATTGTTCCTTTGAAAGCTCATACTTTTGTTTTAGGCATTGCCTTTAGCTGATTTCAGTATTACCTTAAGGGACAACATCAGTCTGCACGCAAAAGATTTGGAATTGCTTTGCTGTATGCCTTTATCTTTACAGTTTGGAGTAACTGCTCCATTTACACTGAGCACTGTTAATAGTGGATCGTTTTACTTTGCGAAAATATATTACTATGCATTTGTCATTGATATGTTATTTTAGTTTCTTTTTCGTTATGATTTTGTTTGAAATCTCAGATGAACCAAACCTACAACATTCCTTGAAATGTATTAGTTGGCGTGTGTTCTTGCTACTTACTTTTTTTTTAAAAATTCAGTTTTGTTCTTTTAAATTTCACATCAAACACAGATTGTGTTTGGCAGGCATTGTGATGTGGTGGTTAGGACTTTACACTGTAAAAGTACCAGTTCAGTCACTGCCTCTGACAGACTTTGTAATGCAAAATGAATGGCTAAATCAATATACAGTACAAGCACAAAAACATTTTCTATAGGCCTTAAAATTCACACTAGGCTACTCATTTTTTTTAAACCATTGCTTTCTGAATGGTGTATTTTCTTTCATGAGAGCCTCTTTGAGTCAAAGTATAACTTATAATGTGAACAAATGACAGCCTAAATACCAAAGGTTTTTATTAAAGCTTACTATACAGCTTTCAGAGTCCATGGATCTTTTTCTGGTGCCCAAAATGGAGTATTATCTGGTATCCTGGTTTTACCTTTTTCATTGTCTGTGTAAATCTTTTGAATTTAATCAAATGTCCTGACATCTATTGACCCGAACATTGGTTCTTTTTGGGAGAGACATGGAGCAGAACTGTGCCTCCTTTATGGATACTGTACAGAATTAATTTCTGGTGCTTAAACAGAAACAATAAACAATTTCACAGAAATGCAAAACTCAAAATGTAACATATTGATTGATGAAACGCTTGGCATCTTTAGTCATTTCCTTATGAAAAATGGCTGCTTCTGCTGTCCATGCACAGACAAAATTTTGTTAATGTGTAAGTTTAACTCAATTTATATGCCAAGTGGAAATGTTATTTTGCTTTAATCTTAATTCCTGTACAAGAATGTTGACATCCATCCCAAACTGCATGGAAGTGGTTGCAGTGGTTGCACAGAGGATACCACTGGATTTAACCTCAGCAGTACAAGCAAGTCCTGCAAACTAAGTTATGGAAGGACCCTGAATGCGAAAGTAGTTGCAGGGTGTATGAATATTATAAAAACTTTAAAACTGTGCCATGGCTGTTTTTTAATCCTCGTCCCTTTGATACTCCCATCCTCTACATTGTTTTCTCATGAACTAATGCCAATTCTCCCAAATAAACAAAAAACTTAATTTAAATTTGTCAACAAGTGATTTTTGTTTCATTCAAAACAAATCTTTTATATTTTGCAATAGTGTCAACAAACAAATGAGAAAGCTGCGACAAAGCTTTTACTAGCTACGGCATCACAGGGACAAACATCTTTCACACAAGTTCACACAATTTGTAAATTTTTCTTGAATATTGCTAACAGGCAGCAGATCGTGCATCACCATGAAAAACAAATTAAACATGGCTCAAATAGTTTGGCTTCTTTCAGTCTGTTTAACTGAGTGTTTAGGCATATTCTTCAGGGATTTACAATCTTTACTAATCTCTACCTTTCTGTGCTTTCTTTTCTGGTTACTACCTGACCAAGGCACTGTGTAGACACTTGTGATCAAGCTGTCCATGAGACGAACTGCATCGAATCCTCTCAGACGATGCCTGGAAAGAATGAGGAATGACTTAAAAACATTTGTTATGTAGAATGTCAGTGTGGGCTGGGTGGTCTATAGGCCTTGGAACTCCAGCAGATTTTGTTCTTTTTCTCCACAATGCCACCCCAAGTGGCAAGTGGGTGCTGTTGCTAACCATTTCTCCTTTGTCACCTGTAGTTTCCAGGCCTGCTCACCAGGGAACTACTGACCAACTTCCACCACCACTTTGAAGCCCTGCCCTATCCGGGACGATGATATTTAACCAACAATTCCATCGGAAGTGGATGTTAAGTTGTGATCAAAAGCTCACTGACAAACCTGTTTTTTTTTTCTTTTTTCGTTTAGCACCCTCACGTACTGTTTTATTTTCACCTTTTGCCGTTCCTCCTATTAAACAGGATTACCGACTGGTTCCACAACCCTACTTTTGCAAAAGAGTTCTGTTCCTTATGTCATTTATTCTAAGAGAAAACTAATTAAATATGGAAAGATTTGTCACTTGAAGCAATGTGACTGTAAATCAAAAGAATTAGAAAATTCATCTGGTGAATGTTAACTTCATTAACCTTTGGTCAACCACCTAAGGTTTCATCATAACTTCATGAAAGAATGATGGATATACTGTATACTCAGATAGACAAGTACGGGAGGCATTGTATAGTACAGATCGAAAGGGAGGAAAAACACTCTAAGATAGATAGATAGATAGTGTAACACATGTGTGCCTTGTGGATAGCTTAAAGGCTCTGATGGTGGTAATTCCTTGCCGATCCAGAGAGTGATGCTGTATGCTAATGCCTCTTGTCTTCCTCCCTCTGCTGAATGCATGACTGATAACCTCATCACCTCTGGCATCACTTCCAGTGATCATCCACTGGGACCCGCCTCTTCCTGCCTAGCCTGTATTCAACTGTAAGTACTGTCATCCTTGACAATCTAATCTGAGATTGGGTCTACACAGACATTCTTTTTTGTTGAAAAGCATAATATACAGGGTAGCGGCGTCACCCCAAACCCTTATGTTGTCTTTGTCCTTTTTTGCAATAGACAGATACACCCACATTCTTCAGCATATTGTTCTCAACCAGCTGGAAAATGACAATACCGATACAGCACCTGCTAAAATATACAAACTTTATCAAAGCAGTGATTGGGCTGGGATTTATACCCAAGTGCCTGGTCTTTTAAGGTAACAGCAGTAAACATTCCATTTATGCTATATCTTAAAAACAGTAGAAGTCCACTTGAAAGATGTATTTTTTTACAGAAAATGATTCCAACATATGTTAAAATGAAGAGGTAATTATTTTGAAATTCTGAATGTATTTCACAATTATTTACATAATATTATTTAATATGGAATAATATTTTGGAAAAAATAAATAAATGGCCAAATAAATTTAATGTAAAATGTGACAATAAATAATAAAATGATACGCAAGCATAAATAATTAAATGTGTCCATCAATCAGTCCTTTGTTGCTACTTTGTAGATGAAAATGACAGTTTTCATCTCATCGAATGTTGCATGTGTGGAGTTATTTAAATAAATAAATTAAGAAACAAAAAACACATAAATAAGCAATACAATCCATATATTTTTAAAAAATGTAATTATTTATGCTCATATATCATTCTATTATTTATTTATTGTCACAATTAGCATTACATTTTTTGCCAATTTATTTATTTAAGTTTAAAATGTTGTATCATTTTCTAACCCACTTAATCCAGACCAGGTCATGGGCATTGCTAGAGCCCATCCCAGCTCACACCGGGTGCAAGGCAGGAAGAAACCCTGGACAGAACACCAGTCTATCACAGGGCTCTAGTTTAAAATATTATTCCATATATTCAAGATATAAAACATTGCATTTTTGTTATGTCTAGAAATTAATTTGTCATCACAACTTGTTATCTTAATTTTCATTTTAAACTTTAGTTAAGCCCAAACTACTAATGTCATTTCTTATATGTCATGCATTGACATTGGTGTTTTGTTGCAATTCTTTGTTTGCACACATTTAAAAAAATAATTTCTAAAAATCTTTAAATAGTTCTACAGTTAAAAGTAATCTATAACATGACCAGGATGCAAATTTGCAAAATTTGGCAACATAAGTACAATGTATCTAATCTGAAAACAGCTTGTAAACCTGACACTTCCCAAAATGTCAAGACAAAGACTTAAATAATGATTCTGAGTTCGCTCTGAAGAGCACATTCTCCTGAACACCACCATACCTCTTTTCGGTGAGTCATTTTTTTAACAGAAGCAGATGATGGAACTTGACTACATCCTTAGATTCATGACAGCTCACACCTCTTAAACACATGGTGGAAATAATAGTTATCAATCAGTGCTTAAGAAACATACTGTATAATGAGTGATGAGCAACTGAATTCTGACA
This sequence comes from Polypterus senegalus, assembly GCF_016835505.1. Classification (NCBI taxonomy): domain Eukaryota; kingdom Metazoa; phylum Chordata; class Cladistia; order Polypteriformes; family Polypteridae; genus Polypterus; species Polypterus senegalus. Next base: position 217,611,189 of record NC_053155.1, on the reverse strand, counting down.
TGCTGATGATTTCTCTTTTGCTCTAGCGACCCAGACCCGAAAGAATTCAATAAATGTAAAGCCTGAAGGAAATGTGTCAGAAAGAAAGAATGAGCAGGTTTTAAAAAATTCAGATTTGAAAATAATGTATACTGAATCTTGCCAAAAAATATTACAAATGACAGAATTTGTCAGACACATTTTTATCAGATGAAGTGTTGATTACAATTCAGTGTTGTGTTAAAATGTACTGGAGCAGACAACCAACAAAAATCTACTTTTTAATGTGTGCGCAGTTAGGTAAACAATTAAGCACTAATCCACCAAAATAAAAGAATGAGTGTCTCTGTGTCCATCCAGTTGCTATGTCTCTGTCATTCCAAAAGATGGCACATCACAAACGTTTTTAGTAATACAATGCATTGCATTTGTCATTCTAACAGATGGTTTCAAATTCCATACCAATATAATAGAGACATACAGTATGCTTTGCATGGTGTACTGCAAATGTTAACGTTGTGGTCTACATTGATTACTTAGACTTCAACTCGTCTTAGAGTGGTAACGCAGCTAGTGCAACATAATGGTATGGTTCACTGACAAGAGTTGGATGAGATGTTCTTTTTAAGCATACACAGCAACAGATGTTTCAGCTTGGCCAATAGTGTATATGGGGTTATGGAACACCCCACTGATCTCTAGGCCTGTGCTGTTGGAGACCATATGCTCCATATAGTGGCACTCTTGATACATTTGTTTAAGAGGAGGTGCTCGAAAAAGAACAGCTTGAAACTTTCACCTTGATGGTTCACATAAATACTAAGAAAACCATGCCAAGAATGGGGATACCAAAACCATCGTATGTGTGGATCCTGCAAGGTGGTATTTTCTAGTGATTGGTTAAGCAAAACAGAAAGCTCTTTTGGGCTCAGACAAAAGGATGCAGCATGATTTTATTTTGAAAACTCGTCACCTAAAAAGCAAATTATTAGTATAAAGTTACATGGCAGTTATGTGATGGTCTGAGTGAAACAGAATGGGCAGGGTATTGGCAATTGTAACTACTGTAGCTTTTTGGACATGGTATATGGTGAAGAAGCCAGAAATTGTCCACAAGGTTAAAATTTACCAACTAGTTATAGTCAAACTCACCTTATCACACAACATAAGTTGTAGAACCAGAACTCTCAATCAGGAGTGGCCTTACTTTTGCTCAGGAGTTACATAGCATAAGAGTTTTGGATAGGTGTGGGGATAGGAATAAATTACTGGGTAAGAGATGAGAAAAAGAAATGTGATACATCAGGAGCTTGTTAAAGTTAAGAGACTGTTAAAGCAAAGAAGAAAAAGACACAGGTGATGATCTAGATGACAAGGATGCTAGTAAGACATCTGAACGCACTAAAATATTAGGAACAACTGCTATTAGGAACACCACTGCTCCCTGCTGTCACCACTCCACAGAAGAATCCTGCTTCACTTGTCCTGTGATACCAACCTGCCCCTGTGACACCAATCTCACTCTGGTCCTTGTACAACCCATGGGACAGCCCTGGTGGCAATTGTGCATGAAACAGTAACATATGCTGACTCTGTACTACCTGGGAGAGTTTACTTCCCATTTAGGGAATGATGAAGATAAATACAAGGGCTAAATTGGGGAAAGCAGTCTATCATATTTGAATGGCAATGGTGAATTATTGTATTTCTGTGTATTTACCACTGAAAAAGCAATTTAAAATTAAGGGCCCTCATGAGTGGAATTGGTACTTTATTACTGCACTTTGGCCCAAAGGCCCATTATCAGCTTTGAATGTGCATCAATTAATATGTGACTGGTACATTGGACACTTAAAGGGATACTCTGCCTAAAAATGATATTTCTTTATCTAATGCTTACTCTTTGTACTTTGTAGTGATGGCAGAAAACAAATTTGTAATTGCATATTTTCATGCAGATTGGAAAGTTTATGCTGTAATACAAACCGGGACTGACACTGTACAATTACTAATGATGTGAAAAATGTCTAAGAAACAAGAAAACAAAAAATCTCACATTACTTGTGTTGCATAATCCACATGTCAGGTATATAGTTGTATGTTGAAAATGTGCAAAATGCATGCATTTTTTGCTACAATATATTTAAATATAAGCTAAAGAGAAAAAAACTGCAAACTAAAGCTTCATGGTATTGTTTTTTTAATTGAAGACAGGACTTTTGACCAACAACTGAGGGGAGAGGCGGGCTTCTCTCCTGTCTGCATGAAAACATGACATTAAACATTTTTCTTTGCCATCACTATAAACTACATTGGGTAAGTAAAATATTAAAAAAAAAAACTTTTGGGAGGAGTATTTCTTTAAGACATAAGTGCCAGCCATAGTCCTTCATATTTCTTGTTAAACTAGCCATGGTAACTGTCAAAGACACATAATAGAATAATTCAAATATTTTTGTAATCTCCCTTATGTGTACCTTCTTTGCTTTTTCTCTGTATTTGTGTGTCTGTTAATTGGCAGTCCCTCACTTGAGCACATTCTCATAAATGGTGAATTTGTCCCTGGATTAATAAAGTATCTATCTATCTATCTAAAGCCTGCTTCTTGGACTCTGTCGTTATTTTCAAGGCACCTTTCCTGTCTGATTTTATACTTGCTGTCTTTGAAGGTATATCTCTTAGCATGCCTCATATGACTTTACTTTTCCTTATAAATGACTTGCGGGTAAATGCAGACAGAGGCCATTTATCTGTTCTCATCCTCTTAGATCTGAGTGCTGCATTTGACACCATTGATCACAACATTCTTAGAAATCGTCTTAGTCAATGGGTGGGCCTCTCTGGCAGTGTCTTAAATTGGTTTGAATCCTACCTGGCAGGGAGAAAATATTTTGTTAGTTGTGGGAATTACAACTCGAAGACACATGATATCCAATATGGTGTTCCACAAGGCTCTATCCTGGGTCCGCTGGTATTCTCAATCTATATGCTTCCGTTAGGTCAGATTATCTCAGGGCACAACGTGAGCTACCACAGCTATGCTGATGACACACAGCTGTATTTATCAATAGCACCTGATGACCCCGATTCTATTGATTCACTAACACAATGTCTGACTAGTATCTCAGAATGGATGAATAGTAATTTTCTCAATTTAAATAAAGAGAAAACTGAAATTTTAGTGATCAGCAATAATGGATACAATGAGGCTATTAGAAATAAACTGGATACATTAGGATTAAAAGTCAAGACGGAGGTAAAAAGCTTAGGGGTGATTGTTGACTGTAATCTGAATTTTAAATCACATATTAATCAGATCATTAGGACAGCATTTTTTCACTTAAGAAACATAAGTAAAGTTAGACCTCATATCACTGAAAGATGCTGAGAAATTAGTTCACGCGTTTGTTTTCAGTCGACTAGATTACTGTAATGCACTCCTCTCTGGACTACCCAAAAAAGATATAAATCTTTTGCAACTAGTGCAGAATGCAGCTGCTAGAATCCTAACTAGGAAAAGAAAATCAGAACACATCACACCAGTCTTAGCGCCACTACACTGGTTACCTGTGTCATTCAGAATTGACTTTAAAATTCTGCTTATGGTTTATAAAGCCTTAAATAATCTCGCCCCATCTTATATATCGGAATGTCTGACACCTTATATTCCAAATCGTAACCTCAGATCCTCAAATGAGTGTCTTCTTAGAATTCCAAGAACAAAACTTAAAAGAAGTGGTGAGGCGGCCTTCTGCTGTTATGCACCTAAAATCTGGAATAGCCTGCCAATAGGAATTCGCCAGGCTGATACAGTAGAGCACTTTAAAACACTGCTGAAAACACATTACTTTAACATGGCCTTTTATAACTTCATTTTAATCGTAATTTAACTTAATCCTGATACTCTGTATGTTCAATTCATCATAACAACTATTCATGGTGGCTCTAAAATCGGTACTGACTCCTACTCTCTTTTCTGTTTCTTTTTCCGGTTTCTTTGTGGTGGTGGCCTGCGCCACCTCCACCTACTCAAAGCTTCATGATGCTCCAACAATGATGGACGGATTAAAAGGAAGAAGTCTACGTGACCATCATCATCATCAAGCCCTTCCGTGAGAATCCTAAATCCAAAGAGGACTGTTTCATTTATGTTAGGTAGAATGCCCAGAGGGGACTGGGCGGTATCATGGTCTGGAATCCCTACAGATTTTATTTTTCTCCAGCCGTCTGGAGTTTTTGTTTTTCTGTCCCCTGGCCATTGAACCTTACTCTTATTCGATGTTAATGTTGATTTATTTTGTTTTATAATTATGTCTTTCATTTTTCTATTCTTTAATATGTAAAGCACTTTGAGCTACTGTTTGTATGAAAATGTGCTATATAAATAAATGTTGTTGTTGTGTTGTTGTTGTTAGCATGCCTCATATGACTTTACTTTTCCTTATGCATCTCATACTTTCACTTCCTCTTTGATCATGTCACCAAATCCAAACTGACCAATCAGATTGCTCAGAGAGACTGGGTACACAGACCTTAGTGTTTTATTATATCGTAGATAGATGTACAGAGTTTGTCTCCCAGATTAATAATAACAGTAGTACAAAACAAACAAAGGAAGGTGAAATATTGACTTGAGTACAGTATTATACATTTAAAAATAATATCAATAATAATAAATTTAAATTATATATAGTATACAGTATACAGAGACTGTCATCTCTAGATACTTTACATGGCTATAATTTATATTAAAGAAATAAACAATAAAATAAGCAAATGTTCAAATTCATTTAACCCCATATCAGATGATACACACAAGAGAAAACTCATATATTTGTCAATATAAATGACTATTATGACTTGTGGATAAAAACTGTCCAGTGACTGATTACTAATGGGCTGTACAGAGTGCAACAATGGAGAGGTGTAGAGTTCGGCTGGGATGGCTGAGGTCTTTAACAATACTGTTTACATTTCAAAATCACATTATTTTATTTATGTCCTGAAAAAAGGGAGCCATGTCCCAGTTATATTCTGACTGGACTTCATCAGCACATTGTGCTCCTGAGCTAAAAAGGGTTCTGTACCAGGAAAGAATAAAGCCAGCGAGTACTCAGCCTGATGTAAACCTGTAGAAGCTGACGGGCACAATAGTCAAATTAATGTAAGAGGCCTCTTGTGCAGTTTCAGTAGGAGAGTTTTTAGATTAGGATAACAGAGGGCCAGAAAATCAGTAGGTTCGCTTATAGTGAATGTGAAGACATGCCTGAGAAAACACTTGTAAAAATTAGTTATATATTTATCATTCATTTGGTATTTTCCATCCATTTTCCAACCCGCTGAATCCGAACACAGGGTCACGGGGGTCTGCTGGAGCCAATCCCAGCCAACACAGGGCGCAAGGCAGGAAACAAACCCCGTGCAGGGCGCCAGCCCACCACAGGTAATACATAATACATGCATGAAATCATTATTAAAGATCCCATCAAATGAGCAGCACAAGACTATAATTATTTATTTATTTTTCGATTTTGTTATACCATATAACAGGGGTTCTGACAGGTTTTTTTCTTCTTGTGACCCATTTTTTCCTTTTGCATGTCTGTGCAACAAAAACTCCCTGAAGAACAGCGGCCAATCATTGTGGGGGCTTCCTGAAAGAACTGCTGCCAGTCTTTGTCTGGGGTGCGTGGGCAACCCTTTCTCATTCACTTCAGTTGTAATTCAGTACTCAGTGTGACCCAAATTATAGATTCCAATAGTTTAAGAAACACTGCCATATAAGAGAGCATTATATGTTTCTTATAAAGTGTTACACTTTTATTCCAAAGGGTGCTGATAGCAGGAGTAACGCATATTATAAACTCACTTTTAGTTTTACATATTTTAATTTAAAACATTTCACAGTCTGTTATAATTATTTACATTGTAACAGAATCCTAATTGCTGAAGCATTGTCTGTTGCAGTACAAATCAAATTATATTTGTCTGAATATTTTTGCTTGGATAGATATAACTTATAAAAGATTCTGTAGTAGTTTGGGTGATGTACTGTGTTAGCCATTATGGACACAATGAGAAGTGAAGCAAAATTACATCTTTTATTGGCTAACTAAAAAGATTACAATATGCAAGCTTTCGATGCAACTCAGACCCCTTCTTCTGACAAGTTGTGTTCATACAGACACAAGTAAATGAACATCATTTGAAAACCTACAAGTCGGTCATCTTCAGTGTCAAAAATGAACACACTTCTCCAGCCTAAGATTCATTAAGTGTGAAGGAGAACAATGAATAGTTAAGACTGGTAGATGAAATAACTCCAACAAAGTCTTTTGAAGTTTTTGATAAGTTTTCCTTGCAACGTGGATCTGTAATCAAATCAACTGGGTCAGTCATATAAATTGTAAATGCCAGGGGTCACTGTTGCTCCTTAAACCCAACAGACAGATGCAAAGGACACAGGATAAAAGCACTAAGAAATATTTTAATGTCTCTTCTTGGAAAACAGTGTCTCCCAAGCACCCCAGCCATAATGAACAGGCATTTAAATGAACACAATACTCTCAAATAATAATAATTCTCTCCACTACAACTCCCAGCAAGCTCTGTCACACCCTTCCTGACTCCGGCTTACTTGCTGGGTCTGCAGTAGTCCTTTTTATAGTCCTTGACCCGAAAGTGCTTCTGTCCTTCTGCCCACGTGACTTGCTAGCATTTCTGGGTCAGATGGAGGACTGGTCTTTTCTTTAGCTCTGAAGTACTTTGGAGCTTCAGTCCTCATGAACTGGGTATACTTCTGGGCTATAGATGAGACATGACTCCTCCTGTCCCTTTACAGCTTCCCCTGGTGGCACCCACAGCAGCGAGCAACCGAACTCCATGTCCTAGGATGCCCTGTTGGAATCCGGGGCACCGTTACATTCCAGGGAAGCTTGCATCTAGTGTTCTGGGGTAGGGAGTGTCCAAAAGTATCTGCGTTCCCCCATCCTTCAATCCTTTATACTGTGTATACATATATATATATATATATATATATATATATATATATATATATATATATATATATATATATATATATATACACTAAGGTATATATGTGTGTATATACCTTTAAAAATATGAATTAATAAAAAATACAATTAATAAAAAATAAAGCATTATTTGTAATATAATTTGTATGTCTGCTTTAATTTGATCTATGCTTTAGTCCTATAGGTAACACCTTATAAGTTAGTTCTTGATCTTTTCACAGTAACCTATGTAGAATTTAAACTTTTCATGCATTGTAAAAGTCTGAAAAGGTTTATTAATAAAAGAAGTTATTGTAAAGTGTTATTAAAATCATAGCAATAGAATTTCACTAGAAAAAATTATGAAGCTTTTCTTTCCTGTCTCTTCATTGTAAATTGATGAAAATAAAATTTGAGAAGCTCTAGACCCAGCTGAATTAAGGGGTCAAAAGCTTCCCGCTAAGAGCGGACACTTAGTGTAAGTGTAATGGGCCTTTTGTATATAAAAAAAAAATAAAATCTTTTCAGTCTGTTATTTCCTTAATAAGTCAGGTTTATGGAAATGTTGCTCAATACCCAATTTAAAAGAGATTTCTGAAAAACTCAGAAACTGATGATTATAGTCACAATGATGGAAAGAATTACACAATAATTTCATAATCCATGATTAGGCAGTACTGTTAATTAGACTGATTTCAGCATCACTGATAGTCTTCCCACAACTGGCCTTCTAGAAAAAACTCCAGAACGAGGTATTCAAGAATCTAGAAGGTAACAGAGGACGATTGGATGATGGATAAAAATCTACAAGTCTCTGTTGCATTGGTTAATATCAAGGCGAATGAGTCTGATCAAGAGTAGTTTGCATGGGGGCCATCAAAGCAGAAACAACTGCTCTCCCAGGTGGAATATTTCCATTTCTTAAACAGTGAATGAGGTGGAATGGAAGGGACTTCCGGAGGCTATGGGGAAATTACCTGCATGCCCCCCTTCTGGGGTTTTAAAGGGACAGAAAGTTAATGATTGTGTCACACCACTCTCTGTTTCCCCCTTTTCCCATTTCCATGCAACTTGCAAAACACTCCTTGGGAATGTGTTGGACAACATTATAGGTTAGCATTTCATCTGTGATACAGTGTACAGCTGTCTTTATCTTCCACAACAATGACAGAATACTATAAAAAAAAAACTTTATTAATAATTCAACCTTATTTTATTGTCAAAATCATGAGAAGAACTCAAACCAAAAAGTGAACAAAACTGGATCAAACAGTTGTGTAAGCTGTTCCCAGTATGACACAAGTTTCACTGAACTGAACAGAATAGAAGAAATTACACAATTTAATAGATAGGTTGAGAAAGTTTTACAAAGAAAGGGAAGGGTTTAATATTTCTTGTCAGGTAGGAGGCTATGATAAATGAACCAAGGCTCTAGGTGCCATTGTTTAACACTTGATTTGGTTATTTAAATAATATTTTTTTGTAATATATTGTTATTTTGTGCAAAATGAAGTCTTAGATGACCAGACCACAAATAAAATGCAATAATTATTTACAGTTTATGCTGATAACAGTGTTCTATCTGACTTAGAAGCTTTAACCTGTAAAAAGAAACTATATGAAAGATATGTAATTTTTAGTAAATATATAATATTTGCAAATTATTACAGTATAAACTTAAATGAAGTTGTAACAATGAATAATTAAAACATAAGGATAAGGACTGAAGAGAACTAAAGGGTTAACTAAATGTGGCTTAACGCTTGAGCACGTGAGGTCTACCTCATCTTAGAGGAGTCACCAACATAATTACTAAAGTTAAAATGAAGCAAATGAGTACTTGTTCTTTCTGCATACTATGTCGAGTGTTTTAATGTACATTTAAGTATACCACCTTCAAAACTATTGAGAAAGACCAAACACCCCAAATATGAGGTGGTAAAAAGATTAATGCGAAAACCCGCAGGACACCTCTATGAACAAAGTGATGTTTAGAATAATGGAAGAATCGACATGTATGCAAAGTTACTGGTGGCTGTAGTTGATTGGCTATGATGACAGAATTCTGCATATTAAGAGTCAGATGACATGCTGTATTAGATAAGGTAATGGTAATAGAAAATCAGAAAAGGGCACACATTATTTAATTAATGGCATATCTATGTGCAAATAAAGAATAGTTCTGCATTCTCACGTGGTCTCCATGAAAGACTTCTTTGAAAACAGAAGAAAGTTTTTTTTCCACAAAAAAAAATATCAGAAAAGCCACAAAAACAGACACTGTATCAGAAAAAAATAAACAATATGTTTCTCCCTACTTTATAAGTGAAAAATAAATCTTTTACTTTCATGTACAAGTAACACTTCCTTTGGTGTATTTATTTGTAAAGAAAAAGCACCTAAAAGTAAATTCTAAGCCTGGTTGCAGTTTCTTCTATTAGTAGGTAGTATATAGCTGGCCTCCTATGTCTTCCTGAGATTCCTTATGCTTTCCATTCTTAACATAAATTGACTTTCTGGAGTCCAGCTCTACACAGCTTGACTGCTGCTCACAGTGATGGAGTTCTCCTTAGGCTATTGTGGTCATTCAATGTAAATATTAGCCCTTACCTAACATTCTGCCCTGTACTTTCATTTTCTGCAAGTATGCCACCACATTATATACAGTACTGTATACTATTTAGAGTGATTTAATGTACATTTAAGACATCTGATCTAAAAAAAGATTTTCTAAATAGTAGCAACAGAATAGATATATAATTTTCTGAAATATTAACAGAAATTGTAAGTACTGTAAAATAATGTTTTGATTACTACCTGGTAACGTTAATATAAATGCTTTCCTTGAATTAATATGATATAACATTTTAAAGTAACCAAAGTAAAATGCATGTTGAGAATAAAGAATGAAAAAGTAGATACACAAGTTTAGGTAAAATAAGAGCTGAAGACGAAATATGGTGTATTATGTGCAATGATGAGATTACATTCATATTCAAATGGGAAAGCTTAGTAACAATTTTGCTAATGAAAAAAAATCACAATTAGGGCAGCTTCAAAAGGCAGATGACAGTACGGGAAAGTCAAAGGTGGTTAATGAGAAAGTTATAGCTGACATTCAAAACAGGAAAATCAAGAAGTCACTGAAAAGCAGGCAGTAGCAAAATGTTTCATATTACACCAACCAGTCATATTTCATTAGGGAACATGCCAGTATAGAAAATTAAGTACTAAAAGGTCTAAGGATTCCTAAACTAAATAAATTTACTGGGCTCAATGGAATTCTTCTCTGAGTACTTAGGGAAATAAATGACACTATTTAGGTTCCTTGCTTTGGTTTTCAATAAATCATTTGCAGATTAAAAACATAATTCCATTTTTTAAATAGGAATGAAAATGATACAGGTCATTTTAAATCAGTCAAGAAGGGGAAAAATAACAAAGCATACTTATTAGTGTTATTAGAAAAGTGAGGTTTGATTAAAGTAGTAATATTTGTCTCAATATTAAAAATGATGAAAAATGCCTTTTTAACTAATATTCATGCAGATGTTCAAAGTAAAAATAATATTCTTAAACCCACTTAATCCAGTCCTATTAAAAATGTGATTTTTATATTTCCATCCCTCCGTCTCCTGAAATGCCTTTTTCCAATACAGGATTATGATGAGGAGATGCAGCCCCTCTCAGCAATACCAGGTGGAAAGAAAGAAATAACCATGCAGAGGACATCAGCTGGTCTCAGTGTACACTCCTTCATACACCGAGAGGTCCATTTTAAAAACAGTGCAACCCCATTTCAGGGTCTCATAGATACACACATGTTCACCAGGCATCAATAAACCAAACATGGGCATGTTGTACTGAGAAAACTAAGAGACGGGTGAGAATGGAATGAGGGTCTCTACATAGACTATGGGAACTGAGCACAAGTCTCTGCTGTAGTGAAACAACACCACAAGCCACTCCACCACTAGGTCATCTTGCTTAAAGAACACAAGTTTGTCTCCAGGTACAAGGTACAGAATGTGCAATTCATAATGAAGGAGCTCTGGGCAAAGTAATTACAATTTATAAGGATGGAATGCCCACAGTAAGTGAGAAAATGAGAATATTAGAAAACTAGACATTTTAATGCTGTAAAAACAAATCATTACCATCCACAGTGAACAAAATAAAAAGTAAATAAAGAATAATAAAATTTTAATTACAGAATGATGTATGAGGATAGTAAAGGGCTTTTTATGGAGACACAAGACACAGCACAAATCCTGAGAGCAGATCTTTAGACAGTAAAATTTGCTTATGCCACGTGTCAGATTACTTTATTCTGAAAATGATTATCTAGTTATTTTCGTGGGTGACCAGTTGTGCAAGGTTGGATTCTTTCAAACACATTTTGTAGCATTTGTTTTGCTTTTACAGTTTAATAATACAGAGTTCTTACTTGGCATTTCTCGACTTTGCCTTTTGTTTTGTAATTAGGGTTTAGAGAATGACATTTTTTCTTGAAATTATAAAAGAGCATTTCATAATTTTTCGTGACTTCCATTTCTGTCTGAAAAATTCATTTCTAATGCAAGGTTTAGTCTCTCATTTTTCAACTCCAGTCTGTTGATTTGCTATATTTTATCTCTTGATTGTTTTCTTCAAATACACTGCAGCATATCTTTACGAGCAGTACATCTTGGAATTTTTGACCACTATCTTCCTCTTTGAATTTTGCTTTGCATTTGAATTACTATGCATTTTTGTGCTTTATTTCTTTTTATTTCTTTCTATGAGAATGTCAACTTTTGTTTAACCATGTTACTTCCTTTGTATTATTGAATGTTTTTTAGTTTTTGTCACTGGTTTTGTTGGTTTGATTATTTCTACTTTTCGTTTTTCCCTGCTCAAATAATATATCCAGATCAATAAATTTCAAGTATACCAAGAGTTTCTTTCTCCCCTTTTCTGGTTGAGAGGGCCAATTTTTATCACTGCTATCCACAGTTCACGGTTTATTGCTAAATGCAGGTCTGTCTAACAGCTATGTTCCCCAATGCAATCGATCCATCTCTTTGATGGTTTTCATCTTGCTCTTCGTCCTTTCCCTTTTTTACTGTGCTGCCTATTTTACTAAACTTCCTTCCTCCATTCTTTGCACACCACATACCATCATTGCCTTGATACTTGAATTTTGTCTTTAATATTCTGTACTTTTACCTTGTGTCTGATTTCTTCATTATCCATTCTATCTGTAAGGTTACCAACCCTGTCATCTGAATGCAGTACCTTTAATGTAATTTTTAATAATGATCAATATCATAGGTGTCTGTACTAAGCCTGGGTGTAAACTGAGTTTGCCTGTGAAAGCATCAGTTGTCCTGAAACAACAAACTTTTGTATTTGGCTCTCTATAAAATGGCACTTCCATTGTGATCAATTCCTCTGGTACTTTGTATCATCTTCAGAACTGGTACAACCAAATCTCTTGATATATTACCTACCATCTTTAAATCCACATATGCCAATCTGGTATCCTGTTGGAACTCTCTCAGTAGTACATAACACATATTGGTAGTTTACTTAGGCTTAGCTCTTAGTGGTGTTTTGTTGGATGGCCCCTTATATTGATAGTGATGCTAGCATACCTTATTTTGAAGGCAAATTGCATATTTCATCTGCAACACAGATGGATCATTCCACAGCCATACTAAAGTTTATGCTTGTCACAACTCACTCCTATTAAAATAATAAAAAAAAGTTCCAGGAATATATTATGTCCTGTATGAAAGACAATAGAGTACATTTAGAATACACTTAAGGGATATTGTTTTATTATGCAAGTACTAAAGTGAACCTCATAACCTCATAAACCTAAATTGCATAAAAAGAAACTTGTATATCACAGCAAAAAAAAACAAAAACACTATGATACAATACTAGATTGATTTTCCCTGTTCTCTATTTGAAACATTTGTAGTCAGTCCTGTCCTGATTAATTACTAGATGTGTTACTCCCTGATCACTGATGTGCATCTTAACAAATGGCCCTTGTTGGGACCTTACACTGCCCTACAACCTTCTGAACCATTTGTTCTCTCTGGGCACTGCTTTGTAACAAATTGCACAGTCACATTACAGGTCAAAAACTGCTGATGAGAAATTTTGATGTTATGTATTTTATAACACTGTTGATAAGTTCTTCAAATTATAGGTCAGTATTACACTTGCTGTAACCCTCATAGTTTAATGAAACTGCCAACAATAAACACAAACAAGTCACCCACAACAGAAAATTAAGACTTCTTAATGCATTTGAGTTTAATTCTCCAAATTATTCTGTACAAGTTCAGTAACTCATACATCATATTCAGAATGAAGCAGAAATGAAAATAAAGAATTTGGATAAACCAAAAACTGCACAATTAAAATAAATTATTCATGAAACATATTCACTTAATTCTTGAACATACCATGCTGTACATTATATGTTCATGAACCTCTGAATCCTTTGACTGTTGGCTTTAATTTTTTTTTAATTCTGTACCTTATAAAATCATAATATTTTGGAGAGGGTAATAAAGTGGTACATCAACTAGTTCAGTCTGTGTAAAATTTGTATGGTTTTGTATTGTTTTATACCATATTTCAGAGATTTGATAGATTTATAATTAACTTTAAAATGAAACAGTGGATTTGTGGGCGTGTGGGTCTTTAATGGACTGAGAGAATGGTTGCAGCGTTTCTCAAGTCTGTCTTGGAATACACAACTCCTAAAAGTTGGCAACTGACAAACAGAAAGATGTGCCCTTTTGTATTTGAAACTCAGTTGAATGGACAAATGGATCTTCATTTTTCCAACTACTGTTTCTATTAATCAACACTTTTAATAAAAGTTATAATGCCATAGTGTTTTAAAAATGCAATGCTGTCAAAATTGAAAAGTTATACAAAATGACATACACAAGCACGAAGATCTCTTTCTCTGTCCAGTGTAAAAGAAATAATGAAAGGGAGGTTATCACTACCAGAAAAATACAATGTCAATATCATTATCATTAATGCCATGATGCCTATTGAAATCACTTGGGTGTATGGAAAGTAAGAAATTAGTACAGTCATGTATTAGCATAAATAGAAATGAAAACTTACAGGCATTAACCTTAGTGCAACTATTAATACAAGTTAGGCACACCAAGCAAACAGTTAAATAAAGGCACATGCCATATTTCTTTTTTTAAATAAAGCTTAGCTGTAACCACCAACATCTTATAAACTGAAGGGACAGAGAAGGGGGAGAATGATAGATAAAGACAGCATGGTGCATCTTCTGCCTCAACAGGTACAAGGCTGAATAATAAATGTGACTAAAATTATGAGAACCGAGTCACCTAATTTACCAGGAAAAAAAATGAAGACCATCTAAACCCTACTGTACTGTACATGAAAACCTTATAGTTAAGTACCTTGCAATGTAATGATTTGTTGATTTGTACAATTTTGTGCTTGATTATACCCAATAGCAGAGCTTATGTATTCAAAACAGCTAAGCCGGATTTGCACAAACCTAATAAAAATATAAGCACATTTTTTACATACACACTTCAATAAACCTAAACAAATACACAAATATGCTGTGGATACTCTACTACATATACACCAAGTATACATACACACACACATATGTATATTGTGACGCATGAGTCACTGTCTTGCACCCCAAAACACGAGGCTGAGTCTCAGTACTCAGTAGCAAAACCAGCTTTATTCCGCTTGAAACAGGAACAGGACGGTTATTTATTGTAGCGGGATCTACCACTCTCCTATACACAGACACAGCAATCAGGGACGGCCGTGGCCAAGTAATACTGTTCCCTGCATTCATAATGTTTCTTGCATGACCCATCGACGATAGCCACTTATAGCGCAACCACGTTCGGCTCAGATTTGCTTCCAAGGCAAGCTGCTGCATTACTGCAAGCCTGCGGTTGTCCCAGCAACAGATAAACAGTCTTCCACAGACACGGTGATTGCACTACGGGACACTCTTCGACATATTGTCCCATTATTGGGAGTCCCAAAAAACTCATAATATACATGAGTCACAGATTTGCACAAGAGAGGAGGTGAGTCCAGGTTTCTGAAAAAATCAGCTTTATTGCTGTGAACAATTGTACACAATTTCAAATGGGAGCTGTAAGTTCAGCACACAGAACACACAGCGAGCAACAGGTGACACTGACGTCATCCTGTATTACCTCCCCTCTTCAGATTAAAAGAGCAGATAGCCTTCCTTGGAGGGGAGATAGAAAGTGAGTGCAAGACCAGGTCTGTCGCCAGCTGTAGGTGTTCCCTGCATCAACCACTCAAATCAAATGTAATCAGTTGAAATACAATAAATGACCTAAAATGGTGAAAGTTTAAGTTAGCAAAAACTGCAAAGAAAGGAAATTTCAGAATATTACAAATGGGCCTTCTTCACAGAACAACTAATAGGATACAGCCTATAGGTGATCTGCAGCAATTAAAGTAAATGAAGCCTTGCAAGTTGAAACAAACAATTTGCACAGGTGTCCCAACTTCTGTTGATTACTTAAAAATCCTTTGTCTATCTTAAAGCAAAGTTAGAACAGACTGTGTTACTACAGCCTCGGAAGTGCTAAGAAAGTGGTAAATTTTGGTGATATGGCAAGAAAATGGCAATTGACAAATGAAATGAGACAGAATATCATTGCCCTTGGAAGTGTAGGCCTTTTATTTTTAGAAATTGCAAAACAAAATGAAAGTATCAATGAGTATTAAAAAAAAGGCAATTGTACACTAGGCAAAACTCTTATAGGAAGAGATCTGGCAGACCTAAAGTCAGAACCCAATCGGAAAACACGTTTTTGAGGGTCACCAGCTTCAGTGATAGGCATCTCACAGCACAACAGCTTCAAAAACAGCTTAACAGTGGTCAAAAAAAGTGAGTCTCAGTTTCTACTGTGAAGAGGAGAATTTGTACTGCAAGTTTGACAGTAAGAAACTCAAGTCCTTAAACAACAAAATAGGGCCTTGAAATGGCAGCTGTGGACTACTGCAGACTGGAAGAAAGTCTTATGGAATGATGAATCAAAATTTTAAATCTTTGGTTCATCAGGCAGGGTGTTTGTAGGCCAACAAGTTGGTAAAAGGTTGGTTCTTTAGTGTGTGACACCAACTGTCAAACATGGAGAGAAAGTGTGATGGTCTGGGGTTCTTTTGCTGGAGGCACAATTAGTGACTTGAACAGTGTGACTAGCTTTATGAATCAAAAGGGTTACCACAGTTTTTATATGAGCAAAAGGGGGCTAGTTTGATGAATCAAAAATGTCACTACAATTTTGTACACTTAATGATTCCTTGATTTATTTTTTTTACTTGCCATTATTAATTTGCTCTATGCTTTGATTTAATGAAATATTAAAATGTTAAATTGCACGAATTTCCAGAAAAATTGATAAAACTGAGGTGTTCTAAAACTTTTGACCGGTCGTGAATAGAAGCAAAGGTCTCTGTTATAGTTTGCATGCCCAGCGGTATGCATGGGGCAAACATCTAAAAGACTTGCAACACGTATACAGGAACATTGCAATGTCATCATAAGGAAAGACCCATAGTCTCTGATTCACACACATAAACAGGTTCCACCAGTCACATGTTTAACTGGGACACTGTGAAAGTAAAATTCAGGGCCAATACTAAGAGTATCAGAGAGGTGGCTGAATTGTGGCTCTGAAACGCCATTAACAGACACTTGGACTTGAATCCAGCATATCCAAACTTAAAAAGAGGAACATCCAAATAATAAAAAAAGGCTTTATGACCATCACCTTCCAAACCCTACCTTATTAACCCCACCGCTTACAACATCCCCCTCCACCCCCACCTTTCACCTTTGATTCTTATATGTCTAATCATTTTCCTCTGAAAATGACACCTGGTAAGTTGTCGAAAAACTATTTTAAGATACTTGAGTCAATTTCTCCATTTGTGAATCTCTAGGTACAAACATACACACACACACACATATATATATATATATATATATATATATATATATATATATATACACATACATACATATTATGGGGTGCCAAACAGGCAAATACATTGATTTTCTGAATATATAAAGTCAGCATCAAAATATATAAAGTCAAAACTTGAATATATAAAGTCATTCCCGAATATATAAATTTAAAACTTGAATATATAAAGTAAAAACCTGAGTATATAAAGTCAGTGTTGGTATATATAAAGTCAAAACTTGTTTCTGAATATATAAAGTCAAAACTTGAATATATAAAGTCAGCGCTGGAATATATAAAGTCATTCCCGAATATATAAAGTTAAACCTTGAATATATTAAGTCAAAACCTGAGTATATAAAGTCAGCGTCGGTATATATAAAGTCAAAACTTGTTTCTGAATATATAAAGTCAAAACTTGAATATATAAAGTCATTCCCGAATATATAAATTTAAAACTTGAATATATAAAGTCAGTGTCGGAATATATAAAGTCAACTGACACCAGTTTTTAACAACATTGGTAAATCTAATAAAGATGAATAGATGTGAAGAGGTGTTGCAGGAGTTTTCTATTTACAATATACATAGAACTTTGTAATTGTCCCAATTTATACTGTTTAAAATTTAAAACGTATTTGTATTTATAAACACCTTTCTTATACACTTTTGTTTTACGTTTCTTTCTTACCTGTTGTCCACTTTTTGATGTTTTACTGTGCCGAGATTTAATAATGAAATATCACTTTAAATTGTAATGGCAAGTTTTTAAAAAAGAAACCCACCATCATATAGTGTCATTTTCAATGCTACTTCACGGCTCTGAGAGTCTAAGTTCAGATCATGGCCCGGTAATCATGTGGAATGTGTGCATTCTTCTTTGGGCACTCTAGTTTTACTGCAATTTTGTCAAAGTATGAGAGTTAGGTTAATAGACAGTTGTAATCTATGTTAGTTAAAATGATCATTTGTGAGTGAGTTTAACCCATACTGACCTGGTATCTTGCTCTAGCTTCAGCCTTGTACCAAATGCTGCCAGGTATGGCATTGGTGTCCTGAGAGTAATTTTCTTTATTAAATATATTCAAAGGTGCATGGTTTAAAGAATAATTAAATTTATGTTTCTACAATCATATTTATTTTTTATTTATCATTATAGAAAAACAGAAGTGATGCCATTGATGCAATAAAAATTCATATCACCGGAAACATACAAGAGCAGTCTACTATGTCTCTTAATCAAGGTACAATTTTTACTCCCCTTGCACAAGACTTTAATGAGAGATCAGGGGAGATTTACAGGTGAGTTACTGTTTAGAACTGCCCCTACAATATGTTTAAGAAGAAAATGTTTTTTACATCAAAGATATTTGTGTTCCGGTCAGAAAAATGCCCAAAGTCAGCTTCTTGTCTTAACAGTGATTTGTTTTCACTGTAGTACTTAGAACAGAAATGCTGTGGTTTGAAATGTCCAATTTGAAATACTGAATTGTGTGAAATGTAAAATTTAACTTTGACATTTTCCTCAAGTGAAGGAAAAAATCCTAATCCCTGGGTTTTTCTGGCAGTCCTTTAGATGTTGTTGTAAATTTTTAGAACATGTTCCAATTTTGACAATAATTAGAAAACACAGAAGAACG
Organism: Polypterus senegalus; assembly: GCF_016835505.1. Classification (NCBI taxonomy): domain Eukaryota; kingdom Metazoa; phylum Chordata; class Cladistia; order Polypteriformes; family Polypteridae; genus Polypterus; species Polypterus senegalus. Next base: position 217,592,523 of record NC_053155.1, on the reverse strand, counting down.
TTCAATTTTTGGTTTATTTAGAGCAATTCTTCAGCCTTTCTATGGAGGTCTAAGTGGTTACTTTTTTAACCCTATAACGCCATATGTATCATATTGGATACAGGTACTTTCTAAGGCCTGTTTCTTAGTAACAGGATTGCCATTTTTCTCAAAAACCAGTAGTATACAATAATATACATGTTTTCTCCCCCTGGTGGATGATCTATGCATCACAGGTGGCAAACACAACTTTTTTTTTTAAGATTTCAAGATGGCTGCAGTCAAGGTGGAAGTTAGCTTCGTTTTCAAGTGATAAGATGCCCTAATTTTAAAATAGTTACTGTAAGTGAAATGAAAAAAAATGTGATTATATTTCAAAATAAGTCTTTACTAGGTTGAAAATGCTCATAACAACTTAATTTTTCATTAAATATTTTATAGAAAAACTGTCAGGAAAAGGTGTGTATCAAATATGATACTATGGGTATATCAATGTATTTCATGGGTCAGTGCATCAGTTGTTGTTTTACTGCATTTCTTGATTAAATTTGTATTATATGTACTGTAATTCAAACTGCACTAAATATATTGTTCAATTTAAGCTTTAATATTTTTTTCAGTATATATTTTGATTATAATTTTATGTTTGTCAGTTGTAAACAGTCAGTATATAATTTGAAAATAAACAATGTATTGTTTGTATGATTATGATTTGAATATTTAGATGGCAAAGAAGTACAGTGTAGAAGACGTCTTAAATATGATGATTGATGGAAATTCAAGCGACATAGAACAGTTAGGGGAGGAAGATGATGATGATGGTAGTGATGAGGAATGGACTCCTATGGGAATATCTGCTACAGAGGGATCAGACAGTAGTGGTAAAGAAGATGAACCAGTAGATGAAACAGACACACCAGTAACACAAAAACAGAGCACAACAAAGCAGTCAGCAAAGGGCAAAGTACAAAAGAAAGAGTACAAATGGAGAAAAGTGCCATTTAAAAGTCCAAGTGTTCATTTTGATAGACATGTTGAGGACGTCTCTACAGAAAGGTCAGAATGGACACCATACATGTATTTCAAGCAGTTTGTTACTAATGAAATGATTCAGGATATTGAACAAACTAACTTGTACAGTGTACAGAAACTGGGAACATCAGTAAACACAACACACAAAGAAATTGAACAGGTTCTTGGTATGTACATGCACATGGGGTTGGTACAGATGCCCAATGTAAGAGCCTATTGGGAGATGGAGACAAGGTACCCCACAGTGTGTGATGTTATCCTGAAATTGACCTCAACCCTTCCAGCAGGACAAAATCACAAGGTTTTTGCTGACAACTATTTTACATCAGTACCTCTGGTGGATCACCTGAAAGAACAAGGACTTTACTATTTGGGAACAGTTCGAATGAACAGGGTAAAGAACTGCAGTATGATGGAAGAAAATGATTTGAAGAAAAAAGGAAGAGGGTCATGGGATTTCAGAGTGAATCAGGAAAACACTATCATTGTGAGATGGTGTGACAACAAGGCTGTGAACCTGCTCTCCTCATTTGTTGGAGTTGAACCAGTGACAAATGTGAAACACTGGGATTGAAAATCCAAAATGTATATAATGGTGCCAAGACCCGCTATTGTGGAGACATACAACAAATTTATGGGTGGTGTTGACCTTCTTGACATGTTGTCTGCTCTTTGCAAGTTCTCCTTTATATCCAGAAGATGGTATCTGTACATTTGGTGGCACACTGTCACTGTGGCAGTCATAAATGCATGGAATCTTTACAAGAGAGACTGGAAAGAACTGGAACCTAGGAAGAAACCAATGCCATTGCGAAGATTTCAAGCTTCTGTTGGGACTTCTCTCACAAGATCCGGTATGGCAGACCACTGTCCTCTCCAGAACACTAGAAAATGCCCCCACGTAAAAGACGAACTGTTGCTGTACCCCCTGATGCGAGAAAGGATGGCATTGACCATTTACCAACTTGGAAAACAAGACAGAGGTGCAAGTACTGCCCAGGAAGTCACTTCTCACATGTCTATTGTGAGAAATGCAAAGTCAACCTTTGTCTAAACAAAGATAGAAAATGTTTTTTGGCATTTCACGATACATAAACAAGTTGCCAAATATACTAAACCTGTTGTAAAAAAGTTGTTAAAAGTTGAAAAACATATTTGTGTGTGCTAAGGAACATAAACACGTTGCCAAATATACTAAACCTGTTGTAAAACATATTTGTGTGTGATAAGATTTTTCTAAAGGCACACAGTTTTTGGTTGACTTGAAACGCCTGGTGTTTCAAATGTGATACAAATAAAAACCAACTTATTCCTAGGTCATATCTGAAAATTTTTTTTTTTGAACTCTCAAAAGGATCCAATAAACAGTTCAATCCTGAAAAAACAGAATTTTCTGACTATTCATTCCTATTGCAGGCTTTATAGGGTTAAATAACTCAGACATAATATTTTCAATGCAATTTATTTTTGTATAACATTCTTCTTGGAGTGTAGGCACAGAGCACTGGTTCTCTAAATGCAAATACAATGACTGTTTATATAATGGATGCACATACAGATATAGAATTGTTTGAAACAGACAGGAAAACAAAACAATCCGAAATCTTGGATAGTGAAGGGAAACTGATTGTGTTGACAGGTCTAAACAGAGAGGTTATAGTTTTGTGCTTTAATTGATTAAATTGCTCAATTTTCAGAAGCTGTTTATACGTAAAGAAGATTGCTTGATTAAGGTTTTACTATTAATTATATTTCTGCTCACTTTTTATTCAGTCTTCCACTTTTTTTTGCTTTCAACCCTTACTAAACATAAAAAAGAATTTTGTTATTTGCTTCAGCATGTCATATGTTAGGTATGTAAGTCAAGGAAATGGAAAACCGAAATAACTAAAGTAAAACTGAAACTGACAGGATGCAATAATTTGTTCTAAGTGTTTGACAGTGTTTTAATTTAAGTGAAGTGAACATACAAATTTTTACACATTCAAGTACATTAAAATTATTTTCTCTCAATTGATTACTTTCCTTGTCAGTATTTGAGTGCACTTTGAAACAGTTGTGACTTTTCATACATGAATTTTGAATAAATTTGTATACAAATGTATAAATAATTATTTAAATTCATACATTAATATCAACAATATGTTGTCCACTGTATGGGGTGGCACTTTCAAAGAACATTCTGTTGTCCTTTAAACTTGTTAATAGTTTGTTTACATTTGCCAGAATATTTTGGAGGTATCAAACTAAACAGTAAAACATAAGCTACAGAAACCAATGTGCCCAGTCCAACAATTGTTTGTGGAAACATTTTACCATTTGATTAAAAGTACAGATTGTCAGTATACCAGGGACTTTTTGTATTACTTTATGAGTCATACAAAGTTAAGTTAAAGTTTTGCTTTGATTGTGAATATTTAATATTGTGAAATTAATTCTACAATATTTTCCTCTATGAACATTCTTTCCATATAGTGGCTATGTTAACCTTCTTGAAAATGAAGAATACTTGTCTGAAGATTCCGATATTCAAGAAGCAATTAGCAGATGATTGATGGAAGAGACACTTAAAAGCCAGCAGTATGTAGTTTAAATTAATGCTGGATTGAACCCCAAATATTTAAAAAAAATTTTTCACAGACAGTTTAAATGTATTGTTTAGCTGTAAATGTTTTATGATGTGTTCAATCAATGTATCTTTGGAATTTTCAGTAGACTGCTAGTCATAGCAAAAGGAAGCTGTAGGCCTGTAAATGTATATAACTTACTGTAGATGCAGTTGCGACAGGATATTTCAGCATAAATCCTTATGTAGAATATTAACCAAGCAATATTTAAACTTTACAGCGATACTTCATTGTCTGTTGAGCAAATACTGATGCCACTTACCACAGCAATAAATGAACATGAAGTTACTCGGTTCAATATAATGCGAAGAAATGTTTGGGATGGCACAGTGAGAGCAATGAGTAGACCAAACTTTACTCCAAAGAAAAGAATTGATGTAAAATTTACTGACGATATTGGCATTTCTGAAGGAGCAGTAGATCTTGGTGGTCCAAAAAGTGAATATTTTCACTTATGCCTGAAATATTTGAAAGATTACAGTGGAATGTTTGAAGGTGCTTCAGGGAGCAAACTTTTAAGTTGCAATTCAGCAGGTATGTTTGCAAAATTCGTTTGACTTTATTAGCTAATATTTGCCTAATGCCTTCATCCAATAAGATGAAAAATTTTGAGACAACAATTCATTCCATTTCTTTTTTAATTATAGCCCAGGTAGGTGAAGGGACTTGGTCACATAATGTCAGTGGTGGCATTTAAACCTACAACCTCATAGTTTGGCGTTCAAATCCTTAACTGCTTGACTAAGTTAGTTATCCTTCTAATGGATTTTCATATAACTAAATGTTTTGCTTTTGTGACTGATTTTTATAAAACTTTTTTCATCAATCTTTCATGCAGCATTAAAGGAAAATGGCTATTTTTTTGCGGGACAACTGATAGCAATGTCTGTTGTGCATGGGGGGTAATCACCATGCTTTTTCTCCCCAATTCTTTGCAAATCCTTGGCCAAAGCTCCAGAAAATACTGAAGTAGACGTTAAGGATATTTTTGATATTGATATTCGCAATCAACTTATAGAGGTATGTTCACCACAACAATCTGTTGTTTTTTTATTTCTGATAAAGTAGGTGCCCATGGGGGCCAATGCTGAACTACAGCAAAAAGCATCAGAAACGTCTGTGAAAAAGATCTTATCCACTTCAGGTCATTTACTTGTATGCTCACAATGTCTCAAACATGTATTTGTACTGAAATTTTGTTAAATAAACCACTTCCAGAAAATAATATGAATGAAAATGTTACATACTCAAATGTGAGCGACCATTTCAATTGAAGAACTGCATACCTCCTTAATTCAATGGTCACAAGTCCAGCCCAATAACTGCATATTCATTTGCAAACATTGTGCTTCATGTTATATCAACACAGTGCTCCGAGAGACAAGTACAATTGAAGATTAAAAGTTAAACAAAAGTGTGTGAAAACAATACCAGGAACAGAGTCTGCCTCATGCTTGTGCACATCTGAGATGCTTCAACAAGCAGAAGATCAGTTCAACTCTGCACTTTCACAAACTGATGCAAAATAATCCTAAGGTACTCCTGTGTGGCTCAGCGCTATGAAAATAAATCTAATAATGTTATGTAGGTCTACAGTTATAAATACTCACTCATGGTTCGATATGTTCCATTTCAATTCACGAGAGCATTTTACAGAAGTAATTTATTTAACAATATATTAGTTAAAGTACATGGGACATATGATATGATCACTTGATGTGGATTATGTGACACTAGTAGGGTGTGATTTTTTCATTGACGTTTTTTTATACTGTTTTCTGTGGTACAATGTTGCTCCCCATAGATGGCAGTTCTATCAGAAGCTTTATATCCATTCTGCATAAAAACGTTAGATTAAAAATGATCTATGCCATTATCAACAACTACAGTACATAGGGTAAGCAACAAATTACAAAAAAATGGATAGAGCATTTCTTTAAATTTCTTGAATAATAAGTAATCCACACTACAGTCCACTGTTAAAGAAAGGGTAAGTAACAATCACACAATTTCATAGTTTACATTTGGTCCAATTTGTAAACAAAAAGTACTGTAATTTAATACTGTTATGTCTCCTTCTAGATAAAAACAGCTACATCAGACACACAATTGCAATTGGCTTTCAGTAAAGCAACCTGCATGTTAAGCCTTTCCGGGTGTTTCAGAAAAATCACCTTGGAAAATAAAGGATCTGTTACCAAAGATGTGGCACATTGGTATGTGTTACAGAGAACAAGAACTCCATTTGAAAGGTATAAATATCAATTTCATTAAATAAATATTTATTCCTTTTTTATACCCTGAAAATTCAATGTACTTTTCTGAATTTCAGATATTTATTTAATAAATTAATTAATTTGTAAAATATTTTATTGTGAAAGTGTTACTTACAGGTTCATTATTGTTCCATATACATGTAACATATTAAATATGGAAGTAGTTATAGGAATTGGATTTTACTGAGAATTTTTATTTTTTATTTATAGATTTCAAGAAGGACTGCAGAGCCTTGGAGTTCGTTCAGCATTGCAGCAGTTTCCACACCAGCTTCAATCCCTTTTTATTAAATTGGAGAAAAATGAACAGCTATTGAGGTTGAACAACTTTTCAAGTTTCGTATGACAGAGGAAGGAAGCAACAGATATGAAACTGAATTACTTGTAGTGGGATTTTGGAGAGACTATCTGCAAGATGCAGAATGTAATGTATAAAAATAGGCTTATTCAAACATTGTTTATTATAATATTACGTGTATTTTACAGGTGACATAGTAGAATACTACTACTTCACAGTCCCAGTGTTCTGAGGTGGAATTACTCACCAGGTTGTTATTTGTGTGAAATTTTCATGCTCTCTCCATGTCTGTCTGGTTTAAGTTAAGTAGCATATCCGATTTGGCCTCTTGCAATTCTGAATTGTGGGTATGTGCTGTATTGTGTCCTGTGATTGACTGGTGTCATATCCAGGGACTGTCCAGCCTGGTGACTGAGGGTGCCAGGTTTCACCCTTGCTTCTTGAGACCCCCTAACCTGATTACATGTATTTTACAATGTCATGTTACAATAGTATAAAATAATAGTTGTATTTAAAGTTCATGCTAAATGTTAAATGCTGTCCCAGTCATTAATCAAGGTTAGTTGTAATATTAAATTTTTTGCTTGCCCTTTTAAACTGAGTCACTCAATGAATGTACTGAGGCGCCTAGTGTTACCTCTGTAGAAAATATAGATTTTTTCTCTCCAGCTATGCGTCAACTAAGAGATGTAAAGTTAAAAATGGGGTAACATACTACAATGATGCAGGCCACATTAACAAGTGGTTCAATGGGGTTTATAAGAAACTATGTTTAATGCTTGGGTAAAATAATTGCTCCGGTATATTTTTGGTACATTCACCTTTGAAGCTTCAGATGCTATACATGTGGGTTGTTTAATGCTACAGAACAAATCTGGTTTTCCCCAGATTCTGTGTATAATGAAGAATGAAGCTGTAAGTTTATTGAATATCCCCTTGCAGAGTTAATTGTCTCAAATAGTGTACACTGTACTCTTTTTCTTTTGTAACACAGTAAGATTCCTAGCCCGCCATTGGTTGTGAAGTGTAAAAATGTAAATTAAACTACTAAAAATCTGTGCTAAGGTAACTTTTTCTTATTTTCAGTTTGTGTAGATGCAGTGATGCTGGAAGAAATACTAATTTTTGCAACAGGAGGTGATTCAGTTCCTCCTCTTGGTTTCTTTCCTGAGCCAGGAAAGTTCTTGCACTGCAAATCAAAATTCCCTTTGGCGAATACCTGCGACTGCATACTTAGGATTCCTTTAACCAACAATTATACTAACTTTAAAAACAATATGAATTTTGGCATTAGAAATTCCCCAGGGTTTGGAAAGACTTAATAATGATGATGTATATTTCAAATATTACACATTAAACAATAAAAAAAAATCTTTTTGTGGTATTTGTACATATTTCAATGTCAGAATGTTTTATTTGCAAAAAGAACAAAGTTACACTGTGTTTTTAATTATTGTTCATATATTTGAAATAAATTAATTTTGTATTGTCAAGGAATCAGGTATTGACATCTTTAAGTTTACTATAAATATAACTTCATTGTTGTCTCTATTAGCATTGCTTTTGGACTTGTTATTTAGGTGCAGGTTAAATGCCTTATTGTTACATTCATGACAGTGTATGAGTAAAGTGAATGGTAAAGTTATTTAATAGACTACTTCAATTTTGATATTTTTGTATTGTGGACAATATCTGTGTTGTGAAAAAGTCATCATGGGCTTAATTAAAATTGTTAACATTTTGTTTTTGTTTTTTTTAATAATTTATTGGCCAATACTTGGGTTATAAAGGAGGCTCAGTTTTAGATCTTTTTATGATTCAAAATAATACATTACATTTACAGGTATATAGGATTCTTCTCACTACTCAAAGCGATTTGGAATTGGGAGCCACTTCAGCCATCACCAATGTGTAGCATATACCTGGATGATGCAATGGCAGCCATTTGTGCCAGTACACTCAGCACACATTAGCTATTATGTGTTGAAGGGGGAAGAGAGATGGCTAGATAATTAAGAACACGGGATGACTAGGGGTCCAGAATGTGGCGGGCAATTTAGCTTGGACATCAGGATACACCCTACTCTTTACGAAGCATGCCCATGGATCTTTAAATGACCACAGAGCAAGTTAGAACTTCTGTTTTACATCTCATCCAAAGGACAGCACCATTTTTACAACATAGTGTCCCCATCACTGCACTGGAGCATTGTGATCCACACAAACTACAGGGTAAGTGCCCCCTGCTGGCCTCTCCACCAACTCTTCCAGCAGCAATCCAGATGTTTGGCCTCTCCACCAACTCTACCAGCAGCAATCCAGATGTTTCCTAGTTGGTCTTCCAAGCAAGTACTAACTGGGCCAAAATATGTTTAGCTTCAGGTGGATTACTTGTTAAGAAGTGCAGATGACGTGGTTACAATGGGCTACAACAGGCAGTTTAGTAGGTTTGTGGGGTTATGTATTCAGAAACGATACAAAAGGAAGAAAAAGCCAAAGATTTGATACTGGAAACTTGAACAGTTTTTAAGGGCTACTAATTTAAGTGACTTGCTGTGTTTCTCAATTTATCACAAAAAAGAATACTGAAAATACTGTTTCATTGGTATTTTAAACTTTTACTTATAAAAACAAAAAAAAGTAAATAGACATACTGTAAATTTAGTAGTATGACATTCATTTTAGCAGGAATTTACATATCCTGTCATAACAAAACTGCAATTAATGTACTATTTAATGATACATTCATGTAAATCCTTTTAACAAATTCAGCATTTTTGACTTGTATATACTTATGATTAATCACTAGTAGAACTGTAATTATTTTCCAGAAAATCACATAGAGTGAGATAGTGCTAAATGATTCCCGTCATCAGACAATGGATTGACTAAGTTTTCTAAATGCTTTTCCACCTGATTATCAAATGCAAGTTCCAAATCATACACATTATCAGAAAAATTTGTATAATCAGACATGGAAGCAAAAAGGTCAATACCATAATTTAAATTGTTGTATTCAAGCACTTCTTGACAAACTGAATTTTTAGAATGTTGCAATATGCCAGTAGTCCATAACTGAAGTGGAGACAAGTTGTGCTCAGTACTAAGACTGTGATGATTCCACTGGTTAACAAACTCTACTAAAGCTCTGTTTATTCTTGGCAGGAAAACATAATGCAGTATACGGATATTGTCTACGTTTGTGCTATATAAAATACCAAGGCTCTACATAAAAACCAAGGCTCTACATAACAACTATGCAGCTTCCTCTGTTGACACCTCTTTCAGCAATCATATAGTGAGCTACATCAATATTTTCGCTTCCAGCATCTGTACATACACGACTTGGTAATCCAAATCTGTTTACACCATCCTGAAAAAGCTAAAGGACAGTGGAAGACTTATTGTTGTTGGCACATTGCAGGTAGGTAGAGTATGCATCTACTGTAGCCATCAACACAGCCATGAAAGATGAATTTCCAAGAGCTTAATTTGTGATTGTCTTCCAAGTGCCTATAATAAATAATATATATATACTGTATATATATATATATATATACTGTATATATATACAGTAAAAAAAATATGACTAAAAATACGAATATTATATGTTCTTCTAATACAATGTCGTCTTCTTAGAGCTCTTGCTACAGGATCAATCAGTCCAAGACGTTCTCTTATTCTCCAACGCTGAATTCTAACTCTGCAATTTCTTAAACTTCCACATATACAGTACAGGCCAAAAGTTTGGACACACCTCCTCTTTCAATGTGTTTTCTTTATTTTCATGACCATTTACAGCGCTCCATCACTCTCCTTCTTGGTCAAATAGCCCTTACACAGCCTGGAGGTGTGTTTGGGGTCATTGTCCTGTTGAAAAATAAATGATCATCCAACTAACCTGACTTCTGCACAACACAACTTCTGGTCCCAACCCCGTTGATAAAGCAAGAAATTCCACTAAATAACCCTGATAAGGCACACCTATGAAGTGAAAACCATTTCAGGTGACTACCTGTTGAAGCTCATCGAGAGAATGCCAAGAGTGTGCAAAGCAGTAATCAGAGCAAAGGGTGGCTATTTTGAAGAAACTAGAATATAAAATATGTTTTCAGTTATTTCACCTTTTTTGTTAAGTACATAACTCCACATGTGTTCATTCATAGTTTTGATGCCTTCAGTGAGAATCTACCAATGTAAATGGTCATGAAAATAAAGAAAACACATTGAATGAGGAGGTGTGTCCAAACTTTTGGCCTGTACTGTATATGTCTCTCCAGAATACGGTGTGGATGACAAAATATCTATTATTAACTAATCCAACATTGCATTAGACATTACATTGTATTTACCATAGTGGGCAAGATCCATTCGTTGTCTGTGGTTGAATAATGTTCAAATGCTCACACACATCATTCTTGAAATTGTTGTCCAAGAAAATCCTAAATCTCGTAAATACATGACATGAGTTGGATTAATGTTGTATCTGGAGAAGGAACATTAACAGTTATAGCCTTTTGGAGCACCATTAAACACTACACATTTGACGTTTCTAAGCAATGTGAGTCTTTTAAAACAAAACGATTTCTACATTACAGTGTACAAATACAGTAACAGTCTGCATGAGTGTGATTGTGGGTGTGGGTCCTGTGATGTACTAGTTTTCTATCCAGTGGTGTAATGTAACTCTACCCAGTGATGGTGAGCCTGGTGCCTCTGCCACCCTGATATGTATTATGTGGCTTTGAGAATATTAACTTACGTTAATAGCCAACCCCTAACCCCATGTATTTAGGTTCCTTCAGCTGTTCAGATGAAAACACCAAAATTAAAAATAGACTCGATCAGATTGGTATGGCATAGTGGTTAAGGGTATATTCTTCAGTACTGGCTTCCGGGACTGACACATTGTATGTTCATGAGAAAGTTACTTTACCTGCCTGTGGTACAATTTGATGAAGAAAAAAATACATTAATAAAAAAATTGTAACCTGATGTATAGTGCATGTTGCAAGTAGTCTTAAAAAAAGACGCCAGCCAAATAATAAGTAATAATAATGAAAATTCATATATCGTGTCCATCGCATGACACTCGCATGAGTGCAGTTGATTACCATCAATTGATTTGACACAAATATCTTTAAGGAGTTAACAAAAATTAGAGAAACTAGAGAAAACCATTGGACAATAAACCTCACAATATGTAAACAATGGTATATACATGATGGCATAATAATAATAATAAATTACCTTGGCCGACCTCCTTGGATATTATGTTGCAAACTAGGCGAAATTATTACGCATTCTGGATGTGCACCCCCACCAAGAGACAGCATTTGTTCCGAAGTGAGCCATAAATACAATTTAGAAATTCAAAAAGCACATCTATAGAGGATAACAGAGTTTCGTGATGTGTATTTTCGGAAACGTGTGTATTAACGGCCAAGATAAATGCAAGAATGATGCGAAGATGTTCCTCAGCACATCTAGATATGTGCTCTAAACGATTTAGATCGAGGGAACGTTGGGACAGTTCACAGATAAAATGGTCTAATTCCATCAAATACTCTGAAATTTTCGTGCTTGCCATTTTACTCGTACTAGTGAAAGAAATCTTTCATTTTGAGTAATGGTTATGGTAAACTTCCACAGAAGCCACTCAGAGTCAATTGAGCTTGTGAGGTTTGTCCAAAAATGAGCCCATACAAAAAGAACAAATAAATATAGTGTTCAAAATGCCAGGCACATGCATCATTTTCAAAACATTAACCAGTGTTTTTTAAATTTATTTTTCTGAATACGTTTTTTGTTAACTTATTTCAGTTTTTTAAGTTTACTAAAAATGTGCCCGAGTCGTTTCAATCAATGTATTTTGACTATGACTTTATATATTCAGGAATGAGTTTATATACTCCAATGTTGACTTTATATAATCAGGAATGACTTTATAAATTCCGACGCTGACTTTATATATTCAAGTTTTGACTTTATATATTCCAACGCTGACTTTATACAGTATACTCAGGTTTTGACTTTATATATTTAAGGTTTACCTTTATATATTAGGGAATGACTATATATATTCCAGCGCTGACTTCATATATTCAAGTTTTGACTTTATATATTTAGACGTTGACTTTATATATTCAAGTTTTGACTTTATATATTCTGACGCTGACTTTATATATTCATAAAATCAATGTATTTGCCTGTGTGGCACCCCATAATATGTATGTATGTATATATATATAGAAGGCTGAAATTTGGCAGGCATATTGCTTACAGCTTACTTACAAAAGTTATTTCGAAATTCTACACGTAACAGTCATAACGGTCGATAACGGTCGACAACGTCCGCCATGTTGAACTTTCTTATTTATGGCCCCATCTTCACGGAATTTGGTAGACGGCTTCCCTGCGCTAACCAAAACCGATGTACATACTTATTTTGATGGTATGACGCCACTGTCAGCCGCCATATTGAACTTTTCAACGTCACTAATTCTCCAACTTCCCGTGTAGGTAGAAGGCTGAAATTTGGCAAGCTCATTCCTTACAGCTTACTTACAAAAGTTAAGCAGGTTTAATTTTGAAATTCTACGCGTAACAGTCAACAAAGTCCGCCATGTTCAACTTTCTTATTCATGGCCTCATGTTCACGAAATTTGGTAGGTGGCCTCCCTGTGCTAACCAAAACCGATGTACGTACTTATTTTGGTGGTATGACCCACTGTCAGCCGCCATATTGAACTTTCCAATGTCACTAATTCTCCAACTTCCTGTGTAGGTAGAAAGCTGAAATTTGGCAGGCTCATTCCTTACAGCTTACTTACAAAAGTTAAGCAGGTTTAATTTCGAAATTTTACGCAAAACGATCAACAACGTCCGCCATGTTCAACTTTCATATTCATGGCCTCATCTTCACGAAATTTGGTAGGCGGCTTCCCTGCGCTAACCGAAACCAATGTACAGTGGAACCTCGGTTCACGTACAACTCGGTTCATGACCAAAAAGCTTGCCAAACTTTTGCCTCGGTTCACAACCACACACTCGGTATACGAACAAGCCAGTTTCCCTTGCCTGCCTGAGCTGAGCTGAGAGAGAGAGAGAGAGAGCACGTGCCTGCTGGGGAGGGGGAGGAGGAGATTGCTGCACTGTTTGCCTGCCTATCTGCAGCCAGTAAGTACAAGTCAACCATCCCCACAATTCCACGTGCCTGCAAGGGATGGAGAGGAGGAGATTGCTGCACGTGTTTGCCTGCCTATCTGCAGGCTGTACATTCAAGCACACCATCCCCCAACCACAGGCAGGCTGAGAGAGAAACAGAGAGAGAGGAGAGAGAGAGAAAGCGAGCGAGTGAGCCACGTGGCTGCAAGAGCTCTGTTCATTGTTTTTCTTGCATTGGCTTCTAAGCAAGTGAAAAGTGGTGAGAAGAAAGTTTTAAAGAAAATTGAAATCGAAGTAAAGAAAGAAATTACAAGAGGTGGAAAAACTGTTTTACCAGTTTACTCATTTACCAATCTGAGAACCCTCGTGCTTTCAAGCAGCACAATGTAAACAAAGCCAGACTGCCAGTAATGTGGAGGGCAAACACGAAGGGTTGGGTCACAAGAACTTTGTTTTTGGAATGGCTGCATGAGGCTTTCACTCCAACCAGCTAAACAGCTAAAAGCACCAGAAACCCAAGAAATCACAAGAGAGAAAACACCTGAAGGAAAACACTTCATGCCAGAACTCGACTCATGCAAGGTTAGTTTTCTTGGTGGTTTTTGTATTACGGATTTTTCAAATGTTAATTTTTCAGTTCATAACGCGATTTGTTGCAATGTTACTTTTCTCTTTTTTCAAATGTTCGCTTTTTTCCTTGTGCTTAAAACTCATGAAAGTGTTTACAAATGGAGTTTTTCATAGCGTGATTAGGTGCAATGTTACTTTTCTCTTTTTTCAAATGTTCCCTTTTTTCTGCTGTGCTTAAAACTCATTTTAAAAACATTTTTTACAGCGATCAGGCTTTAAGTTTAAGTTTAATTTACTTTTTTGGTTACTTGTGAGTTGATTTTTAACACTAGAATTACCAGAGCCTACGAAAAAACTTGTAATTCCGCCCCACCTTAAATCGCTTCTTAAATCCCTTCACACCTCTCCGCCAGCGTCCTTTGTCTTCTAAATGTGCTGATAAAGAGAAGCTTGGAGCAGCCGGCTATTCCATCCCCCCACCAATTTAGAACGTGCACGAACTTCAGCTTGATTGAGTATCTGGGAGTGAAGTGGAGTTTTAGAGTGGAAATAATAGATCGTTGTTTGGAACACACGCATTTCATGTCTGTTCCGTTTCTACAGTAATCTGTGTCAACACATTGTTAAAACAGAAAAGTTTTTTATATTCTAGTAGTAGATGACAAAATGTAGGCATAAACTATATAGTGTATGAAGCCTGAAGTCCAAATAGCAAAGAAACATTTTCACAAGAATAACACAATTGCACTTTATTCAAAAATATAACTGCAGAAACAAAAAGCCGCCTTAACATGCGACATTGACAGCAGTTTATTGTAACTGCCTCTGTGGTTCAATAGACTCAGCCCCCGCTTGGGAAACAAGAGGTCACGAGTTCGATCCTGTGCCCCTCTGTTTTGAGAAGTAAACTGCTCTTAGTCTTACTGTTTTAGAATAAAAGCATACATTTGATTTCACTCTGTAACAGCCGGTGCAATTTATGATCCTTGTAAAGGTTAGCTTTTTTTTTTTAATTCACTTTTCATTCTCTCAGTCGCGTTCAGAATCAATCCATACAACCCCATCTGACACGGCTGTTCTCACTAAAGACGCGCTATAGCTCTGCAGTGTACCACGATGCATACTAGCTGTTTCTTTTGTACTCCAGGACATGCAGAGGAAAGAATGGTAAAGACCAGTAACTTCGGCGCTATATGCAATCATCAGACACTCCCCATCTGCCCATGTCGTTCAAACACAGGAACATATATTGGTGTAAAAGTATAACAAAAGTGCACTTTTATTCAAGTGCACTTTTTCCATCGCCTTTTCCTGTAAGAAGCAATGTACACACAAAGAAAGAGAAAATACATGTGAAAATATAATCGCACTAATGCAATATTATTTGAAAACGAACAGCGTCAGATCGGGTGTGAATTTATGCAGGAACTGGGAATTCTCTGATGCGGGACCTTCCCCCAGGGAAGAAAGTACAGTGTCAGGTGCTCATTCAGTGTAATAGAAACCATAGCACAGAGAGTTGTGTGCACGGCAAGTACACGTGTCGTAAATTTAGGAAGGACGGTCCTTGGGTGTGTGGGAACTGTATTTGAATGTGATGCTTTTATATAGCACGGAATGGAAATCAGCACTTCTTAGCATTGCACCATGCAAGCTGTCGTATCAATCGCCTACTGTAACTTGCTTTCTTTTTTCTTCGGTTATACAGGTAGTTTTGAATAAAAATGCACTTGTTTTGTTTGCGAAATTAAGTGTCTGCGTGCACTTTACGTGGCATCTGATAAAAAAGCGCTATATACATGTAATGAATTATTATTATTATTATTACACATGTATTTTTTGAGCATGCTCAAACACAGGAACATAAGTTGGTGTAAAAGTATAACAAAACAACGGGTAGATGGGGAGTGTCTGATGATTGCATATAGCGCCGAACTTACTGCTCTTTACTATTCTCTCCTCTGCATGCCCTGGAGTACAAAAGAAACAGAATACTGATGTGCTATAGCTCTGCGTTGTACCACGATGCATACTAACGCCTCCTAACCCGGTTCTGACACACAGACGCTGGCGAAGCTGCCTTCTTCGTATCTCACCGTCACTTGATTTTCTTTTTATTCAGTTTTATTGAGTGTTCCTGCCAGTCCCGCATGTTGCTGTATGCTGGATATTTTCACATGTATTGTCTCTTTCTTTCAGGTGTGTAATAGAAACCACAGCATAGAGAGAAGTGTGTACATTGCTTCTTACAGGAAAAGGCGATGGAAAAAGTGCACTTGAATAAAAGTGCACTTTTGTTATACTTTTACACCAATATATGTTCCTGTGTTTGAATGACACGGGCAGATGGGGAGTGTCTGATGATTGCATATAGCGCTGAAGTTACTGGTCTTTACCATTCTTTCCTCTGCATGTCCTGGAGTACAAAAGAAACAGCTAGTATGCATCGTGGTACACTGCAGAGCTATAGCGCGTCTTTAGTGAGAACAGCCGTGTCAGATGGGGTTGTATGGATTGATTCTGAACGCGACTGAGAGAATGAAAAGTGAATTAAAAAAAAAAAAAGCTAACCTTTACAAGGATCATAAATTGCACCGGCTGTTACAGAGTGAAATCAAATGTATGCTTTTATTCTTAAACAGTAAGACTAAGAGCAGTTTACTTCTCAAAACAGAGGGGCACAGGATCGAACTCGTGACCTCTTGTTTCCCAAGCGGGGGCTGAGTCTATTGAACCACAGAGGCAGTTACAATAAACTGCTGTCAATGTCGCATGTTAAGGCGGCTTTTTGTTTCTGCAGTTATATTTTTGAATAAAGTGCAATTGTGTTATTCTTGTGAAAATGTTTCTTTGCTATTTGGACTTCAGGCTTCATACATTATATAGTTTATGCCTACATTTTGTCATCTACTACTAGAATATAAAAAACTTTTCTGTTTTAACAATGTGTTGACACAGATTACTGTAGAAACGGAACAGACATGAAATGCGTGTGTTCCAAATAACGCTCTATTATTTCCACTCTAAAACTCCACTTCACTCCCAGATACTCAATCAAGGCATGAGCTGAGAGAAGTTCGTGCACATTCTAAGTCGGTGGGGGGATGAAATAGCCGGCTGCTTGCAGCCTGATTTTTTTTAGCACATCTAGATGACAAAAGACGCTGGTGGAGAGCTGTGAACGATTTTAAGAAACGATTTAAGGTGGGACGGATTTATGTAGTTATGGAGTTTTTTCGTAGGCTCTGATAATTTTAGTGTTAAATGCTTCATTTACTTATTTATTTATTTTGCTTTTTCTCTGGTGTTTGCTTTCATAATTGTATTTGAATAATTGTTCTGACAATTATTGTTGAACAGAGCAGACACCAGAACAAATAACTCTGAATAAAGCAGGCATTTCATTGTTACCTTCTTGTGTGCTTATTAGTAAATAACTGTCTAAATAACCAGGGCAGTGAAAGTACGAAAAATATTTAAAAGGAAAAAGAATGAAATCATACCCATCTATCACAAAGAAATTCCTGCTTCATTCAGTATAAACATCGAGCGACTAGTTTGTAATTTCCATATGGTTGTAAAGACATAGAACTAGGAAATAGCAGCTTGCTTAATTAAGATAGGAGTTCAGTTAAGAGAGGAAGTGAGTCAGGACAAAAATCAGCAGCTGCAGTGAGTACCAATGTGCTAAATTATGACTAGGTCAAATTAATATAGTGTGTTTTAGCAGTTTTTTTAAATGTTTGAAAGACCTAGTTTGACAAATCACTATAGATATTTACTTAGGGCTAATAGGAATCGATTCAGTTAATGTTTGTTGACGATAAATTATCTTTGAAGCAGACTTGGCATTTGATTAATTAAATTACAAACCTCCATTATAAAGGGTGTACACTTCAATGCAACCAAGGTAATAAAATGTTTGTTTTCATTGTTATTTTCTAAACCTGATCCCCCTTTTATTTGCTTAAATATTATTAATTTAAAAACCCTATTAATGGTAAAAAGATATAAATATAATTTATCTTGTTACATCATTTAAAGCTAACATTTCAGTAAGAATTTGTAGACTTTTTTGATGTCCTCTGTATTTTTAAACAAATGATAGCAAACAGATAAGATGGATATGGACTTTACGGCAATCTTTGATAAAACAGGCATATGCAGCAAATTAATTATATTTAATTAAAAACAACCTTAGCAGTCTGAATTTTTAATTAGAATGCACATTTTATCTACAAAAACAGAGATATTTGTTCTGCCCTGTGAGAGTTTTTTTTACTATTATAACTTTTTTTTTGCACATGCAAAATTATTTTCCCACAGAAAAGCTCGCTGATTAGCACACCAGCAGTTCCAGAACAGGAAACAGCAGAAGATTGCCTGAACTAAGCTTCACAGCAGACAAGAAAAGAAAAAAAAATGTATTTATTTCAAGAAAAAAACAATATATTGTAGCTGATTGAGCTAAGCATTCAGTGTTGTTTGAATTACAAAGGATTTTAAATTTATTTTCTCTATCTACATCCTATATCCTAACTTAGAAATCCATAGCCTATAATATTTTTTGTTTCAGAGTTGACAAGGTTGACTGTCTTCCCCAAAAAACAACAATTTAAGAATAATAATCCAGAATCCAGCAGTCTAGGGCCATGGTCAGTGTCCTGTGTAAGTTAGGATGGGTCAGTGATGACTCTCAGGCACTAAAAATCCAAGCCTGGCAATGAAAAATTTAGCCAGCATTATTTAGCAGCAAAGCCAGCACACCTTCCGCTTGGGCGTCAGAAGCGTCTGCATCTCTGAGGGGTACTCAGCTCACTTATACAGGTGAACACTGGTATTCAGGTAAAGAAGTCAGGAGATTAATAATACAATCAACATAAAGTCCCATCAGAAGAAGAAAACTGAGAAGATAGCATACAAGAAAAGATGTTTAGTAAAGAAACACGATCATAGGACAATAGCCAGTGGGACAAACTAACACATAAAGATGAAATAAAAACAAAAATTAACAAGATGAGCAGATGGTGCCCATATCACACAAGGAATGCCTCAAAGCGCTTTAGCCATGAATATTTGTGAAACTAAACAGAAACTACTTTATCTTTTCGAGTGAAATGGTACATTTGAAAATTTGAATTACTAAGTATAATTGGGTCCAGGGGCCTCATGTGGAAGCTATTTTTCTCCATATACTGTAATGGAGTTGAGCTGGATGGCCGTGGGGGGTGGAGTTTCATGTGACATCATCACACCTCCGACGTAATCATGTGAACTGACTATCAACGCAGTACGTAGAAAACCAGGAAGAGCTCAAAAAAGCGCTGAAGAAAACATGCATTATATAATTGAGAAGGCAGCGAAACAATAAGAAGCGAGCGACTGACATATACAACCATATTCATGAGTGCTGCTACTTTGGAAACAAAGCAAGGTGTAAACCTAAAGTTTAAATTAAGTTCATAGACAGGCTGCCGCTGTCGTTTGTCATGCCCACGGGTAATGCGGGATACAAGTTTAATGAGAGGACGCAGGATATAAATGAGAGTTTTGATCACTTTGTAACTAAGTTAAAATTGCACGTGAAGGGCTGTGCTTATGCAAATTCCGAGAGATTGTGTTTGTGGGGGATTGACAGTTAAGGCGGGTGGAGGAGTCACGTCATCATCTCCCCTCCCATTCACCTCATTTCGCTCTTAGCTGAGCTCCGCGACTTTGTGACGCTGCCACCAAATACTCACAGAAAAATCCACAAGTTAATACACACGCTGTCTCTACATTTTCTCCACACTGAATCCTCCAGGCACTACTTACAAAATGTTACATTGACAATCGTGTTACGTTATTTTAAAAATCTTTCCTTAGCACAAGCACAGCTGAGAAGCTTTGATGCATATGCTCCATAATGCGTTAAAAAATCACGTATTTAATCACACTTTGCAATACAAGCAAAGGGGAACTTCTGTCAATGCATGATTTCATGGTACACGATTACATTGATCAGCGCTTCCCGATTTATTTTACCCTCGCACACCCTTGGTTTGAGAAGAAGTATTTAAAAATATGAAGTTAACACAGAAAAACAGATCACCAATTGAAGCTTTATGAATAATCGATTCGCCATCAATAATTGTTTTGGTAAAGCCATACTCAGTGTATTCATTAGATGAACGGTAAAAAAGTAAGGGCGAGGGGAGGGTGACTTATTGAGGCACGCAGACTAAACCACAATAGCACACGTGCTCGATGTAGTGCGCGTCAACTCGATCTGAATTGCACGATCACATTCGAAAAAATATATCTTTTCAAGTTCTATTTAGTCCATATGTGTCAAACTCAAGGCCCTCGGGCCACATCTCGCCCGGCGTGTAATTATATCCGCCCGAGATCATTTTATATATTATTGTTATTAATGGCCCGGGGATATGAAGCGCTGGTAACACAATAAACTACAGATCCCATAATGCAGCGCTTCAGCTGCCTTGCCGAACACTTACCGCGTTAATTAAGTCTAGCTTATGATGCTGCAAGTTATTGCGAAGCTAGCCCACACAATGCCAAAGAGAAAAGTTGATTCTGAAAATAGAGCCTTTAAAAACTGATGGGAGGCTGAGTATATGTTTACTGACATTGCCAGTAAACCCATGTGTCTCATTTGTGGAGCTAATGTGGCTGTAATTACAGAATTTAATCTAAGACGGCACTATGAGACAAAACATCAGGATAACCTGAAAGACCTGAATGCAATGCAGAAGATACAGAAAGCAGAAGAGTTAAAGAAGAATCTGACACTTCAGCAGACGTTTTTACCCGTGCAAAATCACAAAGTGATTTCAAGTGAAGCTACTTTTATGGGAGACACAAATGCACCAGTGCAACTTGCCCCACTTTCCCTGTTGCCAAGTAATGTTGAACCAAGTCGGCACTACGGTGTTCCCAAATACGCACTTTGCTGATAAACTGAGCACACTGCGCACTGAGTTGACACGCCGCTTTGGTGACTTTGAAGAACAAAAAAAGAATTTTGAGTTTTTTCGCAACCCATTTGCTGTCGATGTGGAAACTGCACCTGTGCAGATTCAGATGGAGGTGATTGAGCTGCAGTGTAATGGCACACCTAAGGCAAAGTACGATACTGCACGGCCCGCACAGTTTATTCACTCCATTCTTGCAGAAATGCTCCAGCTCTGTCTTCATGCGGCTCGAACCTTGTGCATGTTTGGTAGCACATATCTGTGTGAGAAGCTCTTCTAAGTCATGAAGACTAACAAAACAGCACACAGGAGTCGCCTCACTGATGAGCACCTGCAGTCCATCCTGAGAATCTCCACAACACAGAACCTCACACCAAACATAAACGAACTTGTTGCCAAAAAAAGATGCCAGGCGCCCAGCTCTGATAAAATGACATAAGAGCAAAGACAACTGAATGATTTGATTTGTTATTGCTGAAAAGAAAAATTTTATTTATATTTCCAGGTTTTGTTATGCACCATGTTCATATTTGAATTTGTATAATTTTGACAGGATATATTTTTATGGAGAGCAAAATCTTTTGGGATATTTAAAATTTAAGTTTATTTTTTATATAAAATTACATAAGAGTAAAGAAATTTGAATGTTTGTTCTTTTAACGTTTACTTTATTTCTAACTTGTATAATTTAGACAGGATATATTTTTATGGAGAGCAAAATATAAGTTATTTAAGGTTTGAGTTGATTTATTCCGGAATAATATTCCTGTCTGTTTTTATTCATATTTATGTTCAAAAAAGTTAAGTTTTAAAAGTTTTAAAAGTTTAGTTTTAATGTGTTCAATAAATGTTTATCCTGTTCAGCCCGCAACCTAGAGTGTGTTTTGGATTTTGGCCCCCTGTGCAATTGAGTTTGACACCCCTGATTTAGTCGACACAAATATCTTTGGTTGGAATGTAAGGCGAATTTACTCTTTACATTTGTATGGTGAAGAAAAATTTATGCAATGATGTCTACATTTAACTTCCATTCCTACCAAAGATATTTCTGTCGACTAAATAAAAATTCCTTCTATTTAAAATTTAAATAGAACTTGAACAGATATGATAGTTCATAATATCCACGCAGGAGTCATCCGTGTTAACAAACAGCATATTGCACTGATACGAAATAGCCTGCCCATTTAATTATTTAGGAATGGATAAATAAATTAAGATTTTGTACAAATAATGTTTTTCATTTTTCTTCCTTGATGGATTCTGGCACCCCCAGCAACAGTTGCTTGCACCCCAAACAGTATATATATATACAGTGGTGTGAAAAACTATTTGCCCCCTTCCTGATTTCTTATTCTTTTTCATGTTTGTCACACAAAATGTTTCTGATCATCAAACACATTTAACCATTAGTCAAATATAACACAAGTAAACACAAAATGCAGTTTTTAAATGATGGTTTTTATTATTTAGGGAGAAAAAAAAATCCAAACCTATATGGCCCTGTGTGAAAAAGTAATTGCCCCCTGAACCTAATAACTGGTTGGGCCAGCCTTAGCAGCAATAACTGCAATCAAGCGTTTGCAATAACTTGCAATGAGTCTTTTACAGCGCTCTGGAGGAATTTTGGCCCACTCATCTTTGCAGAATTGTTGTAATTCAGCTTTATTTGAGGGTTTTCTAGCATGAACCGCCTTTTTAAGGTCATGTCATAGCATCTCAATTGGATTCAGGTCAGGACTTTGACTAGGCCACTCCAAAGTCTTCATTTTGTTTTTCTTCAGCCATTCAGAGGTGGATTTGCTGGTGTGTTTTGGGTCATTGTCCTGTTGCAGCACCCAAGATCGCTTCAGCTTGAGTTGACGAATAGATGGCCGGACATTCTCCTTCAGGATTTTTTGGTAGACATTAGAATTCATGGTTTCATCTATCACAGCAAGCCTTCCAGGTCCTGAAGCAGCAAAACAACCCCAGACCATCACACCATATTTTACTGTTGGTATGATGTTCTTTTCCTGAAATGCTGTGTTCCTTTTATGCCAGATGTAACGGGACATTTGCCTTCCAAAAAGTTCAACTTTTGTCTCATCAGTCCACAAGGTATTTTCCCAAAAGTCTTGGCAATCATTGAGATGTTTCATAGCAAAATTGGGACGAGCCCTAATGTTCTTTTTGCTTAACAGTGGTTTGCGTCTTGGAAATCTGCCATGCAGGCCATTTTTGCCCAGTCTCTTTCTTATGGTGGAGTCATGAACACTGACCTTAATTGAAACAAGTGAGGCCTGCAGTTCTGTAGATGTTGTCCTGGGGTCTTTTGTGACTTCTCGGATGAGTCGTCTCTGCGCTCTTGTTGTAATTTTGGTCGGCCGGCCGGCCACTCCTGGGAAGGTTCACCACTGTTCCATGTTTTTGCCATTTGTGGATAATGGCTCTCACTGTGGTTCGCTGGAGTCCCAAAGCTTTAGAAATGGCTTTATAACCTTTACCAGACTGATAGATCTCAATTACTTCTGTTCTCATTTGTTCCAGAATTTCTTTGGATCTTGGCATGATGTCTAGCTTTTGAGGTGCTTTTGGTCTACTTCTCTGTGTCAGGCAGCTCCTATTTAAGTGATTTCTTGATTGAAACAGGTGTGGCAGTAATCAGGCCTGGGGGTGGCTACGGAAATTGAACTCAGGTGTGATACACCACAGTTAGGTTATTTTTTAACAAGGGGGCAATTACTTTTTCACACAGGGCCATGTAGGTTTGGATTTTTTTTCTCCCTAGATAATAAAAACCATCATTTAAAAACTGCATTTTGTGTTTACTTTTGTTATATTTGACTAATGGTTAAATGTGTTTGATGATCAGAAACATTTTGTGTGACAAACATGCAAAAGAATAAGAAATCAGGAAGGGGGCAAATAGTTTTTCACACCACTGTATATGTGTGTGTGTATGTATATATGTAGATATGTATGTATATGTATATATATGTTTATATATGTGTGTGTGTATGTATGTATATATATATATATATATATATATGTATTTGTGTGTATATATGTGTGTGTGTGTATGTTTGTATGTATGTATATGTATGTGTGTATATGTAGATACGTATATATCTATACTAATAAAAGGCAAAGCCCTCACTCACTCACTCACTCACTCACTCACTCACTCACTCACTCACTCACTCACTGACTGACTCACTGACTCATCACTAATTCTCCAGCTTGCCGTGTAGATAGAAGGCTGAAATTTGGCAGGTTCATTCCTTACAGCTTCCTTACAAAAGTTGGGCATTCATTTCGAAATTCTATGCATAATGGTCATAACTAGAAGCTGTTTTTCTCCATTTACTGTAATGGAGTTGAACTCGAAAGCCGTGGGGGACGGAGTTTCGTGTGACATCATCACGCCTCCCACGTAATCACGCAGTACGTAGAAAACCAGGAAGAGGTCCAAAAACCGCTGAAGAAAACATACATTATATAATTAAGAAGGCAGTGAAACAATTAGAAGCGAGCGAATGACATATAAAACCATATTCAGCGGCTCATGTGAACTGACGCAGTGCGCAGATAAAAAGCAACAGTTCCAAAGAGTGCTGAACAAAAACCGAATTACACTGCTACGCTCAAATAGACAAACCACACGCCGTGGCGCAATAGTAGAGGCTTGGCCTCTAGCGCCGGCGTCCGAGGTTTGATTCCCGAGAGGGGATGCACTGAGTATGTAAGCGCGCTTTCCGATTCATTTTAGCCTCGCATCCCCTTGGTTTGAGACTTATGAAAAAATATGCGGTTAATGCAGAAAGACAGATCACCAATTGAATCTTTATGAATAATGGATACTTTATTCGCGATCAATGATTGTTTTGGTAAAGCCATACTCAGTGTATTCATTAGATGATAGGTAAAAAAGTAAGAGCGAGGGGAGGGTAACTTATTGAGGCACACAGGCAAAACCACAATGTCATGCGGGCTTGATGTACTGTAGTGCGCGTCAACTCGATCTGAATTGCATCACATTTGAAAAAATATATCTTTTCAAGTTCTATTTAGTCCATACAGTATATATATGTCTATATTTGTATATGTGTATATGTATATATGTATGTATATGTATATATATATATATGATGTGTATATATATATGTTTATATATGTGTGTGTGTGTGTCTGTGTGTATATATATAAAAATATATATATATATACTGTATATATATGCCAGCAACACTCATGACAATGACAAAACAATTACATTGTCATTCATGTTACGTTATTATTAAAATGTTTCCTTTTCTTTTTACTTCTCCGCTGCCAAGCGCGGGTATTTTGCTATATATATATATAAATATATAGATAGATAGATAGATATAGATAGATATATATATAGAGATAGTTATGACAACAACACTCATATCAATGACAAAACAATTACATTAACAATTATCTTACGTTATTTTTAAAATGTTTCCTTTTCTTTTTCATAACTTCTTTAACACACTACTTCTCCACTGCGAAGCGCGGGTATTCTGCTAGTACTATATAAAAGCGCTCGGGATTCTCCTTCTGTCCCGTGAGTGGAAAGCGTAGCGGTATTCCGCTTATCACAGACTTACTACTTGCAGCTTGCGGTACGAAGCGACATGATGTGAGCAAAGTTCTGGTGCTCCCATCATTCCCTTGCATTTTGTGCGCGATGCACTGGAAAAATAGACAAAATTATGTCTCTGGAAATAATTAATGTTGATGGAGTACAAATGCCTCACCGCGTAGTAAATATCGGGGGGGTTCAAAAGGGCGATCTCAATATAATAAAAAAGTTTAAATTTAATCACAAAAATAACAGAAACTACGAGTATTAAAGTAATACCGCTCAAATGCAATATAACCAAATTAATGAGTTTGATCTACATATTGAATTGCCTTAAGAAGTGGTCAACTTAAAAGTCGGTCGCCTTAAAAGGCTTGTCAGCTTAGTATTAAAAATTGCTTGTGGTGTGCACAAGAGCCTTGGCAATGTTCTACTAATACTTCAAGATTACTTTGCCATTCATGAAAACTTTTAAAACTTGCAACAATTCGTCCCTGCTCCTCATGATTTACAGGCTAGGAGCACAGGAAGAGCTTGAAGAAAGATAGGAGAAATTCTTGAAGGCTCAAAGCTTGTTCGCCTTGCATCTGGTGTGAAGATCAAAGACCAGCCATAGAAGGTATGCCCCAGAAGGACACAGGAAATTCACAGCACATTTTCATTTCTATTTTGTTTTTCTATTTGGAGCACAGTCAAGTGAAGTGACTTGCTTATGTTCACATGATGTCAGTAGCAGGATTTGAACTTACAACCTCCAGATTTAAGTCCAATGCTATAATCACTACGCCACACTGCCTATTACATAAAGTCAAGTCAAGTCAAGTTGTGGAGCATATGCTGGTGCAGTGCGTTGCCGCACCCAGTACACGGCGAAACAACTCGGGATCCCGGTTTGCAACCCCCCAGGCAGACACACAGTCCAGTCCCACCCACCAAAAATGACCCTCCATTTGCCGCAGCCAGGTGTTACGTGGGCAACTTATTGGCCAGATACAGCCACTCCGGTCCCCAACAATGAGGATCTTATGAGCCAGATCACCCTCGGGGAAACGCATCACATGGCCGTAGTGCCGTAACTGACACTCCCTCACAATGCAGATAATATGCCTCATTTGGGACTCCATGAGCAACCGCTCATTCGACACAAAGTCAAACCAACAGTACCCAAGTATTTTCCGGAGAGACACAGTACCAAAGGAGTCCAGTCTTCGTCTCAGGCCACTGGATAGCGTCCATGTCTCGCAACCATATAGCAAGACAGGAAGTATCATGAATCTAAAGACTTGGACCTTCGTCCATTTGCATAGATATAGGGAGCGCCACACACCGCTTCCCAGCGACCTCATAACCCCCCATGCTCTCCCAATCCGTCTATTGACTTCATGGGAAGAGTCACCAGAGACATCAATGTCACTGTCAAGGTAAGTAAACCACTCAACAAGGTCAACACTCGCTCCGTAAACAGGCACACTGCTGATGGCTGTGCCCAAAAGGTCATTAAAGGCCTGGATCTTGGTTTTTATCCAAGACACTCGCAAGCCCAGACACTCAGACTCCTCACTCAGTCTCTCGAGCGCCCCGATCAGTGCCTCCATTGACTCCGCGAAGATCACAGCATCATCAGCAAAGTCAAGATCCGTGAATCTTTCTTCACCAACAGATGCCCCTCAGCTGCTGACCCCACAACCTTGCCCAACACCCAGTCCATACAAGCACTGAGTAGGAGCAACAACACACCCCTGACGAACCCCGGAATCAACTGGGAAAAACGCAGAGGTCCTGCCTCCACTCTGCACAGCAGTCACAGTCAGGATGTCCCTCATGGGGAACTCGAGCAACTAAATCGAACGCTTTGTGAAAATCGACAAAGGCTGCAAAGAAACACTGCCGATATTCGTGTTTGTGCTCCATGAGAACCCTCAGTGCCAGGATGCGGTCGATGGTAGACTTCTTAGGCATAAAACCAGACTGTTCCTTTCGCTGGTAGTTGAGCAAGTAAGCACGGATCTTACTGAGGACGATCCTAGCAAGGACCATACCCAGCACCGAGAGCAGTGTTATCCCCCGTAGTTGCTGCAATCCAGGTGATCACCCTTTCCTTTCCAGATAGGCATGACAAGTCCCATTTTCCAGTCAGTTGGGATGATGCCAGTCTCCCAAATGGAAGCAAAGATTGCTTGTAATGCCAGGAGGGCAGCCTTACCACCAGCCTGGAGAAGTTCACCCCAGATACCACAGATCCCTGCAGCCTTTCCCCCACCATCAGCTGGTTCACCACCTGTGCAATCTCAGTGTGATATCGTGGTTCACAGCTAATTGGAGGATCACCCTCAAGTACCGTGGACCCAGAGGTATCCAACGTCCTAGCTTGAGGATCAGCTTTGACAACTGCTCAAAGTAGCTAGCCCAGTGGGTCACAACTGCAATGTCATCCATAAGGACCGTTCCATCAGCTGCCCTGACTGCGACTGTCCGAGGAACAGATTCAGATGTGCATAATGCTTTGATCCTTCTGTAAGCAGGACGTGGGTCGCTAGACCACAGATGGTGTGTCACTTGCTCACAGATTCCTCTAACAAACACTTCTTTATCTGCCCTCGGAGCCCTCGCAGCCGTCCTTCTCAGTTCCTGTTACAGACCAGAGTTGCCATTGAGCCATGCGCTGAGACTCCTCAGGAGATTTAAGAGTCTCTGGGCATGATGGGTCAAGATACTCTGAAGGTAGAATAAAAAAGATACAGCCTCAAAAGGAGTACAGTGAATAGCACTGTAAAAATTAAGGCATAAGAGTGACAATGTTTTTTTCTTATAAAACTTAATGCACATTATTGTAAGCTACTAATTGCCTTTCTTTATCAATGTTAATATTACTTCCACCTAAAGTATCAGTTTGTGACACATATAGAGTATGTACAATTAATATTTTTTTTTGTAAACTTGTAGACTTTAAAGATGTAAGCATGAAAGCAAACTAATGATTTGTTTAAATGTCAAAACAGATTTTTTTTCTGAACATATTGTGCAATTTTTTTCCTCTAAGTGAGCATCTTTATTAACTTGGATTGCTGCTCATATGTTTACACCACATTATGCTTTAATTTTCATGCCTGACATGTCTAATTTCAGCTCTAGTTTGCTATTTTATATCTCACTCATTATTTTTTATGGATATAAGTTTAAGAGTTATATAGAGGTAAGCACAGGAAGGCCGAATAATATTACTCGGTAAAGAGTGGCAGGGAATTGTGCCTCTCTATTTTTCAAAAGCAATGCTTTCTGCCAGCATAGGAAGAATAAAATTTCACTTTTTGGTCTGTTGTACTAGGGTGTTGCACCATGTTAGCCCTTATGAATGTAGAGAAAAGCCAAACAAAATGACACCTTTTATTGGCTAACTAAAAAGATTAGTTAGCCAATAAAAGGTGTCATTTTGTTTGGCTCTTCTCTAATTTTTGGTCTGAAAGACATTATCAACCTATTGCTATGCAAAACAAAATAATAAATTACTAGCGACTGGGAGCCTGATCGAATTGGGCTACAAATTCAACATTTGTGAAATCCATACTTTCTCTGTAAAGAATTATTTGTTTTTTTAAGTCCTTGAAATGATTTTGTTATCATGGCACTGATTTGTGGTTAAAATAGATCTTTTCGACTTCTTTCAACCCATGCTGCATCTGCGGCTGCTCGAGTTTCTTCAGTTGCTTGTGCATGGCTGTCATGATGTCTGTCAGCGTTAGTAGCATTCTGTAGCGCATGTTCTTCATCTGTCCTTTTTGTCCGATTTGCACGATTTCTTCCAGCGTTAGTAGCATTTGTAGCCGTACGCTGCTCATTCATTTGTTGTGCTTGTTGTGTAAGTGTGGTCGCATTAGGAAGTCTAAGTTCTGCGTCACTCATGTGACTTCATTTCCTACACATCCTTCCCGCGGCGGCTGCTCTTGTGGCTGCTCCATGTATTGCTGTGAATACCATACATATGGATAGTATCAAATTATATATAAGGATAGTAGAATATAACAACATGCCCATTCCAAGTTGTTATGCTGTGTTCCAATAATATGATTTTTTTGCATTTTTCAGACTAACAGATATTGTATACTACCAACACTATAACCTAAACATTTTTTTCATAGAAAAATAAATGGCTGATAGAAGAAGATTTACTCCTATTGGATTAACTCTTATACAGAGGGAAGTACTGCAGTATATGGCACAGGCATCTCAAACTTGGGTCTTGGCACGCCAGTATGTTTTCTTTACAGCCATTAATGTAATTTG